>NC_068954.1:10987679-11612679 GCF_026419915.1 Harpia harpyja
CAGCAAGGAGACAAGGGTGATGCAGTGACAACATGGGGTTGTCACGCTTCACCAGACAGCGCTCCCAGAGCTCAGCTAAAGCACAGCACCGCTTCGGTTGTTCCCCGAAGAGGGAATACTTCCCCGGGGAAGTATTCCTGAGGGGAGCTGACCGGCGTCAGTCCCCGCCTCAGCCACGCCATAGCCGTGCCAGTCTCCAGCTCCTCACCGCCCTGCCTTCCCTGGCCACGGGCCCCACCGAGCCCGACGCACCCACAGCCCGAGGTCCCACCCGGCCTCGGCCCATCCCCATCCCCAGGGAGGTGACCGATGTCGGTGCCAGGGGCTGCCCCCGCTGCTCCCCCCATGCCCTGCCGCCTGCCTGGGGCGCTGGGACGAGCCCTGGCTGCCAGGCCCCGCCCTTCCACTCCCCCTGGCCCTGCCAGCCCTCGGGGCTGCCTTCCGCCTGGTGGAGAACCCGCCTGCCGCCTCCCCGCCTCCTCAGCCCTTGTGGGTGCTCAGCGCGGCGTGGGCGCCTCTCATTGGCTCGGAGCTGCCACAAGCTCCCCTGATTGGCTGAGCTCCGTGTCCGTCGCGGAGCTTTCTGGAACAGGGTGGAACCAGCTGTGACCGGCGCAGGATGGCGCCGGCCTCCCCTCACAGAGGGAGCCCCTGTCAGCCCCCCCACTGCCCAAACCTTGCCACTGGCGCTCAAGGCAGGCCGCCCCTCGCCCCTGCAGAAGAATACGGAGTGCGACCACTCGGCGGTCCTTCACTTAAAGAGAAATTACGGGTGGGAGGGCTGGCCCTGGCAGGGCAGCCAGGCACCCAGTCAGCCGCCCACCCGCCCCTCCTGCTCCCCTCAAGGGGAGAGAATAGGAAGAAGAGGAGAGAGAGAGAAAACTTGTGGGTCAAAATAAAGGCAGGGCAACCGCTCACTGACTACTCTCGCGGGCAAAGCAGACTCCCCCTCAAGCGGAAAGAATAGGAAGAAGAAGAGAGAGAGAGAAAACTTGTGGGTCAAAATAAAGGCAGGCCAACTGCTCAGTGGCTACTCTTGTGGGCAAAGGAGACTCCCCCTCAAGGGGAGAGAATAGGAAGAAGAAAGAGAGAAAACTTGTGGGTCAAAATAAAGGCAGGGCAACCACTCACTGACTACTCTTGCAGGCAAAGGAGACTCAACTTGGAGAATTTGACTTCATTTTAAACATCAAATGACAAGTTTAGGGACATGCAATGGGACCTGCAAGAGCTCTTCCCTACTACTCTGCTCTGCTGGCCCTCACTGCTGTCTTTCTCCTGCTTGGGGATCATGCTCACATCCTCCTCCTCAGCCTTTTCCTCGCCACACTATGTGCTTGTCTCTGCTTTCCATTGCCTGGGCCTCTTCCCTTGGGCTCCTCACCTCCCCTTGCCTCTCCTTGCTCCTGCCAGATCGGGCCTTCCCTGGGCCTAGGAGCTTTTGCCTAGCGCGCAGGCACTCTAACAGCAGACGAGGATGAGGGCGAGCACACAGCAGCTGCTGCCCGGCAGAGGTGGTGTCTCTGCCCCAGGACTCCTGTGTCCGGCTGTGTTCATGGGAGCACGAACCCCGCGGGGACCCACTGTGGCAGAAGCCGCCCTTCCCCAACTGGAGGCATCAGTATCATGGCTCTCACCTGTCTCTCCCACTGAGCAAGCCTCACCCTGACATCCCACCGAGTCCTTCCCCATCGCCTCCTAAGGTGGTCACAGGCTTTCTTGTTCCCCCAGGAGCCCAGCCCAGCCCCCAGCCCCACAACAACAACCTGCCACCAGCTCCAGCCACCCAAAGAGCGTGGTGCCCTCAGCCTGGCACCTGCTGGGCACTGAGGCTCTGCTTCCCATCCCCTTTGTCCTCTTCCCTTGGGGCTCCTCACTTCTCCTCTCCTTTCTGCTGCTGTGCACTTGGGCCTTCCCAGTGCCTAGGAGCTCGGTGCAGGCGCTCCAACAGCAAACGAGCATGGAGGCGAGCACACAGCAGCTGCTGCCCGGCAAAGGTGGTGTCTCTGCCCCAGGGCTCCTGTGTCCGGCTGCTCTCATGGTGGCTCGAGCCTGGTGGGAGCACGCAGTGGCAGAAGCCACCCATGCCGAAACACAGGGATCCGTACAGTGGACCCACACACATGGACCCGCTGTGACTGCTGGGCGGCAGCAGCCCTCTTCTGGCCCTGCTGCCTCTTGGCCCTGTCCTCGGGTGGACGCCTTTCTCCCGCTGTCCCTTCCCTTCCTGGTCCCGGGGCTGCAGCATCAGATGGAGCGCAAGTCCGGGAGCCTTCACTGCCACGCAGGCTGTGGTGCGGGGCTTTGCTGCACTTGGGGCAGAGTCTCCTGGAGGCAGCTCTGTCCTAGGCCCCTAGCTGGCACGTATCCACAGGCTCTGCAGACTCTTCCTGTGGGCCAGGGGGCTGTCCTGCCGAATTCCCGGTCCGAGCGCGCCTGTCCCAGTGCTGGAAGGGAGAGCGGTAGGGTCTGCAGAGGGGGTGGCTGATCAGGTTTTTGCCCTGGGCAGTGTATTCAAAGCTCTTCTCATACTCCAGGACCTTGGTTGGCAGCCCATAGCGCTGCTGTATCTTCATTTTTCCACTGTGACTCTCCAGCCGCCTCTTCACAGTCTCTTTCAGGAAGGGCAGGTCCTGCACCACGGGAACCAGCATCACATCACACTCTTCTGGTCGCTGAGGTGATGGAGGAGCTGAGGCTGGGACGTCCTGCAGCATCTCATCCACAGCAGCTGGCAGGCCCAGTTCCCACTCAAGTTTCGTTGCTGGGATGGGGCCCTGCAAGGTGTCCTGGCCTTTGTGGTGTGCGATAGGCACCTCCATTTCCCTGGAGTGGATGTCAGGCACCTCTGGTGGTGGAGTGGGAGCACCCAGCTGGATCTCGAGTTCTTGCTGGTGCTGCTGCATGCTGCCGGCCTCAAGGCAGCTGGCCACCTCTTCCCTGCAGGCTGGGCAAGTTGCTGGGACCAGCTGGATGCTGGAGGCATGAGCCATGTCTGCTCCATCCCAAAGAGTGGGGAGAGAGGCCCGTGAAGAGCAGGCCACATGACTCGCTGTGATGGAAGTGCAGGAGTCGTCACTCAAAGAGGACAGAGGCACCTCTGCAGAGGAGCTGGCTTTGCTTGCCATGATGCAGGAGTGGGGGTCTTCCCTCGAAGGCGACAGGGAGATGCTTGAAGAGGATCCAACTTCACTGGCCGTGATGGAAGTCCAGGAGCTGTCGCTGCCCTCAGGCGTCTCGCTGTTGAGCCTGTGTGTGGAGGAGGAGGGGAAGCCTGAGCCCAGCACTCCCGAGCGCCCTGGGGCTCTCCCTCCTGCCCCAAAGGAGGTGGTGGCAGGCTGTGTCATTGCCATGGGATCCCACCCAGCGTGTGCCTGAGGCCCCCTCCCTGCATCCTGGCCACAGCATCTCTTTGCCCCAGGTCAAAGGTGGGACGCCATCAGTTCTGTGCCATGGAGTTCCTTGCCTCCAGAAGGGCCTTGACCCTCCCATTTTACGCCCATGGATTTCCCCATGCCCTCCCCAAGCTGCTGTCCCCAGCCATGCCCCCGTCCCTGTCTGCATCCCCTCCTCAGCGGCCTCACATGTCCACGTATCTTGTTAGGTCCTCGATGATCACGTTCAACTGATGGACTATTTCGTACACGGCATCCATCTCCGGGTGTACGGGGCTGCTGCAGAGGGGCAGAGGGCAGCGTTAGTGGGACCTCCCTTCATGGGGGGGTACCGGCGGGGGCTAGCTATCGTGCTCCGGGGGGGAGACGGCTCCACTTACTGCGTCCCTGCGGGCCGTAAAGCCTCCAGGATGACAAAGCCTGCAGGCAGAGGAGACAGAGTGAGCGGACGGGGCATCCCCGGACGGGGCGGTGGGCCCGTGGGGCCAGGGGGTGTCTTTGCAGGGCACCTGCCCTGGCCCAGGGGCTGCTCACCTCTGGCATCCCCCTTGCCGCCTCTGCGTCGGCGCTTCTTCGGCCTCCTTTCCTACACAGGCACGGAGAGCAGCGGGTGAGAGGGGCACACTCCCTGCCGCCTCAGCAGCACCAGCAACAAACCAGAGCCCGCCAGCGTCAGGCCTGTGCCTGCCCCGAGCCTCCTGGCCCAGGCTGGCCAGGGCCCGGCTGGGAAACGGCCTCCCCTGCCAGGCAGGGCCCCTCCAGCCCGCCCCTGGGGCTGCTCCCGGGCCCCTGCTGACCCCCACCCTGACGGCCTGGGCTCGGCTCAGCACCAGCACCGACTCCTACCTGGGGCTTGGCCACGGTCCCCGCGCGGCGGTAGACAAGCGCCACCAGCAGCAACCCCAGGAAAGCAGCGAAGGCGATGATGGCCGCTGCGCTGGGGAACCAGCTTATTCCCCAAGGCGTGACAGACATGCCTGGAGCGTGCCGGAGAGAGCCGAGGAGAGCTTGAGGAGGAGCGGGCGGAACCAGCTAACCCAGTCCACTCGCTCTTCCTTCCCAGCTCAGGAGCCTCTCTCTTCGCCTGGCAGCTCGCAGGCAAAATGCCGCCCGGCCTCGCTCAGCCCCGCATACATCTGCGGCCCGTGTTTGTGATGCAGGCGTGACACGGGGCTGTCACCCCTTCGCCACCGGCGGTGTCACCAGCACTCGGCTATGGCAACGTCTGTGATGCGGGGACAGTGGGAGCAAGTGACCCTCTTCTGGCCCTGCTGCCTCTTGGCCCTGTCCTCGGGTGGACACCTTTCTCCTGCTGTCCCTTCCCTTCCTGCTCCCGGGCCTGCAGCATCAGATGGAGCGCAAGTCCGGGAGCCTTCACTGCCAGGCGGGCTGTGGTGCGGGGCTTTGCTGCACTTGGGGCAGCGTCTCCTGGAGCCAGCTCTGTCCTGGGCATTTCCTTTGCCCTTCTGCGCTGCTCTCTGGCTATGGCTCTGCAAGGCACTGGGGAGCTCCGCTGCCAGCTCTGTCATTTGGCAGCCCAGCTTGTTTGGGGGCTGCTCCAGCCATGAAGACAGCAGCTGCTTCTGTAGGTTTTCAGCAGCTTGGCTGGCTGTGGAGGAGCCAGTGCAGGCTGTGAGGAGGTCTTCCTGGTGGGAGAATCTGAAGGCCGGTCCCCATAGGTTCTTGAGACAGTGGCAAAGCTGATGGTCTGTGGGGAGCTGCTTCTTGGAGGAGCTGCCAAGTCTGATGGCAGCTCAGGTGGCCCCACACTCTCACTGGAGCTGCTCTGGCCTCCCAGGGACTGCTCTGCTTCTCTCATGGGGATAATTTTCTCCCGTGGCCGCTCTGGTGGCCCCATGTCCCCGTAGGAGATGCTGGGGCTGCCAGACATCTGCTGGGATTACGCCTGGGGAGCTTCCTCTCTGCCGCAATGCCTGCTCTGCCTGGATGGAAGGCGAGGACTGTGCACATCCCCTCGAGTCCCAGGATGCTTCTCCTTCCCATCGATGCCTGGCAGGGTCACCTTGCCGACTCTTCCTGCGGGCCAGGAGGCTGTCTTGCCAACTCCCTGGTCCCAGCATGCCTGTCCCAGTGTCAGAAGGGGCTTGGTAGGGCAGCCCAGTGCGCCTCTGTGGAGGGGCAGGCTGGGAGGGTCCCAGGACGCAATCTGTAGATTTATTCTCTCAGGCCAGGACCCTTGCTGGCAGCACAAAGAGGGTTGTATCTGAATTTTTGCCATGTGATGCTGCAGCTGCCTTTTCACAGCCTCAGCCGCAAAGGGCAGGTCCTGCACAATGGGAACCACCGTCACGTCAGGCTCTGCTAATTGCTGAGGTGTTGCAGGAGCTGAGGCTGGGACATCCTGTGGAGGCTTGTCCCCACTGGCTGGCAGGCCCAGTTCCTGCTCCTGTTTTCATCTTGGGACGAGGCCCTCCAAGGCCTCCTGGGCTTTGTGGTGGTGGAAAGGTGTCTCCATTTCCCTAGAGTGGGCATCGGGCACCTCTGGAGGTGGGGGGGGAGTACCCAGCTGGATCTTGAGGTGTTGCTGGTTCTGCTGCATGCTGCCCACCCTGAGGCAGCTGGCTGCCTCTTCCCCTGAGCATGGGCGAGTTACTGGGCGGTTTGCTGCTCCTCCAGGCCAGCCCTGGGATGCCCCAGGCAAGGCTGGGCCCTGGAAGTGTGAGCCACATCTGCTCCATCCACAAGAGAGGGGAGAGACATCTCTGGAGAGGAGCCGGTTTCCGTTACCACGATGGAAGAGAGGGAGTCATCTCTCCAAGGGGGCAGAAATGTCTCTGGAAACGAGCTGGCTTCCCTCACTGAGATGGAAGTACAGCAGTTGTCCCTGCCCTCAGCCCTCTCCCAGTTGAGTCTGTGTGAGGAGGAGGGGAAGCCTGAGCCCAGCACTCCCGAGTGCCCTGGGGCTCTCCCTCCTGCCCCAAAGGAGGCGGCAGGCTGCGCATGTGCCTGGGCCCCTCTCCCTGCCTGCTGGGCACAGCAATTCCCTCTGCCCCAGGAAAAGTGGGGGACACTGCCAGCTCTGTGCCACAGAGGTCAATCCCTCCGCAAGGGCATCACCCTGCACCTTTTAGGCCCAGGGGTTTCCCCATGCCCTCCCCAAGCGGTAGCCCTCAGTCATGCCCCCCGTCCCTGTCCCCATCCCCTCCTTAATGGCCTCTTGTGTCCAGCTATCTGATTAGGTCTGCCAGGCTCCTCCTGAACTGATGGACTTCTTCATACACGCCATCCATCTTCGGGTATGCGGGGCAGCTGCAGATACCTTTATTGGGCAGTACACGAATAATCCATTTTGGACCTCATATTTTGTATTGCTGTTCTCCACCAGGTTCATCATATATGTATTTAAGTTCTTTATTAAGGGAAAAAAACTTTACTTACAGAAATGACTTAAGATTTAGTAGAGACAGGGCTAAAAATTTTTTACCGGCACACAGCAGAAGTCTGTATGTATGCATGTAATTGATAGAAAGGTGTGTTTGAAAGTATCTGTGCTCAATCTGAAATATAGTCTCAGCAGTTGACATCAGTGCTAGAGCAAAAAAGGGAATGAGTGCCTGTTGCTGCAAGGATTATTCTTTAGTTACCAGTCCCACATCTGTGGTCTCTGTGAAACCAAGAGCTGGGTTTTGGTGGAGTCATCTTCCTGCCCTGCCTCCTGTCTACAGCAGAGCTGAGGTGCTTGGTCATCCCTGAATGGCCAGCTTTGATCAGAACGGGGTATCTCTCAATTGCCCCATCCCGTGTGTCCTCAGAGCGTGAAAGTTTCTCAGGGGCTCGGACATCATCCTTCTTTTGAAAAACAAGTTCAGCTCTACCCTGACTGGTGTTTATATGAGGCACATGGAAAACAAACAAGATGCTATAAATACATACATGGAGGTGTCCACACCAGGACAAAGTTTCATGGAACTTACTGAACCTGAATGAAATGCTGTTTTCTTTTCTTGAGAAATGAGCAAATAATGGTTGTGATGGGCCATAACCAAGAGAAAGGAATACAAAACCTCAAACCAGTCATGCTCTGCTTGCAGTGTCTTCTCCTTTGGCTTGTTTGGTTGAAATCTTGTGCTTTTTCATGCACCCAGTGTGCATCACCTGTGGTGTGAGGTCTGACCCCATTCAGATGTAGCAAATCATCACTTTGCAGGAAACATCATGCACCATTGTGATGTACAACAGATCTGCCAGCACTTGCTGACTTTGTTGCTAGAAACTGAACTATGTTTACAATAACCTTTGAAAAAAAAAGTGTATCTGATTAGAAAGAAAGAGAAAAGAAAAAAAAAAAATTGAAGTTCAGGATGGAACTCCTCTTCTGGAATAAGCCAAGTAGGGCCACCAAGCAGGAGAGCTCTTGAAGGTGTGAGCAGCTGGTGGTGATGACTCAGAAAAAGGCAGGAAAGAATCTGCTGAGGGGGCAGGAGAGCAGCCTCATGCCACCAGCCACCACACTTGGTAGCATTTCCCGTCTGTCTGTCTGGTGGTTGCTGTGTAGCACGTGGCTTTTGAAGTCCAGAGAGCTTAGACTGAAGGAGCCTGTCCTCTGCAAGTTCTTATGTTCCTATTATTCTTGAATGGTTCTGCTTATGGAAGGGAGGAAGGCCGAAAGGTTGTCCAAAGTAAGTCCTTCAGGAGCAAGAATCATGGTGAAATACAACAGCAGCACTGAATGTCTTAACTGCTGAAACCTGTGCCTTTTTATGCTACCTTGGGAACAGACCACTGGAAGAAAAAAAGTGGCTAATGGAGCCACGTGTGTGTCTTCCTTCCTTCCTTCCTGCTGGAAAGCCAGTTCAGGGGGAAGAACCAGATGCACTCTGAGTATGTGCAAAATAAGGTGTTTGACGCAACCAAGTTTCAGCTGCATTGATTTGCAGGACAGCTGTAACCCTTTCAGGATTCTAGTATGGTTTAGTAGCTCTTCTATGTGTTCTTTATCGTGGCTGCTAACATCAGATGAACACTGTGCATGCTTGTTATGTACAGAAGCACTTTGGGAGGTCCCTCTACACTGACTAAGATTGGAATTAAGGCAAAATGGATTAAATTAACATGATTAAGAAATACTCCCTTCCTAGGGAATATACCCTGTCTGTCGTGGTAACCTAGTGTTGATAAGCTGAGTCAAGTACAATACCTACACAAAACCCTGCACTCATATGGACAGTTAGGAGCCAGTAGTAGGTAGCAGTTGCAAAGGTCTTTATGTCCCATGGGTTTCATAGCAATAGGAAAAGAAAGCAGACCCCATTAGTGCCTGTACTGAGGGATAGGCTACAGTCTGAGTTCAGCCCATATTAGGTAACTGAATGAAGAGAGAAAGCTTTGTAATGCGTGCCTCAAACACAGGAAAAGACCAATTAATCCCACTGCTCACAGGATTACTTGTTTTTCCTGTCAACACTCAGAAGGCTTCTAACACAAAGAGGCAGGAATGGTTTGTAAAGATCAGATAAAACCAGCAGCCAGATTAGACTTTAGCAGCAGACCTAGCTCTGCTGTAGACCTGGTGAGGGGCAGTATCGATGTGCACAGTCCCAGGTAAATCCTGCGCTGTGTTTCGCAAAGGCAGCCCAGAGGTGACATGGTCTCCGAAACCTGTGAGCCGGGTAAGTGGCTGTGCTCCTGAACCTTCCAACTTTTTTCTGACCACCTGCATGGTAGGGAAAGCAGAAGCTCAACAGAGGATGCAACTCCTGGGGAACCCACATGGGGAACTGAGGGGCAGCTTATCTCTCAGGTCTGCTGGCAGATGTGGTAGGTGCCATTTTAGCTAATACAGAAGAAGTTTAAAAGTTGACTTCTGGGGCTAAAATCATGACGTCCTGCAGTTCAAGCTGGTGTGACCAGGCTAGAGATGCTCTTATTTTTCATTGGCACAGGGAGGGCCTTGTATGAGATGCTCAGAAATCAATGTCATAGGCTGTGAATTACATGAATTACAATCTGGCACTTCATTCTTTTTGCCAATTAAATAAATGAAGTACTTTAAAACCTGCCTCTGCCACCAGTGTATAATCCGTTTGCTATGTGGGATGCCAGCCATATTATAACTATGTAAAATCAATAAGGCTTTTTTTTTTTTGTGAATGAGAATTATGCAAGTAATCACAGATAATACATCTCCAAGCTTTCAGCCCTAGTAATTCCTGAGTCCTAAAAATGGTTACAGCTAAGAACTAATAGAGATACACTCCACACTTCAAGTATTTACCACTTACCTCAGGACTAATGCAGCTTGTTAATTGCTTGCCAGGGTACAGGTGAAAAAATCCTGCAGAAAAGGTTTTAAGCAGAGTAGCATTTCATTCCTGCTTTGCTAAGTGCTTCCTGAGAGCCAGGCAAAAAGCCTTACAGTGCTCGGTCACTGTAGGAACCTGCCTGTGGTCTTTGGCTGTGTGGGGTTGCCTGGCAAAACCTGGCCAACATCACCTGCCCACAACCCCATTCACATCGTGGCTGAAGCTATCCAAGACATGAAAGTGTTTAGTGAAGAATAAATAGTAAAATAACGGTCTCTGTGGGCTTTATTATCTAGTCCTATTAAAGAAACCCTCCTGGTCTTTGACCATTGGAGGATGCTGATTAGTTTTCTTGTGCTTGAGGATGCTGACAAGATCACTGATGAAAATTAAAAGCAATAGTTTATGATTCTGCCAGTGAAAGCATCAGTGCCTGTGTGGGTGTTAAATTTCAGGATGACTTGTATTTGGTCAGGTTTTCCTAGACCTTGTACTCTGAGTGTGCTCTGTCCCCTAAGCCATCTGCCTATGTATTTCTTCTGGTCTTTCTTACCTTTGCAGATGCAGTTCTTAAGCTTTTTCAGACCAAGTTTGCACAGCTCAACACATTGTTTGACCATAGCCATGAAGCATATAAGCTGAAAATTAATCAGATATATTGTGACATAAACTAAATAAAAATTTCAACTTTTTCCATCCATGCTACTTAGGAACATATACTACAAGTATCTAGAAGGTGGCAGGATTTAGAGAACTGAAACTGGATGAAATAATTCTTACCAAGCACATCTATACTGGTGAATAAGATGAGGCGGGAGTGGGGGTTCAGCCATGGGCACACAATTGCAGGCATGTTCAGTTGTTAACATGCACCCCATTATCATTGGCTTGTACCAACCAGCACCGTCCCAACAATACCCTGGCACCATCTGGGGTACACCAGAGGCCAATGACTGTTCCCAGTGGTTAGTTTTCACTCAGCCACAGTGCGTAGGGGCAGAGAGTTCAGCCATATGGATGTGAGCTGCACTGTGCCATTTTGCCTCGGGGCTAGCAAATGGTCCTTGGCCTATTTTATTTATTAATAAAGATTGAAGAGATAAGCCAAAACTGGATGCAATCTGTTAAGTGATTTTAAAATTGAAGCAATTTGTAAACGTGAAATTGGGCATTTAAAAAATATTAAGTGTAAATTATTTCCATCCTGTACACATGATGAAGATATTGAGGTGGACACACTTGTGCACGTTTGGACTTCACCAGCCTACGCGAAGCCAGAGTGATCAAAGGAGCATTGAGTGAATTTTTAAAGCAAAGATGGATTTTCCTTTTTAAAAAAGGTTGTCCGCTGGTTTTTGTGGTTCCTGTTGAGGGGCTTTTTCATCATATTTTAATACAGTAACCAGGCTGCAAAAAACATGCTGGGCCTGCTTATCTGCCCTTATATCTTCTGTAATAAATGCAAGCGTCATCTTTCCAGCAGCACTGTTCAGAAGAGCATTTTCTTTCACAAAACTCAGTTAAACATCTTTCAGTTAAGCATCTTTCAACAAACAGAGGCTTTTCCTCAGTATGAGCAACTACAGAAAGATGTGCCATCAGTCTGCAATGTGCCAGCAGATAGATAGGTGTTTAGCAGGTGGAAAGACTAAGAACATCAGAAAAGGAGTGACAAAAAGCCTGAGGGATGAAACGTTAGCCCAGGCAATTTTACTGAGGCAGTGAAGAGGGAAGAAAATCATTTACTCTTTTTTCATGTGTTTCCATCCCTCCTCTATTCCCTCTCTGCAGCACCTGCTTGAAGTGTGCCCCAGTGAGGAATGGTTTCCTGGGACCACTGCCCCCCCTTTTTTCTCCTGCTGGGACCTCAGCCGTGAGAACAGGGTGGTGCCCCAGGGCAGGAGGGGGAAAGCTGGTTCCCCAAGGGGGTTTCCATGGTCCGTGCAGCAAGGAACAGGAAGGCCTGGGGCAGGCAGTGGGTCCTGTGGGTTGCTGCATGTGAAGTAGTGGGGCTGGGACATCGGGGCATCAATACGCACCACTATTTGTGAAAAAGTCCAGGCTGGCGTTCCAAACCACCGCGCAGAAGAAGGGAGGGAGACTGGAGATCTGAGATCACCTTGGGCCTCACGTCTTCTGCTGTTTCCTGGGCCAAATCATGGATCTGTGTCTAATCCTGGTGGGGTTCAGTCCCTGGGGTGCTTGCGCTGCAGCCAGGCCAGTTTGCACAAATACAGCCCAAAGGGCTTCCAGAGTGGATGTCAATAACTGTCCAGCCTTGGCGGAGTTTTGTTCCCAGGAAGCTGCAAAACCTGCCTGAGAAGATGGGTGAGTACCTGGGCCCCAGGCAGCCCAAGTGCTTCCTTAAAAGGCTTTTGGAGTTGATCCGTGAGCAGTGTAACACAGGGAATTCTGCAAAGTGCTAGTCTCCATCCTTAAGTCTGCTCCTCTTGCAGTCACTTTTGAGTTTTCACTGAGGGTATGGCAACACCTGAGAGTGAATGTCACAAAAACCTTGTACGTAAAACTTCACAGCCTGTGAGATACTATCTTGGGAACGCTGCACCATCGCTGCCAGCCCAGACATTCCCGCAGCCTGAAGCAGCCTCACAGCTCCCTGGAGGGCTCCTTGCCTTGGTGCTCGAAGGCAGAGCAGAGGGCAAGTCCTACTCATCCTCCTTTCGTCTAATGCGCTGAGCATGGTGCAGGGTGAACACCTCCCAAAAATGACATCTGGTGTCAAAACAGCAAATAACAACCTATTACTTATTACGTGTTTATTGCTCACCTACTGTTTGTCGGGGATAGTGGGATAATGAGCTGCTAGCGGACTTGGTCAGTGATTTTCAGTTAGCACAGGTTTACACAGTGATTTTTTTTAAGACCTCAGAGAGTAAAGGGTGCTAGGTATATAATTAATGGCATTTTGTCAATGTACAGCCTGCATTATTTTATATACTGTGTAACAGAATTATAAAGAGTACTGTATTTTATGGTATGTGTGGAGACAGGATTGAGGTCGGACTTCAAGCTCACCATCTCATTTTCAGATCAAGAAATGTGTACCTCACTGCTGCATTGTTTCTAGCTGTGTATATAGATTGACAGCAGAAATCAGTTTGACCATTAAGAAACAGCATCTCTTTCTGAAATGCAGCCAAGACCTGAAGAGAAAAAGCAAACATTAGCAGTGTATAATCAGGCTCCCAGCAGTTCAGGAGAGGAAGTAATAAATATCTCATTTACCTGGAACTGCAGGAGGAACAGAACATGCTGCATGCAAGGACCCATCTGGGCACTAGGAAGGAACCTCAAGCAAGTTCTCCCAGTGCAAAAAAATAGGCATAGGTGCTCCTATGACCACAGCACTTGGGCGTAATTTTCATGTTTCATTCCTAAAACTTTCCCTTTGGCAAAACAGTGCATGTTCATGGTTTATGCCTTCATTAGTGACAAAGACACACTGTCACCAGCCAAATTCCCCCTCTACAGCTGTCTCTGACCGTTCTGTGAAGCCAGGGTTACTTGGTTAAGTTTTGCTGAAATCAAGCAGATATTTTTCCCAAGAATCATTCACCAAGAAGAGCTGTGCTGAGTCCGGGTGTGGAAGGAGCCACATGATGCGTGTGCCTACTGACCCTTTAGAATATAGTAAAAAGTCTGGGATCTCTTGCAGGAGCACAGATGACACCACATCTCAGACCATACTGGAGATCAGGCTCCAAATCCAGACCAAATCTACTATTTGATAGCTTTGATTATCTCAGGAAATCTCACACCCCAGGACTGTGTATCTGAACTACATCTTTTAAAAAGACTTTACTGCCTACCTAATGGGGTAGGAACTCAACAATGGGAGTTCGACACTCCCAAACCTACATTCCAGCTTTATAAATGTGCCTCAGTTTAATTCTCAGTTTAATGTGTTATGCTTCTTTGTTGCTTCAATTTTAATAAAATATTTATTGCTTATAGTAATATTGAGTCTGTAACATAAATGAGCACTACATGACTGTTTTATGTCTAACTTTAAATAATGGTGAAAGGTTTTAATAAGGTATATATTACATTCCCATATACTATATACACTATGCTCACCTTTAAAATGTGTTTTATTGTATTGGTATACACATTTTATGATGGAAATTGTATCATGGCCAATTATTAAAGATGCTGCAGATCTGTAGTTGCCACTAATTGGTAGAATCACTTGTGTTCAATGTCTCTTAGGACTTGGTCTTCAGAGATCATGCAGTGCATTAGTGAAACGATCATCAAATATTGGCCTGCTCTTATTCCTTTTAACTTCAGTGGAAATATGACTGACAACAATATGGTCATGTGTCAATACATTTCATTGATAAAAAACATTGTGTTCAAAATTCCTTCTTATTTGTGGCTAGGAACTCCGTTTTTATATTGTTTGCATAGCTGAAAAGCAGTATAGTGTCAGAGTGACTCATGAATGGAAGTTAAATACATTACAGTGGGCGATAATGCAACCTGAAAAGGTTGGGTAAATATAACCCCCAGAAGGGAAATTTACTATGTTTTTTTCCATGAAAGATCAGCTGAACTTTGTGTTTATCAGTCAGGAACGTAACAAGTTCTGGCTAGTTCCTATGATTTAGAAACTTTTCAGCCTGCAATTTTGATGCCTTATTTCCAAGCTCCCTGGGAGAATTTCATTTAAAGTTTGACTTAATCTGGATTGTATTATAATTTCTTCGGATAGAACAAAACCAGAACTTTTGTTTCAATGAGGTACAGTTTTAGGGGTTTTTTATGAAGAAATCATGTGATTAAAGTGTAACTCCAAAGTGTTACTTCTCAAAGCTGCACAGCACTTCACATCTGTCCTGACTTGCATAACTTACTCTGTGCATTGAACAACCATCTTTAACGAAGGAGCTGTTAAAATGTGCTGTGTTCCCATAGTGAGATGTGTGGTCAAGAAAAGGAAAGATTTTCAATTGTCATTAAGAGAATTCTGGCTTCCTCTGACTTATTATTGTCTTTATCTTTTAAATTTCATATAATAAACGCCTTTGGCTGCTTTTAGGAAAACAGATCACGTACCCATCCCCCTCTTTTTATTTCCGTATGTCTCTATGACTACCTGCCTACAAACATCCTCTGCAGGAGGGAACAAAAGATAGAAACAAGTAGATTCCTGCACCATGGTCACTTTTGGTTTGTGCTTTGTCCCAACCAGAATGTATCCGCACACATTTATTTTCCTGCGTGTGCTGTGGTACGATGTGTGTTTATTAAGGTAGTGGTATGTCATCCACAGAAACACCATTCCGAGGGGAAGGTTTTCACTCTTCTGAGTAAAAGGACACCTGGATTATCTATGCGCATCTGTGAAAGCTGTTGCATTTATTCTCCCTCTCTGTTGCAGTCAGCCTTGTGTATTGTCTCTTGAATCCTCTGTGGATGGAGGGGTGAAAAACCTTAACTTGGCAGCATGGAAGAGGCTGGGAAATTGGTCCTATTTAGAACTTGCCAGACATTATGCAGAAGAAAATGTAAAAAGCAAAAAAAACCATAATGGGCAAATAATTACACTTGTCCCTCCCGTACAATTAACTGTAAATAAGAAAATTGCCTATAAATGATTAATGACACCCAGAGAAGGTAAAATGCTACTATTTGTCCTTCCTCATGCATTATATTGAGCTTTACATGAATACAGGTTGTAATAGCCACAATCCACATTCCAAAACACTTTTTTTCCCCTTTCGAGGGAGTTAAACCAATTAAAGGTATTCAAGGGTCTTTGTGGTGTAACAGAGCACACTGTATGTTGTGGCATGAATGTCGTCTTCTGTGCTGCATCAGATGTCAGTTTTGCAATCAGATTTTCAGGGAATTATAGAAAAAAATAATTTGGAAGCAAGCTCTGGAGATATCTAGCCTGACCCCTGCTCAGGGCAGGGCTAGCTTCAGAGTTAGATGAGATTGCTCAGAGGGTTTGTCCAGACAAGTTTTGAAAAATCTCGAAGGATGGAGACTCCACAACACCTTCACATTACCCAGATTGTAAATTCTGGAGAAAAAAAAAAAAATCCTGAGATGATCCCAGAGAAATATTTGGAAAATATGTAATTAATTAACTCTCATGTGTACTGAGTGTATTTCTGGTATAGTGTGGGGTTTTTACTTTAAATTACTGTTCTTGTGCCTTTACAGAACTGTGTTGTATTGTGCTCTGTTGACGCTGCATAAAGGTAAATGCATGAAAAACATGAAGAGGTGTGATGAGTAGTTGAGATAAGCTGGGAGATCAGGAGGCACCTGACAACTTCACCCCCACCCGGCAGATGGGTGATGTTTTGCAGGAGAGAGGTCTATTTCTTTTTTCCTTTCCTCTCTGCTGAGCAAGGTTAGATTTAGGTTGTATCTGAATGCAGACTCTGTATTGCTTTCACGACAGGCACAATCCCTGGGTTGTGAACACAGTTAGAAAAAAAGTTTATTTCTTTGTACATTAAAAATCAGCAGGAAAGGGAATAAACTGCTGCTCTACAGTATTTTAATACTGGGGATAATATAGGTATACTGATGAAAAATAATACATATATAAGTGGCATTATGACAGCAGTATGAAAAGAAATGCTGAATGAGAATACAGGTGTATAATTACTCATCCTACCGAAGCAGGTAGAGATCTACACTTAATTATTTCAAGGACAATAGAACAGTTTCAGCCAGAAAGGTTGAGGGAGGGTCATTCTGACCATATAGGCTGATAGTGCATTTACCTGAGGGGAAGAGAATAGAGGTTCAGCTGAACAGACATTTTCATGTGAAAAAAGTTTCCCTGTTCCTTGAAGAGGGACAATTCCCTCATCACTGCACAAGAAGCAGGCACAGCACTGTTCGGAGAGCTTGGGAAAAGCAGTAAACAGCTGCCATCTCAGCATTCCCACGAAGAGTGCATCTCCAATCCATATATAAATATATATTTACATATATATTTATATGTATATATATGGTCTCTAACTAGAATTCACAGCCTCCCTTTCACGGGAGTCCATCAAGGGTTACTTTGGAAATAATCTTGATATCTTCCATGATAGCAAAAAATTCCATTTGTTCCCAGATCCCAATCCACTGCAAACACTTCTCACAATCTCTGAGTACTCAAAACCCTTTTAGTACTTAAAGTACATACCTGCCACTGTAAGTTATCCTTAAATATCACATGCAAATGTTTACATTTGTGGAAACTAAGTTTCTGCTTCTTCTTTCTTCCTGTCTTGGTCTCACAGCCGCCAGATTCTTGTGCAGTTACTGCTAGCGCTCATTAACATCGTCAGTTTTATTGTGAGCCCATGGCTAGAAAACCTGTGATAAATACTACGTTGATCCCTACCTGCTTTCTGTACTTCAACATGGGCAAGAAGTGTCAAGTTAAGCTCAGCCCCCCTGCCCAAGGTGGGCAGGACATCTGTGGTTTTGTGTAGTTATTCATAGCGTGGGGTGCAGCTTCAGTGGGCAGCTTTTTTAATAATGTAATCCAAAAGTGAAAGGGCAATGTTTACCAAACCTGTTTCAAAATGGCTGATTAATCAAATAAATGGGTGTTTATTGAGGCTGTTGCTAGGTACTTACTGAGATAATTGTATGACTCAGCTAAGGCAGACAAAGAGCACTACTGTTGCTCTGAAGTACCGAGTGGCAAAGTTTGGATCATGACACCAGAGTAAGGGGAGAAAATTTGCTCTTTCGTCTCAGCATTTTCACAAGGCTAATCACTTAGATCATTTATTGTCGCATCATCCACTTTTACAACCAGCTTCAAGTGCGTTCCTCCCATAAAATCAAGAAACAAACACTGACCCTTCTGCAGAACCCTTTCATCTACAGCACAGTGGTGATGGGTTTTCATTACTGACACCAAGGTTTGGGGACAGACCTTTCTTTTGTGTCTTTTCTATATGATTGTATTATTATATTAATGCCTTTTTCTGTTAAGCATCTGCATAAACCGTAAGGTCCTAGCCATTCAAAGCACTTGTTTAGTAAATAATTGGGGCAATTTCTGTGGGGAGAGGTAATCTTTTATAAGACCAAGTGATAAACATGGTAACAGATGACAAGCTTTCAGGCATACAAGCTCTTCTTCAGGTCAAACTTGTTGTTTGAAAGCCTCTCTTCTTTTCCAACTAGATGTGTGTTTTTTCCAATAAAAGCTATTGCCTCTCCGTGAAATTCTCGCTGCACATATTCTTAACTCTCATGCCTACAAAGACAAGGCTACTAATAAACAACAAACTGTACTTGATTAGGCAGGCTATTAATGGAGATTTTATAATAGAAATTACATCATACAACTCATGCCTCATATTTTTCATCTAAAAAATTGGAGGCATTTTAAAAAGACAGCTACTAATGAGTATAATTATAGAAAACTCTCCTCGCTTCTGAGGAAAGCATGAAGTACATGAAGTCTGATGTACAGAAGGAGATTTATATGTGCAGATTGTGGGGAATACTAAGAACATATACTGCCCTCCAATTAAACTCCCTCTGGCTTATATATTGGTTTTATTATTTTAATGTAATAGGCTTTTTTTTCATTCCAAAGTAGCGTGTCTGTGTTCTGCTGATGGTAGTTTGCATAGCTGAGTGATAAAGCATATTTGAAATCATAGGGGCATGTTTACTTCATATGTTTCCAGTCCATCAGTCTGAAGTTGTACCAGTCCAAATTTAGAATAACACTATCAGCAGTAGTGTTATAATCAGATTTATACCGATATATCTGAGAGTAGAGTTTGACCCTGGCTAGTCATATTCTGTAGCAGGTTTGATTCTTTTTTTTTTTTTAAATCTTCAACAAAATCAGTGATATATTGTAATGAAGCAGTATTTCACTTGCTCAAGATTGTATTTTGATTAGAAAATCTTCTGGTGTATGTCAGAGAGATCATCGCTTTTTAGCAACAAACACCTTCACTACCTGGAAATGCTCAACATCTATTCAAAACACTCCACCAACAGTTTCTTTACAGTAACATTCAGTCATAACTGATAAAATAAAGTCTACTCTTTTAACAAATTCTGGAGGCTTATAGATCAAGGTCTGAACTAGGCTTTGAACCAGGAAGCGGGCTTTGTTTGAACTGCCTAACCCTTGCATTTGATTTCTTGAATTAATGTTTTACCTGTGACTAGAAGTGTTTTCACTGAAGGAAGAGAGCGATCCTGCTGCTGATTTACCACCTGTTACACTCCCAAATATGTTACTGAAAAAAAATGTAATGCCTAAGGTGTGTTTTTGCTTTTACTGGTCATGAGCATAAATCACATTAAGTATGTATTGGAGTCTGGAGCCAGCCTCCCAGATATGGTGCTTTATTATTGGGTCTTTATGTATATCCAGAGTGAGAAAACTGGGAGAAATATCACCAGAACGAGCCACTGTACAGAGGCAGGTTTATGAGTGACTTGTGAGTGTTAAAGGACAGTAAGTGAAGGGTGGAGCAGAAATCCTCTCCCAGATTCCGCGTGTGGTCCAGGGAGGAGTAAATGATAGCATGACCCCAACCCTCTCTGTCAACCCCCTCCAATCTCTAGGATACAACCTCTAATTGTTATACTGCTACAATCAAGAGCCAGTATTTTTTCTCATATCATCATGCTGTGAGGTTGGGGTGGGACCACTCCACGCCTTGGGAAAGGGGAGGATTGTTTCTGCTGAGATTGTGGATGGCAGTGAGGCATGAGGCACGGTGGGAAAACTAGAAGTGGGTCAAGATCCAAGGTTTGATATTTATCTGGTTTTCTCCAGAGGGCAGAAGGACTTTTCAAGCCATTAGCTGTCTCAAATGATTCAAGAGACTCTTTTGCAAGCATAAGTAAAGTGGCCACCATTGGAAGATGATAATGGTGTTAACTCGAAGAGGTATTTTTAATACTAGCAAAGGTTAAGAGGCAGCAGCTCTTCACCAGGATGTCCCTTAACATGCCTCAGAATTGGGCCAGTTCAGCTCCCTGCTGAGAGGGCAGCAAGAGCCTTTTCAGGGTCCTTACTCCACGTCCCTGCTGTGGGGAGTAGCAACCATGAGCACCTTTCTCCCCTGCAGCTATGGGCAGGAGAGAAAACTGTTAGCCTTTTTGATATCAAATTATTTTACAGGCCAGATGCTAAATATATGTAACTCTCCTCCCCCAGTGTCTGCTAACAACCTTTTTTGACAATGTAATTTACTAGCAAGTTCAGTAGCATCAACTTCCCCTCAAAACACTTCCCCTCAGGTAGAAAATTGGATTTTTAACTAAATTATTCTGTGGGGTTTTTTTAAACCCTGATTTTGATTACATTGCATTTTCACTGAAAACAGTGGAAAACATATTTGGTGGAGGGGGTCTAAATACTGAAAATACTTAGTCTTTCAGCCCCTTGAGGCTTGGAAAAAAATGGTATACTTCAATTTATAGCTGATTCTTGTTCTAAATTCCCAACATAAGCTTTTTTTCCCCCTTCTTTTATTTTTCTGTTTGCAAGCAAACAGAATGAAAGAAGCTTTTTTTTTTTTTAATGAAAATTTTCAGTTCTCCCAGCTAAACACTTGCATTCACCTCCTATACAGCCCAGTCAGACCTTGCTTACAGACTGGAAATCCTCAAGGGATTAATTCTACCAGAAGACACTGATTCCTTTCATTCCTTTTCCATTACCGGTTCCTTGGACAGTGCTAAACAGAGTGGGAATGCGGGTGCACACCCTTAGTCCTCCTGATCTACCATTTTCCCAAGGGCGAAGCAGCCTGTTTGCAAGTTGTAGAAACGCTACCACCTTCAATATGAGCAAGTATGACTGGCTGAACTGGTGAAATTGGTTTGGATTCAGGCTGCCTTGTAGCAGCCTTATTATGCCACACCTAGATCATCTACAATATGAACCATCTTGATGAAGGACAAATTGTTTATTTTTGGTTTAACCCTGGAATCCATCAATGTATTTGCACCATTTCAAAAAGTGGGTGGGAAGAAGGGGGGTATATGAAGGGAAATCTGTATCAAAACTTTACCGTTGCTGAATGACTTGTCTATTGAACGTATTTACCAGAAATAACAGAAGTCACAGGAAAACATAAAACAAAGTATCTAGTATTTGGTGCCATCTGATCCATAACCTGAAGTTGGAAAGGCAATTTCCTAGTTTTCTCTTAAGGTAGTGTATGCATTCATATTGTTTGGATTATATTTGGACCATTAAGCATCCTATCTGGGAGCACAGGCCAGCTTTCCACTGACCCCAACCTGTTTAGACACCTCTGTGCTGCAGGGAGCACCTACACATGCAATACATTTACCGGAGGCAGGATTGCTGCCTGGGAGCAGCCTGGAGAAGGTTGAGGGTTGTGTGTTCAGCGTCTGCTCCCGTGACGCTCTTGTAGCACCGAAGCAGACTTGGGAGCGGAGACCTCCTGACCCTGCGTGAAGAGCCTGTCCAGATATTCCCCCAGACAGAGCAAGTCAGTCAAGCACGTGGTCCTGATGGCATCAGAGTGTTTCCTTACCTGCAGCAGTACTTTTGCGTGTATTCCTTGCTTACTGCAGTGCAAAGGGATGCACTGAGCTAACGTATTTTGCAATATGCATGTCCTTCATTGGGGCACTAACTTTGCCTACAGCTCTAAGCTGCTGTCTGGCCCTATCCTCGTACGTCTCTGCAGTTGCATCGGTTCGTCTTTTTTAACCCTCACCTATGATTAACAGCCTGAGCTGCTGTGCATAGTATATAGCACAGTGAACTGTGGGGTAAAGTTTGCAATATATCCTCATTTCAACTTTAAAATACTAACCTCTTAAGTAAAACCAGCTGTGCAGAGCATTTGGCAAGCATGAAAAAAAAAGCTAAACAATTCGATTCAGGAAGCCTCTGAAGAGTGTCTCTGCTCATCTCCCTGGGAACTACAGCCGTTACAAGTCCAGTAAATAATTGACCTCTTTTTTTCCCACATCCAGGAACAAAAGAAATTTTCTTTCATATAGGAAGATTTAAAAATAAATTTTAGAGACTCGTGTATGCATGCACAGAAACGCGCACATGTGTACACATGTCCTAATTAAGCTGCTACAGCTGTAGCAATAGGAAGCCACATTTAGAAAATGGACAGTCTATTTTGCTTAAGAGTTATGCTTTGGCAAAGTGTTAAACAGCGTATATGTTGCATGCTGGAGCAATGTAATGCCAAGGCGCTGTTCCTGTAGCAGAATTAGTGCCATTTCTATTTATAATGGCAGTGCTTGCAGCTTGCATTAAAGAGACTGGGGTTTTTTCAGGTAAATTGCAGAAGTAATGAAAAGAGAGTCCTCCCTGGGAATTTCACTAGATTTCTTTTTCCCATCCAAAGGCAAACACCATCCCCTGATGCCTCTAGTTAGCAATGAAGGAACATGCTGAGATGTCCTTAGCACCTTTCAATTGACCACAGGGGTTTTCTAGATCCAGCTAGGGCTTGACACCACTGCCGGGAGCACTGCTGCTTCTGCACCTCCTTTGCTGTCAGTGTGGAGCTGTCACCCCCATCCCCGCCACCGCAGCTTGGCCACAGAACCTGGGGCAAAGGCTGTTCCCCGGTTTTCCACCACACCTCACTGTGTGTCCCATGATGGAGGACTTTGGGGGTGGCTATGGGGGCAGACTGGTGGTCTTGCTTCATCCCCACTGCTGCCCCCCTCACTTTTCTGTTTTCTTAAATTAAAAATTAAGAATGGTGGTCTTAAGCAGACACCTAGGGAAGAGCAAAAACTGGGTGAGTGTATACAGTGCTTCTCCAAGTACTTTCCCAGCCTCCAACTGCTCCAAAATCAGGGATTTTCTAAGCCTGTTCAGCAAAGCTCTTTTTCAAGCCCCTCCGTGAAGGCCTGCAACCTCCCTGTATCCACAGCACCTTTTGGCAAGGGGTGTCACACATCTGCTATTCACCAAGTCCAAAAAATGCCTCTTTTTACCTGTTTTGAATCTGGCTCCTGTGTATTAGGTGCCCTGCTTGTGCTCAAAGACGCAGCCAGTGATCTATCCCTGCCCACCCCATAAGCTGTGCATGGCTTTGCAAACCTCCAGTATGTCCCATTCCATAATGAAGAGTTAGGAGCCCTTTAGAGTCCTTGTCTCACTGGGCAGCCTGGGGACCACGCCGTCCCCTGGAGACCCAAGTGACAGCTGCCTGGCCCCTTTCTGGCAAAGCTGGCCATGCCAGCTCATGACGCCAACCCATCTCCGAGCCCACAGATTTGGGAAGCTCAGGGGTGTGCCAGCAGCCCAGCAGAAGCCATGACATCTGGCACTGGGAGCAGTGCAAACCGTTGGGAACAGTACCAGCCTCTCCTGGCAGAGCTGCTTGCAACAGGATCGTGTGTCTGTGATTTCATTGCTAAATCAGAAAGGGCTGAAATGCAGCAGCGTGGCACATCAGCACATCAAACTAACTCAGAATGATGAAATCTTCCTGGCAGGGCTGTTTCCCAATCCAGACAGGCCAGGCTCAGCCGCCTAGAGGTTCCTCACACAAATATGCAGTTACCTGGGAAATGAAATGACATGTCCATCTTGGTGGTGATTGGCACTTACCAACATGCATGCAATGAGCCTGAAGGTTGAAAACAAGCTGAAATTTGTTGGGGAATGTCCAGTCCACTGCCTGGCCCCAGCAGAGGCACCAGGACTTTACCTCTGCTCCAGCAGAAGCAACCCCAGAAGGCTCTCAGCTGCTGCTCCTACAGCTCCGAGTCCTCTGTGCTCTCCAAAGCTGCCGTCTACTCTTCTAAACTACCTCCACCACCGCCATTTACTCTTGGTGGCTTATGGTGAACGTGCATCACCTCAGCCTCTCCTGCCAGTCCGGCAGTCTCAGCTCTGGGCACAACCGCAGGTCAGTCTGCAATGTCCCCACTCTGCAGAGAGTGATGAGCCACGTTTCGGCAGAGGCCACGTTGCAGTAGAGACTCCTGAGCAGAGCCCTTCCCTCTCTACCTCTTCCCATGTTTTATTTCTCCCCTGTGCTCCTTTGCCCCACAGCTGCAGGCTACAATTACTTATAGTAACTAATGAAGAGGCAGAACAGCACCAGATGAACCTGGAGAGGTCAACCTAAATGCAACGGTTTAAGAGCAGCCAAAAAGCGATCATCCAAAAGCAGCCTGAAAGCAATTATTCTCCAGCTAGCATTACCCCTCAGCATAAAAAACTCCTCCTGACCTCTCCAAGCCTTTGATTTGCTCCATCTGAGTTCTGCTGTTGCTGTCCTCCCGGCAGGTCTCACCTTCCTCTGAGCAGCCATGCAGGCTGCGCTGCACCTCTGCCAGCGCCAGCTCACCTGGAGCAGGTGACCTGAACGGTGTCCGCTCCTCCATGAGCTCCTGGTATCTTCATGTGATGGCATCTAGCGGGCTCCTCACAGTGCTCTGCAGCCTCCTTCCAGTTCTCTTTGGATTATTTTTGCCTTTTCCATGGGGCTCATAAATGTACAAATCATGGCTTGAAGCTTTAAAAACTCCCTTTTGGTATCCACAAAGAGCTTTCCTGACTTTTTCCAAGAATGCTGTAGAAGGGGCCCCTCAGCAGGTAGCTGAACAAGGTGCATTTAAGCTGGGAAAAAACCCAACAACTTCCATGGGACCTTATGGATGTTAAGCCTTTACATGATTCCAAAAAAGTGGCTGAGCCAATTCGTACAAGAAAAAAGTCCACAGTGGGTATTAAATGCAAAGTCACTACCTCTGGCGCAGGAGGCCCCACGCCATGAGCGAGAGGGTCTGGGAGACCACAGGATGGCTGCATGTTTGCCCTGGTCCCAGGGCCTGCCTGGACCAGACGGGGACAGTGACAGCGACAGGACACTGCACTGGGTGGATGTCTGATCCGATGGGGTTGTGTGCAGCCATCCTTACGCTCTCTTGTAGTGTGCCAGTATGACTGCGGGGGCAAAAACTTTAGCTGATTTTAACATGATAATGAATACATTTGTAAGGGAAATTACATAATGTGGTGACTACAATGCAGCGTCCTGGATTTGCTCATCTTTTAGACTCCTTCCAGCCCTTTTCTTCTCGCTTCGGCCGGAGCCCTTACCTTTTTCCAAGTGTCAGATTTGAAGGGGTGATCCATGTCGTATCAAATAAAAGCTCAAACCCCTTGTTTTTCCAGGAGCAGGGCCAAAAGTGAAACTCCTATGTTTTGTCTGGATTCAACCCCAGTCTCTCACTGAGACTAGAGATACCTGAAATTTGGCCCACGGTTGTCCACGAGATTTACAGATCTCAGGAACCTTGAGGCAAGTGGGGAGGCAATGTCTGATTTTTGACAAAAGCCTATGCTAGGGAAAAAGCTTCTGGTTTAATTTAAGTCCACGCAGTTATCCCTATTCTGGATGAATCATAATGAATCCTTTATCTTAACTGTACTAAGGATTTCATCACAGAGCTCTCTGTAGAGATTATGACGTAAGAAGAGGAAAAGAAAGTGGTTACAAAATATGGGAAATGCAAAAGAGACTTTTACATACACTTATGCCCTGTAACAATGGACCTTCATTGTCCAGGTCCCCAGTAAATATTCAGTGCAGTATTTGCCTGTGTTTTATAAAACCAAGAAGGTTAGAGAATTAATGAGAACACAATAGCTGGGTGTTGCAAAGCATTTGTGCTAATTAGATGGGCATCCTCTACCCAAATATATGGATGAAATGTCACATAAAGGAAGTAGCAATGAAATTTTCCAAATTAATATAGCCTAAATATAGGTTTTTGGTCTATAGTAAGAACCTAAGTCTGTGGTTTGATCTTCAGAAAAGATGTCAGTAAGCAGTGCTGTTGTCCAGCATTTTTTAAAATCAGACCACTGTTTAAATACCTCACCGTGGAATTAAGAGCCTATTTAAGGCTTTGTTTTTGATGCCTCACCTGGTAAATATTTGAGGAATTTGCTATATTTTTTTTTTTCACATTTTTTCTCAGTTCAGTATAAGTCAACAAGTCCTGTGAATTTTTAAAGGCAGATGTGTGTTACTCCCTGCTGTGCAGTATATAGGAACTTCAGGTACTTTATAGAAATATTTAGAAACTATAGAGACTTGCATATGAGTTGTTGCTATTTTTTCCTAAAACATGTTAGTTAGGTGTTAATGTTCTGATCTTGCAAATATTTATGCCAATAAATAACTTGAGTAAAAGGGGAAGCATTGCTTACATGTGTAACATTAGTTAAAATCACAAAAATCTGCAGGACTGGGATTTCACCTTTTAAACATTCACTTGCTGAAATTAAAATCATAAGAGGTCACGATCCTATTAGCAGTGTACATTTTGGCAATATCATTTGGGATATTTTCTCTCATAGGGCGCCATCAGTAACTGAATGGCTTATTATTGAAGCGGCTCTATTGCAACCAGGTGGCAGGACTATTTGTACCTTCTACACTAAGGCATACAGGAGAAGCCATCTGACTCAGTCTCCCGCATGTTTCACTGCAGTTGCCCAGAACTGATCTGGGCTCTCAACAACAGAAGTTTGTTCACCAGGAAATGTCAAAACACAAAATCCAGTATTTTTCAGAAATATGTTGGTTTTGATCAAACCCACTTTGATAGCTGCTTTTAACAGTCAAAAAAAATTCCGATTAAATTCAGAGAGGCCCATTGCAAACTAGTAGAGCAGGCAAGCATTTGCCAGCTTTCAGGAGCCCTGTTACCATTAACTGGTTTGGCTCGGGCAGAGTAGAGACTTAAACCTTATTCTCATGTATACAGGGAGAACAGCCTGACTGTTCGGCTTACCTTACTCTTCACTTGCCACATTTTCTGGCTAGTCCCAAGGAAAACGTGTACTCATGACACATTAGTACTTGTTGGGAATTAAAGCAAAAGCATCCAGTACTGCAAGCTCTTTAGAAGGGCAGCAGCACCGCACAGCGAGTACATCCACGTTCTGGTATTGCATCTAACCTCTTAACAGTAACGTATCTAAAGAACAAAATTATGCAAAATGCAAGCACTCAATAAACATGTTTTCATGCTAGGAGCTCTTCATGAAATGGTGACCTTTTTTTTGTTCAGGGAGTTTATCCAGCTGCCTACCAGGTTATTACAGCATCAGAGTTGCATCATTCCTAAGTACGCTACAAGAGAGCACCAGTATAAAGGCATCAGAACAATGAAAAATGACCGTGAAAATTATTATGTGGGATGTAACTCTTGCTGTATTAAGCAATCTGTTTCCCACTCCTTTAGGGCAATGTGAGTATGCTCTCAGCAATCTTGCTTCATTACCTGGCAGGACAAAGATTACAAGGCTTTTAGAAAACAGTCTGAGATGGGAGAACCCTTTTAAAACTATTTAGGGACTATTTCAGTCCCCGGTGAAAATTTGTTTCAGGTAAAGACAACGTAAAACCAGATCAGCAGGAAATTCCTGACAAGGACTTGGAAACAAACAAGTGCTGCACAGAGCCGCCTAACTTCAAACACCTTAATGCAATAATTTGTTTTTAATCATCCATGAGATGGAAAATATGAGGAAAATGTGATATAAATGTCCAAGAATAACAGCGGTTAGTTGTTTGGATTTAAAATCAAAGGAAGTTTCCATGCTGTTGAAGGTTTCCATACCAATGGGCCTGGAGGAACTCAGGGTGCGGTACGTTTCCATCTGCCGAGAACAGGAATGCATTGCACTTGTCCTCCTAATATCGTCCTGCAGCTCCGTGCACCGGGACGGCACTGCAAGGAGCCGCGTTCACGGGGCAGCGTGGCTTCGTACGCCGCAGCAGACGCTCCTCGGGGCGAGCGAGCCTGGTTTGAATCATTCATCTTGCTGAGATCCTTACCTACTGCCAAAGTTTCGCTCCAGCTACGCCTCGCAGCAGACTTACCCTGCGTTCCCTCGTAGGTGTCAGCAGGCGCCGGCACAGTGCTACCCCGGGCTGCAAGTGCTGGTACCCTGCTGAGCACTCAGGGAGGTAGTAAGTCTAGAGGCAAAGCAGTTAGAAGTCCACCTTGGAAAAATATCTCTTATTTCCATGGTGATAAAAATAAAATGTCTCTCCCTGTTCACTTCGGGTGAGCAGTTTCTCCCCCTTTGCAGGGACTCTCAAGCCTGCTTTGGGATAGAAAGGAAATACATTTTTATCGTGGGGAAATGGAACACAGAAAATCTCCTACACACCTGTCTGCTTCTTTTGGTGCCTAAATACCTTTGAAAGTCCTGCCTTGAGTGCCAAAGCTATGATGGATCACACAGTATTTCCTTTTTATTATTGCACTGCATCCTTTGGGCCTCACATTAACATAATTAGGGCCATATGGCGCCAGAATCTCTGTTGGTTCAAACTGATGCAGCTCCTTTGAAGTCAAAGAGCCTGTGCCAGTTTATACCTGCTGAAGATTTGGTTTATGGTCTGGGAAATGGGGGGGGGGGGGCGGGACCCAGCCACTTTTTGTTGTTAATTAAGAATTACATAGATATATTTGTGCCCTGCTTCTGCTGTCCACCAGGAGCTGTGCCTAAAGTGCCTTCATGGTTGTAAAAACCTTTGCATGATTACCTCTCATTGTCAGCTGCTATGCCTCTCCTTGTGACTCAGAGTATTTCAGTGGCTGTAGGTAAAACTGCATGCAGTGAGTCAGAGCCAGCCACCTCTGGGTAGCAATCAAAAACATCCCATTCCCATTCACTGGGTCATAAGGAGACAAAGAATTGCCTGAGCAACTGTAATCTCTGTGCAAAGAAATTAAACTCTCAATTTTTTTTCCTTTAATTCATTGTGAAAGTACTTGATAGTTATAACTAAATAAAATCTTATTAAAATATCTGCTGGGTAACACCAAAAAGATATCAAAACTTAGTCTGCTTAGAAAGTAAGTAATATAAGTCCAAAGCATAATGCTCTGGAATGAGAGCCAGGGAGCAAGGAAATATTGCGACTGGATGAAATTCCAAACTCCAGGACCAAAACTTTACACTCCTGAATCCTTATTCAAGGCACCCAGATGAAAGAGACTGAACTGTCAGAAATATTGTAACCAACAAATACAACTAGGGTCACTGAAAGCTCTGAGCTGTCAGTACCTGGAAAGCCCCGATAACTGGCACCCTGGAAAGTAGAGTCATGTCTTTTGGGCAACTTAAATGTGGGTTGGTGCACCCACGTTCTGCCCAGTTCCTGTAACAATCCTAAAACGACGTTTCAATCCCAAACATCTCCCAGCTTTGAGGTAGTTCATACTCACATTTAACCGAGGATTAGGGCATTTCCAGGTAAATAAAGAGCAGTAAATGCTACAGGAAGGACTGCCAGCCTGCTTCTCCCCTTGCAACAGCAGGGCTGTCGGTGACAGTAGCAGGAAAACATCTCATCGTGACAGGGATTGCTGGATGTTGCTGTTACCAGGTTCTACATGCGTGCTGCAACCCCTGACCAGGGGAGATCTGAGTTCAGCTGCTCTGTCTGGAGCAGAGACAAAAGCACGAGGCTGCTTTCACATGGGTCAGACACCCACGTCCCGCGCCCAGCCGCAGGCTGAGCCGGGGGGCTGGCTGGCCCCCACCCGCTTCCCAACTCGCGCCCAGCACTCAGCCCCATCCTGTGATGCAGCAGCCCAGGTGACCACTGCACACATGAAATGCATCCCTGGGAGTCCCACAACAGCCTGACTTAGCACCAAAATGGCCCCAATAAAGAGTTTCCCGTTCTGCAGTGCTATAGCTCACAGGGAGGGTAGGATGATCTGAGTGCTCAGCTGTGGACAGCAAATACCTGAGCTAAGTCTGGAGCCCAAACATGCCTTGGCCACTTTGCAAATGCCACCCGGTATCTGTTAGCTGAGCCATTCCGTGGTCACTGCCTTTTAAGTAACCCCTTTCAACAAGCAGGGCAAACTTTCAGTCTCAGAGACCCCTCAAGAGGTGTAGCAAAGGGTGTCTGAGACTGCACTGTCTGTTTTTTGCAGCTCTGTCCGTTTGTCTAAGGACATGTACTACCTCCCCATGCAACACATGCTGTTCCGTATCCTTGGGTGATAACAGCCAGAGCAGAGGCATTGTCACCTCTCGGTGTTCTCAAGCACTATGACTTGACTGAGAGCATTTTTATCACAGGCAATCAGATATAAAGCCAACTCCTGAGAAAAGGGAGAATACCAGCTCTTCCCGTGTGCCGGCAGGGAGAGAGCACCAGCACGACCAGGGATGGAGGTACCGGCTGGCCAGCACCGGGCACCGCGGAGCTGGCAGGCAGAGCCCTTGCCAGCCAGGCACGGGCATGCCGGATGCTGCTGGAGCCGGGCACGCTGTACAGAGGTTTGTGTTCGCTCTAGGTGTAGCTGATTTTCTAGACAACATCTGTTCTTAATCTTCTGCTACTTTGCACAGTTAAATATTTCACAGCGCTTTTATCAGCCAGCTCTCAGCTGGGACTGGGAGCTGGTTATTCTGAGGAATTTCCTGCTTCTAAATTAGACTATCACAGGGCAGAAAGGGCTCATCTCTGACCGCAACTTCAGCACATGAGGACTCCTTCCATATCTCACTGTATGGCAAATTGATTTTATATGGCCATTGCCTCTTTTTAGCGATGATGAAAAGCAGCAGTCTTTTATAGGAAGATGTTTAGGTAACAAACACAACGTTAAGCTTTGATCAGAGTAAAGAATGTGGATTTAGACAATGAGACCAAAATTTGGACTATTACCTGTGCGAGAAAGTTACTTCCCAAAAAGAAATTTTAAAAATCTCCATCATCTTGTATCTCATCAATGCAAATCAGTCTGATCTGAATAGAGAAAAATTATACCATTGAGAGGAACTGATTGCAAAAGGGACTTGGCTAGACGGGAGGGCTTCTAATTAGGGGAGAAGTGTAGGTCAGCCGGGACAGCTGTTCAGAGTCACTCATATGATATGGGGTCATTCAGTCCCTCATTCAGAGGGGAAGCTCTGGCTCAGGCAGGTCAGTGAGGTTAGGGATGGTATCTTCCTCCATCCTCTTCCTCCTTTCTGTGATGCAGAAAAAGTGGAGAATCATGCCCCGGGGAGTCTGGTGCACCTTGCTGAGATAAATAGCAACACACAGAGTAATTACCAAACTGTAGTGACTGTTTTACCAGAAAAATCAGCAACTGATTCTTTGTCTTCTGCATATGCAGTAATGTGGGCGAGGAGGTTGAATTCTTCGCACTTTTTGACTATCCCAGCTTGGAAAATCCTAGCTTTTATTCAATGTTTTGGTGTTGATGCTACTGTTTTAATGTGGTTACATAACTCACAGCAATTTAAAGCATTTCATTAAACTTGTTTTGCAGGTTATGTATCGCTTCATGCTGCTCAAGTGTCCTCCGTGAAATCATCTTTGTACTTTTCGTAAGCATTCATTACATCCTGTGCCACTCCAGCAAGGTCAGGCAGCAGTGTCACAACCAAATCACAGAGCGATTTGGCAGGGCAGAGAGTCAACCACGTACAGGTGCTGGAAGTGATCAAGAAGATTGTTTGGGGGCTCAAAACTGCATAATTCAGACCTCTTTAGTCCTATCCCAAACCAGCATAGAGTTGGGACAGTGGAAGACATTGAGCTTTGACCTTCAAAAACCTTTGTGCATTCAGGTTTCAGAGCAAGGCACTCCCCTGGACATGGATGACTAGCAGAACAGGGGTAATGCTGCTTAAAATGTAGGCATTGGAGGAACTGGGAGTGAGAGTTGTTTTGCTTGACTGCAACAGGCCAAAAGACTGGGGCTCAACCCTCCTCTCTCCTCCCCCGGAGGACTCTCAAACTTACAGCAACCCACTGCTGTCAGACAGGAGATGTTCTGCTGGGAGGAGGAAGAAATGGGTTAGCAGCAGCTGGACGCTGTAGGGCACACAGCTGCAGGCGAGGAGAGCTGGGTTTGCCTTCCTGGTCTAGCTTTATGTTTTGCCTAATGCTGGGATGACATAAAATGCTCCTGGCAAGGGAAAGACGTGAGTTTCCATCTGCTCACGGTGAGGACGAGGTCAGACCTAGACTGGCTTACCCCTCACTGAGAGCGCTGCCGGCTCCTCCCCAAGCTGTGGTGTTTCTGCACTCACTCGGGTGGTGAGGAAGCCGCCAGCGCCGTGGCATGGTTTCTCTCAGCTGTCTCCTGGCCTTTGTGCCTTGTGTTAGGGCTGCAGACAAATGACCAGGCCCTTAAGCAGACCGTGGCTTGGGAGGAGGCTAACTGAGCAGGGTGAGGGAAACCGCAGGACGTGGCATGAGAAATTGCTGAAGATAACAAACAACGGAGTGCGTAGGTAACCATAAGCATAATCCCATATAAAGCTCTTCCTGGCTGGCAAGGGAACAGGCGTACGGGAAGGTGGAGCATCCTGGAGCGTATCACCGTGTTGGCACCCGTGCCAGGCTGGCAGCACCGGCAGCCACCTGCCCGTTCATAGCACCCGGCTCCTGCCCAAGCCCATCACAGACACCAACGCCGGCAGTCTGGACCTTGCCCTGTGCTGTTTGATCTTGCTCCCACTCCCCTTTTCTGTCTTACACCAGTTAGAAGTAAGTACCTAGGTGTTTCTGAAATGCATCAGGGTCCCGGCAGTGTCCACCTGCAGGTGACCGGATTCCCCAATGTAAACTGTCCCAACCTATTTCTTGCTTGAGTCCAAGCACACTGAGCTTGTCATCATTGACTCTTCTATCACAATTTGGGCACCTTACTCCTGGGCCCAGGTCCCTGTCACCTAGCTTTCAGCACCAGGCAGAGGTGCACGCGGTTGGAGCACAGCCACCTTTCCTCCTCAGGGAAGCATGATGGGAGGGGAAAACTGTGGAACCCCTTTGGAGCTCGTATCACTGGTATCATACTATTAACTGACTTGGCAGGAGTAGCATAAGGCTTAATTAATTGCTGTTTGTAAAGACCACGAAGATAATTTGAAGTGCAAGTTGATCTATTAACCTGAAGAACTAATCTAATTAAATACTTGAAATTGCTATTAGATATCAAACGTCATTAGAGCAGAGGCATTATATCAATATTTTAATGCAAGCATAGTTAATGTTTCATTGTCTGTTTTGAAACATATTACCATAAAGTTAATTATCTTATCCCCATTAACTTAAGAATAGTCATATGTTAAAATAATGTTGGTTTCTCTATGTCTTCCACGCAGACATGATTAACAGTGGTCTTTGTTTCTAAGAAATGAATGCCTGAGCTGAAAACACAGGAAAAGATCCATCTCTTTTTCAAAATCATCTTTCAAAGGACTGTATTAAGCAAACTTCACAGCAAAGTGGTATGGACAGAGTTGTTAACTCTCCATCCAGACAGATTCAGAGTTTTCTGGGCTGAGGGTTCACGATGCAGAGCCAAACGGCTCATGAGAAGCATACTCCTGTTCCCCTTTCCCATCGTCTCCCACTGTTTTCTTTGAACCAGTAACAGTACTCTGACCTCATTGTGAACCAACTCGTGCTGCTAACCCATGGGAACAATAACCCCACAAAATAAGGAATAAATTCTGGGGGACTGAATCCCTGAATCAGCCTACTGTGGAGTAAGGTAAGTGCCAGGGCAGGGGAGAGGTGGGGAGAGACTGTGCAGCCAAGGATGGAGGAGAGAGCAAAGCAGGAGCACTGTTTTAAACACCAACTACTTCCAAAACTGGTTTATTTGTAACATGAAGCTGTGCTGTCAGAGATGAGGAGGAGTCAGCAGCCACCATGGCACGCTACAGTCAAAGAGAAAATAATTAATGGCAACACAAACTGGTTGTGATCAGAAATGCAGCTGATCTCAGTGACCTGCTGCAATATTGATTTGCTGTGACAGGAGCCAGGCACAACAGCTCCATCGAAACATCCCTCATGTTTCTCCGTTTATGCAGTACTATAAGGAAGTAGGTCAACAGCCCCTGTTTGACAGTGTAGTACAGCCAAAGCTGAGCAGGCATGCACCTATACCACACGGGAATAGAAAATATTCATGCCAGCTCTGAACAAGAGGCTCAGCTAGCCTATAATCGTGTTTCCAACAGGGACAGCTAGGGAAAAATATATGGAAAATGCAAGTGTACAGTGATACTTTCCCCATATACTCTATCAGCGTACACATGCCCATAGCTTAGGGTCTCAATCACAGTGTAAAGAAGTATTTCATTCTGTGTTTTGAATTTATATCTCTTGTCTTTGTTTTGATCTTGTATGACAGTAAAAGCAGACAATTCTTCTCAGTTGACCCTCTTTCTTCATGATTTTACAGACATGTATCTCAAAACCCTTAGCTGCCTCTCCCGGCAGACGAGTTGAGGCACACGTAGGTCTTCCTCATGCAGTGACCACCCTCTGTCTCCACTCCTCCCTGCTGGCTTTCTTGGATATTCCCTCTCTGTGTGAGGGAACCTGAATCCTTGCCAAAAGTGAGAAAGGACAATTTTCTGCAAGGTGTAGGTGATAAACTTGACTTAAAAGGAGGAAAGCCAATGCCATAAAAATATTAGGCACTAAACTTCCAGAGCAGATGCAAGTGACAAGACTGGGCATCCTGCACAGGTTCCTTTTCTGTATCGAGGGCTGTCGGTGAGCTATCCTTCAATCTTCAATGGAAAACTTCTGGTGGCTTTTTCCTGGTATAAGACTATTTAAGGAAAATTCTACTGTTGCTTTTATTAGCGAAATAATACTTTAAAGACTTTCCATACAGTTATGATTAGTCACGACTGATGCATCCCGTTTACAGTGCTCTTAGAGCTGCACACCATGGCCACTGTATGACCTCTAAGGGAATAATTTAAAAAAATGTCGAAGTGACCTACAAGCTGAAGTCCTTTTCTAGAGGTACTCTACATGCTTAAGGTCAGATGTTTTAGGGACCTAAAGGTGCAGGCAGGGTCTTACCAGAATCTGAATTTAAGGGCCACATGTACATCACATGCCTAAGCACCACAAAAAACTGCACTAGAGCTGAAACACCCATGAAAGTGAGATTAGGGCCCTAAGATACTGTGGAGATTTTGGAAAACACGGTCTATGATTTATTTTATAAGTATTTGTATTATTACTTCTCTTGCCATCTCCTTATTGTCTCCACCCTATAACAAGAAGCAAGAATACATATAACAGGGCATTTAAGAGGAGAAGTGGGACACATTGAGTGAAGCATTGCCAGCAAAAAGGGGAAATATCAGTACTGTTAATGCAAAGCCTTGATAAGACCTCATTTGGTCATCCTAAGATCAGGAAAGAAGAATTCAAACTGGAACAAGTTCAGAGAAGAATAGCTTGAATTGTTGGAAGAACAGGGAGTCTATTAGCCATGGAGAAACCAAACCACCTTGGCTCTTTAACCGATCACATCACAGACTGTGTTGTATAATATGGCTATTATACAACACAGGAGGACAGGCGAGGGATGGAAGAGACTGCTTAAGAAAAAGGAACATGTTGGTGCAGCAAAATAGTTATAAACTAGCTGTGAGTAAGGTTAGGCTGGAAATTGGAAGGAAGTTTCTTCCAGAGGAATAAGGTTCCCTGAGCCTTTCCCAGAGAAACAAACAATCCAGTCACTTTCAAGCTTTAAAAGTTTGTGAAAGGGATTCTATCATAAGGCCACAAGATTATATCACAGCAAGTCTCTGCCAGGCCTATTTGCCAACGCGCTTATATCCAGGTAGGGCTGAGTCAGACAAAAACACCCTACATGAACGGGGAACTTGGCACAGGGACCAGACTTCGTAACTTCCTTGTAATACTGCAATCAGAAACCCCCTTTTGGGAGCTCCACAGAAGAAAGTGAAGACATTCAATAAATACTTCTGTATTGGCAAGAAAGAGAACATTGGGTTTCTATGGCTTCCCAGTCCATTAACAGCACAATGGTAAACGTGTCTGAGAATCAGCAGGTCCAGGTAACTTGAACTCAAGAGCCATAAAGGAGTTAGGGGAGGGAGACTTGGCGCACTGATGATAAACATTGGAAAAGCTGGAAAGTTCAAGAGGGCTGGAAATGGGCTCACGTGAAGGCACTCACACATGGAAATCAAGATTATTTGCGTAACTACAGGCCAGCTACACTGCCACTCTCAGACAAGGTAATGGGAATGCTTCCATTAGCAAGATTCAGTTAGCAAAGAAGGAAACAATAAGAACGTAATTAATGGCAGACACCTGGTTCACTGTCTTTTTCAGACTAGTTTGATTTCATTATTGGGGGGACTGCAGAGTTGAGTGGTGATGGTAAATAGGGGTTTTTAGAGCTTGGTACTCCTGTAGCATTGCAATTAAAAAGAACAGCATACAACATCAATAAAGCACACATTAATTGGATTGTGAACACGCTAATTGATAGGTCTCAAAAAGTGACTGTCAATGGGGAATCATCTAATGATGAACTGCAGGGATCAGTATATACTCAATGCTATTCAACATTTTCTGCACTGTTCTGGAAGCAAATATAAGAAACACTGCTGAGATAATTTACTGTAGATGACACAAAGTTTGACAGAATGATAAATAATGATGAAGATAAGGCTGTCATCTAGAATCATTTGGAGAGAGAGCTAAATTGAGCTGATTCAAACAACCTGTGTTTTAAATCAGAGAGATGGAAAATTACAGATTTCATAGCAAAGAGAGCTGACCATCTGCAGAATGAGGCTGCCTCTGAAAAGCAGTAACGCTGGAAGGATTTAGGGGTCCTATCTGACAAGTAACAAAACGTGAGCTCCCAAGGTGACAGGAGACGATAAAGCAACTTTTGTCTGTACAAGCAAGGAAGTTGTTTAGTAGGAGCAGAGAAGACATTTTGCCTCTCTAATTGCCTAAAGCTGATCCTAGAAAAATTCTTGCAGTTCTGGTGTCCTTTTTAAAGTACGCTGTCAAACTGGAGAAGTCAAGAAATGCGTCATGGGAATTAGTTGAGCACTGGAGAAAAAAACACTTCCAATGAGAAATACGAGCTCAATCTCCTCAAATTATCAAAAACAGGAGTGAAAGGAGTCTGATTACAGTACATGCATTTGTTTTGCAAAAATGCAGTGCAAAAAAAGAGGCATAATAAAAGCCATGGTCGCACACTATATCTGGGTGAATTTTGAGGAAACAAAAGGCACATTTCTAACAGCATGTGTGCTGCAGCCTTGGAAATAATGACCCGTGGTGTGTGCACCCAATGGGCACTACACACCTCTGCAGCCACATGCGAGCTGCAGGGCTCCGACGAGGCATAAGTGAGTGATGGTGTGGGATACGCATGACCCATGGTGTGCGTGACGCCTCTGAGCATGCACCCTTCATGCACTCATGTAACTTATTTCTAGCTCCAAATCATTGTGGGATGGAAAGAAACAATTTGTGAGTTAGGTCAAACAGCAGGACGATGCGTAACAGTAAATTGAGTCTGACAGCACAGCACACTCCAAATGTTGATGAATTCAAGCTCTTTAAAGTACGGGCCATTATCCTCATTACAGCCACAGCTCGGGTCTGATTGAAATCTGGTGTTTTCTGCTCCCCGAGTGCTCGGGGCTGTGGGCATCCCTCCCAGCCACCACAGTGGCTGCAGAAACTGTTTGGCCCTGTCCTGGCCCAGCCCCATTGTGGGAGGCTTGTGTCAGATCTGCCTCTTGTGTGAGCGGTCTCTACCCCCTTTCAGCCCCCCAAAGAGCCAGACTGAGAGCATTTAAATAGCAAGTGTAACTTCGGGGGAAATAGCAGGAGGAGCAGGTATAGGAGAGCCTGCTCTGGCAGCTCTGGGAGGGTTGCCACCAGCCGCGGGGTGACGAGACGCTGGAGGAGGCTTGGCTGCAGCCGCTGCAGCGGGTCCCCAGCACGGGGAAGGGGATGGCACCGTGCAGCCCAGCTGTGAAACCAGAAAGCTGTGATGGAGGTTGAGCAAAAGCTCCCAGCCAGCACGTCCTCCCCAGCTGTGGTTTAGTTTAGCTGTGAGATGCCGTTAAGGTCTTTTAGGAAACCAGGAGCCTCAAAAGCCCAACGTAAGCACAGAGAAAGGCACTGATAACATGGGAATTTGATAGATCCCAGGGAAGAAATTTTTCCAGGGATCATTTGGACTCTGGATGTGCAAACAGAGCAACAGATGAGCCCGAGACTGGGCAGCAGAGAGCCCCAGCTCTGAAGCTGCAGGAAAGGCGGTCAGACAGCCTGAGAAATCACAGCCACGTGCTGCCGGGGAAAGGGCGCAGGAGAGAAAACCTGGGAAGCGCTCACACAGTTTGGGAATTGTGATTAAAATAAAACCAGTTGTGCATGAACAGTAACTTATTGCTCCTGTGTCCACGGAAGCAGGAAGCAGGACTTTGTACTTTCTTGCAGCAAACCAGCCAGTATAAAAATGTTTGAACCCATCTTCAGTTTTCTCCCTGTAACTGAAATGTTTTACAAGATCCTGAATTTTAGTGAGCTGCTTGGGTTACAAAGGTGAATGCATGTTTGAGAGTTTTAATCCTGTGCTTGTGTGTGAATGAGAGTTTAGGCACCTCAAATTATGTTTCAACTTCCAACTGAGGGCAGTAACTTTCTCCGCAATGTCAGCAGCCTGACTGGAAGAGCATGTTTCTAATGAGAGAAATGCAAAGTATACCCAGAGAGAATTTAGGAGATACACTAGAAAAAGACAACTTCAAAATATTGTTGGAAATGAGCTCATTAAATGTCCTTGTTTTGATCTCTGCATCCCACACAGTACAAAGGGTCCACTGGCTGCATATCAAGGGGGATGGAAAGATCAATTCATATCAAGGGCATCAGCAGAAGCACGCAAGGATATAGGTGTCTTGTTTCACTTGTGTTTTTTTTATCTTTCACTTATGACTACATTTCATTTTAAACTTTGAACCCAAGAGCAAAGGTGCACTGAGCAACAGATGTTGGAAGACAAAAACACGAACAGGCAGCGGGGCCTGGGATGTCACAGGATGTAAATACAGGCCACAGAATATAAACACGGGAGAGTGGCAGGGTCACGGGCAGTAAACATGGGCTGTGCAAGGAGATCTTGTATAAACATGATATGTCTAGCAGGACACACTGTGAACACAGGAGTTTTGCAGAACTAGTCTTCAGAAAGACTGAAGGAGTTAGATCCCTTCTCCCTGGAGAAGAGAACGCTCTGAGGGACCTCATCACAGTATTCCAGTACTTCAAGGGCGGCTACAAAGAGGATGGAGACTCTATCTTCACAAGGAGCCAAGGGTACAAGGTGCACCAGGAGGTGTTTCATCTTGATATAAGAAAGAAATTTTTTACAGTGAGAACAATCAATCACTGGAACAACCGTCCCAGGGACATGGTAGAGTATCCATCACTGGAGATGTGATGTGATTGGACAAGGTGCTAGATAATCTCATCTAGGGTCCCTTTCCCATGAAAGATTGGACCAGATGATCTTTCATGGTCCTTTCCAACCTGGACTGTTCTACGATTCTATGAACTACACAAATCGCAAGACAAATGCTGGAGTGTGGCAGGGCCATGAGCTACCCATGCAGAGAGGATGGGGGAAGGAGGACGCTCATGCATGTGGGAAGAGAGCAGTTTGGGACACGGGACAACAGCAGAACTCCAGAAGGCAGAGATTTGGGAAAGCAGCCACCCCTGCTTATAAACACAGCAGTACTGTGTTGCAGATGTAACATACATCATGACACAGGGAGGAGGCTTTGGTCCTCAGACCCAGTAAGGGTAGAGAAGTTGTGAAAAGCATATACCTTCTTAAGGATGTGTGTATTATTGACCATAGAAAGCAGCAGGAGACAGGCTGCCTTTTCAGAGGGAGAGAGACATTGTGAAAAAAAGTCATTATGGACATAAAGGAGATCATCTTCTGGAGGAAACTGTTCTGTGGAGAAAACTGAACACTGTTAACTCAGTAACTGATGCTTTACTGGTAAAACTGGAATGGATCTCATGTGCTTCTGCTCCTGATCTCATTGTTTCCACTGGATTTCATTGGGCTGAGCATGAGAATCTCACTTCTGTTACCAAGCCCTTAAAGATGATCCATACTGTGAAGATGATCCCATATACTGTGCCTTTGCTCTGGTCACCAAACGTACAGTGAAGCTGTTCTTGTACCAGAGCTGTAGGGAGTGACGTGGGAAAAACGAACGTGTCCTTCTGACAGAGCGAATAGAATTAGGTTAAACAGTGGTTAGAGAAAGAGACTGGGTAATTAGGGTTATAACTAGAGCACCTCAGTTAGGTGGCATGAATTCCCTCCCATCCTCTCCTGTCTCATTGCACATGACACAAACCCACGAGCTCCATGTACGTGGCTGGCCTGCGCTCCATCCATGGAAAATGCTGAGTAAGAGGCTATGTGAGCCGGCCTATGTTAAATCAGGTCAGAGCTGCTAACAGGGCACAAAAACCATCATGGTAATTTCACTGCTCCACCCACGAAGGACTACAGTATATATTTCTATTTATATAATAAGAAAAAAGTTATTAAATGGGATTCCAGCTGCAGATGTACTTGTTTGAAATTACATCGGTATCATAACAGAGGTCATTGACATGTAGCTGAATCAAGGAAGATGACCAAGAATTTAAAAAATCTGGGCATGTATTATTTATGGAAAGAGAGGCTCAGCAAAGAGCTGTGTGGCAATTTCTGGGGGCGGAAAGACTCATGGTGTCTGCGTAAGGAACAGTTTGTGTAATCTGTCTAGGAAGGGAGAAGTCATCTGATTCAAGGAGAAAAGTATACAGATAACTAAAACAACCACAGGAGGCTGCTGCACGAAGGCTCCCAGAGAGGTACAGAAGGGACTTTAGGATATGTTTAGGCAAACACAAAAGCTCTGCAAAGCACTGAGCACACAGACAGCAGTGAGGTTTGTTTTAAAGACTGTGCTTGCCACGGTAGAGGGCAAAGCCCAGCAAAAAATATGAGACATCATCAAAAATCCAGTCAAACGGCATAAAAAAAATGTGGATATTATGCAGTATAGAAGTAATCTCTGATTGTAGCCTATTGGAATGGCAATTGTTTAAAATGCTGGGGCAGCTGTTTTGGTAGGAAAAATATGTGTGGGCTCCTGACTGATTTAAGATGAGCTTTCCTCCTGACCAATGGGTTAGTCTTCCTATCACTGCTTTGGCCATGATAGCAAACCCAGTGTTAATATTTTTCTAAAATCTGAACTGTTAGAATAATGTGGTTTCTTAAAACTCTTCAGGGCTTTTCTTTCAAAGTTTCTAAGGACCTGTGCTTGCTTATGTGGTTGGGTAGTTGCTCCTCAATGGAGTTTAGTAGCAGCAATCTAAAGAGTTGAAACCATGGGACTGCAGCGAGTTGGCTCGTTTTGACCGAAACGTTTCAGGGAAGAAGCACATGACACACAGAGACAGCAGAGGTAAGTGCAGACATCGGCTAGGGCATCCAAGCCAGCCCCATCCTCGGCAGCAGGACGAGACCCGGGGGTCAGCCCTGAAACAGCAGAGCTCTGAAACACAAGGACTGGCAAAGGCTCGGAGAGCAAAGTCTCTTCTGTGTGTCTTGGGTAGCAGTCCCTGAGAGGGGGAGGTTAACAGTACTGTTTCCTTCTGCACCTTCCTGTTATTAGGGTGGGAACGCCGTTTTGCAGAGCCCTGTTTTCTCTCTTGCTCTTTCAGCGTCACCCCATCTCCTCCAGCTCCTTGGTTCTTCCCTCGTTCTTCAGCCTGCCATTGCCTCACCCCCTGGCAGGCGTTCGGTGCTGACATAAATCCAAACTGAATTTGGTGGATTTAAGCCCAGCCTGCCCTTCACAGTGCTTCCCTACAAAGAGACATATCGATTTTATGGGAAGATTGAATAGAAACTTAAAATACAAACTTTTTGGAGGAGACCTGGTCCAGAACAAGTCTGACTCTGAGCATATTTTATGGCTGAAATGTAAGTGCCTTTAAGGGGAAAAAAAAGCCAATAAATGAAAGGGATAATGTAATGGAAATAGTGTTTCCCTGCCCGGGATAGAGCTGCCTGCCTGAGTCCTGGCTGGCGTTCACACAGACACGCTGGCATCAGGAGAGCTACCTACTAGGTGAGGATCAGGCCCCGCAGTCACGTTTTATTGAGACATTGGTATAGCACAAATAAAGCAGGACTGAAGCTGTGGCTGCTACAGGCAAGAGGAAAGGAAATGAGCCAAGTATGATGTCTTCATACACTTGCAGGCTATAGGAATGTGTTTTGCTGGCCTTGTGGTAATCCGGTCTTTGAACTCCCGTTCATTCCCATTTCTCTCTCCCACGACATAAAATAACTCCTTGGGACTGTCTATAACCCCCAAACTCCTCAGAGCTTGATCTGTGCAATGTTACACCACTGGGGCTCCTAAAACTATTGTGTAATGGAGTGAGATCACAGACTAGCTCAGTCCACGCAGCTTGCGCTATCTTGCCCGCCTGATGGTTAGCTGCAGTTAAAACACTAAAAAACAATTCATGTAGGATTACAGCCATAATTCTTAATAGCGGTAGGAAATCCAGACATGCAAGTGGTCTTCTGTAAGCAAGAAATCCATTGATGTGGAGAAGTTTTCCACTGATGTTTATAAGTTCATTGACTCTGCTGTGGCTGCAGTTTGGGAAATCCAGCCCTTATTTGTCTTATGTGCTGTACAAACACTTATGGGTGTGTTAATCGTGTAGGCTGGTACAGGAGCAAGGACAACAGCAATGTCATGTTTTCAGATGTGATGTTTGGCCTCTGAATGTTAAATAGAAACCTGGACAGTTTTCATGGATTCAACCTCTCAGCAGATGCACCATGATGTTCAGATTAGAGTCTCTGACGATCAGGAGCTACCATCCCATAGTGGGATTTTCCTTTGAACTGAGTCATTGGCCTTTTTCAAAATCTCGTGTTAAAAGGCTATTGACATGCGAGGCATAGAGAACAAGCACTCTAGCTTCCTGGGTTTTGCCCTCATGAAAGCATTAGGAACAGTCAGGGGGCTTTCACAGCCCTTTTATTTACATGGAGCCTCTGGGAAATGCGATATGAAAATGAGCCCGGCATGTTTTGCTGCAGTGTATCCTGACCAGGAGTTATGAACAACCAGGATGGGACTCAAAGCTGTAGCCTCGGTGATTCATTAGCTTTCTAACCACCACAAAAATCGCAGTGCAGCATAATGTAAAAAGCGAGTGCACTTGGTCAAAAATAAGGTTATTTGGGAGCTTCAGACAGTGGTCAGATGGCTATATTTTATTCACTAAAATTAAAAAAGCTTTGCATATGGACATGTGAATATGTTGATGCAGGATGGGCAAGTGAGAAGACAAAGTGCGGTCACTAAAAATTATTTAGCTCCTCCAAAGAGTGTGAAATGTGCCCTGAATGAAGGGGTAGGAGGACCAGGCTCCCAGCAGCAGCCTGGCAGCGCACGGGATGTTTTGCTTTCCTCCGGGGCCAGGTGCCAGTTCACCCGTCTTGCTGCTTCTTCCCTGATGTCTGTACCCGTTCTTCACTGTTGACTATACACAGTTAATGGAGCCTGAAAATATGCTTTGGGAGAGATTAATACAACCACGTTTTACCACCAGGTCATTTTCTATTGGCCTATGTGGGTATAAGCTAGAGGGAATAGATGCCTTTAAAATAAGCCATTCGGTCAGAGAGGATGAGCTGCTGTTGCAAAATGCCATGCACTGTGTAGGATGGGCTGAGAGGAGAAGGTTGCAAATGCCCAAGAGCTTGAACATTTACACTTGAAGGTAAAACTATGACATGCAGTCACTCTGCAGCCTGGTGTTAGCATTTGTGGCTTGCCCCCAGATAATTCTCTGGGCTGTTTTTCTGTAGGAATGCCATCCCAGACTGATTAGGGACCAACCCCAAGCCAGACAGAGGATGGGACTGTGCCTATGGGTCTTACCAGAGGGCCAGAAAATGAAGATTTGATGAGAAACTAGTTTCCTGTTTGCCTTATTAAATTCCACTATAAAATTAAGATAAAACATATCCACAGCCCCCTGGAGGTGTTCTGTGAGGATGCACCACTTAATGTTTGTAAAGTGATTCGGAAGTGAAAAATGCTGCAATAATGCAAAGCCCTGTTCTCTTGCAAGAAAGCTGATTGTTTCTTTTATAAGGTAACAAAGTCCAGAAAAGTAGGGTGGAAATCAGCATGTCTCCAGGTCTCTGGCAGCAGTCCTATCCCTAGCTAATGCCAGTGGCTGCAGCTCCGATACAACACGATGGTGCAATCTTCTGGAAAGGGAGAAGAAGCAAGCCCTCTAGCACTCAGTGACTTCAGGATGCCTGCAGAGTCACTGTTGTTATTTATACAGAGGGGTGCTGCTGCATCCCCAAAACCAGGAGGTCAGGCCTGGATCCAGCTGCCATCACAGTGACTGGCGTGGCTTGAGAAAAACCTTACCATCCCTTTATCAGCACATCTACAGCATTTCTGACTCAAGGCCCGTGAGTGAATGCTTCTTCCAAAAAGATGGTACTTGGTGCACAGTGCATTTTGAAAACTGGCAAAACTATATGACAGCAGAACAAGCACTGCTCTGGCAGAACAAGTGCTGCGCTTGCTTTTTCAGAAGCATTTGTGCTATATGAGGATCAATGTACATATACATTTGTGAGCCTATGGGACACGGGACCTTGAAAATATTGGAGGGGCAAGAGTATACACAGTGTCTGTCAGCAGTTCTCCTGCAGAAGGCTAAATCCTTAATTTTATTGAAGGACCTCTGTAGGATATACTGCCATGGCGACTGGCAACAAGCACAGTGTGAACAGTTTATAGCTCCCCCTTGGAGATCCGTACTGAGTAATCTTGCTGTGCAATGTGGTGCAAAATATCAATATGCAATGAGGTGCTGGAGCATGTCCAGAGAAGGGCAACGAAGCTGGTGAAGGGTCCAGAGCACAAGTCTTATGAGGAGCGGCTGAGGGAACTGGGGTTGTTTAGCCTGGAGAAAAGGAGGCTGAGGGGAGACCTGATCGCTCTCTACAACTACCTGAAAGGAGGTTGTAGCCAGGTGGGGGTCGGTCTCTTCTCCCAAGTAACAAGCAATAGGACAGGAGGAGATGGCCTCAAGTTGTGCCAGGGGAGGTTTAGATCGGATATTAGGAAAAATTTCTTCACAGAAAGGGTTGTCAAGCATTGGAACAGGCTGCCCAGGGAAGTGGTTGAGTCACCATCCCTGGAGGTGTTTAAAAGAGCTGTAGACGTGGTGCTTAGGGACATGGTTGAGTGGTGGACTTGGCAGTGGTAGGTTAACGGTTGGACTTGATGATCTTAAAGGTCCTTTCCAACCTAAATGATTCTATGATTCTTTGATTCTGTCATCCCACTTCTTCACATCGAATATCCAGTTGCCCACCATAGTACTTGAAATGTATTTCTTGACTGAAGGGTTTTTGCGGGGATCTACTGCAACTGCAGTGAGCACTTACCCACTGCTTGTTTGGCTTCAGAAGAGCCCTTCGTGTGCATCCCACCCTGCTTGCTCTCACCTTCTGCTGCAGCCCATCACCCCTTCAGCTGTCCTGATGCAGAAGAGCATGTTTTTATTTCCAGTGGGGATGCTGCCAGGCTGCCACCCTGCAGGAGACAGCAAATATGAACAAGCAGGAGCCAGAGGGTGGTGGGGCAGGAGCTTTTACAGCTGGTTTGCTGCTGAAGGAAACATGCCAGGTAAAGATCGTCTCTTTTTTTTTTTCTCCTCTAGACTGGGTATAAAAACAGGCATGGGTTGACAAGGAGGAGAGACGCTGCGTTAAGGGGGTTTTAGTCACCAGCATGCTCACTCTCACCTTTTGAGCAGGGCAGTGCCCACTGCTGCAGGTGACATGGCTGTTCGCAAGATAAAGCACTACACAACCCAGTTGAAGACCACAGTCTAACCCACAGTAGTGGAGTTATTGTGGACAGTGATGGCTCAGCCACTAGGTACGGGAACAGGAGTCAAGAAGCCTCCGTGCCAGTCCCAGCTCTGCTACCCTGTGGGACTAGCAAGACGCCAGGAAAAACAAGTACAGGGCAAATAGAGTATAGCAGTCAGCCCCTTCCCAAAGCCCTTCCCTTTATCATAAATGCTTTATTACACATCCATATATAAAGCTGGGATAGCAGTATTGACCCATCTCCTAGAGTGTTGGTTTCAGCAAGGAAATTGGCTCCAATTCCTGATTTAAACTTGCATTTCATGTTCATCATCAACTCATGCAGAACAAAATGCCTCCCATCTCCCTTCCCTCCCCATCCCGTTAGTAAGAGGCAAAATGGCTTTTTAGGAAAGCTGTGTAATTCCTGCCTGAAATTCTTTGGAGCACTGGTTCTTTTTGGTTCCTCCAAGCTATTTTCTTACAGTTTCTTAAGCCACAGATGAGAAGAAAAAAAAAAGCACAACAAAAATCCAATTAAGAAAAAGCCTTGGGAAAGAAAAAGTGCTTGTTGTTTAAACGTGAGCTGTAAAGGGAGCCAGGAAAGGTGGGTTAAATCAGAGCCTAAATATCCAGCAGCCATAGTTGTTATCTGAGCCTCTGCGCCATTAGCGATGCAGCAATACTGGTTTGGGTTTTCCCCTCTGTTCTCCAGGTTCAGCGTGTGAGCAGGTCTCCACAAGCTCCTCACTTATTGGTTTGATATCATGAAAAGTAAAACCCTGTTAAGAAAAGAAAATGTATGAAGAGGCAAAGTAGTGATCTCAGAGCTCTGGAAAAAATCTTGGTTCCAAATTATTCTACATGGGGGCAAATTCACCAGGTGCCAAGAAAAAAAAATCCAAAACCAACCGCCTTGTTTTGATTTCCGCCCATTCCAGCTATCACTAGTCTCCAGGCTGAGCTTGTCATTTTAAGGAGACCTTCTTATTCAGTGAGCCACAAGGAGTGACTGCAGGGGGAAAGCACAGCCTCGTTTTATTTAGGATGTTTCAGCTGTCAACAAAATGATGCCTCCTTCCTTCAATGTCACAAAACCTGCACGACCAAAATATACTATGCTACATATTGCAACAGGATTTCCTTGCACTCCCTTAGACACAGACAACCTGAGACCCACTCACCTCATTTGCCCATGGAAAAGGAAATGAGGTGAGGAATTAGGAGAAGGAGCAGAGGACAAATGCAAAAGCAGAAGGCACCCGCCGTTCATTCCTCACCTGGCTTTTGTTGCAGGCTCTTTCTCAGGCTCTTTGACCTGTAAGTTTAGAACCACTCTGGAGGGCTTCAGCCTTTTTCAGTTTGCAGGCCTTGATGGAGGGAAAAATTCCGCTTTAGGAATTTAAACTAACTGGTAATAAGCTTGTTTTCTCAGATGCTTGCACAGATGCCAAAGGCCACAGATTGAGCACTGCTGACCTGCTAGGTAAAATGCAGCTGTGGTTTTATGGGAAGGAGAGGAGTTTTACACAGGTAAGTGACTGAATCTGCAACTAGAAAAGACCAGAAGAAAATACACCCATTCACTCTATGGACTAAATTCTGCCAGTGACTCCCAAGGAAAGCAGAGCTGTACTAAGGCAGTATTGGGCCCTGTGTGTATATTTGCTTAATTAGAGATTTTTCCTCCTTCCCAAGCAATCAAGATAGCTTTGTTTTATGTCTGTACCTCTCTCTGGTCTAGCCAGCACCAACATGATGGAAATACCTGTTCCCTGCTGCTCAAAGGCACAGGGCGTGCAGGGTTCCCTGTCTTTGGCAGGGAAAACAGGGAAAGTTGATGCATGTATGTGTATGTATACATGTATATCACCTCTACTGGAAGCTATGAGGCACTGGCAGCTCTTAGTTCAAACTGAAGTAGCTCAGGTATATGCAGGGATCTGCTTGTATATATTATTCAAGTAAGTATGCGTGTAGATATATACAAAACATGCACATATGGCTGTGTATTCAGGCTGATGTAGTTCCATATGAACTCATTTATCTTGAGACACAGGCAAGGAGCAGACTCTGGAGCAGCTTTCCACCAGAAAGACTCCAGCCAAGAATGATGTCCTTTTGGTCATTTAACAAGTAGTGGGGTCAGATTGAGATCTCTGAGGCTTTGAACATTTCGCCTTCTCCCTTCTCCAACCTATTTGCCTGTCTTTCTCCTATTATGAAAGACATGAGATACTCTGATAAAAGCCCTTCTTGTGAGAGAACATGACTCAGTTTTCACAGGTGGATACCCCATGAAGCACAGCCAGCATCCCCTCACAAGTCTTCTTATAACCAAAATAATATCAGAAGTGGAGGCAGGAGAGAAGCAGGGTCAAAGGGGTGAAGTGGAGGAGGAAGTCATAAACTTCCTTTTGTATTATCTGCACCCAGCTCCTACAGCCTCTGAATCACAACTGTGTGCACAAATAACTGGCAGTCATCTGCAGGAAATCACCACAATTGTAATCATCATCATTTTTACCCAAGAATTTGCAGGATTAAACTATTAGTGGCACAATATATTTGTACACATCCAAATTATACCTCTATCATGCGGGCTACAGTTCCTTTAATCCAATTTAACTGTCAGACATCTCTTGAATGTAGCTGGGGAGAAAATCTAATGCAACAAACCAGACCTTTATCCACCAAGGGAGGCGAAAACTCATCATTGCTTCAGACCCGAGACTGAATATACCTAATTCAACCACAAATTGCTGGGCTGAGCAGAGTTCACAGCACAGCCAGGAAGCCTAATTCCTTCCCTTGCAGGAATCACCATGTTAAACTCCCTGACCTGGGTTACACAGGAGGTCAGATTAGATTATCGGTGTCCCAAATTCTGGTCTTGGAAACCAGTTTTCGGTGCCCATCTGGCTGCAATCCCAGGTAAACATCAAGAAAAAAATGCAAGCACATGGTTAGGGTATCTCATTTCTGTGTGCTGCGGTGGAAGGACTTTCATTGCTGTCGGTAAGAAGGCAGCAGATCTTCCTGAAAATGGGAGAGGAGAAAAACTTCAGCGGATGTCAGGGGGTTTTTTAGGGTCAGTGTTGGTCAACTTGGGGCCCTCCTAGCATGGCCCATGTATGCATGGAGGCAGTTGCCGCTGCTGAAGCAAGGTTCCCAAATGCCCTGAACTTGGTTAAATACAGAGAAACTCCCCCATAGCACAGCAAGTTCCAGAGACGCAAACCATTTGGAAACGGCAACGCTGCCTGTTTGCTCCGTTCTCAAACTCTCCCCTGGGCTATTTGGACCCTGCTGGAGAAGGGGATGCCATCTTGCCCAGTGCGGCCATTGAGTAACCTCTTCTGCTGTGCCCAGGGGCTGGCCATACAAGCCCCAGAGAGGCTGAACAAGACCCGCTGCCTGTCTTCTCTCCCTGAAGCAGCCAGCCTTCGGCAAACAGACCAGGAATGGCATCTTCCCATGCCTTGGAGACCCACAGCCATGCCAGCCCCACACATCTGAAGGCCACAATCTGGCAAGAGGCAGCTCTCTCCGATCAACCTAAGAAGAACTTTATTTCTCAAAGAGCTGCGTGAACATCTCCCGCTCAGTAGCTCCTCACCTTCCAACACATCTAGCAGATCCTGTTTCCCTCATGTGTTAGTGCTCACTTACAACTCATGCTTATCCCTAAAGCTCCAGGATCCCTTTTTAGCACCTCCTGTGTGAAATGCTTAGGCAGATGGTATCAGCAGGGCTTGAGCTCCCTTCTGAGGTGCCATGATATGGCATGGTGATTGACTCCCCCCAGAGAAACTCACCCATCCCTGATTACCAAACACTCGCCTCCGTCCACTTGTCCTTTCTCCACCCCTGGAAGGATGGTGAATTAACAGCAGGGCTGTGACTAATGGCAGCGTGAGCAAGCAAGGAAGCCATCGGCTGTCTAAATCAGCTGAATCAGAAGGAGCAGGGGAAAGAAAAAAAAAAGCTATCTGAATGAGCACTAATCACTTACAAGCCGCAACATGAACAGCCAGGCATATTAGTGACTCACAGGTGAAATGTGTGACAGCGGGTTTGGTGAGCGGTGGGAAGGGCTTCACGCTTGGGCGGCGGGAGAGGAGGGTGTGCGGCGCAGCCAGGAGTGCAGCCAGCCGAGTGTTTCCCACGCACATTCCTCTACTCCATACACTATGAAATTTGGTCAGAAGATAAAGCATGGAAGCAGAAAGAAATTCCTAGGAGGAAAGTGAAACAGAAAAACAAAACAGCATGGTAATTTCTTGCTTGCAAAGAGCGGTATTTCCATGTGCGGGCTTGCTCCACCTGCAATTTTTCATGTGTACAGTGATTGCTGATATATGCCTCTGGTAAGAAGCTTGATCTGTCTCAGGAAAATCCCTTCCGTGTTAATTTATTATTTGATATATATGTAAAGCAGCATACAATATAGCCTCAATCCACAGAGGCTCACGCCTTCAGGGCTGTGGGTAAAGGAAAGAGTATACGAGGGATGAACTAGAGAGAGAAATAAGCTAACAGCTGAGCACCCCAGTTTCAGAGCAGTCACTGGTGTTATTTCTGCCGTGATTACCAGCACTGTGGTAGCACCCACAGGCTCAGCTGTGCATGGTGCTGTACCTACACACAGCAGGTACCTGCCGGCGGGCATCCCTCGGTGGTGCAGCCCTGTTGCTGAACAAACACACAAAACCCCAGCCTAGGGATTTTCAGAGAAGGGTAATGGGAACTAGGCCCTTCGGTGGCACTGAATTGGGTAAGTCTCTCTCTGAGTTCTTTCGTCTGGACCCTTTGCAGCAGGAAAGCATTTCTGAAGGAGCGTTGTCCAAGGGCCCGTACGCGCCAGAGCCCACCTCGATAAGGCATCTGTGCGTGATGGATAAACAGCTAAAAATAAACCGCTTTATAATAAGGAAACTATTATCTGCAAGCAGTGACCACACAGCCTGCCATAGACGCTGTGCCATTCAGTCACCGGGACGAGGGATACTCTCCCGATGGTGTTTCAGTCAGCTGCACTGACCTGCAGGTACCCGCTGGGACACCGACCCCACGTCCAGCCCCGGGGTGCTTGGTGCCCTGTAAAAATGGAGCAAAGAGCCAAACTGAGATTACAAAAGAGACGGGAGGTGCAAACAAACCCTGAAATAATACAGTAGCGTTGCAAACAGCGGCCCAGAGCTCCCCCAGCCGAGTAGCTCACTGGGTGTTGTCGTAGCCAGAGCAGCATTGGAGGTAGGAGCTTGGAAGAGATCACTCTCAAGCAGCTCCTGCAGGGGAGGCATGGCCTCTGTCCCAGCGTTTCAGAGCATGCAGCCCTTCTGCCAGCGTCGGCACACGTGATGGGCTTTACACAGGGCGAGCTGTGATTGCAACACAATGACTTGCAGTGTGTTAAAATTTAGCAAGTAGTTAAATTATTTACCGAATCAGGTCCTAACTTGAGACAAGATGCAAAGTCAGTCTAGTAGAGGAAGCGAAGGGGGCTGAGGAGAAAGGGAGCAGCACTCCGGATGTGTTGTAAAATAAACCAACAGCATGCCCGACTTGACTTGATGGTTACCGATCTGGGTTGTTTTTTCAGACATACCAGATAGAGGAGGTAAATGCCAGAAGCCCAGGGATACTGAAAGCCCACCACAGGCCCACAGGATGATGAATCTACTGTCTGGTTCTCATGCATCTGCAACCTCTTTTCCACTTCAGCGCGTGGTGTGCAGCATTGCCTCATGGCGGCAGGGCCCCGTGGGTTTTGCGTTGCGTCGACGTGACCCAACCTAGAAGCCTGCGTGTGCTGTGCTGTCCCATGTGCGGAGACTGCCAAGACAAGCACTTGGTGCCTGCAGCCCCTGCTCCCCTGCTTGCTGCCTGCCTGTGATGTTTTCCAGTGGTTCAGCACATCTCCCGTTGTTTATCCTGCTGACCTTTCTACAAAAAACAACCTCTGCCTTTTGCAGTAAAGGGAACGCTAGCACATAGTTAACGTCGTGAGCCAGGTACCTCACCAGCTCCTTTGGGTGCTAATAGAGCACTAAACAGCCTTGTGCACACCTTGTGCGTAAGTGACTGGCTGCAGAGGGACTTTTCTGTGGATGTGTGAGTTTTAGTCCACAGCATATCATGCAGATGCCCCGGAGGTGTTTTAAGGGATGTGCAACAGCCCTTCGCAGACCCTTTCATTATGTGTTAATGAGTTACTGTGACCCTGGTTTCAAGGTCTGTGCTCAATCCACACCAGTTCCTCTCAGGCAGTGTAATTTGTGCACCTCCATCATCAGTAACAGCACCTCTACCACAAATATATTCTTGTTTTTATAGCAAAGAGATCAAGCCTTCTTCCATCCTAGTATGAAGATGAAAAGTACCCACAGTCCTCCTTTTCTCAGTCTTGCCTCTGGCCTCTCCACCATCATTATATGGCAACAAGACCCTCTCTTACTGTAGGTCCAGTCCTGTGAAATGTCTTTTGCCTCCCAAGTGCGTGCTCTTCTAATTCCACGCCCCCTCCCGGAAGGATTATCTTTTTTTTTAATTGTGGGTTAGAGTGAGGCTGGCCCTGGGACAGATGGGCGGGAGCACACTGGGAAGGTGCAAGGCTCTTCCTTACCATAATTTCCATGGGGCAGATGCCAGTTACAATCCTGGCCTGGCCTCAAACTTAACTGCACAAACAAGATGGGGGAAGAGAGCCTGGCCAACACCTGCTGCCACCCTGCCGTGTCTGGCAGACGTCGGAGAGGCTTGGGAGGAGGCGAGACACCGTATCGCTCGGCACCCTCTTCACGATGAAATGGGATTGCAAGATCCTATGTCAAAAGAAGCTGTCACTAACGCAAGCTGTATCTGGGGCCACCGTAATGAAAACTGCACTGTGCGCTGAGCTTCTGGTGCCACCGAAGTGCTCTGCCTTCCCCAAACTTCCTGGGAAGTGTTTTGAACTTTATTTTTAAAAGTGCAATTAATCACGGAGCAGAGCTTGATATCAGTCCAAGTGCAATAAAAGCACCCGAGCAGAGCCTGCTCAGCCCAGCGAGCATTGTTTGCCACGGCCTGACTTCAGGCATCAGCAAACTTCCAGATGTGTTAACTTTGCAGCTCCTGGCTCCTGCAGGAATCTTAACTGCTACCATCTGTATGGGGGAAAGGCTTCGGAAAAGCAGCTCTCCCTCTCCCTTTATTTACGTTCCTCTGAGCACCGAGAGTTATTACCCCACGGCCTCTGCAATTTCTGCCGGCTTCGCCCTCATTGACTAAAGACTGCACCCTGCAAAGGTGCAGTTTCTTTCTGCTTCCATCCTTCAGCAGGGATCATCTTGGCAGAGCCCCTCGGTCGGGTGGAGGACAGACCCCCTCCATCTGCTCCTGTTCTGCATGTGGTTTACAATACGCTACAGGAAGGCATTTTCTCACGCTATTAAGTTTTCACTAGATGCGGAGGGGGATCAGGAATGCCTCGGACGGCATAAAAATTCCCTTCTTGGTTTGCTTATTAGGATCTAGCGGCGGCAGCAGGCAAAATTATAGCCTCCATGAAATCCGAGTCTGCTGCTTTGCCACAGGCAAGGGGTGCACCCCGTCCCCCTTCCAGGTACGCTTGGACATCTCCTGGGCCAGCCCCAGAGCTGCTTCAGGTACTCCTCGGGCCTCTGACCAGAGGAGCAATTTGTACCTGTGCAAGCTCCCACGTTTGCAATTTGTACCTGTGCAAGCTTCCATGTTTATGCCCAGAGCCTGTGGGTCAGGCAGCTTCAGGGCTGAAAAGCCCCCAAATGGCACTTCCAGCTTAGTTGCTACCCTGGGGCAGTTCTTCCCTCGATCTGCCTTTTTTTTTCCAAGAAAAGGTTGCTTTTTTCTGCGTGTTTGTCACCTTTTTCTCTTTCCCAAAGCCTTTCAATTAACAACCTTATGCACAAGCTCCATCGATGGTCCTAATCATCCTAATCACACTTGGCACTTACAAACCACTCCGTGCATCAAAAGCTCCTCACAAATGTAAAAGTCAAGTGGCCTTTTCAACACCCAGCGGATGGAGGTGAGCGGGAGCTACAAACTCGTTTGCAGCTGGGGAGGCTGACACACCGAGAGCTTCATTGCTTCGCCCAGAGCCACACAAGGGGTTAGTAGCGCAGCTGGGATCAGAAAGCTCTGGCTCTTAAACCGTGCTCAAACCACCAAACCTCATGGCAGAGGCAAAGTGGAAGGACTGGGTCCAAACCAAAAGCGAGCAGTGCCCAGGACTATAAATAATTTCGTCTGGCGCGGCTTTTATGAATCTTGTGCAAAATACATAAAAGGCTGGTGTCGTCCTGGGGTTGATGACTCTGTTTCCTTCAGAAACCCTGCAGGTCAGTCAGCCCTCCAGTACCCAGATAAGCCCTGGAAATGAAAAACCAGTGAAGCAGCTTGTGACAGCAAAGACCTTGTCTATGCCCAGGAGTTTGGGTGCTATCACAACAAAACCAATAACAAAGTGCAGCTGCTCAAAAGCAAACCTACACGCGAAATAGCAGAGCAGCGAGTGAAAAAGTAGTTGGAGCAGGGGAGAGAGGAAAGCAGCCCAACAAGAGGGACTTTGGTAATCCAGGCTTCTCTGGTGGAAGCTAAAAGGAGGTACTGGTTACCTGCCTGGCAGCAATATGACTGGATATGTTTGCATCCAAATACAAAGTTGAACCTATGTGTTCAAGATGTAACTTTGCCTGCCTCATGCTCCTGGCTGGGAATAAAGCAAAAGGCGTGAGGCTGTATGATTTTAAGAGATGATCACACTTTCCCATATTTTGCCTTAACACCCTCCAGCTCCAAAATGCTTCCCCTTGTGTGGGTTCAACTTCTTGCCCCGCTGCTTGGAGGAGGGGAACTGTGACTCAGACGCACTCTGCACAGAGGAGCTCCAGTTATCCCGCCAGCGTGTCAGACCTGCTGTCCTCAGGCTGTACGTGCCCCAGGGCGATGGCTTCTGAGAGGAGGGATGTTTTCATAAACACTGCGCCAAAGCAGAGGCAGGATGCAAAGACATCCGAGTTACTCATCCTGGCTTAAACCCCACAGGATGTCTCAAGTGACTGAAGTGTAGGCTGAAATACAGGCTTAAACGATAAGTTTGGGGAATTTGGCATTAGGTGACTGGCCACAGAGAGGTCCAACACGAGATGACCAAGTAGATAACCCCAAATGACAGCAGAAATACTGCCAGAGTTGTCCATTCCCAAGGGGTTTTGGCATCACTAGTGGCAGCTGATGACTAGGCTTTACTATGACAATATCAGAGCAGAGAAATTATGGTCATAGGGGGGAACAACACCTATTTTTTGCTCATCTGTGGGGTTTTTATTCAGCTGTTTATAAAATTTTGAAATCAAGAAGTTTCTGTCTTCTCCATTTTCTGCCAGTGCAGCTTCTGTTTCTGAGAACAGTCCCCAAATGGGGAACACTGGCAATGAGATGTGAAATGAGAATTCAGATTTCACATTAGAATTAGAAATTGTGGAGAGCAGTTAGCTCACCCTTTCCGCTTTCTATGGAGGAAAAATTCACTCCCTCCAATTTTCAGTGCTTTCAGTGCTATTTGCTTAATCTCATGGAACAGATATTTTACTAGGAGATTAATATGTTGTAGTATGATTTATCAGGAAGCACATAAAATATATTTAAGGAACATAAATATGTCTAAACATGTTAAATAAAGCAGGGATTTTAGAATCCAATCTATACAGAAGGTTGCAAGAGATTTGTCTGAGCATCCATTCTAATGCATGTTAATAGTGAGTGTGATAATGGAAATGAGAAGCAAACTGGAAGACAACACCTGTGACAATTGTGACATAGTGGAAATAATTCAGCATCACTCATTAAGGCTGAATAAAGGGAAAGGAAACAGAGAAGTCATGAGAAGATGATACAGCAGAAGGAGAGAAGGAGCTGTTGTTACTTCAGAATCAGACACAGTTTCTGTCGTCTTTGCCATTTCTTAGCTCATTACCCCTAAAACAGGCTCCAGCTGTACTGCACTGACTTAGCAGAGTCAGCCATCTCTATTTCACAATGATCTTCTCATCAAGTCTTTCACTAAAAATGAAATCAAGACCACTTGGTTCAACTGACTTCATGTGATAGCTCTGTAAACTGCCAGTGATCTGCTGACTGGATTTGGAAGCCATCACCCTCAAACACCTTCCCAGTTGGAAGGTTTTCCTCGCTTGTTTGCCCTTTTCCTTGCATTCTTGCTTTGTTTTCACCCATATGTCCAGCAGTATCCCAGACACCAGCTCCTCCACAGTTGCATGGACTGCTGTCCCAAGTGGTCTCATTAACATCTGTGTAGAGTAGGCAGGATTATTATGTTTTGAATGCTTTCTAGTGCTGGTTTTATTTACAATGCTCCTCATTTCAGGGATTGTTTGAGATTCCTCATGACTGATAGTGCTACAGATGTTGTACCACAGCCGTGATGGCAGCTGGAGTGTACAACGTGAGAACTGAAACTCTGTTTAACGCTTCTGCAGTAACCCAGGAAAATAATATTCATTCTTCTCCCATCGCATTCAAATACACACATGTGGACCACTATGGCCAGATGGCAGCCTTTACAACATTTATTTCTGCAGCTCTTCAATATACTTTAGAGGAGATTTTCTTTAGCATCCACAACGAATGGTGTTTGCTAGACTAAACTTGCTCAGCTGGCCTGATTCACTCTGATCAGATGGGTAAGGATATGTTTCAATCTTTTGTTCATGAGAAAAAGTAATAAAAAAGAAAAGTACATCCCAGCTTATTGCTGCATTCTGCAAAGGCCTGTGCTCTGCACTATGGTTTCTTTTGGCAGACCAGGGTGTGCAGATCTGCCGATCTGGCTGTGAGTGTCATTTCCAAACATGTTTGCTGTTAAAATGATCAGCATCTGATCCGTACCTATACAGAAGTCAGGTTCCCAGTATATTTTTAGAAGTGGGAGTGAAATAAAAATGTGACCCAAGCAAACATCACAGTGCCTTGTATAAATTTGGCCCTATGGCCAAGCTTCAGGACTTGTCTCTGCCTGCATGGGGTCAAACCAAATGGCATGCATAAAAAATCTGGACCTCATTCTTTCTAGGTACTAGGCTATATCCCCAAAACCTAGGTCCAAGCTTAGAAACACTTCAGTTATCTCTATTCCAGAGGTCAGTTCCTGTGGACTACTGAGCAATCCAGTGGCTCAGACAGCCTAACACAGTGCTAGAGCCCCACATCACCAAGGTACCTGAGCAAAGGGTCTTTCATCTGCTCAGCCACTCCCCAGTGTCAGATGACGGTCACTGTGCTATTGCCTAAGCTTATTTTCATTAAGGTCCGTCATCTGTGTGTATTTGCTTGCCCAAACCAGCAGGGTACTCAGGCTACACCTCATTCACTCAGGCTGCATCAAGGACTCCTGGCATCCTTCCCCAGTAAATGTAGGTGAGGGAATGCTGGTGGAGTCGGGAAGAGGAGGAGAAGGTGCCCCTTTGCTTAGAGATCTTGAGAGACCCAAAGGTACATAGGATGACAAGTGCTGAGGATCCAGACAGAAGTAAACAAGAGAGCTTAACTCTGTAACCTAGAACTCTACTGTGATAGCACAAAGAAATAATAACAGCAACCATAACAAAAGTTGTGAGCAGGACAAGGGTGTTGATTCATGCAAACATCCTCAGGATGCATATATATATATATATACATATACACACACACTTAAGCCTGCAGGTACCAAAGTTGCATAGATAAATATCTAGATAGTTGTCACATGCATTTTACTTACATAGTACTTTCCTTTCAAGGTTCTCAGGCATCTTTGTAGATATCAGTGAACTGCTGAAGCAAATAAATATTGAACAGGCAGCTCAGATGGGGAAATCCTGATCCTGCTCTGAGCAGGGCTGTTGGACCAGATGGTCTCCAGAGGTCCCTTCCAGCCCCAGTGATTCTGCGATTCTGTGAAACAGCCTAAAACAGCATGGGAAATCTGGGGCAGGATCAGATCCCTCGACTTCATTTAAGCTCCATGTATTTGGTCTAGCCTCTCACATCTTGCAGGGGATAGCTTTAAGGGCAGATTGGAGACCACAGAGCTCATCAGTGCATATTGCAGCTCTACAGTTAAGTCTGCATTTGCTAGCATGTCTCTTATTGCAGTGGTGGTTTGCTACCTTAGATATGGAACATCTGAACAGTCCTCCCATTACTATGCATAAAGTATTTTTCACCTTCCCATCTCACAGAAGATCAAGCCACCAATTTGCTCTTGACTGCATTTTCTGGAACAGCTGAAGCAAAGTACATGTCTGAATTGTGCTGCTCTAAATGTCAGAAATAAAATATTGCTCATATGGAAGGGTCTAAGTCCTGCATTGATTTATGGACCAGAGTTTCCCAGAAGCCAGAAATCCACGCAGCGTCCCTGAACACTGAATTCTGTATGTGATCCTCTGTCAGCTGACATACACTAATTGTAAATTCATGTATATGGCATGCAGAGAACAGCCTACTGACTTTGTGCCTCAGGGGGTTCATGTGTGGTACATACCTTGGAAAAATGAAGTATCTAATGCCCATTAGTGAGCAGAAAGAAAGGGGTGAAGTTAGAATCTGATGCATGTTAAGCCTCACCAATCCATTTGCGATGCGTAGACGAAGAGGCTAAATCTGTATTAGTAAATAAACAGTTCCAGGGAACATTTCTTTGTGAAACTGTTCAAATGGTCTCTGGTGTGGCTTTGGCCAGGCCCATAACTCAGGAGTCAGTGTGGGCCAAGGACCATTCCCAGCAGGCAGTTTGGTTGTGACACCTTGTTTTGGTGGCTACCAGAGGCTAATAATACGGATGTGGGCTATCCCATGCTGTTGGCCTTATGGCATTGAAAGGTCCTAGGTATTTACAATAGGCATTACTATAATTAAATATAAATGGTCTAATTTATTTGCATAGAAATAGAATGAGCCATGGCCCACATCAGCATATGTAGTAGATGAGTCTTCTGAGGGGTGAACCAGCAGGTCGGCTGGACAATATTTCAGGTGTTATCAAAATGTAAATCCTCTGCTGAGCTTGTGACACGGTTTTACAAAGGTAACAATCTTTGGGTTTATAAAGGCCAAAATCTAGAGCCATTGGGATGAGTCTTAACCATATTTTTGCTTTGAGTTCCTTTGCTTATGTTTAGTTCCATGCTCCCCAGGGTTACCTGAGACGATGGATGCTAGTGAACCATGAGTGAGTTGGCCCCATCTCCTCCATCTTCATCATGCACCACAGGTGATAGTATCTGTGCTGGAGGAGCCTGTGATTTTTGCACTGAGCATGCAGCATTGCACTAGAAAGCAGTACCCTGCTAAATAAATGGTGCCTGGAGCAAACACAGGAGCAGATCCTCTGATCACTGATGAGGGATAATGGCTCACTTAACGCATCAGTGCTGCTCTGGAGCCCTCCAGCTTACTTAGCTGAGGACTCTAGGACCACTAATACTTATAATGTACACACATACACCTGCAGAGCTTGTCATACATGGATCTACTCTTTATTTTTCTTTTCCTTTCTCACTTGTGCCTTTTCTTTTCCTATAAACCTCTACTGCTCCACTTGGTGTCTTCCCTTGTCTCAGTAATGGGTAAGATCTGCAATGAGAATCACACAGCCAAAACCTCCTTGGGAACAAAATAACACTGAGCATTCAACAGACCATTTCTTAGGACTTGGATGGAAGAAGAACTTCCCATTTAGGAGTGCTGACATCAAGATTTTTATGCTGGTCCCATCTACTTCCTTCTGAGGCTGCTAAAACTTCATCTTTTTTCAAAGTCAGAAAAATTATTCTCAACACGGCAAAGCTTCCTTCTTCGGTTGGGTGTTTCCAAAGATCTCAGGCCTTGATTTGCTTCTAGTTGAATCCATGGGGAAAAAATAGCACATGGATTCAATAAGAGTGGAGTTAGGCTGGTGCATGGAAAATTCCTCCATGTAGCTTTTAGTGAATAATGAATCCAGTTAATAATAATCACTTTTCTCTTTTGGTGCGATGATGTACTCAGGAGAAATAATTACTACTCATTAAGTTAACAGTTATAACAGAGGTATGTTCAGTGCTAGGTCAAGCCGCACTGGATCAGCAGCTATTTTTCCTTTATACTCCAAATTGCAGCCCACAAATCCCTTGCACACAGGGGCAGACATTCATATGCACATAGCCCAAAATTACTTGAGCCCATCAATCTCCAGGCAGCACTAGTCCATGCTGTTGCATGAGATGATTCATGTTCTCCTTTCTGTCTTCTGTGCTGTCCTTTTTCAGGGCTTCCTCACTGCAACTTATTTTCCTTTGCACACTGCATATCTTGTTCGGATAAGATTCAGATTCGGATATCTTAGTCAGCTTTTATGGCACTTAGCTCCATAGCACCTTCTGGTGAGGCAAATCAAGTTGCTTGCCTTAGTGGTTTGGTTTATCCCTGTCATAAACCTTAAGCCTAGTGTGATGGGTCCGCACGGGGTTAGTGGGACAAGCCAGTTGGGAACATGCAGAGTGGGAGAGGGATGCCACTGCTGAGAATATTTCATCCACTGTTCATGGGAGAAAAGGTCACTGAGAGTGAGCCATAAAGTGGATGAATTCCCCAGGCAAGATATACAGATGCCAAAGGTCATACATTAAGTATCTCTGGTCTGAACAGACAACACAAATCGCCCTGAAAGCTCCCCGCATATGCAGAGGCAGCTCGGAGAGATGAGGTGCAGCACTTCTTGTTTGATGGGTCTGCCCTGGCAGGCTTGGTGGGATCTGCATACTGGGTGAGATTTGCTTTCCAGGGCAAGCTGTATTTCCAGGCAGGAGAGCAACATGGAAAAAGGTTTTAGGAGGAGAGTAGCAGAAGAGTGCAACGTATGTGGGACACAGGGTTCAGTGGCAGAATAAAATGGAGGGAGGGAGTACACGGAAATGGGAACCCAGATGAGTATATAGAAGAAAATGTAGAGACCCCTGGAGGGGAGAAGGGTAAGGCTGAATTTGGCAGAGAAGGAGAGCAATGAGGTGCTCCAAAGAAAGGAGCAATAAACACTCTGTAGCAGCTAAGGAAAATATAATTCTGTCATAATTTTCAGTCTCTTCCTTCCAAACACAGATGTCTATACAACTACGTGCAAGTTTGTATACATCTATATGTCTATGTCCATACATGTATATGTGAATAAAACACTCCTTTTATGAAACTCATTTAATGGGGGGTTCTGTATATCCTAAATTTTATTCTTCTTCTGACACGGGAAAATTCCCTTAGGCTACCAACATCAGCTGCTCTCTGTTATGCTGCCATCTGTTATGTAAAATAACTAGAATTCCTTTTTTCTCTTTCCCCAGTGGCTTTCCTGTTTTTCAGCTTTGGTCAGCTCTGGTTAGTTTTGTCTTTTTAGCTTTCTTTTATGATGCAAAATAGACTTTTACTTGTTAAATAAATAAAATATTGCAATATAGGATAAAAGGATTTATCTCTGCATATAAAATGCATCAAACATATCTACGTTAGTCATTTGAGAAATACCCTTTGTTTTGCTTTCTAGCTGCTGATTTAAATCACAATATATTCCAAAGTGTATGTGGCATTTATGCTGGGAGTTGTAGCAAGTCCACTCTGGTGGTATAGTGGTATACTTCAGATCTGAATCCAGATTCAGATTTTAAAACATCTTTGAAATGCAGCTGTGATTGAATTAAGGGTTTCAATTTAGAATTTTCATTCATTTAAGATCCAATACCCAAATTATTGTGCCAGAAACTAAATATCCATAATATTTATACTGCCAGTACTTAACATGGTACACCATAGATGGCTTGGAAGTCTTTGGAGACTTGTTAGGTTGACAGGGTCTTTGAAAATATGTGAAATGCACTGTAAAACAGACTGCACAGCTGTATTGTTATCTTATTTTAATTCTTTTCTTAAAACTAGAACTTTTCTATTTTTTTGGTCACCCTCAGATAAGTTTTTAGGGTAAAGCCTCTGCACGTCGTCCTATGTAGTCTATACATCCACAGTCTCTTTAGACTGAAGAAATATTCACTATACAAGTAGAAAATTCAATTTTTATCTGACCAAAGGGGTTTTACAGAAAAATGACCTTTCTGCAGGTTTTCAGATGACTGTATTAAAACCAGGATTCAATAGTCTATATTGCCCTCAGAAGATAACAAACACCGTGACGTGATGTCTATCCCTCTAGCTCACCTTTCCCTTGGGAATCTGTGCAGCTCCCTCTGTTCTCTCAGCTGGTGGAAATGATGTTGGAGTCTACAAACTCTACATCACAAATGTCACTTTATAAATGTAAGGGGAGGGGAGACTTTGACATTTTTTAGCCTCGATTTTGAGCTAGGTTTCCAGGAGGAGGGAAAATGTGATGGCACAGGACCAGTCATAGGGGACTGCTGATCCTCTGCTGTTTTAAAAGAGGGGGCAGTGAGAAGGAAGGTGTTCCCTGCCTAGTGCAAACTGGTTATTCAGATGAGAACTTCTGGGAGGGAAGGGGCTGTGGTTGCCTTTTGGAGCTGATCAGGGAGAAGCAGAGAGGGAACAACAGGAACTGCTCTCATATGGGACTGCTGTATCTGCTGGCCTCCAGCAGATGAGCGGGTGGAAGTAGTACAACATTCATAAAGTTTATTGTTTCCTAAACCATCTGAACGTCTTTTATTTAGTCTTTCAGATGAAAAGCCACAAAACCCATGCAAAGCCTGCCTGTGTCTGTGTGTGAGTGCTAACTTGCCATGTGCTCTTGTAGATGTACACTATGGCTCCACAAACTCACCACCTTCCCTGGATAGCTCACCCTATCTAGACGATCAAGATGTCCTGCCTGGGAGCTGTGAGTGTCCTAAGGGCCAGCAGCAATGGGCTTGTGGGCCTCTGCTTCCATGAAGGACTAAGAGACAGAGATGATGGATCTCATACCACTTAAATTCAGGTATGTAAAATTCATCACCTAAGTCTCGGCTGCTTTTCTGGGCATCCTTTAAAGTCATTAGAGGTAAAATAGGAATTGGCAAGAAATTTTTCTTATCTAACTTTCCCTTTGGATGGGAAAAATAGCCCCTCAGAGTGCTCCTTCGACACCACAGATGGCACAGAGAGCCTAAAACCAACTTTTACACATTGACATTCGGATGAAGCTGACTCCACCTGGAGTCAGTGCCAGACATGTCCCAGGAGGAGTCCTAGTGAGATACAGCAAAGCTGAAAGCCGGTAAGCGGTGAGCTGAGGCTCAGCACAGCGGGCTGGGAGGTGTCCAAACGTGGGGATGTTGACCAGATCAGTGGCACCACCACAGACCCAACCAAACTTGCTTAAATTCACTGTCATATGCCAGTCACAGATCAAACCAAATGCAGCTCCACAGAGATGTTCACTGTCAATCAGTAAGGTCCCCTGGAGCGAATAAGCGGTGTGTTTTAGAGGTTCCTCTGCAAGAGTATTCAGCATGGAGGTGTGCTTGCTGTGCGGGGAATTACCCAGACTTCAGTCTTGTAGCAACATGACAGTAGACTGAAGACACTTCCCTCTCTTGTAAGAAATCATGTTTTCTTGAAACACTTGAGGAATTTGGCAATAAATAATGGCTTTGAACATTACACCATTAAGGCTACTAAATATGGGGAAAAAATTACAAATATACAGTTTTTACTCTATGCAAACCCTCTAAGAAGGGACTACATACCATGTATTTACTGAATGATTTTTCAGGAATTCTCCAGTTAGGAAAAGCTGTAACTAGAATGTTACTCAAGCCACAGAGCAGTGGATTTTGCTCCATGAGATGTGCCTTTTGGGGGGGTTAAAGGGAGTTTAGAGAGATCTGTGTATTAGGAAATTCGAGCCAGGACAGGAAGAGAAACCTTTCTGTTACATGACAGACGCACTGAGCACTACAATGAGCTGCTGAAACTCTTCAGACATGACAACATGTTCAGTATCACTAACAGAAACAAGGGATTTATCAGTGGGGAAAAAAAACCCAACCTCATCCTGTCTGTCACTTTAGAATGATATATACTTGGATTGCTTCCTCCTCCACTGACTTGCAGCCACCTTCAGGGATGGGACAAGTGCAGCTGTTCAAACAGCATGCAGCAACCCTAAACCATGCAAGGAAGTGGAGAGATATATCATGACTCTTTATCTGCAAGGAATTCTAGGAAGACAGTTGAAATTACTTTGCATCCCAAAAATACTGCGTCTCTTCTGATATAGAAATATGCCAAGGTATCTTTCTTTAGTGTCCAAGCATATTTGACTTCTTTGTTTCATGACCACTAAAGCAAGGGCCCACCATTGCAAGTCTCATGGAAGGAGCAATATTTACTTTTCAGCTCAATTTTGATAAATTGAGAACAAGCAATTGTTTTGACTGAGAAAGCATCATTTAATGGGAGTACTTAAAAAACATGGTCTGAATTTTATTTTTTTTCCTAATCTCTCTAAAAATGCAGAGAAAGTGAGAGTTTATGTAGAGATCTGGGGAAAACTCCTTTTGTTTATGGCCATTTCTGACTCTCCTGTTGACACATTACTTGATCACCTTCTCTGCAACCAATTTTTTTTTTCTCCTAAAAGAAGATGGAATAGTCATTCCCATGTGATTATTTCCAGGAAAATATTCCCAACTTGAAGATACCTTAGGAGTATTTATCTAACCATGAAAAGAAGCTGTTCTTCTAGTTGTGTTAAAGAGCCAGCACTATCTTGAGAAGTGCTCTACAAAGGAGATCTACATGATTATACAGATAACACATCTAGCATTGTACTGGAAACTTTTGCAATGAATTTAGTTGAAACTCAGGCACTGGCCTGGGCTGGCAGGGCTTCACTGATCTGTTCAGGGTGCAGGACCATCTCCAGAGCCCTCAAAGCATGCAGAAAAATCACAAGCAGTGTGGCTCTTTGCTGTTATCGGCATGACCCAGACATGCTGTACTAGTGATACCTATTGTACATGTTACACAAGTAAAGGGTATGATCCTACAACTGGGCTTTGGAACTCTCACACAGGCTGTCCAACACCACAGCAGAACAGCTGAAAGTGAAAAGCTATCTGAGGCTTCATGCATCTTTAATTTTGGACAATGAAGCCTCCCTCTCTGGTTGACAGATCCAATGTTGCTCCTGGAGTGGATTTAAACAGCTGTAATGTCAAGGATTTACAAAAATTCAAGCAGTGGAGTATAGCCCAGGGCTCAAGCAAGCACAGTTTAAATGGTATAATTAGGCATTTACTGAGATGTTTCTTTCTGCAAATTATATTACCTGTTTTTCACACATACTTACAGCCTTTGTTAGTGGAGGCATAAGGTACTATCGTAAACCCTACTGAAATATTCAATCTATGTTTTAAATGCTGGATTAGTAAAGCCAGCAATTCAAGCATTTATTAGAAATGCAATTTTCAGGCCTTTACATGCAACTGAGAGTTGTTAATTACTAGCCAGGTCCATTGGACCTCATATGTTCTTCAGGCATGGCCTAGAGAAGACCAGCCTGGAAGTGCAGAAGAGCAGGGTTGTCCTGGCTGAACGGCACATCGCTTTCCTGGTGACTTTGCTTCCTCCCTTAGCCTTCATCCCTCTTGTCTATTTGGACTGCAAAGTCTCCGGAGGAGGAACTCGCTCTCACTCACTTACACAAAGTAGTCCCAATGTAGACTGAGGTTTGTGGGCAGTACTCTAACAAACATATACATATATAACATTTTCAGAGGAATAACAAGACATTTGGAAGCGTGAATCATAGAATCATAGAATCATTTAGGTTGGAAAAGACCTTTAAGATCACCAAGTCCAACCGTCAACCGTGCCCACTAAACCATGTCCTGAATTGCCCGCTTTTCCTCTTTGAGCTCCCTGCAATGAGAGCTGCTTACCAATCTACCAGGAGCCAACAGGTCTTGCCATCCTTTTTTCCCCTCTCACCCTGACCTTGCTACAGCTCTAAAATGTCAAGATATGATATTCCTAGTAGTGTTGAACCTTAGTTTCTGAGAGACAAAAATCTGGGCACTCTCCCTCTGAAAGTATGACTTGCAGCAAGAAAAAACCTCACAGGACGTCTATACTTCCAGATTAATTCCTCTTAATTCTTCTAATTCTTGAGGTCAGGAAATTATGACAGGAAATTACACAACACAAACAAAACATCATTTAAAGGGGAAACTTAGATTGAACAAATAGCTTTCCTGTTAGGATGCTCATGATGAAAACTGCAAATGGCTGTCAAGGGCAGCCCTTCATGCAGGGCTGTGCTTTCTTTCCTGGCCTGAGTACTCTTCTCCTAAAAAATAGTTCACCTCGAGCCTTACAAAAGATACTGAATCTGAAGTAGGAAGGAAGTAGCTGCCATACAATTGTGCCGTGTGATTTTTAAAACTATTGCTGGTAGATATTTCTACAAAGAACTGCAGATACAATGGAAGTTAAGGTAAAGGAAACCACCCTGTGGATCGGAAGCATCTTCACTTCTGTCACGGGAGGTACAAGCAGTAAATGACTTCAGCTTCTAGCTACAATATTTACCAGTACCTGCCACTTGCATATATAAAAGTGGATGCTTAGGCTAGCACATTGTCTTAATTTTCTTCAGGGCTACTTTCAAGCAAACCTTTGAGAAGCACCGTAAGCACCACAAGCCCAAAGGCTGAGCAGCTGTGGCTGTGCATGGCTGGTGGGTGTCCAGGCACTGCCCCAGCCCTGGCCAGGATGCCAGCATCACCCAGTTTGGTGCCTGGCCCCTCTGGAACAGCCACAGGTTATATTTATCACATGCTACTAACCCACCCCAGTTTCCCACCTCTGTGGAATGTATGCTGCTCTCTGTATCTGCAGAATACGTAAGTCAAGAATAACTCATTCTCAATTATTGTGGCAGCTGAAAGATGCTAGAAAGGAAATCTAAGCTGTTTCAATTCTTTCTGTGCAATTTGTTCAGCTTCAGAAAGGAGAGAAACATGCAGCAGCAAGTCTAACTGTGAATGGTTTTAGGGAGGGTGAATCTGTGGGTGTAACTATGTCATCCAGTGTACCCAAGTTCACAAAGCAGGCCTTTATGAGCCTGAGAAAAAAGGGCAGAGAAACAGAGAGAAAGAGAGAGGAAAAGAGAGAGGGAGAGAGGAAAGAGAAAGAGAGAAGACGAGAAAGACAGAAGAAGAAAGAAGACAAAGATCAAAGAAAAAAAAGAAAGAAGGAAGGAAAGGAAGGAAACAGGGAAAAAAACCCAGAAAACAGAAAAAAAGAAAAAAGAAAAAAAGGAAGAACAGAGGAAGGGAGAGAAATGTATACATCTTGTTTATAAATTATGACTTTCCACATAGCCTAATTTTCATCAATGAGTCAAAATATGAAATTTAACATTAAAAATGTACTCAGGAATTGAAACACAGCAAATACTATAATGATGGAAATATAATCACAGACAGCAGTAAACTCAAATGGCTCAAGGGCAGGCAGACCAGCTCTGCACACTAGCACCAAACAACACTCCATCCCCAAATATCCAGAGACAATATGAAACCAAATGAGTATCTCTGAACAACTTTTGCTCTCAAACTGTTCAAATCTATATCTGACCTCTGCTGGCCAGGTTCTTCTAGTCTCTTTACATGATCCATTTACAGAACACCACACACTGGCTTCCCAGGCATGGCTGAGGCTGGTACCTGATGTTTTGCATATGGCTATTTTGATTCCTGTCACAGTGGGGGATTACACCAAGTTCTTAAGCAACTGAGGAATCCAACCATTGTTTCCAACTGTTTTCCAAACCCTGAGCAGACACCAGTACTTTGGAAGATGGTATTTGGCGGAGTGAGGTATATGACCGGTCTCCCAACAGATACCCAGGCAGCGTGGCCTCGTTTCGCTCACCTGCCTGGGAACTCCCCAGGTCAGGTTTCCCACGGGCTAACACACCTTATTGCCACCCAGCCACTGGGACAGCTATGACTGCGTTGACAGAAAAAAACCCACCCTTTGCTTATAGAATACTTCCTGACCAGACTATTATTAACACAGATTTTCATGTTCATGTTCTTGCTATGTTTATATAAAACAGAATTGATTTTTACTTGCTTGTTTTAAACTTTTAGGAAGTGCAGAGAGAATGTGCCTGCATAGAAACATGATGGACTGGCCATCAAAGAGGGATGACTTCTCCTCTTCGACTGCAAAACTGCATCTGAAATGTATGTGACAGGTAATTGATTAGTTGAACACATCACTGAGAGGCATTCACATACTGGGTATGCTACAGGGACCTGGGACAGCACAAATAAACCATGGTGAGATGCATATTGCAGACGTACAAGTCTCCACAAACATCCTAACCCTGTGCTCAGCCCTCACGGAGAGCCATCACCTCACGGGGCTTGGGGATGCGTCCCTCCTCCCAAGTGCTGCGGGGCACATCCTGGCTCTTCGGAAATAATAACCATGTAATTTCATGTGAACATCGGACAATGACAGCTACATGAACACTAATCACACGAAGTCTCTAAAAGTAGTTTCAGACACAAATTGTAGCATTCCTCAGAATTACCAAGTCCTGTTTTAATGGCAGAGTTTGTGAGCTCTTGCACTATAATATATTGTGCACAAGAGTCAACAGCTTCACATGTGCTTTCTTCTTTCAAGCATCAATTTGTATTACAGTTGAGTTTACACTGTAATCCTTGGCTAGCCACAAAAACCTGTAGACTTTTAGATGCTTGTCCCCTGTTAATGAGACCACAAGACTGATTTCTTGGTGTTATGACATCAATGCGACCTCATATTTACATGGAAAAAATTACTGGCAGAAAATATCAGCACAAGTCAAACCCTGAAATCCTTTCCTGAGCAGAAACTCTCATCAAAATCAGTAGGCCCAAAGATGTAAGGATCACTCACGTTAAAGTTTCAGGGCTGTTCTTTCAATCTGCATATCTAAAACATACCTGTTAAAATGTGTCAGATCAGTTTGCTTTGTGTCTTTTCTTGCCAGCATGAAAAATGCCTTGATGATTGCACAATCAGAGTCCTTCAAAGAATAGCTCTGATTTGATTTAAAACACTTCATAATGCTGGCTTTGCCACATAGACTACACTTGCCTTTGGGACAAATGAGATACTTTCTGCCTATCAAGCTGAAATCCATGCAGCAGTTCTCAGATTTTAATGAGCAGAAAATCTTTGTTGGAAAGACAGGTTAGACCTGATTTATTTTTTTTTAAGATGAGAAAATACTGTCAATAGCAGCGTGAAGGAGCCAATGTGTGTTCACTGGTTACAGTAATTACAAGATGTTGTACATGAAAAAAGGATTAGGGCAGCATGGATTTCACATTTTGTAGATGTGGAAAATTTAGTTACAGGTTCATATTGGTGAACAAATGCCATGAGCTGATCCCACTCCTATTGACATTAAAGGGAATTTCATCATTCATTTTCTAAGGAACAATTCTTATTTATTTTCTTTATTCCATACCCAAGAATCTTACCTGAGCATCTCAGGGTTTTAACTTTGCAGCACACTCCCAGGACATTATAACACAGACAGTGCAGAAGACCTGATTTTGAAGATGTGTCTTAGTATAGGCACTCCTATGGGAACAGGGAAGGGAGCCTATTGTGTAGATAGCAGGCAGCCATGGAAATCAAGGACCGCAGACTGAATTTAAGGGCGGCAACATGAGCTCCTAGTGTAAAGCAAAAGGGAATAATGTGATTCATGGATGTATGAACAAGGAAGTAGTGAGTAGGAGTGGGGAGCTGATCTTATCTCTCCCCACTGCTCTGGTAAGACTAATATTGGCATAGTGCAAAAAGTTCTGGTGCCCATATTTTAAATGGGAAAAGTTGGACACAGGTCAGAGGGAGGATGAGAGAAAATGTCTCTCTCTAGTGAAAGCCTGGAAGGGATCGCTCTGCTTACCTTATCAAAAAGATGGAGCCATGACTTGGCTAAAGTGTACAAGTACCACCACAACAAGATAATACCATATGCAAAAGATCTCCTTCATCTAGTGGAGAAAGCATAGCAGGAATCAACGGCTAGAAGACGAAGCCAAACAAATTCATACAAAGAAACCCAGGCATGCATTATTAATAGTAAGAGCAATTAATCCTGGGAACTACTTACCAAAAGTAGGGTTGGATTCTCTGTCTCTTGATGTTTTCAGATCAAGATTGGATGTCTTCCTAGTAGAGATGCCCTAGGCAAACCCCTATGAAAGGGAAGCAAGGTGAGACATAATAGTCCACGATATACCATCAGACTAGTTGACTGGATGATCCTGTTATTACTACTCACTGGCTCTATCTCTGCTAGTAAATTAAAGTGTCAGGACCTAGGCCCAGACTCCAGAACGTGATCACCCATGCTATTAAACTGATAGGATAGTCCCTCATGTGCTGTTGGCCTGGGTCAACTAGCCCTCTCTCAGACACACTAAGCACGGTTTGGGAATGAGCGTAGTCCAGGGCTACAGGAAATTTGGACATGGGCACCCTATTTTGGAAAGGAAAGGAATGTAATGGTGGTACTTGCTGACCAGACCACCCTTTGGTTGGCAAAATCCATTTTTGCCTGTATTACTTGCAAAGGCTTGAGTTGGCTATGGCTGCACAAGATTCAATGCTGAGCAAGAGAAACGCCTGTGAATCAGATATTCCAGAGCCACCTCCGAGTAGGTGGAATGATGTTGACACACTCACAGCTTTGATGAGCCCTAAAAGGGAAAAAGGAAGAATGTTTTGACATATTTTGAATATTCAGAAAGGATAATTGTTTCCTGCAGTAACTGACATTCCATAGGAGTAGTGTATTGCTGCCGGTCATGTCCATACTAGATAGAGATGTTGAAGCAGTGCTTCCCACACAACCCTCACAATTAGGCAACATGGAGCCTGATAACCGGGATCTTTTAAATGTCAACACAGCTTCCTATTCCAGTGCTCACTTGGTGCTCATTAGCAGCATTGAGTAAATGTGTTTTGCTGCTGATGGTGATGATGTACAGGGACCCAACTGCTACCCCTCAATGACTGCTGTAATAGGAAAACAAGGAGTGCAAGTTCATTACAAGATTTAGTATCTCATCTCAGGGATCCCAGAAGGATGCTCTTCACTGTTTCCAAGTGCTGGAAGCATTTCTTGTCTCCTGAATGTTAAACAGATACTAACCCTCAGGCTTTGTAGAGAAGAAAAAATCCCATATATTCTGACTAAAGCTTTAGCTCTAAACAATTTCTACAGTTAAATTGCATCTACAATGCATGTTTTCCAGCACTGTTGAACCTGGCAGCACAGTAAATATTGTATGGGCCATAAAGACAGTTGGGCAGTAGTTGCTGGGCTTCCACTGTGCACATCAGATGTCCCTAATGCATAGTTTGGTCTGTTGGGAGACATGGTACAAAAGACTGGCATTATAGCGAGCCTCTGCATAAAGACTTCCAGACTTCATCTCTGTTCATAAATCAACCAACACAGATCCCCCAAGAGAAAACAAAATAGTGTTATCCTTTCTTCTAGTTGAAGAAATCAAGACTGAAAGGCTAGGTGCTTTTGATTCACAAGACATCCAAAGAGAACTGAAGGGCGGGTCTCCATTGCAGGTCACTGTGTGGAGACACAACGTAGCTTTATAAGCGCTGCATACCTCCAAAACAGATGTTTTCCTCCACGTTGAGTACCACAGTGCCAGGACTAACCTAACAGACAGTATCTGAATGAGGGAGTCAAGCATTAGTTCACATATCTCCACAAAAAATTCTTGTGCTCTGGGTGTATCGCAAGACTCTCTTGCTGAAGAAAAATGAGCAATTCTGAGTCTCACTGAAAGAGTGCCACAGCTGCAGCAAGGGAATGCAAAAAGCCTGTAAAGTTCTCTTCTCCAAGCCTAAAGATCCTTTGCTGACAACAAGGTCATCTATCTCAGATCAAGGTTTATTATTTTTGTGAAACTCAGATCACTCAGCAGCTGGAGGCAATTTCCTAAGCATCTGCATTTTTACAATGTGAAGCCAAGGTGGGATGAAAGGGCAAAACCCAGTTAGCTCTCAGAAAACCTGGCACTCCTGGGCTTTGCAAGTTTTCCTTAGCTGAATAAAGTTGTCATTTGCAAGGTATCCGTGAAAAGCATCTGGTTTAAGTGAAGCAGCACTGTGGTTGTGATTTTCCCTTCATTATACAGAAAAAACGTATTTTAGAAAATTTCAGTCACATTTCATCCTGGCCTTAAAAAATCATGTTGTCATAAAAAGTGGATATAACACTGAAAAGCAGCTCTCTGAACAGAGGATACAAATATACTAGCAAAGTGTAGAGACGCCCAAAGTCTGGCCATCGCTCACCCCCAATCCAGGCCAGCTTGCACTCTCGCAGTCACAGCTCAGGCACGGTTCAGGAGCTGGACTGTGGCCGATAGGCATTTTGGATGTGGCCACTCAGTTTGGGGGGGAAGGTTGCTTACCTGTGTGGCCATGAGGCATGCCACAACTCTAGACCATGGGGCAGAAAGCAGTCCTTGAACTTTTTTTTATTCACAGTGGTGCCATCTTAGGATTTATCTTGCCAGGACATGAAAGAACAAGAGCAAATGAGGCTCTCAGCAGCACAGACAGACTAATAACATCATATATTGGTCTTATTTAAGATTATAAAGAAAAAATCAGATAGTACTCTTATTTGTTCTATTCAAAGCATAGAGAGGTACAGATACCAAGGGCTACCAGTGTTGATTTCCATACTTTTTATTACTCTTCATTCTGCCATTCTAGGTACTGAAACTGTCTTTGTGACATGGTATTGCATTTTTAGAGAAGGTCATGGGTGGATCATGTCTGTGGATGCAGCACTGGTCTCTAACATTTTTTAATATTTTTATAGAGCACAGAAAGCAAAGGCGGTAATAAGTTCCCAGGTCATATCTACACTGCTACCACCCCTCTACAACAGTGACAGTGAGTCTTCTCAGATGGAGGCCCTGCAGTGTGAGAACTTCCAACAGAAGAAACGAAGGTGCAATAGCAAGAAGAGAGAGGCTTGGCAAATAGCTGAGCAAGAGACGTTACTGGGCTTATTCAGACTTGTCAAACTGAACCCAAACACATGACCCTGCATCTGTCAGGACATGTCCATGTCCACTATATGCTCAGTCTTGTGATGGACATGTTGTCAGGCAGAGGAGCCTAACTCAGACATCTCTTCTCCACTCTGCTGTTGATGGTCTGCCGGATCATAGAATCATAGAATATCTTGAGTTGGTAAGGGATCCTGCGAGCATCCCTCACCTCATTGTCATCATCACATTTTTTTGGTCTTGTCTGCTTACTTTTGTAACACTTTCAGCATGTGCTACTAAGCTGGGTCCAGTTTTGAACTATGCCTCCTTGAAAACCGGAGCAACCCTGACTCAACCTCCCATTCAGAAACTTGGGAGACTAAACGACTCTGTGTACCCGCGATTAAGCAGTGTTTTCCTAGTCACAGCAGCAAGCTTTAACAAAGTGTTTTAAATGAGCAGAACTTTATTAGAGGAAAGGAAACAGAAGGAAGCATTAGTCTGGGAAACCTGAATTAACAGTCAGCAAGCACCAGCCTTGCTCCTTAGTGTAGTTATTAAGGAACTAGCCTGGACCCAGCTTTCTGCTTGCAGCTGTGATGGTGCCGAAGGGATGGCTGCTGCCCTCCTCCCTGGTCAGATTCCCCTTGAAGCGTGCCTATGCTCAGGATGGTTCAGTGAGGTGACTGGTCAGGCCATTTCCAGGGCCGTGAGTATCCCATGGACAATGATCCCAGCCTCGCTACTGGTGAAGTACGTCCCCATGGAGCCCTTAGGCTAGGCAGATGCTCCCAGTTGCCCTAGACACCATGGTGCCCAGTAGTTTCCATGCCACAGGTTTTGCCATGGGCTGCTGTGGCTCATGCTGTACCACCTCTTGCTTACAGCCAGGGATCTGCTCCCATCTGCAGTCATCACTCTCTCAGGCCACCTCCTCACCTTCTCAGGGCCATCACCACACTGGTATCCATCTGGAGCTCCCTTGGGAAGCTGGGGGTGGCTCTTCTCCAGGCTCACCAATGGGGCCAGTGGACTCCACATCTTTTGAGATGCCCAGCCATCATGTTTAGAAGTCTTCTGGGTGCAGCAGTTTTCTCCTACTATGTGTTTTCACTGTACCAAGGCCAAAAAATGTAAAGCTTCTAGCTGTTACTAATGTAAGTAACAATGATGGTTTCAATAATACCATACTACATGGTCCATAAGAGGATTATAACTCTACCAAACAGCCAAAAGTGATGGGAGTGCAAACAGAGAGGTGGGCTAAAAAAACCAGTGTAAGTAGTTACCTGGTGAAGCACTGGCCTCTTTGCAATGGAGAATGTGGTTGATAACCATCACCCCTCTGATGCCCGAGAAGAGGGATATGTGCTCAGGTACACGGGGAGGCATGATGCAAAAGGAGGGTAAGGAAAGGAAACACAGGGAACAACAAGGGGGGAAAAGGATGAGCAGAGCACATGATGTGAGACAGGGCAGGATGAGGCAGAGAAACAGCCGATCTGAGACACGGTGCAGCCATTTCCTACCCACAATGTTCCATCTTCCCTGAGGATACCCCTTTCTCTTCCTTCTCTCCCTTCAAGTCTTCACTACCAGCACACTCTGTGTCCATGGGGCTGAAGACTAAGATACCTCCTGCCTGGACAGCCACAATGGCACCAGTGCTAGCGACATCCAAAAGAGCCTGGAAATCCTTGTTTCTACCTGGTACCTCTCCTCCTCCTCCCTCAGCATGTTTTGGCACTGATATTAGCCTTGAAGGTCCTTACATCAGGAATGAATTGCATTTAGTTCAGGTTTGCCAGCTGCTATTATAATCTGTATTTGTATTTCTCCAAAGCCTTCCTACCGGGTCCCAGGATATATTCTCCCTCTTATTACATGTTACAGAAACTCCCTTCAAGCCGCCTCCCCTCCCTGTGCACGCAGAGCAGCATGCACAGGGTTAACCAAGCTCTTCACAGCATTCAAATTTTTGAAAAATAGGCCATGGGCATTGCAGCTTTCAGTTCGTTTCCCCCTGTGCGGAGGCGCGAAGCCGGAGCGCGCCGTGGGTGGCAGACACGAGTGACATGGTACAAAGTTCAAGCCAGCCTGACTGGGCTGAAGCTGCAGCTGAGTTAATATAGGCAGTGGTGCTGGCTCAGCCCGGGAGTGGAGAAATGTCTCTGTTGGGTACGATAACGGAGTGTGAGAGATGTTGGGAGGTGAAAGCCATGGCAGACCAGGACTCCCAGTGCCCTCCAGCCACGCTGCCTCGCTCCCGAGGATGTGACTCACGCAGATACAGTAATCAAGGGAAACGTGAAATATTTGACGTTGCCCCCACCCTCTCACAGCAAAAAATGCGTTGGCTTTCACGTCCTGCAGGCAGCTCGCTCACATATGTTGTGCGTTCCTCGGAGCAAGGAGACAACCAGGGGTGTTACACTGGAGAAGAGAAATATCCGAGCGGTGCCGAGGATGACGCAGGACAAGAAGGAGAAGAACAAACAGTCCTCAGCACCCGGCGCTGGGAGAAGCCATCCTCGGGCCTGGGACACGCCGGCAGCTCGAGGGGCATCGGCTGGAGCAAAGGTGCCGTATTCCCTGCAGCTGACAGTGAGGAGTTGTGGGATGAAACAGAGACTTTCCCTGTGGAAGAGCCCTGGTTCACATTTAAAAAAAAAAAAAATAAAAATCAATCTGCTGCTGCATGCATAGCTTGGCTCTGTCTTGACTTGTGCGTGATTTTTGAGCAGCCCTCCTCATGGCTGGAGCAGCATCAGCCATTTTGTGCCTAGGCACACATTAAAGGATGTCTTGCCTTTGGTTTCCCATTGTCTGTCCTCTCTGTACCACGTACACCTGATTTTAACTCATCCTTACTTTATAGGGAAGGGCAAAATACCCAAGAATTCAACTGCATTGCATCAAAGATAATGCTTTAAGAAAAAAAAAAAAAACACCACAAAAAACCCCACCCTGGATATGCGGTGAAAGGCCCTCCCTCCCTCCCTCCCTCCCTCAGGTGGAGATGAGAATTTGGGACTTTGCAATATCAATCTGGCAGTTTGGGCTCCTGTTTCAATGGAGCTTCTTCATTAAATAAATCCTATTTAAATCTGCTTCTCTATCACCAGAAGAACCACTCTGGGCAAATCTTACCCCTCTTCCTTCTGTAAATGATTGTGATGAGCTCAGTCATGTGCACTGGATCTGCATTGCTTGAAGTTAGTACCTAACAATTTAGTGAAATAAAATTAGCATTTTAGCCATTTCTTTCTCAGATTCTCATTTCCTGATTTCCCTTTGTTATCTACGTAGGAGGAAAGCAAGTGAGATCTTTTTCATCCTTTCTGGCTGTGAGGCAATTAATTCCTCTTTTTAATCATGAGGGTGTTTTGCCATAAATGGTTTAACTTCTACCCAGGTTGTCTTCTGCATCTCCCACTGCTTCTCAAAACCTTTAAGAAATATAATGTGTTATTGCTGCAGGGGCTCCCTAACTCCCACATTGTGCTACCTCTGGAAAATGCCCCCATGGGGATACCTGTTATGTCAAGCGCTTTTTTTAAATTGTAGGGGCTTTAAGCAGTCCTGCTCCCTGCCAGTCCTGATTGCATTGCTGTGAGCACAGATGGCTGGTGTGTTGTCCGTGCCGAGGCTGCCCCTCTGCCCCCTTCCCATGGGGTCAAGGTGGCTTGAATCCCTGCCTGCCCCAGCAAGGCTGCTTTTTGGGGAGCAATTTCTTCATTTACCACCTCTGTGACAGCCACTTCCCTTGGTGAAACGTGAAAGGAAAAGAAATCACCCCATAAGTACCCTGGCAGCTAGCAAGGGTTAAAAGTTTCCTCTAGAAACCTTCTGTATCTGAAGGTTTTGGTTAATATGAACCAAAATTATTTGCTAGAACATGTGTGTCTGCTTTGGAGGGGGAAAAAAGGGAGAGATTTTTTGCTTAACACAGGAGAAATTTATTCCACAAAGGTAGCTAAGAGGTCAGTGTCAGGGACCTTTGCCTAGACCAGAGTTCAAATGTCCTCTCTACAAATAGCTGGACATGAGGACAGGGACTTGACCTTTAGTCTACCATCTAGATCTGAGTATAAAAAAACATTTCCTGTTTAGTCAGAGGTTGAATGAACAGTTAGAGGGGAAATTTTGGCTTGGGTTGAACCAAGAAGCAGAATTTTGGGGTTTCTGGAGAAGAGAAATACTTTTGTTACCATCTAAGATATTTTTGATCTAAACCAAAATGTTTTAAGACTCTTGGGGGAGATTGAACTTAACCCTTCAAAGGGTTTCTTTAGTAAATTTAAGATAATTTTTAAATTCAAGAGGCCTTTCTGCAATGAAAAGTGAAAAGTTATATTTGGCAAATACCAGGAAGAAATACCAAAGTAATATTTTCAAAAAATATGCCTCCATTTGAGGGTCAATATTTTTGGCCAGACTTAACCCAGGTCTATAACTAGATTTGGTCTTTCTAAAGGTGGGGTTATTTTTCAGGAAAAAAATGTACTGTTTGTAAAATTCAATGTAAAAAGCTTCCACATTCTCTCACCACACCTGGAATAAGGACCTTGACTATTTGGCTATGCTGGAGTAGGTGACTCCCCCTCACTCATATTCTTTTTTTCATCTCTAAAAATAGTGGTTTCCTCCTGTGGTGAAACAAGAAATCAGTTTTCTGGTCAGAGCTCTTGCCGGGCTGTGTCTTTTCTCCTAGGGGGTTTAACTCCATTGCAAATCTACTTTCCCATTAAATGCCTGACCAACACATGGGAGCAGTTTATGAACGGCAACACCGTCGGCAAGCCCACACGCACTTGCCAGTCCGCTGGCATCTCACCAGGCTGCTGACAGGGAAAGAGGTGGCAGAGGAATTGTCTAAGACAGTGGCACAGTCTCTGGTGGACTAATTCCAGAGGAAAGCAAGACAAAATTATCCTTCGGGTTTGAGGCTCTTACTGTCCGAGGAAGAGAAAAAAACACTAACGAATGACTTTTGGCGAGCTAAGTATCAGGACATCTACCTGTAGGTAAACACGTGTTTAATATCTTGAGCTGAGTATCAGTTACACTACTGTGAGTAGTATCAGCTGGATTATGACTATTTTGCCATTCCCGCAGACTCAGAGGATGGCAAGCCGAAATCGTTGCCCTTATCTATTCTGCCTGTTTGCTCTTGTGAAAAGCGAGGGACAGGTTTTCAAGGGCTCATTGTCAACAGCTGTAACTGCTTTCAGCACAGTTCACACCCAAAGGCAGGTCAGCGAGCATTATTTTCACTTCCCTTGGAAATGTACTGAGAACCTCCAGAGATGAGATTTTACGTAATGCTGAACGTGGTACAGCACTCCACAGGCAATTTACTGGACCTTGTGATTTAGACTAGCATGAAGAAGCAAGGTTACTTTATTAAAAGCCCACTCCTGCCTCTACAGTATCGTCGAAACAAAAAGTTTTACACAATCTCAGCAACAGGCATGCCGGTTTTCAACGGCAGTGTGATGCACATGGGAACGCCAGTTTCACAGCCAATGCACGTGCCATAAATTCACACAAAAAAATAGGCTTTCCTTATATTTATAGGGCCAGGATGTTGCCATGCATACAATTGTATTTTTAGATTTTACAACAGTTCCCTTCTGTGGGCAGAAACCTTATTGCCCCCCAAATAAATACTATGAAACCAAAATAAATGCCAAAGGAATACTGGCTTCAATATAAACTGCCTAAATTCTGTCTCCTTAACTGGTACCTTGCTTGTATAATAACCACTGAGTCAGAGTATGACCCTGAATGCTTGGTCGTTACCTCCACGGGTGTTGTGGGGAAAGTGGAGGCTCATCTCCCCAGGTGCTAATTCTCGAAAGTGTGTAGTAAAGTATAACATATGAAAGGGCAGAACTAAGCTTTACATCATTTTTTAATTCAACGACTCATTCATTCAAATAAGATTTACAAAGACATTATGCAATTTTGCTGTACGTAGTCATCAGGGGTGTGTAATGAATACCTAACTCACAGACTGAGAGATTTAATTGGATGTAGATCATCTTATGACCATAGTCAGAAAGCAAACAGGGACTGTGCACCAAATGAGCTTATAACAAAATATGTTGAAGTCTCTGACTCAGTTGTTGTCTTATATAAAAGAGAAATGCTAGAGAATTGTGAAACCTTGTGAATTATGCAAGGAGGGAATTTAATTACTTTTATTGAATTTATAGATTTTTTTGCACTGCTAGCAGCTTTTAATTACTCATTACATCTTGAGCCCTTGAAAATCAGAAATAAGAACCGCAGGTAAATTTGTCCTTGATACTGCTTTTAGAGTAATGGAAAATTAAACCTATCTGTACAGGTTATTTTACAGTGATATTTTAATTCATACATAATACAATGAAAGAGAAAAACAAACAAACAAACAAACAAAAATCTGACTCACTCATTTCTTCCTGAAAACTCGTCAAAGAGATTAAATAAACATTTCTCAGCAAACATGTAACAGCATTTTTACTTCCACTAGAAAGGTTCTCCCACTCTGAAAAACTCCAAACGTATTTATTTATGTTACCAAAGAGCATTTCAGAAAGTTACAACACACACGCATCTATTTTCCGGCCTGCAGTTTACTGACAATACTGACATACTTTCTTGCAAATAAAAGGTGGGGGAAAGATAAAAATACAGTATTTATTGCTAAATGTATAAAAATCTAATAATAAAAATTTGACACATGGATTAATTGGAAGAAAAAGCTATTTTTTTTCTCACTTTAACTTCTAAATGTATCATCAGGAGGGAAAAACAGAAATTTAAGTATGCCTCATTATCTTCCAAAGCTGTTCAGTGCTAATGGAGTGAAAGACACAGTGATTTGAATTTTTTTTACACGGACATCTGCAACTATTCATTTTATAGAAAATACCAGAAGAAAAACAAGTGAAAATGCATTTGATAATGACTCATACTTCCATTTGTAAACATGGCATAAGCACTTGACAGAAGTAAATGGCAGTCAGATCTGAGGAGTTATGGAAAGATACATAATGTACTTTAGCCCAGAAAACTGCTGATTATTTCAAGTAATGCTGACCCCAGTCTCCCTCGACCCTTAACATCATCACCTTGCCCATGGCAAAGACAGTTACTGGATTTAACTGAATTCTCAATTACATTTGTGTTGCTACTATTGGGTTTAATTTACTTATTTAGTTTGTTAGGTAGTTAACCAGTTGAGTGAAACTAAGAGTGGAGTTCAGGTGTCTGTGATTATCAATACCAGTATTGCTCAATATTTGGGATTGCATCTCCATTGGTCTTATCGACCAGCAGGGACTACAGAGTCTAAATTGTGTAACAGGGAAAAAAAGTACCACATTGGCGTCCCTGTATTTTTACAGTTATTAATTCCCACTTAGTCTGCACTCTGCACATCCTCAGGGTTGCAGCAATTCTTGCTGATGGCTGATCTCGGTTTAGTAATTTCATTTCTCTGCTTCTCATATAGCACAGTGACGGCACATATAAACAAAGCACGTCTGTTTGATTTGAGTATTTTGACATCTCTTCTAACATCTTCACAGCATGAGCACGACAATAATAAATCAGTACCATTATTTATTATTTGCACCCAAAAGCTTTGGCCAAGCTCAGGAGATGACTGTAGTAACTTCTTTCTGCATAAAAGTGATGATTAGGTCTCTGCCTCAAAGGTGCAAGATGACTATAAAAAATAATTAGCATAACTTCAAGGTTTCCTCCCATAGCCAGGTTCTCCTGGTAGCCCAGAGGAGGTGACAGGATGCAGAGGGCGTTTTGGGGCTGGATGTGCCCAGATGCCACGCGGGACGGCACGGTGGCCCAGGCCAACACCATGACGTGGGTACCGGTGCCTGTGCTTGGACCCATGCCCTGCGAGTGTGGAGTTTGCTCGTGCAAACACACGCGATGGGGCTGGGCTTTCAGCCTCGGCCACCTACCCCCAGAAGTTGACAAACCAAGCCCCAAATTACACGAGGTTCACTCATCCCACCACCGCATATTTGTGCAGTCTTGCCACTCTCGAGCAAAGTTTTCATCTGAACGGTGGGGAACTGAATGCTAAGCACTGAAGCAAAAAGAAAAGGATAAGAACCAGTGGCGAAGAGCTGCAAATGCCAGCAGCCTGCGGTGCCTCTTGCTCGCCTGCCCCAGTTTTGGGTTACGCCGCGTGTGTGACTCAGCCGGGGATAGTGAGCGCCGGGAGGAGTCAGAAATAAATGTGTTTGGAAGAGGAAATTGAAGGAAGAGAAGTGTTTTCTGTAGGAGAATAGAACAGTATGTAGGACTGCGTGGTGGAAATCCAACGTAAGCCTCGTGCAAGTCTAACTGCTATGAAACCCCACGACTATCTTCTCATTCCTTAAGTAACTGAGGCTTCAGTTCAGGAAAGCATTTAAGCTCAGGCTTCATTTTATACTGTCAGTAAGTGCTTTGCTGAACAGGGGCTTAAAGTATCAAGCTTGTTGAATGAGATTTATCCCACCTAATTTTAGATGTTTGCAGTGCGGATATCTACACCAGAGCTAGTGACCCCAGGCTCTCCTCATTAATGGGGAGAAATCAGCATTTCTGGAGTGCTGATCATTAGGCCTACTCTACCTTAGAGTGAGAAATACCATTCAGTAGGAGTGTTTGCAAGCAGAGCTTAAAATAGCTGTAAACATCTACAATCCAGGTACCTACATTCATGTACCTGAACCACAACAACCTCTGATGACAGATAAGTAGAAAAAAACATACCAATTGGAAGGTATCAGGCAAACGCAAACCGAATTTTTATAGATAAATGAAACTGAAAATTATTTTCTTGTGAGAAAGTTACAGTTTTAATTAAGACAAACAGCAGAAGAAAAGAATAGACCATTGTGATTCCCTTGTTTAAGGCATTATTTCCTTCATACTTACATTGCCTGAAATTGCTCCTCTGCCTCCATTGGTTACCGAGGGTTCCTGCTCACCAGCCTTTTAGAAAGCTGCAGATAGGTGAGATTAACCTCCTCTTGTGTCAGACAGATATTTCTGGAGGAGGAATCCCAAGCATTCAAGACATTTCTGCAGGGTTATTTGGCTCAGAACTCGTGTTTCTCTGATCGTTGAAGACCACTGCTCTCCTTGTGTAGGCAACTGGGATGTAAACTTCTGGGAATTACTGCAAATATGGGAATGCCTGGAATCCCTGTGGGAAATAACTGTAAACCCTTTAATCCTTGTTATCTCTGAGAGCACATATTTTTGTTTGCTTGATTAGCAGTGGAAGAGGATGACCGATTAGCGTGTTGGGCAGTAAAGCATCGCGCTGTTTCTCTGTTTGCCCACCGCTGACTGCCTCCGGGAAGGTGCTGGTTCCTGAGCAGACACCACTGAACAGAAGAGCCGCAGCAGTCCTCAGTGTGCAGTGGTGGGGGGGTCAGGGAATGTGTGGCAACTGCAAAACCAGCAGCAGCAACTGGTGCTGTTGAAAGAACAACACAGCGGCAAATACACTTTTGTTAAACTTAAGGAATTGGTGCTTAATGTGGTCTGACGCCTACAGCAGGAGTCAAGGATGGCCATTCAAGCACTGAACTGAGGCAGTAAGTTAGGAGTAAAATCGCTTGACATTTCCTTCTATAAACAGTGGAGACAGACAGCTCCAGAAAACAATTCATCCTATCCCAAGGAAAAGATTGAAAATTTGTGGATTGAATCGCTCTCTGAATACAGCAGCCTCTTCCTAACTGCAAGAAAGTCACCAGATCCTTAAGCAAGGTGGATAGTCCAGTCCTTAAATGTTACTAATATAAATTACATGCTTCTTAGCATTGGAAAAGTCTTTTTCTCTGCACTTCTATGACATCTACCAAAATGAGGACCATGCTATGTGGTCAAGATTCTATGTGCTATCACAGGGCAGCTGATAACAGAGCTCTGGGCTCTGTGAAATCTGCAGAGGGAAAATTCACATACAGGACCACAACACATCTTTCTCTTTTGATGTTTAAAGCTTTCAGATTCTAACACACGATAGAGCTTCTACCACAAGCAGTAGCCTGGGAGCTACATGAGGACTGAATCTGGTAGACAGTTTATTTTACTTGGGGACAGATTCTGTCTGGGTGTTTTGTGGGACTTGAAGAAGAGGAAATGATTCACTGACAAAGGGGGGAACAGATGCCTTGACTCACAGTTTCCTGATCTAACCACTAGACAATTCCTCTAGCAATTCCTTAGTGCATCAAAAGGATGGATTAGTTTCTTAATTCCTCAAACATCATGAAATGGTTGTCCTGGATTATACATCCAGGCTTACCATACTGCCTATTGAGGGAAGATCTCTAGGTTTTGTTCTGCAAGTTTGTAAAAAAAGTGCCAAAATAAGTGTATTTGCCCAACAATCTTGTTGATGCTAATGGAACCAAAGTGCCAAGTCTGCTGCACTGCTTTTCTCATATGTACAGGGCTGGGGGCTTTGGGTTTGATATACTCAAATCTCACTTAGTTCATAAAATTCCAAATGTAACAGAACACGATTTTTATGCCTAATTCTGTAAGATTCTGGATGATGGCTAAGAAACACAAAAGAATTATGTCCGCACGAAAGCAAATTTAAGACATTACTGTTCAATTAAATTGTTGTGGAGTTTCACTTTCCATCCAGTAAATAGAATTTCTTTGTATCTGTGGCCACTATGAATTGTTTCTAGATCATACAAGGATAATTAAAAGAGTGCTTTATGAGGCATGGATGCCAAAAACCTTATAATTACATTTAAGCTGTCAGCTGTACTTGAGAGTCTTAAACTAAACTCACCACTACCAGATTGTCTCATATATGCAGTTTCTTTTATAAATGGTTTCTCCTGAAGAGAAAATACACTATTTTCAAGGCAGTTTGCTTATGCTGACAAATCAGTAGACTGACTCCACAGGATCCTCTTGCAGGAGCTTTCACATTCGCAGCCCAGGCAATGTTTCCCCGTGGCTGCCTCGCAGGCTGAGTTTAGTTTTAGGACTGTGCCATCTGCTGTTGGAATTGCAAATTTCCCTGGGTGTGCACAGTCTGCAACCGCCAGCTCCCGCCGTCTGCCCGCGCACGACTGTGATTTTGCTCCCATGTGAGGGACAGATGTAGGGTGACTCCTCCTGCCATCCCCCTCAGAGGCTTCAGCCTTCCCAAGACCGTTCACTCCACTGTTTTGAAGGGCTCTGCTCTGGCACGGACACGTAAGGGCCTCCCTCTGTCCCTGTTGCTCAGAAGTAATTTTATCAAAGGTGGTATGACGCACACAGGATGCAGGGCTATATTCTGCAATATTAAATTTTAATGGAAAATTGAACCTCCTTTTTGGTCTTCAGTTCCATGAGCAGATAAGGTGCACAGACAACTAAGGAATGGGCGATTTCAGCTTCCCAGCATATTTGCTAGCTCTAGGTACCACTGCAATTGCTGTTGAGTCAGGCTGTAGCTCCAGGTGAACTGAGCGGGAATGGAAGAGATATGTTGGAGGCTGGCCCCACAAAATGAGGAGCAAAGGGCACCACAGCTTCTCAAGGGCAGTGGGGAGCATCCCTCAGCAACATGGGGATGCTGGGTCTCAAAAAGTGGTTTAAAACCAAGATACTTCTTAGGATGTCCCATAGCTTAGTCTGTCACTGCCCCTGCCTGATCCTCATGATGGGGCTACTGCCATCTCTGAGACTCAAGAAATTCACTTGCTCACAGAAGTGTTTTCCCGAGGTGAGGAAAATATGGCCCACTGGATTGCATTAGCCCTGCCTGCTTTTGTCTGGAAGCTGTCTTGGTACATGGGTTAGTAACACAGTTGTTCCGGCTGTGTTTCTAATCACACAGATGGACTCTCTTAGGTCTCACACAGCGGTCCTGCGCTCAGGGCTCCAAAACTTTCATCTGACTTAGGGCTGTTATTTGGGGTCTGCTGGGCAAGAGGTCGGGGGTTGCAGGCGATGCTCTGCTTTCAAGGTCTGATCTTGCAAAGAGTTACTTCCAGACTCTTGCAATGGCATCTTAACAGCCTGTGATGTCCTGACCCCTCATTTGTGCATTCACACAGGACCATGTATCGAATGCATCACATGCCCAGTCCTTAAGGCACATGCAGTACTGTCTGCTGGTGGCTTCCCATAGCACAGAGTACTTCTTTGGGCAGTCCAGTGCAGACCTCCTCACTAGTACCAAACAAGGCATTTCTTGATCTGGAAACAGCACAGGCACATCACCATGGTACTGCAAATAATCTAATTGGTCCCGTTGGGAGGCAGAGTGAATTAGGGTGTATATTGTGCAGAGCTGATACAGTTGTACGGTAAGGAGTACCAGTGCAGTATTTCAGGACAGCATTTCACCCTCCTGCATAGGCCCCACATTTGTGCATTTGGAGCAAGCTGTGACAGCTTTAACGTGGCGATGAATCATGTGGCTGAGATATGAACTGAATGTCCTCCACTGGGAAGTAGCATTTTTATCAGGGCTTCGACACAGCCAGCACACAGCAGGATTGGACCGTCAGGGCATGTTGAATTCCCAGTAAAAAAGTGCTAACCAAGTTCAAAATGCCGTCAGTTTTCTGAATCAATCGGTTTTGGAATAAACGCTCTGCTCAGGTGAGTATTACCTTAGCTGGGGCTTAGATTGGTGCCCTCCCCCAAGTGCTAACTCAGCAGTGGTGGTTTGGTCAGCAGTGTGATAAATGAGTCTGAAAATTAGCTGCTGAAAATTGAAATAAAGTACTAGTTTCTGTTCTTGGAGCTTGTTGAAGACTCTCATCATTTGTAGATCAGCATCTCAGAGGGGCTGCTTGTGCATGAGCATGAGAAGATCAAGAACAAGGAATGAACGCCGACCACTGCCTTATATTATACTTTAGTTCCCGTTTTTTATTTGCTACTGGGATCACAGAGCTTTTGAAAACTAGACCGAACAATAGAGATATTTATTATTGAAACTGCATTACACTCTTAACCACAAGTATCTCTTATCTGACAACATGAAAGCAATACCATTTTGGGAAAACTGAAAACGTCTGTGCATTTGGGTAGTAAGATTCCTCACAAGGTTAACCCACATCCTCTGCAGGAGCATTTCTGAGCTCAAAGGTCCACCAGGGAGGACTGGTGAGGGAAGTCATCCCAAATGTATTTTCAATTTAAAAATTTCAACAAGGGGCACCTTCCTGGCAGTCACTGCAGAACAGGCACGCTGTGCTCCATACCTGTCTATGGCAGCTCAGGAAATCAGGTAGTTGGTATACGAATGAGCTCCCCAGGGGGACAAAGTCATAATTCAAGAGACACAACTGACCTGGAACTTTTTAATCCCACTCCTGGTTCCTGTTATAATTACATCTGACTGCCTCACATCACTAGCATGTTATCTACTGACACTATTAGGAAAGGAAATGTCTTACATTTTAGACACAGAATTATGTTAGCAGTTAGTTAATAGGATTTTGCTACTGAGAGTTGTAGGACCTGGCATCTTTGGCATCTAGACTGTATAATGAGGGGGAGGTATATGCCTAGGCATCAAATGGCAAAAAGGCCAGCACACCATGCAAGAAACTGTTTAAACAGGCTGGTTAGAAATACTGAGAGACATATGCCTTACATCACGTCTGCTTCAGGATTTAGGCAGTTTTTAAGGCTTGTTTTTCTCTCTACAGCATGAAGAACTCCCAGATCAATAAGCATCATTAATACTCACAGCTGGCACAACACCAGTGCTCCTCCAAGGCTTTAGGTGTCCATCAACAGCTCCTGCACTGAAACATCACCACGCTAGCCCACGGCTTGTGGGAACCTGCCCCGATGCTACTCACAGGCACAGGAAATTCAGAAGTTAAAACTGAGGCTCACAGGGAGAGCAAAGGGTGGTGTTGCCTGGAAAACTTGTTGCCTCTTGTAGCCCATGGGCTGGTGGAGTTTGAGGAACGCTGATCTGAGGAGACAAGCAGATGAAGGATGTGAAAGCAAAGCCATTAACTCCTGAGCTGAAATAGCTTGGCCAGAGTTACCCAGCAGAGCCGGGAGGTGAACACGGCCCCCAGGGGGCATGTAAACCAGAAGGTTATGTTTTCCAGTTGAGAAGTAAAATGGAAAATATCAAGAACATAAAAAAAAAAAATCCCTTTTGTAGACTGAAAATGTGGCTAATATTGCTGTCCGTCCTCCGCTCCATTTAATCATCTCAGAACTTGCTTGTAACAGCAAATGATTCATTTTCAAACAGAAACATGATGAAGTGTCAGCAGAGACCCTTGACATAATGATGGCCAGCATTTCCTTCCAGGATTTGAGCTTTTCCCACAGGACATGCCGTCCACTCCAAACCCTTTTTCTATGGGAGCTGCCTTCCCCCCCTCCGCTGCCTGTAACCTGAGGCTAATTAGAGGAGAGCTGTTAAGAGTTTACGTGATGCTGAAGACCTTTCCCAGTTTGCCTGACTTCAGGAGGTTTCGGAGAGGGCCTTGGATCAACGGCAGGACTACAAACGAACCAAGAGGGCTGAAAGCCGGAGGCAGAATGAGCTGTGACTTTTTGACTGCGAGGGCTTCAGCAGGAGCGAGCCGCGATGGGAAGCGAGCTCCTCCCGGAGAGAGGCCTCGGGGTCCAGCCGTCGCTGCCGATTTCTCCTCAGCGGGTGGACCCGGGCATGGAGCCGCCTGCCCCTCTCCTGCCTGCCCCAAGGCCACCATGGCTCTGCCCAGCAGCAGCACGGCTCAGGCAGAAAGCTTGTCCTGCCTTGCTGTGGCTGCCCACCATTTCCAGCCTGGACCTCCTCCTCCCGAGACGCTTTGCTACCCACATTCCCGAGCTAGGCTTAAAAATAGGACTGCCTCTGATCCACGCTGGGTAAACAGATTTTAGTTCCCTGTTTTGCATGTGTTGAATTGCGTGTTTTGCATGGTAGCTAAAGGCCACGGTAAGCTGTGGGCAGCACAGTTATTGATAGCTGAGAAAAGAGCCACCTCATCTCATAAGGAGATGCCTTATACAGTGAATTTAAGCTCAATACCCTAAATTTAGGAAAATGTTACGTGAAATGAACCTGGGCTGTAGGGAACAGCTAAAGGACTTGAGCTTGGCTTAAACACGCACTCCTACAGAGGCTCGGAAAATTACAAGATACTCCCGTCTGAAAAACACCTACCAAACGCAGCCCTCCCTTCTGAAATGCTGCATTATTTGGAAAGAAGCGTGGAGGAACAAGTAACTCTATGCATGGGATCTCCAAAAGCACTGCTGCAACAAAACGTTGTCGTATGGCACGGCTGGCAGGGTGGTGCGGGAACGGGGCGGTGGGATAGCTTTGAATGCTAAATTATGTCATGTTTTAAGAGAGACAACCCCAGAAAGTAAATGTTGCCAGTCTAAGTTACGATATAGTTGCCATGGTAATTATAAAATGGGAAATCATTGCCGTCATTGCTTGCATTGTCACATGCCTTATGGTGAAATCGTGGCTCCCTGTGTTATGGAAGGAGACAAAAATTGTTGGATTCATCCCAAGAGGCTGCGTTTTTTTGGGCAGGGTGAGCAGAGGAGCAGCAACCCCACCGAATCCTGCAGGTTGCTCTGACACTGGCTGGATCCTCGGGGCACAACTCAGGGACACAAGCCTGGGATCTAGACAAAACAGCAGTTTCAAAAACCTCAGTGCTTAGTCATTAATAGAGATTTCTTCTGCAGAGCCAGATCTAGAAGCTTCTTCGTGATGACTCCAGGCCTTCAACCTGACTGCTCACAGGACAGAGCCTTCAATAAAACAAACCTTTGTGCTAACACGCGCATCCCAGGCAACTACCAACCATGGAAGAGACTCAGCCCTTTGCTGTGACATCGCCTTTGAAGGAACCAGGGTCACGCATTTCATCTTAGGCAAAGGCCAGCAAGCTCCCTGGGCATACAGGGTTCACTCATAGGACACTTATGAACTGAGCACTGATTTCTGCACATCCAGAAGACCACGGCAATCTGCAATGTCTGAATTTTTTGGACTTGTCTGAACAGCAAGGCCCAGGAAGGATGATCTCCTTCAGGTATAAGGAGACCTGGGATTAAAGGAAGAGAAGACAAAGCAATAAATCATCTATGACCAGGTTACATCTGGGGGGCAGCAGCCCCATAAGTCTCAGGTCTGACTCCCCATGCTGAGATGATTCACCCCAGCTCCCCTGGCTGTCCCTCTGGAACACGAGCTCCAGTGATGGACCAGCTCTGGGTACTTCGCTGTGGTCTTTTACAGCCAGACTCACAATTTCTCTGCCTCCAATGGGAAAGCACTGAACACAAACCAGGTCTGAGCAACCAGCTCCATGTGTACTGTGGCCAGAACAAATAGGTACGTACCTACAGAGCACCATTAAAATACAGCCTCCGTAAGCTACTTTTATTTGCAGGGGGTATGCCAGGAATATAAGAAATCAAATGCATTTATGATAATCCTTCACTACAGAAAGTGATACTGCGAACAGTGCAGAAGCAAATTTTAATCCACTGACCACACTTGCCATACAGATACGATGGGACAGACTGTCTGAAAGCAACACTAAGGCATCAGGGTTTTGTCTGCTAATGTTATCATACTGACCAAGGCTACCAGCCTATGCAGCAACCATAAATCTCTTCAGTATCCACAGAAAGATCTATCTGTAAGTGCTCCAGATTCCCTGTTAATCACAAAAAGATTAACCTTCTTCTTCCCAACATTGTGATGAGATTAGTCAGAGCTGACAAGATAGACTAAGTGCTGTAGAAATGTTATTTCTCCTTTGCAGGGGAAGGAACCAAGTACGGGGCAGTCACCTGCTGGCAACCAACAAGTCCTGCTAGTTTGTAGATGCCATTTACTCCAGTAATCCAATAAATATTTTTGAATTGAAATTAGTAAACTGGCTAGGAAGCAGGAAAAACATGAGCAGGCAGCTCCACTGGAGCCCCTAATGCGCTGGTGAGGAAAATAGAGCTAAAATGATCCCACAATATATATGCTAGGAACAAGTGAACAGGTTCAAGAGGCCGAATATTACTTCTCCATATGATGACACAAAAAAAGGATGTCAAGGGGATGTGCAAAATAAAAGCCTCCAAAAATAGCACAAGATCTGGTGGAAATGCCTTTTGGTGAGACCTATAAAGAGATTTAATATCTTTTATTTGTCAGAAGTGAGTTTAAGAGGTAACACACTTGTGACACCGAAGCACTTTCTCAGGAAGAATACAACAGCTATGAGAAGGCTATCTGTCAGAGAAAGTCACAGAAATCAGCGGTGGAAAACTGGAACTAGATAATATTAAGTTAGCAACAAGATGTAGGTTTTTTCACATGGAGGATGACTAAACATGAGAAGAAGCCGTGAAGGATGTGGTGGATGCAGTACATTTGTCAGACCTTCATGTCTCCAGATCAAAGTGGAAGATCCTCTCCAGATACAGAGATTATGGGAACATATCTAGGGAAAACTTTGTGGCCTTTGATACCTAGATCGCATGAGAATATGATGTGGTCTGAACACTGTAGCATAAGCCACCCTTTTATCAGTGGATACGTACTCGTAGGTTTTTGACACTAAAGCCTCCCTGAGGGTAATTGCTTCCCTCCAGTGTGTCAGCTGCGTCTCTCTGAATGCTGTTTTTGATAGCACTAAACTGCATGTCATCACTGATTTACTCTGTGTTCACTGTGTTGTGTGCCAGTTTGGCATAAAGCAAGGACAGACACTTATCTTGATTTTAGGAGACTTCCTTGTAGTCATCATCATCATATTGAAAAAATGCGCACGTGCTGCCGATCTCTGATAAAGGGACCTAGGAAGTTTTTAAAGCAAGAGCTTGAACTGCCTGTCAAAAGAAACAGAAAATTACCAGCTGGTTTCCCAGACAGCTGGATCAGAGACACAGGCTGAACAGCACTGAGAAGAAATATGCATGTAAAGAACATAATAACAGTCCTGTCTCCTGCTGCTGAATAGACAAATCTATTTTTCTATTGTATAAAATATTTATAATAGTCTGTTGTAGGTTGCACTCAGCTTTTTTGTAGAGGAGAAGGGAATAAATTCTCCTGCCAGATTCCCAGATCTCCACTGCTGATGGGATGTGCAGAAAACCTACCAGTGGTGCTGTATATTCATGCAGCTCTGCACAGGCTTTCATCCAGGGGAAGAGCGGGTGCTAAGGGTGCAAGAGCGACCTGGGGCACTTAACAGCTTCTTTCTGAATTGTTTGACAGCGATGCAAAGCTCTTCGCCTTCAGGAAAGCCAACTATGCATATTTTTATGTCTACTTCTGCTTTGCTCTCAAGGCCTTTGATTTTATCTTTAAACCAGCAGTGTTTATAGTTCTCAAGACGATCGTGTTCTGCTAAACAAGTTCCTTTGTCCCATGCTGTTGCTGACAAACTGCTAGTGAAACAATTTTACTATTCAGTAGCTTCAGGTTTGCCTCCAACTTTTTCACTGTACCCTTTGAACCGACATTGTTGCATTAATGCCTGCTATGACTTTGTCTGCCATGCATGTCATTGCTATAGCCTATTAAAAGCAGTTGCAGCCGTGCTTACCGCTGGCTTCCTCCTTCCTTTTGAAGCAGTTTTCTTTGACTGGTCTTAATTAACGCATAAGCTGGGAAAGTGCCTTCTTTCCTCCTTTCAAGATGTTTTTGTTTCTTTGTTTTAATTTCACGTCTTTGGCTAAATAGATGATTCCAGTATGTTCTTTATGAAAATGAAAGGGAAATAGAAGCTTACACAACTTTTTATTAGTGAAAGAAACCCAGGCCATGGTTCTTTTTGGACTGCACTACCATTGCGTGCTTATTTGACTCTATTTCTTCTTCCTATTCAGAAAAGCCAAGTAACATGATTCAAGACCTCTTCTAACTCAAAGACTTTGACAGCAAACAAAGATGGATCACTTACCAACCGAATGAATCATGTACAGGAAACCAAGGCAAGTGTTAAACATATTTACTAGGGGAATCAGTTAAGAATGGTATGCCGAAGATCTGCAACTAATTAACACCAGTTCCACATACTGAAACAAGAGATTGAAAAGCTATTAGATAATTAGTAAAAATCTATAAAGCTGCATTCCTCAAAGCAGCCACATATGCCAAAAGGAAATGCTGGACTGCTACGCCAGATATCAACTTGTCAAGGAATTAATCATCTTATTTAATGGCAAATACCTGGTCACGTGGGCAGCCACGTCAAGGAGCTGAATAGTCTGAACAGATGGAGCACTCCTCTCTCATTACTGGTTATTGTCACACTTTTGCCAAGCGTGCAGCTAGCATGTTCCTCAGTTTCCTCATCGATAGGCTAAGCAAGCTCGGTAGTTCACCAGCTTCACGTGTGTCCATGGAAAGTCACTAGTGCACCAGGGCTTCGGACAGGAGAAAAAACAGGAAAAGTTTGTGAATTACACAAATATGTTAGAATTCATCTGCTGCGCAACAGCAGACGAACCTCGGGATTCGGTGCGAACGCCCCTTTGAGCCTGTAAATAAGCCGCGGGTTGTGAGATCGTCTCAGCCTGTCAATTAGCTTCGGTACAGCCCAGCAAGAGGGTCGCAGCCGGGAGCGGGGCCCCATGGCAGGAGTCGCTGCCCGGGGGACACGTCCTCGCTCTGCGTTTCATTACCCACGAATGCCTGAAACGGAGACCTGCGCTTTGATCTCGGCCGCGTCCGAGCATCGTCCCGCCTGTGTCTGCACAGTGCTCCCCAGAAACAGCTCCCGACCGAGGGCTCGGAAACCAGCTACCAAAAGGAGAGCTGCTCCGTGTCGCTTAAACCGGTGCAAAACCCCATTGTTTTCCATGTAGTTACCCCAAATTCCCACAGCCTCAGAGAGGGGAGGACGAAGCCTTGTAGTTTTATGAGAATGGTCTGTTCTGAACAACGCAGTAAGCACCGATTGCTTCTGGTAGGGAAGACACAGCTCGTTCTCTCCCCTCGCTCAAGGTTTTCTGAGCAGCTGTTAGAAACAAAACTCGTCTGCCTTGTTTCAGCTAGGGTTTTCTGAACTGCCAGTTAAGGGAAGCTGATTAAAGAGTATTAAATACTGCCAAAAGGTCTTCTCGCTGCCCCTTGAAAGGTGTTTTTGCTGAGCTAGTTTAAAAGCTTCCTCTTTACATCTCTGACTTGCTTGAAATCACTAATTTTTCTATCACATCTGTTGCTGGTGATTAAACACAGCAGCGTCAGAGTAGGGTACTTAGCTTCCGTGGGTGACTCCTTAAGTCTGCTGCTAACATGTCAGGTCAAGACCTTATAATTTCTGTGAAATGTTATTAAAACAATTATTTTGTTCCCTACTTTTTCAGAAAATTTCATTTTTTCACAGTTCAACAGAAAATTGAAATAAAAGTTTATGCTTTAATTTCAGCTAGAAAACTCTGGTTTGCTTTTACTGTGAAAACTGCCCCCAAAAAGATATTTTTTTTTTCCAATTGTGATCTGGTTTTGTCAAAATCAAACTGTTTTCATGAAACATTTAAACATTAATAAGACTGGATTTTTCCCCAGAAAAACTCCCAAAGCCTACCTTCATCATTTCAGCACCTCGAATGACTAATGCTGCATGCAGAAGCAGTCAGGTTCAAATATGGCCCATTAGGCATTAGCAACTGCACTGTTTTGTCAGTGTACAGTAACTGCATTTTGACCTGCAACAAATAGATGGTTCCAGCTCCTGATTATTGGACTTTCCTCCTGTGTCTGAATGGAGAACAACTCCCCATCAGACATTTGCAACTAGTTTATGTCACACATAAATAGGAAAATATCTTCTCAGGCTTGCAATAAAGTTTCAGGCTTTCCTTATAACATGACATCATGATAATTTGTGCTATTTTCATAGACCAATACTGTAAGTGATATGCTGTTAAGTTAGCCTGTATTACTACTAGAAAAACGTCTAATATGGTGATGCTTATCTTTGAAAAAAAATGCCATTACAGACCAGCCATAGTAATTGCCTTTATTTTGCAGAGGGGAAAAAAAAAACAAACCAGAAAGGAATGGTGCAAAGCAGTAATCTCATAGTCAGTTAAGCAATGCTGACTCCTGAAATGTCTTTCAGCTTATGTTTCCCTGGGAAAAAGAAAAGCAAACTAATTTAGATGAGCTGAAAGTAGTGATATTTATTTATGATCCAAGGTATAGATTGTATGCTTTTTAACAGCTCAGACCTGGAGAGATGTATCTTCATTTTACGAACAGAGAAATCAAGACGGGGGGCGGGGGGGGAGAGAAGTATCAAATTAAAATGTCATAAAACTAATCACATAACCGCCATTTTTTAACTTCAGGGGAAGCCCCCTGCCTCTGACATTTGCACGTGACTACTCAGTTACCAGCTTAGGGCTCCAGATAGGTACAAGACAGGCATATTCTCCTAAGAAATCAGTATCAGGGCTAGGAACAGAAACACTGACATTTCTGAGGTTTCAGACCACAAGATTAGTCAGTGCTGAACTTTAGAAGGTAGACAGGACGAGACAGGCAGACAGAAAACAGATCATTTGTGGGATCTATGTTTAAACAGAAGCTTGCCATTCCAACAGCATGCGAAGTACCACCATAACCCCACGGCACTCTCCTGCATATTAAGCATTTCTCCCTCCCTCCCTCCCCAAACCTGCTTCTCCCCGTAAAGCCATTCAGCACCTCATTTTATCGACAATCTTCCTGTATTTTGTCCGGAAATTTCTAGAGTGCTGTGATACCTCATTGTGCTTTCAAAACCTAGACTTGTTCAGGATGAGTTGGAATTAGGCCCAGGACATGGGAATAATAAATCTTTCATCCCTGAGGAGTTGGCAATCCAACGGAAGGATGGATAACGAGCCTTCCCCATCACTGTCTCTTGCATGGGTATCTGTTTGGGTTTGAGCTCCAGCGCTTGGATCCGCACTCAGGAGACAGCAGCCCCCACCGGGTGTGAAATAAAGCCGGGCCAGACAAAGACCGTTCCCTTACCAATCCCTTCTCTGCGCTGGGTTTACTACAAATATGACTTTTTATGCTATACAATTTACTTACTGTCGTCTTTGTAGTAACACCCCCACGCCCTGGTGAGTCCCACAGTTTGTGCCAGGTGCGAGACACGGCCGTGCTGAGAGACGCATTTCTGAATTAGGGGCTTGTTCCTTCCCTCCATTGCTATTCACTGCTTATTTCTCAGAGGTTGTCCCTCTAGAGTGGCCAAGATCAAATACAACTTGTCACTTTAAAAGAAGCTCTAAGACTTTGAAAAAAGACTTTCTGAGAGCATCACCTGCCCTTATTCATCAGGTGGGTGGAGAAATTTTCCATCCAGCAAAGCAAAGAGGTTTGTGGTTTGAGGCACCCTGCTTAGCGTTCTGCTAGCGGTGACAAACTGTTATTTCTCCGAGGATCAGCGCTAGACGAGAACACATCATGCGCCGTGTTACACGGGCAATTCTTGGACTCATCACAGGGATGTTGCTCGGTAATGACATATTTGTAACGGCGCCTGAGAACAGAAGTACATTCCTAAAAAGTCTTCTGCCTGGGCCGGGGAATTTTGGACAAACGCATCACTCGCGAACATCGCTGTGCCTCCCGAGCCTCGACCAAACACCTGCCCTCAAATCAATGCTGACGCCCGCAGCTCCGCTGCTTTGAACCGCATCGCGTTCGCGTTTCGTTTACCGCTTTCCTTCTTCCACAGCAGAGCTCCATCCGACGCATTAACTCCTTCCTCCCCCCTCCCCTCCCCGCGGAAGAGCCCCCCACGCAGCGACCGGCGCCGCCCGGGGTCCGTCCCCCCCCTCCCCGCCCTCACGGCCAAACCCTTCGCAACCAGACTCCCGTCAGCACAGACGTGTCCGCACCCCCCCCCGTACCCCCCCTCCTCGGCTCCTCCGCCCGGCCCGGCTCCGCAGCCGCACTGCTGCCCGCTCCCGGCTGCGGCAGCCAGCGCGGCGCCGGCAACAACTTTCCGTGCGCGGCGGCGCGGAGCGGCGCGGAGCATCCCCCCCCCGCCCCCAGCCCGCCTCTCCCCGGCGGGGGGGGGAGCGGCGGCGGCGGCGGCGGCCCCGGGGGCGGCCATGCTGGGTCCGGCGGTGCGGCTGGCGCTGGGCGCGGGGGAGCTGGTGCCGGCGGCCGCGGGGCTGCCGGGGCGGCTGCTGGCCCTGCTCTGGCCGGCGCTGGTGCTGGGGGCGGCCGCGCTGCTGGTCCTGCGGGGGCTGCGGCGAGGCCGGGCCGAGCAAGGGGCCCGCCGCCGCCGCCGCCGCGCCGCCGGGAAGGCGCGGGAGGAGGCGGAGGAGGAGGAGGAGGAGGAAGAGGAGGAGGAAGAGGAGGAGGAGGAGGGGGAGGAGGAGGAGGAGGATGGCCCCGCGGGGGCCGGCGGCCGGGCGGCCGCGGCGCTGCCGGCGCGGCAGCCGGAGGAACAAAGGCGCACGGCGCAGGTAAGGGCGGCGGGGGGGGCGGCTCGCTGCCCGCCCCCGGCACGGGGGTCTCCCCGGGACCAGCATCCTTCCCTCTCTCCTCCCCAGCATCTTTTCCTCCTGCCTGTCTTGCTTTCTGCAGCCCCGCCGGGCAGCCCGGGGTGCACCCTCTGCTCCCAGCCCCGCCGGGCTACAGCCATCCCACCCCATCCCACCCCACCCCACCCCATCCTATCCCATCTCATCTCATCTTATCATCTCATCCCATCCCGTCCCATCCCCTCCCCTCCCATCTCGCACACCTCGGCAGCCTGTCTTGCCTAGAGATGCAGCGCCCCAAACCTCTTTGGGTGGTTTAGGGGTTAGGGGGCTCAGCATTCCTCTCTGAGCCCTGTGGTGGCAGCAAGATTACAGTGCAAGGCAGCAGGATGCTAGAGCACCTGGCCTGGGATTGCTGGTATTGGCCTTTCTTCTGCCGCTTCGTCTAACACTGTAACTCTGTATGGGCTTGATCCTGTTTGCAGGGAATTAAGAAAACTCCAGTTAATGTCCATCATATTAAGAAGGACGACGCGAGTATAGTATCTCTGCTATGGCATTAATACAATGTGCTAATAATGTGTATTTACTCTGAATCGAAGCTTCGTTATTATTGCATTAATATGTGCTAGTAGCTGTGAGCTACTAATATGTATGTCAGCTACTAATACTATTATCGCATTAATATGTGCTTGTAGCTGCGAGCACCTTGTTGAGTATGTGTTGTGAGTTTGACGTGATGCACTGCGATCAAGTTTCCATATGACATTGTCATGATTGTGTCACTGTGACTTGCTGTAAGCTGTCTGTAGCAGAAAATCTCAGCATTAATTACAGAAAACAATTTGACCAAGGTATTGCAATATGGGAAGTAAAGCTCTCAGGAGAACATACTGAACATAAGTAAGTATGTACTTAAAATTAATACATCAAGCATTTCTGAACATTTTTGTCTGTTACTAGTATCTCCTAGGTCTCAGTTCTGAGAAAGACAAAATTAATTTGCAGGGGGTTTTTAGGTGGGCTATAAAATAGGTGATTTTGTTCTTCATGAGCACAAATGTGTCAGGCTTTCCATCGTAACACTAGTTTTCACGGGTTTATTATTCTGTCATGGAAGTTTTAACTTTTAGTTGTATTGTAGTTACATTTTAATAGGCTATTCCATTTTAGTGTATTTTGTCTTTCATCAGTGAGAGCAGAATCGTGGCCCGACAACGTAGGTATCCCAGAATTAGTAAAGAACAGTCAAATCAAAAAGCAATCCAAACAGAACTGCCTGTGTCAAGGGATGAAGAGGGATTTCAGTAACAATTTTATTATAGCTTTATAATCATCGATACTAGATGACTTGGCTGCAGAATGAATTAAAATTTTGCAGAGACACCAATTATTGGAGGCAGTGCAGGACAGAAAGGGGTAGACACCCACATTGTTGTCAGAGGCAGACCCGGTGCTGTAATGGTGGCGGGGTTATTAGTTCAAGCTGAAGACATTGATTCGAATAGATATTTTCTGGTCAGAGATGCTGTACCTCACAGGCCTGAATAACAAACCAAAGAAGAGGAGAAAGAGATAAACTGAAGGGATAAATTTGTTTACAGTCATCTGCGGTTTCTATCATTAATCTCATCTTTTGCTGCACTGAGCGATTCCTACTCTTTATGGGCCGGACTTTAGCAGTCGCATTTACACAGAGTAGCATCATCCTCTATATGAGACCCACTGGTTATTCTGTAAGTGCAGAGGAGGCACAACATGGTCCTAAGGAGGTGGAGGATGAGAAGAGGCTGATCAAGAAAAATAACTTAAAAGATCCTAAAGAAGGATAACCAAGGGAAAACGTCTTACATGCTGAAATGAAAAACTCAGGCACATGACAGTACCCTGCCCTTTCTCCTCTCTATTTGTCTCTTTTGCTTTCTTTTCCCTACCCCCCTTCTCCACTGCTCCTTGTCATTTCCCATCATGTTATCTCTGTCTTTGGAACATCGTATCCTTGAGGCAAAAACTTTATCTCCTTACGTAAGTGTAAAACGCTGCATGCTGCTTCGGCACTTAGCTGATGCAAGGATGCCAGAACAGCAGAACACCTTTAATATGCCCAAATTTGCATATGAAAATCTCTACCGAGGCAGCCTGAGAGATATTATTAATAACAAAGTCTTCCGTCCATAGACATGGCCAAGGCCATAAGCTGGGGTGCGCAGGTATTACAGGATGGGAGCCCCTCTCTGCTGCCTGCTGAGGTGTGAAGCCAAGAGACGAATCGCCTCCAGTGCTCAGGTGTGTTGATACATCCCAGCAGCCAAACATCTGCGTATCCTGGAGTGGTGGATAAGTCAAGATCTTAATTAAAAGAAACTAGGTGGTTAATTATTTTTTCAGTTTGGAAATGTGTGTTCGTCAGTGATTCCCAGCCGCTGCCCCCTGGGTGGGCTGTGAGACTGCCTTCCCGGGGGATCTGCTCTTACAGGGCTGCAGTTCCTCTGATGTCGGACTGATCTCCTTTCCTCTGCGTGTCCCTATCCCCCGCAGAACAGGCAGCCAGCGCCTGCCCCGGGTGCCTTGGCGGGAGGGTGCAGCGTGGCCTCAGCTCTCTGTGGGGCTCCTTCCCGGGCTGCAGCTCCCAGCCACAACCCAGCCCTCCCAGCCACCTCCATCCAAATCCTTCCCAGCTCCAAGTCACTCAAATGCAACGGTGCACGACTATGTTAGTCTCTCCCAATGCCGGTGCTGCTGGCGGTCAGCTTTCAAGCCTTTCGTCTCACCACTTGTTAATTTTGCGTGTAGCGGAGTAACAGGATGGAGTGATTTCTAGTCTCAGAGCAGGCTGGGCACTGTAACACCCAGTCTGAATTGCTGTCACAGCCCATGTGAAATTAAGTCTGTTGAACAAACTTTGTTCAAATGGATGCATGGCCTCAACACAATCATACAAGCACATCTTGAATGTAATCTCATTATGCATCACACATAACAAGCTATATTCTGGCTGTTGTCACACACAAAAAAATCTCTAGAAATTATGCTGGAGGGTGTTTATTCGTTTTCAGGATAGCCTTTTCCCTAATAAAGAGTCTTCTAGGAAATTGCTAACAAGACTTGTTGGAAGCCAACTGATCTGAACAAGATTGCTGTTGAGTTTTGGGGTTTGCGTTTATTCAGAGGTTTTGGGTTGTTCTGCAGACTGGTCAGTTCAAAAGAAGCGCTTTTTGCACAAATGCAGTGATACCATCTTCCTTAGGCAAGTTATAAAAATACGTATTATCTGATACATCCCAAAAGAAAGCTTTCCACTTTTCAGAAGTGTCTTTATGAACTGGAGATACTTTTTGCCTCTTGCAGGGGTGGCTTAACAGCACCAGAACTAAAGATCAGTCCCCTCAGCTCCAGAGGTATGCAGATAGACCTTTTCTCCTACCTTTTCAGGTTACACGATACTCTTCATGCCAATGCAACAGGGCTGCACAATTATTTTCATACAGCTGTCTTGGATGAGAATTGAGTTCGTAAGTATCCTGGAAAGGTGTTGGACTTTGGTAATTGCCTCCACAAAATGGAGCCTTGATCCCTTGTTGTAATGCTGCTCTAATTAATTAGAATAGCAAATCCGCGGAAACTGATTTCTTCATCCCTCCTTGCAACAGTGGTTTTAATCCGCTCATGCTGGGGAAACTCTTCTGTCTTTCCCCAGACATCTTGTCAGAAGGTAAGAGCAGCTGAGCTGAGGCAGGTACCTGTCAGCTCCCCGTATTTATGGCTGCTGTATATGGCCTCTCGCGTATCCTGGGAAGGCTGGCCAGCGGGACGATATATAATGCAGGCAGCAGCATCTTAGGGCTGCTTCTCTAATTTTTCTCTTGGAATTGCCTTCAGATATGAATGGCTGCAGCTGCAGTTCTGGCTCCTGCTACTTGTCATCAGCCTGTATTTGTTACCTGTTAGTGCTCAAGGGGTTCCTATGGGCAACTTCAGCCCTGCAAATATGTGCAGAGGAACAGGTTTTCTGTGCTGGTGGCTCAGATCATTTTCCCAAGGTTCTTGGAGCATCCACTTGATGGGAACACCGCCTCTTTCTTTCCTCTGCTGGGCGCCTTAAGCGAAGGGAAAACTTTCACATATTCCCTGTGCGTATTTCCCATATAACTCTGTCTGTTCATTGCATGTGTTTCCCATGTGATTTTCCCTTCCAACAGACTCTTCTTTCTTACTGGGAACACATTTGTCTGAAGTGATTTTGTCAGGGAAAACTTTGTATTAACACATCTCAATAGTAGCTATTAATAATAAGGTGATTAACTTCTACAATATTGATCACAAACCAAGATCCTGCTCTTTTTTCCCTCTCCTTTGCAGGTATGGTGTGTAGTGTCGCGAGCTGGCATGGCCCAAAGAAGTGCCTTCATGTTTTTCTGCCACGCGTGAAGAGCCTGTTTGCTTTGCTAACAAACATATTATGTTTTTGTGGCTTCCCATTGTCACCTTAGCGGAAACTGCCATTGTGTTATCGTTTCTCTAGCTGTTAGGACTGAATGAGTAATTTTCTTTGAAGCTGGTGCCTTCCTGTCTCTCTGGTGGAGTCCTGCTCTGCCTAAACCCCGTCCTTTCTCCTCTGACAAATGCAGGCTTGTCCTTTCCCATTCACCTGGTTCCTATTGGTTTAGGAAGTAAGTCTCCCAGGCTGAAGTCCATCATCGGCACAGGACCATGTGGCAAAGCCTGACTGGCCAGCATGTCTGCTTCCATTTATGAAAATCTGATTCAGAACGAATGAAACTCAGTGTGCTGCTTTATTTCCCAACGCGTTTGTCACGCCAGTTGCTCATTGTCTGCTGATGGAGCAATACAAGCTGTTGGCCGGCCACAGCAGCGCTCTGGTTTGCTTACCCACTGGCTGAGCCTGTGCTTCTGTGTGCAGGAGGGAAGAACCCATCTTCAGAGAGCAAGCAGTGGACTGCAAGTGGTATTGCAAATATCCGACTCATAGCATGTAGTGTAGGAAGCGAAGACCAGATCTTCCAGAGGATGCTGAGAGAGATGAAGACTTCCTGCTCAGTTTTCACCTTGTTGAAGGTCTACTGAGAAAGCTGAAGAGTGCAGTGATATCTTGTTCAGTAGTAACACAGCGTGTTTCAGGGAGGTTATTTAGTGCCCCAGTTAGAAAGTCCTTTTCTTCTTTCCTCCCTCCTGCCTTTTTTTTTTTTTTTTTAATTTAGTACATGCTGGTGTTGCTTTTGCTGTACCAGTGTAGCCTTTTGGCCTAAGTCCACCACATTTATCTTGTGGTGTAACATAAGGTGAAAAAATACTGGGTTTTGCACTGGGAATGAGTACTAGGAAACAATTTAATTGAAGTATTTCTTAAATCTGGAAATGGTTTTGCATTCACAGACCCCCTGCCAGAATGGGGTAGTTTTTGCTTCCTTTCATTTCCAGTGTCCAACCCACATAATTCGAGTTTTCTGAAAGTGTTAGCTGAAAACAATTTTCTGAATCTTTATTCATGTTCTTAAATGAATTCCCTGATTTCCAATGTGTGAAGCATATAATAGCTCCCCTTGGGTTTCATACGCTGAGTTTATTTTGTCCTAGTATCCCTCTACTGGGGAAACCTTTGCATGCCTTCTTAAGGAAGGCAATTTTAAGCACCTTCCCCAAGTGGGATGAAGGGCAGTTAGTGAACCTGAAGCTAATGTTCACAAAACTTTTAATTAATCCTGTAACCAGTTGGTGGCACTGAGATTTGAAAGCAGTCTTCCTTATCTGATAGACGCTTACAAAGGTGTTTAGTTTTGTAAAAATGATTTTCTTACGAAACTATCGAAATGCATAAAGGTAAGTGTCTAGGGGTACAGTTTTATGGCTTTGAATACATGGTGTATATATTAATGATTAAACCCAGTGTTTTTTAACATATGAAGACCTATCACTTACTTTGCCTTCTTTCTTTGTGACTTTATGTAGAATAATATTAACAGCGTAAAATAAATTAAATGCTAGCTCAAGAGAATAAAGGTTTCAGAGCAATCATCAGAAATATAACCTTAGGTTACATAAGAAGGAAAAAAAGGCAGGGGGTGGGGGGGAAATCCTGTTCCACTGGGTCACCAACCAAATGGCCATGAACTAAAAATAATCTTTCTATTGTTCCACAGAATGTGAGTAGAAATTAATATGCTAAGTCTGATTCCACTAAAAGTCCTGATTCTGTTTCTCAGCATATATTTAATGTATTTGGAATTGCACTGATGACTTTATACAGTCACTTAATGCGGTGGATTTAGACGTGTTCTCCCTGTACAAAACTACATTTGTCATTAAGAAAAAAATTACCCTGACAAAATTAATTTCTCTTTAATGAGTCCATTAGATTAAGTGCAATAAAATCATGAAAATTCCTTTTGCCTTTTCAGAATGGCCAAACGGCATGATAAAGAGGCATGACTAATCCTGTATCCTAAGGGCTTCGAAAGGGAAGAATAGGGTAGGGTGGGGTTCCTGAGCCATACAGCCGGCTTACTGCCTGAAAAGGGGCTGGATAAAGGCAGGATTTAATACAAAAGGTCAGGCTAGAATAATACCTTTCCACTGAAAAGAAGCTGAACTCGGTAAAAATACTTGGTGATGAAAGGAAGGGAGTTGCTTCTATTCCTGAAGGATGGTGGAGAAGCAACAAATATTTCAGGTTTGAAAGAAGAGCATCACCGGAGTGGTGGGCTATTTGGTGTTCATCAGTCAGTGCGCAGGTTTGGTCTTTTTCTTGCACTCAGCTGCTCATTAGGAAGGACGCAACAAGGTTCAGGAGCCCCAGGCGGGTACTTAGGGCTGAATAGCCGGTCAGTCATCATGAAGACCCCTGGGATATAGTAAATGACTGTCAACAGTATATTTTTAACCTCTTAGTCAGTGATGGAGAGAGAGAGGGATGTTTGACTAGCACATGAAATATCATTTAAGTAGGAAATGTTGTGCTTGTCTGGTAAAAGCAGTCAGATTGGCAAAGCACTAAGACAAAGTGCTGCAGTTTTTCCAGCTTCTTGCTTGCTGTCATTTATACTGAGAGAAGGTCCAGGAACGTGATCCTGCCCCAGCTGAGACAAGTCTGTCAGAGCCAATATAGTTTGCACCTTCCCTAATTCTCTGTTGCACTCAACATTTTCCCTCTGGAGTTCTCCCTGCCTCTGTGAGGGCTCTGTACGGCCTGGGGCTGTGCTCACTTATGGCAGCCTGGGGGAGGAAGACAGTTGCATGTCCTTAATCTTGACAGCTCCTCCTGTCTGTTTGTCGTCACTCATGCTTGCAGAAGCATCTTAATGTAAAGAGAGGCTAACAGGAGGTGGGATGTCTCTTATCCTCTGTGTGTGTCTGAAAGAAGGCAAAAAAGCATCCTCCTCCCTGCCTCCTAAGTTGGTGCTGCTGTTTCGGTTCCCGATGGTGGAAGTCTTGCTGAAAGTGCCGGAATTTGGGAGGTCCATTTGCACGGCCTTTAGAAAATGGGGTGAAGATTTTGTTACACGAGCTGGGAAATCACCAGGGTTTGTTGAGATTGGAAAGGAATATTGCGCTTACATGTTATGTGGCTTCCCCCAATCATCCCTTCTTGTATTCATCCCATAAAATTCAGTTTTCCTGAAGTCCTGTGTCATACAGTGGGAAGTCATGCCCCTGCCCCCCCAACATTTTATATTGCAAAGGAATTGTTGTTCACTAAGACATGATCTATTTGTATTTTCACACATTTAATTGGACAGAAGCATATGCTGAGAAAGAAGGAATAGTGTAAGCACAAGATCTGCCATATCTAAAAGTGGTTTGAATTTTCACCAAAATTCCCCTGGGTTTTGTATTTTATGTCTCCCATCCTATGTGAGAGGCTGCCTCCCTCCGTGCTGCAGGCAGAGTGGGATTTTCTCCCCAGAATCGGTGTTGTCTGTGGGTTCAGAGTGGTATGTTGCAAAGTGCACAATTTGGGGGCTTCCCCTCCTAATAACTGCGGTGTGTCAGTTGAACACCAGCCTGCTAGGTCCAGGGTGCACACCCTTGTTCACCACAAGCTGGTAACTGGTCCAGGTTTCCAAGCAAGCACCTGCAGGGACGAAGCATTTGCCAGCTTGCAGGTGCCTGTCATGCTGTCTTTAACATGCACTTCAAATCAGACCTTTCTGAGACTTGTGAAAAATAGCTCTAAAATCTCCAAAATACCAAAGAAGTAAGCATTAACAGGCTGAAGGACTGCAGCCCCGCTGGCTTTGCTGCAAACAGGCACGGGCAATCACCCACAGGGTTTTATTTGCTGGCAACTAATCATTGCAAACATCAGCAGAGATTATTTTTTTGGTGTCTGAGAAATAACTCTGGTTCATCTCTCGGAAGAAGCTGCTTCAACTCCTGACGATGTTTTGGAGTGCCTTTGGGATAACACACACACAGACTTGTTGCTCTGTGGAAAAGAGTTGCCTCGTGTCCCCGTGTGTCCGTGTGAGAGCTGTAATCTCGCCCGACGCAAGGTGGCTCTGAGCCTTTTTGCTTCTCACATCTGGGCTGGTGTCCCCATCGCCTAAAGGGATGTGGCCACCCAGTGAGCATTTTTTAAAAAAAAACCAACCAGGTTTTAGCTTTCCTGATATACCGTACAGTGCTTCACAGAGCGTGCTGTTTTCTGTCTCTCCGTTAATTGCACGTGTTATTCTTCAGCCCTGTGACAGCATCTGTGAGAGCGCAGAGCGGGTACCGCTCCTCTGCAGCTCAATCAGAGCAGGTTTCGTCTTGTAGCGTGCGTGTGGTTAACCTCTGCCGCAGTGTCTGGGGGACAGAGATGACTTGTGAGGGCGGGGAGGAGCAGTAGATGGTGGAAAGCATCAGCAGTCTTCCCTTCCCCAAGAGGACTGCAGGCACCTGCAGCTCCTTCAGCAGCAGCTTGGGAGAGGGTGCCCGCTGTGTGTCAGGGCGAAACAGAGGCAGGCTCCTGTAGGAGGGGGGTCTGCCTTCTCTTGGATGCTGCTGCCTCTGTGTAGCACGCAGTGGCCCTTGCTGGCACGGCCCTTGCTGTCTCAGCTGCAGATTTACACCCTCCCACCCCTGTAGCTGGAGGTTGGCCATTGCCAGTGAATTCTGAGACAGCCGAGTCATTAATCAAACTGTAATTTGAAAAGTCCTTAAACTTTCATGGTTTACTTTACAGGATCTAGGTAGGATGAAAGCTATTCATTTAGTTGGTCAGATACACTTGAGGGGGAACATAAGGTCCACCCCAACCAGTAAACAAGAATTAAAATAAGCCTTCTCCTGTCTATGCTGCTTTTTTAAGACAGGCTTACCCTATTTGAAAAACAACTTTGATCCTAGACAAATCTTAGGATAAACCACAAATATGTCTGCGTTGGAATAAATCTGTGTGGGGTTTCTGGATTTACATTCATAAAGGCTTAGCTAACACTAATTAATTTGGAATAAATTAACTCAGATTGGAACAAGGCCACAAATTCTAGCCCAGATTTGTACTGGAGGTTTTTTAGCTGTGTCTTTCAGCCTATCATATGTATTACAAAAATGTATTAAAATCATTGTATGCATATATATATATTTACACATACACACCCATGAACATACAAATTCTGTAATGCATTTTTTTACTGTCCCTCTTCTAGGTTCCAGTGAATGGCCAGCTTAGAACATCAGCCAACAGCAGAGAGAAAAAGCTCCTCAAGGTACCAGTAAGAGTTTTAGAGTTTATATATTAACTTTCAAGAAACACTTGTTTTAAGAGTGTTCCTTATTTGATAGTCCTTTTTAAAGATAATTTGCTGTTCCCGTTGTTGGAGCACTTAAGAGATGACTTGGGAACATAAGACCGAGTAACTCTGGCACACTCACACTGTGGTGCTTGTCACTGTCACCACAAGTGGGATGGTCTCGTGGTCCAAGCCCAGAAGAGGGAGCTGGGATCTCCTGTATTTCAGTTCCAGCTCTGACACAGGACATTTCCTTGGGTCTGGGCGAGGGTTTTCTCTTGGGCATTGAGCACTTCTACTGGTGTGGAGGAAAGTGTCTGTGCTTTACAGCACACAGCAAGTGAGGAGCAGCCCCCCAGCCTGGGCAGGGAAGCGTGTTCCTGGCAGGGGTATCTGGCCTTGGAAAAGTCAAGAACCGCTATGTTAAAACTAGAACATTCAAAATAGAAGGCTTAAGGTTAGCTTTACTGTTTCATCAAGCCATATGAAAAAGGCCTCAGCCACTGCTATGCCCTTTCAGATGAGTGTAAACTGCAGATACCTTCATTAACAATAGGCTGTTCCATGAGCGTTTTTTTGGTTAAGCATAGGCAGGGTCCTAACTCTTGATTTCAGGGTTGCTGATTGTACAGGGGGTAAATAATTTTAGGTTTTCCTCCTTCATAGGAAGAAAATTAGGAGTTAGGAATGGTGAATGCAAATCCTACTATAGAGCAGGTGCCGGAATTAAAACGTGAGCTTTCTAACCTAGCAGATAAGTCAAATTTTGTAGGCCAAAGCTATAGCATTCATTGGTTTGGAGTTTGCGATAAAGTCTGCTCAGAAAGACTTTTGCACCCACTTAAAGACTCCACCGTATGGTCTCCATTTCAAAACTATCGCCCTGACTCTTTTTTTCTTCATGATGAAATGTAACAAATACCTGTTTTATCTTTCTGCCATCTATCTCCTGTATACTATAGCCTAAGAAGAAGAGGAAAGCCCAGTGCTCAGACAAGGAGGTGCCAAAAGATTTGCTTTCTGTGGAAAAAGACAAACTGCAAGAGGAGGAAGGTAACAAAAGATCTGGTTCTTCTGTTATCTGATTTATATTACCAAATAATAACATGGGATGAAATATTTAAAAAGGGAGGTCTTCTTTACTATTCTAGTGTTCTGCATTATTGGGTAGAATTGCCACTTTGAGAGTTAATTCTATCATCTGCTCCTTACTACGTGTAACTACACGGACAGGGACCATGTGCTTTTCTGCCACACTTCTCAGGTCCTTACCACATTCACAGGGATGGCAAATCTGCAGATGAGGAAGCATTTCTGAAGTGGTCAGAGGTCCACTGGGTAGCGGGTTCCTGTCTTCATGCTCTAACTTCAATCCTGCAGCCTCTGCCATGCTGACGCGCAGCTGAAGCTGCGGTCTTCCCAGGCAGCGTTTTTGTTGTGCCCATGATTGAGGCTGGTAAAGGCGCTGGGGTAGTATACAGCCAATTTCCAGCACACCCGTGGACAGAGCCAAGATCTTTGGTTGCAAGCAAATCTGCAGAGAAATCTGGCAGAGGCTAGCAAGGCTCAGGCAGCTAGAATTTCTTTGGAAAATACATTGCATCCCATGAGCCCCTCTCCGCCTCCCCCCACCAAGGGTCATATTGAAAACAACAAATTCTAAGCTTTTCTGGGCTTAAAAGATTATAATGTGATTAGTGTGGTGGTGAGAGCTAGAGAAGCCCTCGCTGCTGTTGGACCAGAGTCCTCCCTGTGGGCTCTTGTGTCAGGAGCAGAATGCCTGCAAGGCTGCTGGAGGAGAAGGGGAAACAGCAGAGGCTTTCTTCAAACGGGTGTTTCATTGTTTGAACAGATGAGCCAGCTGAACTGTTCACATGTTATTCAGGGATGCTTCCGAGAAAGGAAGTGTTTGTCTTAGTGAACCCAGGGACTTGTGTTTTTCCCTTTATTAAGCATTTTTGCCAGTCCCTCCCCTGACTTCTTGGGTCACGGAGAGCATGGGTGGAAGCAGAACGTGGCCCCATCGGTGTGAATGAATGTGTGTGGAAATCAGCTGCGTGGCAGAGGGTCTCCACATCGCAGAATAAGTCATAGGGTATGCTCAGGGCTAGAGAAAGCCAGTAAACTGAAGCCTTGTTTGATGGTTAAGATTTTCAGGAATTTCTCTCGCTGTCAGACGTACAAGGCGGTTGATGTTCTGTTGTGACATATTCCCTGAGGGAAAGGGGTGTCACATCAGGCTGACACAAAGGACAGAAGACTGTGTGCAGTTACATGGGTCAGGACACACAACACACAGGTTCATGATGGGAATTTCTTATGTAACGTGTTTCTGCAGAGACAGCAAGGGCTGCACGCAGGGAAGATGCTGCACAAGACCAGGGCAGCAGTCGCTGCCCTGATGCCACTTTTAGACCCAGCATCCGAAACTATCATATAGCTATTTACCTTGGTGCTAAGCAATAAAGGCAGTAAAGGAAGTTTCTTGCTAACTTCAACTGAACTGTGGTCTTTGTTGTAGGAGTTTGGCAGACCAAGATCAGCAGCCGAGAAAAGAGACACTTAAGGAAGGAAAGGCTGAAACAAAAAGGTAAATGTGCAGGCTCAGTTTACACACCTGATCTGGCTGGGCTTGTCACCCCTTCTCACTGCCCAGCATCTTTCGGTTTGCTCTATTCATCGTTTGGCAGCAAAATCTTTGCACCTATTTAGGCTGTTTACTTAGGAAAAGACAGCTTTGGGAGCTCTTACTCGGGATCTTGCCTTTACTCCAGGCTTTCATTAAAACACATAGTATTACCCATAGCACTTGGAAAGCAAATGTCTGTTAGATCTGAGATCTGCTAAAGGTTTGGTGTAATGTGGATTAGTTACTTCTGCGTGACTTGATAGATGAAGTTTTCTGACAGTGGGTATATAAAAACTTGTGTAATTTGCGCAGTTCCAAACAGGTTCTTCAATCCAGGCCTTCTCAGAGTAAACAGCTATAAAAGGGTGATAGACTCTTATCCTAATGAGATAAAATGAAACAATGCTTTGTGCTCACTTCACATTTTTCCTCTGGGGATTTCAAAGTGTCTGCCATGCACTTACACCTATATACATATCTACTAATTATGTTATTATAACCGCTGTATGAAAGCAGGTCATGGAATCAAGGCATTCGGAAATGTTTTAATTAGCTGTGATAAAATGATTAATATAATAGAGAAACCTGTAAGCTTAATATATTAGAGTAATTTAGAAGCTAAGATAGAAGTTTGGAGTTGGGAGACAGAGGTGGAAAAATGTGGGTGTTTGTGCACTGTCTGCAATAAGACTGTCTTAAAGTGCTCTCAGATGCTCTACTAAAATTGAAGATCAGGGTAAGTGAACAGCAAATTTTAATTTAAAAATATACAGACATTTTGGGACCACTTTATTATTTGGATTATATAGTTAAATATCAAGAGTTTGGATTATCAAGAGTTAAATATCTTCATGACAGTCTCTAAGGGCTTAAGGTGCTGAGGTCTCTACTTGCTCTCCAGCAAAGTACATGGGTCCACATCTGGCTTTATTCGTGTCAGTTGGCCTGTTGGTATCAGTGGTGCCAGCTCCATGCGCAGAAGGTTAACCATGTGTGGTTTAACACTAAGCCCATGTAGGTGTTAAGTGCTTTGCTGGCCCAGGGCAAGAGAGCTTGGCAGACCAAGTCACAGCTGAAGCACCAGAAGTCCTTGGTGCAATCCTGGAGCCTGGGCTGTGCAGGGGGCTCAGCCAGGTGATCATGGTGGTCCTGTTTAGTGTGGACATTTACAGAGCAGTGAAATGTGCTCTTCCAGGAAGAAGCCCTAACCCTGCTGAGCGCCGATTGCTGTTTCCTAGCAGGGAAGAAGCAGCAGTAGCAGCATTAAGGTGGGGTTGATGCCAGCAGTGGTCCCCTCCCCACCAGAGTCACAAGAAATTGAGTCCTAAAGTGCTTTGGGAGTCCTTTGGAACAATAGATGTTGGAAATACGTGTCATTATTTATAATATCCCTATGCCTGGCGCTGATGTCTCTAGCATCCTTGAACTACCAACATCCAAGAGGTTTGCTTTTTTTTCCCTGGAGGTCCTGCTGTCCTCTTTCTCTCCCTTTACTGCTCCGGGTCCCCAGCTGGACTCTGGAGGCACTGAGCCGCCCTTGCAGTCAGGGAGGGATGCCCAAGGCCTCTGCGGTGTGGCATCATCTCCTGTGGGACTCATTGCTGGACTGTGTGGTGCCTTCCTTCTCACATGGCCTTCATGTTTGCTGCTTCAGTGTCCCATCCCAGGGGCACTGCTTTACTGTCATTGTATCTGTAAATAATTTCAGTTGGAGTATAGCCATTACGTCTGATGGGTTTAGATCAGGCTTTGCTGTGTTGTTTCCCCTGTACAAGCTCTTCATTGTAATTAAAAATAATGATGACCCCTGTGATATTGTTTATTCCCGAGAAGACCCCAGCAGAGCATCCCTGGGTAGCTCGGCAGTTGAGCCAGCCTTTGACTGGGCTGAGAAGGGAGCGGTGTGGCCACTCACAGAGGACACCAGTGGCAGTGGAAAAGGTGCTTTCGTTGCCAAGGCAGAGTGTGGGGCTGTGCTGAAGGCCTCAGGAGCCATACGGGAAGAACTGACACCCTCCCAGTCAGAAGAGGATGTTTTCTCCAATGTAGGTGAGTGTCGACGTTCAAGTGTTGCAGAGGGAAAGCTTCATGAATTACTGCGTCCGGCAGAGTACAGCCCCACCGACATTAGTCCTTCACACACACGGTGTTGTCCAACCCCTTTGAACTCTGCTAGCTGTCATTTATTTTCCAGCAATGTGAAAAGAGGGATCTTTATGGCAGGAATTTCTTCTGTGTTGCAGACTGCCGGTTGGGTGCAAGTTGTTTTCTACCCGCAGGTATTTAGTGTTTGGTTCCTTTGCAACCAAAGCCTTTCCTTCCAAGGATGCTCACACATGGTCAGAGTTAGGCTTCAGCGTATATCTGTGTGTTTCAAAGCAGTATGAGGCAGGGTATTCCTAAATCAGTTTGGGTATTTGATAGTTGGAAGTAGTCTGTTCATGTCAGTGCTGTGCTGTACCTACACAGTTTGCCCAGCTTTCCAGCTGATTCACCCTTTCTTTGTGTCCAAATAAGGTCATTTAGAGCTACTTTGGGTCTCAGTTGTGCTGTTGGGACATTCTCTGTGTAACATAAGCTGGAGGTGGGAAACTTGTGTCTTTAAAACCTCAGACACCTTTAAAGCACTGAAGGGATGGACTGCCAGGCCATTAGGCTAAAGATTAGGAGATGCTGATATCAGCTCTCTCACTGGTATTTGATGACTTTTCGTTTCCATCATGGTTTAATTTTTATGGCAAAATTATGTCTCCCATTGTATTTCTACTGTGGGTGATACTGTAGATTCTAGAGAAATACCAATAATTAATAACTATGTGGTAAATGGACTTTATGTCTTTCTTTATATCTCTCCTCCTGACTTCTTGCGGGGGTGGGAGAGTTACGAGTTAAAAGTTAAAGTGGTTAATACTGTTTTTTGGTTAATTTTCAAAGGATTTGATTTTCATTACAATCTCTCTGATTAATTGAGCTTGATGGCTGGATTGATTGATATATAAGGCCATATGATGACTCACCTTCAGTAGCAGTAATCCAGTACTCTGATGATTCAGAAAATGGTCTTAGGTTGCCCTTACATGAGTTGCTTTCTCTGCTAGAGTCGTTTTTTTTCAAAGTATAGGGTTGATGGGGGGGAGGATGCTAGTACCATTTTTTACTTAATGCTTTCAAAAGGCCAAATTCCAAGCTGATACATGATCACAACTTCTGCCAGTTGTACATAAAGGGGACATCAGTTCAGATAAGTGAGGAATTTGATTAAGCCCAGAGAATTGCCATGCTGGTGTGACGTGCACTTTGAAGGGCTGAGAAGGTGTACAAGGTGACTAGGCTGGACTCTCGCTGTCCATACAAAATAATTTCTCCTTGCTTGATCCTTCTCCAGCAACAGCAGTGGCTGCGGGCTTGGGATGGAGAGAACATGGAAGGGCTGTAATGAGATTGGGAGCGTCAGGTAGAAATTGCAGTCGCCAGCTGTGAATGTGAGATCACATTTTGGGTTACTGTTTGTTTGCGTTTTAAACGCAGGAACATGGGATATTGCAGAAGTAAAATCCTGTCCTGTGACCTTTGGGACGTTATCATCAGAGCTGTCCAGGGAGTTAGGTGAGTGGCCTCTCTTTGGACTTCTATCTGAATTCTTCTATCGCTTTCTTAGATGCTTGGCTTAAAAGTACTCTCATTGCTTACATATGGGTCTTTTCCCTTGGAGCCACATTTCATTAGTCCCTCTCCCTTGTAGAGCTTGCTTGCATCTGCAATCCAGTGCATGAGCGTTTTAAGGAGTGACATGAGAATGTTCTATTGAGTGCTTTCCAAACTTGTGTCTCATCGTGGAATAAATAAAAAAAAAAATTACCTCCCCAGCAAATTCTTTCTCTGTTAGGTTTACTCGCACAGAAGGTTTCTGTTGTGTTCTGATGACCAACAAATTCAGAGAATTTCAGACTGAGGGAGGGAGCAAATGCCCAGGTTGGAGAGGCCCTGTTAGAGGCTGCCTAGCCAGCAGCTTCCTCTCCAGCACAGCAAGGGATTTCCAGCTTGAGCCTCTCTGTGCAAGGCCTTGAGAAGGATGGAGCATCTTCTGGTTTTGCATTAATCTTGAGCCTCGTTTCTGGCTTCCACTTTGCCTCTCTGCAACTGTCTGTCCTTCTCACTGCCTGGCTCTGAGCAGTGAATTTTTTAGAGATGCTAAAGGCAGGCATAGATACATATAGATAGACATCCGTGCACAAAACAGCATGTGCCAGAACACTGAAATTAGCTTCTAAAGCCAGACATGGTAGTCAATATAATACATGCCATATTTTATCATCTATTTTCCAACACTGCATCAGTGGATTCAAGCAGTTCCTAATGTACAATTACTCAACAGGGAGAAATATTTGTTAACATCTGCATTTATGCAGTAAAAAATCAAGCCGATATGGAGCAAAACTGCATAAACAAAGGAGTTCTTTTGGTGAAAGGAAGAAAGGAAAAATCAGAGATGGGAAAAAACCCCTGTTGTATGAAAGAAATTAAGAAAACACTAGTCTGTTATGTACAGACCTTAGAAAGGGGCTAAAGGGATTCATTCAGGGAGGCATGTGAATCCTACCGTTTGCTTTAGTTGTTGAAAATAATCATAAAAAAAACTTTAACTCTTCTTTTTCCTCCAGAAGCTCTCTCTCACATGTCCTCTTTCTTAGACTAATTCATTTGGTAATTATGGATTTCTGTTAGAATGAGCAGAAGCCTTCTCACTGAAGGCAGTGGGAGTTGGAGCTGGATACACTGGATGCAGCTTTTGTTCTGCAGGAACTATAGCTCCCTTCTTACGTCCCCAGCAGAGATGTGTCAAAAGTTTACATCTCTGAATATTGTTAGTGTAGCCACTCCTGAGTGGGTTGTTTCTCACGACTTATGCATGTAGTGTCCTCGTCCAGCCTTCGTTAATAAATCCACCGTGATGAGCAGCATAGATTAATGCGTGGCTTAAATTACATAACATCCAGGCATCGTGACGCAGTGAGCAGATAAAGGCATGCTTAATTGGTTTTAATAATGTGAATATACCTATGTGATTATCTTTTAGGTTGGGGGTTTTTGGTCGTTTTCATTTTTAAAAAAGACGCTTTCCTGTATGCAGATAATGTGAAGAGTAAATCATCTGAGGACAGTCCTTCCAGATGCTGTTGGCACACCAGCTCGACTTTCCTCCCCGCAGACGATGCATGGCAGGGACAGGGTACGTCTCTTTGCTCTTTTTCTATTGAAAGACAAGTAAGTGTACCAATGCTGATACCCTTTCAGTCTGTTTCCTAAGCCTCAAAAGTCAGGGTCCACTTCCCAAGTGGCTCATTCGCACAGGACTGGTACAGTAAGGGAGAAATTCAGTTTGGGTCTGGTTTTGTGCCAGTGCCCAGAGCTACTGTGAGCTCGGTCAGAGCAGCAGGTGCCCGGCGTGGGACCCTTGAGAAGGGCGAGAACGTGCATTTTATTTATGTATTTACTTAGAAGGTAAGAAAAAAGGGTTGCAGTAGGTACAGTCTTGTTCGGTGCATACGTGCTGCTGTGCAAAGTGTAATTAGAGTTTCTGGGTAGCAAGACCAGCTGTAGGGAGGCTCTCTGAAGCCTCTCGTAGCCCCGTGTCCTCGCTCCAGCAGTTGCACGTAGCTGTTGCTGGCAGATAAGCACAGGAACAAGGCAAGCGCAGGGCGATCCTCCCCTCGTGTCCCTCCCCACACCCAGCAGAGAGTGGGTCAGGGACTTCCTGAGCCCGAGGCAACAGCACGGGCTCTGTGCTTCAAAAAACCCCCACATGTTAGCAATCATCTCAGATTACTAAATTTGTGAAACGAATTCAAAGTTGGGTTTGGTTTTCATAACTGAAGCATTGTGTTTCCCTCCCTCCCATCGTTGGGTGGGGAAGGTGGGGCTGAGTGGCCTCTTTCCAGGCAGCCCCCAGCCCGGGCTCGGTGGGGTGGCGGGGGAAGAGCCGCGGGGAGGACTGGGCGCTGCTAGAGCACGGGGTACCTCTGCCAAAACTTAAAATTTCCTCTGTAATACCCAGAACCCAGATGCAGAATCCAACTCCAGTGGACTGTAGCAATCGGGGATTTCAGTCTTTTTATGACTGGTAATGGTTTTTTTTACTTTTAAAGTCTGCTTGAAAGGCCAGCGTGGGTCCTGAGTGGCTGGAATAATTTGGCATGAACAGTGTGGCCTTTTCTCTTGACCTTTATGGTCAGGATCGAGTGAAGTATCTATTTATACCCCCGTTGTTGGGAGGCCTTACCCTGCTCTTGCAGGAATGATGGCTGAAAAGCCAAGCAGACCCCTTCTTGCTCTAGCTGTTCTGATTGCCTTAACTACAGGAGAGCCCAGAGAGGTTGAATGCATTGAGGAGAAAAGACTGCGGTTGTCTTGCTTCTCTGCCCAGCGGTAACTGAGACTTTGCAGCAGACGCATCAGTTTGGCCATCAGAGGATTTTATAAATAGCATGGTTTGCTTTAAAGAAAAAAAAAAAACAACCCAAAAAACCAAAAAAAACCCAACCCCAAGCACCCCCTTCCCTTAGTGCTGTTTGTTTACCCCCACGTTGCTGCTGGTGAGCACCCGGCCATTTGCAACTTGTGAGCCCAGGCTCGCCGGTGCAGGAAGGAGGGAGCAAACGTAGGTAGCTCTTCAGCAGCGTTTCCTTGCGTTGCATTTAGCACATGTCACCCTTGGCACGCTCTGGATCTGATCTGCAGTTGGAAAGCCAGGCAGAGCTCTGCTTTTTCAGTGCCGTGTCTGTCTGAGAGCAGAACAGATAGGAGCAAATTCAGCAGCTTGTTCTTGCAAACATCAGAGCAGAAGCATTTTGATTGAAAGCAGAAATGGAAGGATTTCTGCCTGCCTTACAGCTTGCTTCTTAGTAGTAGTAGTTTTTTTCCTTTGAATCATGAGCCTTGATATCGATGCAGAAGGGAGTGTCACGAACATGTATTCCCTGAATTTAGGTGAGGTAATGGTTGGCATTAAGGTCTGCGCTGCAGGCAAAATGAGCTCTTTGACAGTTAAACAAGGCCTGTTAGCTCTTGCAGGCCTGTGAACTAAAAAAAAATGCCATTCATAACCTGAATATGAGCTGGGGTCATTTTATCAAATCCAGATCAGTGCATTTAATGAGTCTCTTTGTTTCGTGCTGGGCTGGTACAGAAGAAGGAGCTGGATGCTGGACTCCTGCCTCTGCCCCGGCTCGCGGAGCAGACTTGGCCAGCTCCCCGCTCTGCATCAGGTTATCTTTTGGTGAAGTACCGGTAATAATAACAGCCTAACTCACAAAAGGTTTGAGGCTTAAGTGTTGTTGCAACGGAAAGCATATATACATAGAGGGAGAGAGGGAGTTAGCAGTTAGGGAACTGAGTGGTCGCTGTGATATGGGAGTGTTTAAAAGACTGATAAATCAGGCTGGTTTTGTTGTTTAACAACACACTGCTAGGTTGACATTTATTCATGATACATGTTGCCGATGGTTAATTCTTAATCGTTGTCACATCAGGAGCGCTGCGCCTTGTTCTGGGCTCGCCAGTCCAAGATGGGCATGGGCATACTGGAGCGGGTCCAGCAGAGTCCATCCCTGTGTATGAACACCCGGTGGGGTGGTTGCCTCTGCTCTGCCCAGAGAGTGGGCAAGAGGCAATGGGTATGAAGTACAGGAAATTTCCACATATACATAAAAAAAAGCTTTTCTTTTATGGCGAGGGTGGTCAGGCAGCAGAACAGGTTGCCCAGAGAGGTTGTGGAGTCTCCACCCTTGGAGATGCTCAAAACCTGGATGGCTACATCCCTGAGCAACCTGCTGTAGCTGAGCCTGCTGTGAGCAGCGGGGTGGGACCAGACGATCTCCAGAGGCCCCTTCCAACCTCAGCGATTCTGTAATCCTCGTGCTGTCATCAGTCATTGTCTCTGCATATTCAAACAATTAGTCCTTAGCAATCTAAGCCTTCCTTAGCTAGGGGTATGCAGTGTCTTGGCAGCCACATGGTTAGCACTGATGGCTGCAGTCCCTGCAGTCCCACCAGGAGGCTGAGGTGGCCAGGACTCTTCCGTGAGGGAAGGGGGCCTCAAAGTGGGCAACTTCTTCCATCTTCAGTTTTCCCTGCTCATTAGCGTTTGCATACTTCTCATCCCTGCCAAGAAGAGAAAAGAAAGGGGGGGGTGAATCTTTTCTGCTCCTGGCATAATTCACTTTATTTTTGAGCCTGGGAACTGCTTTGGTTTTGCCAGGCACCTTTCTCGCCTGTTCTGCAGGGTTGTGGAGCTGCTGGGGGACTGAGGTGGGTTGCAAGCAAGAACCTAGCTGGAAAATGGCATTTAATAGCACTGCTTTTGTAAAAATGAACAGCGGGTATTACCAAGATGTTGGTCTAGATGCGCTGGGAGAGATCACCTCCATTAGTGCTAAACCCACCGGGGGAGCAGGAGTACTTGCTGCTGCACGGCACGTTCCTTTTTTTGTGTTCATGGTTTTCTCCTGCTGAAGGAATTACTGGCTGGTTTTAGCCTGTGCGAGAATTTATGACCCAAGGAGAACCAGTTGCTGATTTAAAAATATTAGAGAATATTCAAAGTTTAAAGCCATTCCAGGAGATGTCACTGTTGAAGGGAAATACGCTACACAAAAGGAGAGGTTTTAAACCAGAGCTCTAGGATAAGTACATTTAATCTGATTTTCCCATCAAATCCAGCAAATTGTAAAGAATCTTATATTGCACTGAATTTTACTCTGAGTTTATTTTAAACACCCCTGGGACATAATGCTTTAGGAAAAGTAATTCTGAGATGAGGCAGAGTCACCACTGCCCGGCCAAGCTTCATACCTACCCGCATGACGAGGGCGAAGCGTGAATGTAAGCCCATTGCAGGAAGTTAGCCATTAAAACTATTTTAGTGCTTAAAAACAAGTACATAAACGTACTTTTTGAGAGATCAGAAGTTAAATAAGTGAAAACGACAGTTGTGGTTTCCAGTGTGTCTTCTGTCCGTTTTGCTTGCACACCCACGAGAGCATCCCTCGGCAGAGCTGCTGCCTTGCAGCTCAGGAAGGACTGTCATTCCTGAAGTCTCAGTGCCATTTCACCAGTCCCTGCGTCATGCTGTGTACTTTCCCGGTAGCCAGAATTTACCTCCTCTCTAGCAGCAGCAGCATGGTTTTGCCTTTATTTTTTGCTGCCATGGCACACTCGTGGTATATCAGCGCAGAGGCAGAATGTGCACCGCACAGGCTGAGGAGCTGGGACTTGCTGTGTCCTCACCCTGATGCACCTTGTAGCATAGGTACGGGGTGGGGAGTGCAGGTTGGTATTGCCTGCAACCACGACAGCTGAATCCTCCAGAATTTGTGAGCCAGACCCTCAGGTAACCTAACTGGGGAGAAGCAGCAGAAGCTTTTTGGTGGTGGTATCCCATGCTGCAGCTTACACAAACTGTTCTTCAGACGTCCAACTCATTCATGTATATTGTGCACCTCTCAAATCTAGATGCGTTCATTTGCCTAAAATACTTAGACTGGAATTTTGTTGGGGAATGCTTTCAAAAATACTTGTTCCTATCCCTTTTGAAGAAGGAAAGAAATAGTGTCTATGTACAGGGCATGGATTTTAAACTGAGAAACTTGAGCAATGTTTATAATCGTGTTTATAACATTTGGCAGCAAACTGGACAGAGCAACTTTTTGGAAACAGTTTTCTTTTATCATCCCCAGCATGCTTTTGGTTTTGGCCCTGCTTCAACTAGAAGTTTTTCCATCCAGCTTGGGATTTTTTCGTATTTGTTTTTATTTTAAGAGACGTGATCAGCTAAGAGTTATTATTATATGTTGTGTTTTCAAAGTCTTTCTCCCTGTTAGGATAAGACTTAAGATTGTTACATTCAAACCATTAAAAAATAATCAAGTAGTCCTTTCAATATCTTATGCTGATTTATCTGCTTTTTGCACCTCATTCAGTCTGGGCAAAGGAATTAGACTTGTCTGTTTTGCCTTCTTGCCTGAGGATCATTTGCCAGTGCTTTGTGGAGAGGCAGCTGAGGGCTTGCAGCCATATTTTCAAAGGTACCAGATGCTGGCAGATACAGAAACCCAAAAGATTTTCAAAAGTTTTTTGCCTAGCCCCCATGAATTGATCAGAACTGATGCAGGGTGAGTGTTATCTGTTTCATGCATATTTAGAGTTGCATGTTAGGGAGCTTTGGAAATCTATGCCATGATGGTGCCTTTCTGGCTTACATTCAAGAAAAGAAAATGGAAAAGGAAGATGAAGTCCAGAATGCACTTGGTTCTATTTTTTATAGGAAAGAAAATGCCAGTGAGAGCATTAACAAATGCACAAATCCTTTGCTAATATTACTCTTCCACACAAATAATTGCCCTGAGGATGGTGTGTTGCAGTGAGTGGAAGAGCCTGCTGTGTCTGACAATGTTTCTGGATATGCCTGAATCCTTCTCCATGAAATTAAAAGAAAATGTTTGACAAGCCATGCTGTTAGTTTTGTACGGCTTGTTTTCCTGAAGCGCAGGCTGGAAGGGCTTTTGTTCCTGTATGTGTTTTTCTGCCGTTCTTTAATTTCCCTCCTGTCCTGAAGAGTGCAGTCACTAATTGTGAATTAGCAGTCAACGTATACTTTTTTAAATACATTTAAGACGCATGCGCATACATGCACACCCAGACATCCCATTGGCAAGCAGGAAGATGACAGATATTCTCTGCAGCGTTTGTGTTACTAGTGTGAACCTGGGAAGTAGTATGGATTTGAACGTAACTCATTCATATGTTTGTCCTACTAGATGATCCTTCAGCAATTGACCTAGATTCTGACTGGAAGGCTCCCACGGAAGAGTGGGGAAACTGGACAGGAGATGAGGAGCATCAGACAGGGGACGAAAAGGTGAAGGTGAGGCAGTGGCATTGATGACCAAGGGAGACCTGCTCCACTGGGGTCAGCCAGACTGGGGTCAGCCAGACTGGGGTGTCCAGCCCAGCCCTAGAGCCGGGCTCCTCCAGTCAGGAGGGCTGTCTCACACTGGGAGGAGGCACTTGGTGTGGTCACTCCCCTGAGTGACCTTTCTGAGAAGCTGGAGCTGGGGGACACACTTGCAGGACATGTGAGATGGGTTAGGGTAGCTGGCTGGTTCTGGGAGCTCATGGTCCGGATGGCATTGCTGACCTGAGCAGCAAACACCAGGCGTTTGCCACCCCGCGGGAATGAACTCTTTCTACTGCTGCTGACCTTCCTGAACACCTGGGACTTAAAAGAGGTGTACAGAGTCCACAGCTGACGCCAGCCTTCACACCTTCCCAGGCGATTGGGACGTATTTATTTGAGTGAGAGGGTTTGCTGACAGTGATACAGTCGTAGCTTAGGTAGAGAGGTAGAAGCAGAAGGCTTGCTGTTTAAATGCTTTCTAGAAGCCCAGGGAAATGTCCCTCTTTGGCAGCAGTGGGAAAGAGCGTGCTGAGCTTTTTGCAAACAGCTGTCTTAAGCCGAGGTGTGTACCTTATCCAGAGAGATGCCCTGCTCGTATGCTGTCAGCACACACTCTTGGAGGTAATCAGTTTTCCTGAAAAAAACAGGAATCAGACGTCCCAGACCTCCTCTTATAAAATCTCTGATGATTTCAGGATTTGCCAAAAGGCAAAGCAGGCATTCATTTCTGCCTTTCTGGACTCGAAAGCAAAACACAGCAGAAGAAGAAGAAAATTGAAGTGAAGGAAGCAAGGGGTGGAGCTGGACTGAGGCATGTGAGTATTTTGTATTCCCAGAGTAGCGTCTGGTTTTCCAAGAGCAGAGGGGGATGTCTTCTCCATTAGGATGATGTGACCTAAGGGGGGCTTTTCTTCCTCTCCATCTTCTGGCTTCCTCTTCTCTTTTCTTTTCTCCCTGCCCTCCCATAAAAGAAGGGTGAGCACAGTGACCAGTGGGTTTTTGCAACACGGTATTCCCTAACATACTTACAAAACAGTTTGATTTTGCAATGCAGAGAGGAGCAGATGGCTTTAATCATGGAAAAAAAAATGCTTTCTCAGGCAGATGCACTCCAAGTTTAGTGTACAACTGGGCTGTGTTTTATCTATGGCAGAAGGTCACCTGGAGATATTAACAGTAATGCAAAGGCAGTTCCCAAAAGCCAGTGTGAAGATAAAGTGAGACCAATGTTATACCAGTGAAAAGCTTATTGAGAGGAAAATGTCTCAGAGTGCAACAGACAAAGGCTGTGGAAAATGTCAGCTCATTTGGGATGGGAAGTACAAAGGAACAGAGTGTTGACTGGGTTTTGGACCAGTCCTTGGCTGCGATGTCCTTGCTGCTCAGTGAAATGAGGAAAGGGCGGGGGGGGGCACCCCCCAAAATGTCCTAATTGTTTTTTCAGCAATATGTTGCTCTGGACTCATACAGCTGTGTAGTATTATTTGTCTTCCCCTCAGACCCACTGTGGTCTCTCCTGATCCTTGGGACAACTGTGCTCCCTGAACTTCTGATGCTTCCATTTTAAGGGAAAAGCTTTTAACTAACTCATTGACCACAATCCTTCAAATGGTCATTAGGACAGCCCATGAGTCACCAGAGTGCTGCCAGGCCTCTCTCTCTCTTGCACATCCAATTAGTTGCTTTAGCTTTGTATGTACCTTAATAAATAATCTTAATAGTGCTGTGGACTGTGGTCATTTAGCAGTCACTTGGCACATCTTAGTCTTCAGTCTTACTATACAATTACAGTACTTTCACCTCAATATATCTTGCTGTTCTTCTATTCACGGGGTAAAACAAGGGGAAAGATGGTAGTGAAAGGCAATTTCAATACTTTAATCCTTTCTAAAACAAATAAACAGGAGGTAGGTAGATGACATGGCAGAATATTCTAACCATTTAAAAACTAATTTGTCCTGCAGTTTCTTTAAATACTCTAATTCCCTCCAATAATGACATTTTCTCTCATATTTTGTACTTGCATATGCTTCGTTTAACTCATATGCTTAGTGAAGCATATTGTTTCAATTAAGCCCCAGCAAGGTTTGGAAACAAGAATGGAAGAAGGCCCAAGGGACTTGATATCTACAAAACATAGCAGTGATGCAGTCTGTGCTTCCTTCAGAAAATCCTTGGACATTGCTAATAATTCACCCAATAACAGTAAGTGATTGGTTTTGCACATCTGATGAATTTTGGTTTCAGAATAATGCGTAATCTGAGAAGTGTTCACAAATGCATTTTTAAGTGAATACGCAAAATACTTCTCCTTCAGCTGTACGTGTTAATTCTTAGAGAGGCTCTGTTATATTTTTTTCTGTGACATATAGCTGTTCCTGCTCCTGCCAGAGCTAATGAGCAAAACTGCTATTGCATTTAGTGGGAGTAATTTTTGCACAGCACTTTTAAATGTGAAGCGGAAGCAAATGTATGTGTGAGTCAGAGCCCTCTAAAACCATACAGAGCCCTCCCCATGACTTTGGATTACCCTTGTAAGTAGGTGGCTCTTGTAAAACACATCTAAGAACCCCAAAATACCCTTCTTCAGGCGAAAAGCCAACACTTCCCAGGGACGTGATTGCGCATGGAAGGTTTGTGCACTGGCCCCTGTTGTTTGTGTGGCAGATGTACCTGGAAAAAAGGAGAGGAGGAAGAGGAAGAAAATGAAGAAAGAGACTTGAGGGAGCTGTGCAGCTGCCAGAGTGACAACCCAATGGGGCAGGCATGCCGATGAGCTGCAAGGATTCTGCTTTCTGCGATGCCGCGCTGAGCCCAAAGGAAAGAGCGGCTCTAGGAGACCTCCCAGCAAGAGGAAGAGAAGAGGAGCAGTGAGCCAGAGAGCGTGAGTGTGTGAGAAAACGGAGAGAATGAGCACGCTGTGCACAGGAGGTGGCATTGAACCAGTGTGGCTGTTCATTACAAACTGCTGCCCTTGATTAAAAGCTGTTGAATGGGTTTTGACTGGTTGCATTAAGTCCTTTCAGTTTTTCACTGTCATGTTGTTCGTCAACTTGTAATGTTATATGCCATTGTAGAAATGGTCGGGACGTACCTGACCGTGATTGTACTCCATTTCCATGGAGGGTCCACCAGCTAGTCTGGTCTCCTCTGGCATTTTTGCAGAGGTGCTCATCGACAGGCTAGTAATGTACAGAAGGAAGCATTGTTCAGAGACAAAGGGAGAATAAGGTGGATTGTTCTCAAACCTCCTAAATCTTTTAAATCCTTGTTGGCTGCTACAGTCAGCTTTTTGCCTCATACCCTGGCATGTAAGTATAAACATTTCACCCACGTCAGGCTAGCTTGCTCCACAAGGGAAAATTTCTAAAGGAGGTTTTAAACTTATTTGGAAAGATGGTCTAAACCATTTTTTTTCTCCTCAGATTTCATGGTGGGCTGAAGTTTAAAGTCTGTATGTCCAAAGCATGTTGCATTTGTACTTATAGTAGACTGAAGTAACTTTTTGAAATCATTCTTCTTAATCTGATGTTTGGAAGTTTTTATCATTTTGTTACTTAAATATTCTAATATAAACTAAATTTGTGGCCAAAATTTTTTAAAATGTCGTTTTAGTATTTATTGAAGAGTCTGTGTTTCTCATTATCAGAGGGCTTATAGTATGGAGGAGGGAATGTGTTGCAATTGAATAGTGTGTTTTATAAATAATGCTGAGCTGACACCACTAAAAGCTGAAGCCCTTTATCCCTAGAGGAGCCGCAGCTTTAGCAGTAGCTGTGAGGATTTCTTCGGATGGTCCTGAGACTGTGCCTCCACCTGACCCATCCTAGGAGTGCTGCCTCAAAGGATGAGACAGTGATTGTCAAATCTCCATCTGCATTCGACTTTGTGTCTTTGGAGATTGTGTGGGAAGATTATGTTATTAATGCATGTTAAATGTACGCACGGTCCGTCTGTAGGCATTGGGCTGATGCTGTGAAACTCATTTCACGTAGGACACTGAGTAACCAGCGATGTTTGTTAATGGCGTTAAAGCTCTACAGCAGCACTCCTGTTCTTCTGCCATCACAGCCACCCAGTCCCTGATGCTGGCTTGTCTGAGCTTTACCTGCAGCTCAATACTTTTACCTGATGGCCTTCATCTGTTGTATACCTGTCAAAGCAGCTACATCCTTCAGAGAAGCAATTAATTGCAGCAATGTATTTGTGTTTGGAGTTTAGCTACTGTATGTGAAAGGGCAGTTCTCTTGTGCTGTGATTTTTGGGGTAGCTAGCTGTACAGTGTGCCCTGAAATTTAGCACAGCAGGATTGTTTCAGACAGACAGGTGAGGGGTAATCTTAACTGTGACCACTTAGGAGCCCACTGTCTAGAATCTGCACATCTTGGTGTTTGTGTCTCAGTATAGGGGAAATACAGGCAGTTTATGAATGGACTGAATAGACCAACGAGCTTTTATCTGGAAAGTAACTGGTTTGGAGCAGATGCATAACAAGAAAATACATGGCCTCACTGGCGAAACAAGTACAGCAAGTTCAAGGATTTAGACGATGTGTTAATGGGTATGTGGGTAATGAGTAAAGTTCTGCTATCTCTGAAGCCAATGGAAAACATTCATTGACCTCATTGGGGCCAGGATGTTGCCCAAGGTCTTTGTTTAGCATTGAAGATAACCTCTGTCATCCAAAAAAAAAAAAAAAAAGAAGAATGAAAGAGATGATAGAGAAGCTCACAAGATTGGTAGACTCCAGATTGTTTCTGCTTTTTTCTCTATATCTGCTTGGAAACTTTTTGATGTCTGTGTAATTATGTTTTATTTCAACATGTTACAGTATTTCAAATGTTCATTGTTTTTATAATTAAAAAATCAAAACTTTTTGCCCAAAGCCCAGCCCTCATGAGCAGTTTTATTTAATTAGTTTGTATGTATGTGAGTAAGAGCACGTGGTTTTGGCTAAAAGTATTTCATTTTCAAGCTTCTAAGGAGGTACTGTAAATGTTTTTTAAGAGATTTCCTTCATCCAAACCCTTTTATGTTTAGGAAATCATCATGACGCTCTTCTGTTGTTGGGATAAAAGAACAATCCAAACCTCTAACACTGAGAAATTGACTGTGGTGCTGATGACAAGCAGCTACAAATTATATCATCCAGGTTTTCTGTCAAATTCATCAGTCCACTCTTACTGACATCAGCAGTATCAGGATGAGAGCTGTATTTTTCTTCTGGCTCCACTGTTTCACAGAGAGGAAGTCATCACTGTAATACAGATGGGCTCAATAGTTCATAGCAGCACATTATTTAATACCACGTTCTAATGTAGGCAAAGAAAATACACTCCTACAACTAAATACTGTTGATTGTAGGCTTTCCTAAATAATTGCAAAGCTCTCTTCAGGGCAGATTTGGTGGCTGTGTACTGTTTGTGTGATTCACCTGCTGTATCGGTACCATTGGTGCGAGTAGTTAGGAGGGGTATGTCGGGTACCGTTGGGTTGATGGGGCTGGGGTAGTGCCGGGAGCCTTTCTGCGCCGCATCCCCCAGCACTGCTGCTACACCGGCTCCCAGGGATGGGAAAGCTGCTGAGGGTCTGGTTCCTCAGTGAAGGGGCTGAGTTTAAAAAACTAACCAAACCAAAACACAAAGCACTCAGCAACTGCTGCTAACTTCCATTCTTTCACTTCCTAGTCCTCAGGGGCTGAAAAAACATCACTCAGCTTAACAAATGGTCTTTGCAGATGGCCAGTGCCTTTGAAAAGCAGACCTTTGAGCCCCTTATGAAATTCCCCTTTCCTTTCATCACTGCATGTTCAGGCTACTCCCTGGTTTCTATGCTTTTAAGACATGTCCCCCCTTCTCTTCTGTGAGAATTAACCATTCTGTGCAGATCATCAGCCTGCTATGCTGCTTCTGGCACTAGGAGTGTTAAACAAATGCACTTGATATGCTAATTCTGCTAGTCTCTGATCTTTACTAGCTGGAGACTAGCATAAGTCCTCAGACAGGAGATTCAACATCCCTCCAACAAGTTGTAGCATTGCTCGTGCTATAGCTGAATGGTTTTATCCTCCACATAACTTATCCCTTAGAAGGGTAAATCTAGAGTAGCCTCTCTTTAGTCATTCATCAACCCAGTTTAAGTCTAATTGCCAGTTCATGGGCCAGATCCAGCTGGCTCCCCTGCCTTTTCCCTAAGCAATTTAGTAGTTGCTTGAGTGGCACATGCCTCGGGAACAGCCAAAAGATCTCCCTGTGCCTACAGACAGCCCAGCGGCTGGAAATCAAGCCTCTGGTGCAGCCTCGGCGTGGGAGGCAGGATGAAGCGTGGCTGGGAGAACATCTATGATCTGGTTAGGAGCAAGCAATTAATTGTTACAGCAGCAGCTGCAAATGATGAAATACACTGCTTTAAGTTTCAACTTTCTCTTAAACTCAGTCTGCTCTATTTTTGTAATGATGCTCTTTCTTGTGGGAAGCCTTTTGAAGGTGGAAGAATGGCTATATCCCTAATAATAGGGCCGATTCCGTAAGCGATGGGTCCGTGAGATGGTATCTGAGGCATTAAGATGTGGTTAGTGCTGTAATTGATGAACTCCTGACCTACAAAGCTGTGTTTACTCATAGACTGCAGTATGCAGATGCAGAGGCTGAAGCTTTGCTTCACACTGAAACTATGGTGTAACGCTGTCAGGGTTAAGTGGGGCAACTGTGGAGAGGAATTTGGCCTGCTGTTCCATAATTATCTGTAATTGATCATTGTAATTATCTATAATTATCAAGGTTCCACCCAATCTGCAGTTCAGTGGCACAGCTGACATATCTGCAAGAGCCGCGTATCAGGTAGACATGCTAATTGCTTGGCAGAAAATAACTTATTTACTATGCTAACAACACAGGCCTGCTCCATTAAGGGTAGCCAGCTCCTTGTAGGGAGAGGGGATTTTTAAGTCATGGGCTACAAAGATCAGATACAGGAAACCTTGTCCTTCTGTGTTCGTACTGAACCAGACTTGGGGGTCTTTTCAAGGCAAATTGAACTTTCCAGTATGTGCCATCCCTGACATTCAGCTCCGCAGATGTTCTCATCTGCAAAGGACGCGTCTTCCCGTACTGAAAGGACACTGTAATGCATTGGTCTCAGAAACAAACTCCCTGTGTCTTCTTGGGAAAAAGTCACCGTAAAAGGAATTGACCCTTGTATTGTCCCATCAAGAGAATATTAGAAACTTGGTAAACTTCTCGTCAAACTTTGACTTCTCTTTGCATGCACTATTTTCCTTTGGTATTGGTTCTGTGTAGTGCAAGTTACAGAGGTGTGATAACTTACTTTATCAAGCACTTCTGGCAGCATCAGCTGCCTGCCGCTGTGTTCCTCCTGGAAATCTTTGCCAACGTCCCAATCTGCAAACCCATGCAAAGAGCCAATGTGTAAAGAAAGTAACTCTTTCTACTGCGCTGAGCGGGTAGTGTTCAGGTCCTCCCTCAGGTTCCTCCCGTTCACCCTGCCAGGACTCATGGAGAGGCAAGTCCGGGCTGAGGGCTGGAAGGGGGAGACTGCCACTAAATACAGGACATTTCCCATTTCCAGCACTCACTTTTGGTCATGTGAAAGTACTGAGATATTGAAATTGCAAGTACCATTTTAGATTACGTTATTTTTAGACATTTTTATAGCTCCTCAGCTGTATGAAGGCTGATATAAATGAACCACAGCTCTTCTAGTTTAGCAGATTTTGATACTCTAAATGAATACAAGAATTTTTATTCAGCGTTTGATATTCAGAAAACCTGAGCGTACAGCGAGTAACCCAGAAACCCAGTCTTGTGCTAGTAAAAGTTTTACGTCATGCTGTGATATTTTAGCTGCTTTTCTAACCCTGACTTTCTGATCCATCTGTTGTGAGTTAAACTGTTTGGAACTGAGTTAAATTGACTCTTGCTGGTAAAAGATAATTCATACTGTTAACAGCAATCAACTAGAACAAAAAGTACAGCAGCTTGGAACATTACATTAGGAAACCCAAAGTGATGTTGATTAATTCAATAAACAAAAGTAAAATCCAATAACCACAGAACTCATTGCCATACATTCTTACTGCTTTCTTATCTCTTTTACAAGAAACCACTGAATCTCTGAATTAGCATGTTTTCTTGAGCAGAATCCATCTTGGAGGAAAAGGCTGGTAAAATTTGTTAATGCTGACTTCAGGATATCTAGGATTTCACTGTGTGAGTCACCAACAGGAAAGTTCCCCTCCTGACTAATTTATTTTAGGGTTTTTTTCCACTCATTGATATGTTAATGCTTTGCTTTTACTCCAATACATTCTTATCTTTTTTAAGGAAGCAAAAAGCCAATCTGTGCTCTCAGCCCAGGTATTTTTCACATCTTCTGCACCAATTCTATTGATTTTTCTAAATTCTATTGAAGGGATCCAGTGTTACAGACTGCAGTATCTATGTAAAGACATAAGTTTCTCTGTGATGTTGAAAAACCTTGCTTTTTTAATTTAAAAATGGTAGTTCAGTGTGGAAAATAACTGAGTCTCAGAAGCAAAGTCACCTTTCCTCTTTTTTTTTAATTTTATAATGTAGAGTAGCAGACACATGCATAGAGTAAAGTTATAGAAAAAAAATTATAGTAGCAGCTTGTTACTGCCCTCATAGTCAAGCGCCTTCCATTTGGGATGGAAGACCTCCATCATGTCCTCCACTGCACCTTTTATTCCCTGGCAAAGAAGGCAGTGGCTGGGAGACTTGCTTGACGTTCCTATTGCTATCACTAGCCTTTGTGGTGTTGGTCAAATCAGTTCATCTCACTGTGCCTCAGTTTCCCCAACCCCAAACTGGACAATATTTTCATTATAAAGTGATATGAACTGTGCCCGTGGAGGTTACATACAATTATAACTCATGGTCTGTAGGCTTCCCCTCACACACACACACAGAGCAAACGCTGAAGCAGAATAGCTTGCTTTCATCTTTCATAAGCAACCTGGCAATAGTTCAGTGCATGCAGAGGAGAAGTAATGATTACAGTGTAAGTCTAAACCAACATCTTTTAGCCAAGGTGTTGAAGAATTTTAGTCATGGGTTTCTCTAGGTTTGCTTTATTAACAACTCAGAGTTGGGCCACCACCACAGTGAATGGCAACCTTCCAAAAATTTCTCAGTCTTATATACCTTTTTACCACCTATTATCCCAGTCCAAAGTCTTTGTAATTTTCCAGTTGATCTCGGTTCCCATGTCGTTATCATTCATCATCTTATCTCATCAATTCTCATGTCCCAGTTCTTCTGAAGTTAGTGGTCGTAGGCAGAAGGTCTCCGGTCGCCACAATCACTTATCTTCTTACACATCAAAGATCACCTTTGAATTTCTGAAAATCATTCAGGCTATTCTATTAATTTATCTTGCTCTAAAGTTAATCACTTACTCCTATGTCTTAGGTCTAAGATGTATGATCCTTCTTCTATTGATTCAGCTTGACTGGGTTTTAAGCCAGCCACGGTGAGGGCTACACATGGGACAAATAGGCAGCTTATGCATATTGTTTTATAAGCACCTGCATTCTATTAATCACATCTAAAGCAACCTCTAATCATTAGTTATATGTCTGATACGAATAGTCTTAGAAACAATGAGGCTTAAGGCCTAGTTCCCTTTACACAAGGATAGACTGAAGAATGGCACAAAAGGGAGAGACTGTGGAATTAAAAAAATCAGCATAAAACAATCTTAGTGTTGTAGTGTTGTATTGTTTTGACATCTTGCAGGTGTTGAACTTAGTTTTTTGAACAAGCTGAAGGAGAATGCAGCCTGGCCTCTTATTTACCTGATCCTAGCTGTTCTGCTGTCACATGTATTATTTTCAAATACGATTATTCAAAAATAATTTGTGTTTGGTAAAACATTGCCAGGCCCTCTCAAGACAGAAGTTCAAATCTCCTGTCTAGACATGGATTTTGAAAAACCTAACAACTAGTTTGGCTCATGAGGAACACTGTGATATCAAAACTCCTTCCCTCCCTACCTGCTGAGAGGGATGGAGTTAAGTGTCATGCTGGTAAAGGAATCTGAATCGTTCTTTTGCAGCTGCTTCTGACTTGCAGATACGCGTAGGGCTTTATGCTCTTACTGTTGTGGAAGTGGATGACTTGCTCCCACAATGTCAAGGTCTTTTTGCTATCTGGGAAGAAAAGTTTATCACCAGTACTCTCTGTCTCTGAGATTTTGTCTGGCTGCCATGACTGTAAGCTGAGCTGTTCAGAATTTTTAATACATTTAGCCTCACAAATCCTCTCTGAACTAGCAAAAAGGAGAGAATTAAGGCTCAGAGAAAAGGAAGTGTCTTGCCTGAGGTCATCTGGGCTGCTTGCTGCATGGAAGAATCTTTCATAGAGGGTCAGACTAGAATCATTAACCTATTGTCTCTTCCCCCAAGTACAGGAAACAATGCAATCATTCTCAAAATACTGTTTTAATCTTTCTTTCCTTTTTTTTTTTTTCCAAGGAGGAGAAAGTGGAGAAGTTTTTTATGCCCACTCAATAGTTCCACATCAGTCTATCCTGCTGTGGAAAGCTGCTTTGTGATGTTAAATGACAGTCACATTATTCTTCCCAGTATCTTTGTTGTCTGCAGGGTATAATAAGCAGTGACGCTCAAGGGAATTGCATCAATTTTTATTCTGAGCCTGGCTGGCAAAGATATGAACACTTAATTAAGATTTCTTTCTTCTCATGAAAATGGCCCTGAAGATCTGAGCCTGACATGAGAGCTGCCAGTGATACTAGTGAAGGCAATGTGTCCAACTGCAAGATCTTAGTCGGAACACTTGCCTTCACAAACCATTTGAACTGAGAATGGAATCTAGGTGTTTCCAAGTGGATGCCGTAACTCAAGCAAGAGGCTCCTGCTTTCTCTTCTGACTCACTCTAGTCCTGTGAATTCCTCTTTCACACAGGGACAGACTAACAGGAGGGAGAGCCTCTCAACTCTGCAGGAACAATGTAATCGATTCAGGCATGTATGCTGCAGAAACAGTTGGCTTAGGCTTCCCAACGTGCCATCTGTGAGAAAACTGATTTTTTAAATGACTGATTACAACAAAGTGCACAATCCTTTTCCATTTATTTACACGCATGCATGTATATTGATTAAAATTAGTCCGGTTTTGCTACATTAAATCAGAGTGTTGATAATTAAGCATCTGTGCACAGGGCTGAGAACATTAGGAGCACTAAAGAAACAAACAATAGTTTATAATAGGATCATTAGAGCAGTCTTAGCAGCACTTACAACATGTTTATTCAAAAATGAAATATGCCCTAAGGAAGAAAAACACCCATTATGGAACACAGGGGATTTAAAATAAAAAGGTCAGTTTTAAAGCCTTTAAGTAAATAATTTCAAACAACTCAGCAACAGTTCATGTTTAAAAAGAAACTAAGTAGCTAAAACAATAAAATGTGTTAATTGTAGGATCTGGAATATATCAAAAGGACAAGTACAGTCACCCTCATTACCTTCTCATTGTTCAGAGTGAAAAAAAACAGTATTAATACTGACATATGATACACATCTTGGTGTATATATGCACAGCAAATATTTACGGTTCTATGAGCGTCTCAGATAGATTGGTTGTACACGGCCAAGAAGGAAATACTTCCAGCTGCACCAGGGTTAAAATAAACTGTGTGCCTATCTGTACCAACAGCTCAGGTCTGCAAAACCCACCGGCTGCCCTTGGGTTAGAGGAAGTTTATAGGTCCTGCTCCATACGAGAACAGACCGCGTCCAAGTGGTGGAGCAACCTCTTACCCCATACACATTATGATGGCAGCACTTGCATTTATACACATTATTTCTAATTAACACATGTATCTGGCAGCACCTGCAATTTTCAGTGGGACTAATGAAGTACTATTATGACCCACTCACAAACAGGGACTTTGACTCACAAAAGAGTAAAGCACCTCTGTGGACTAAAACTCAGCTCTTCTGTTCACCCTCTTAGCACGTATCCTCTGAACATGTAACGCGCGATATTAATAATTCAATCCAAGGAATTAATGCAAAAGCATAGCGGGAGGGTTTAAGCGAAATAAACCCTCTATAGTACTGGCTGAATTTCAGCCAATGCCACGGGACGTTGGTAGTGTCTCGAAGCTGGCCGCTTCGGGCTCTACTGAGGAGACGACTACTCCAGTTTTTCTTGGAAAACAGGGTTATCGCTGGACAACACAGTCTTCCCCGCCGGGTTTTGGCTGCCTGCTCGGAGGCCAAGCACCGGCTCTTCGCCCCGGCCAACCTCCACCGGCACTGCGCGGGGAAGCACCGCCAGCCGTGCCCCCGACGCCAGGCCAGCCCGCCCCGGCGGGACCCGCCATGCGGAGCGGTACCGGCCCCGAGGGGGCTGCGGCGGGAGGAAGCGGCTCCGCGCCAACATGGCGGACAGAGGGGGCGACGCCCACCGCGGCCCCGGCGGGCGCCGGGCCTCGCCTCAGGTGAGCCCCGCCCCGCCGCCGCAGGTGAACGACAGGGCGTTGCGCCCAGGGGGGCTGTGATTGGCCCGCGGCGCCGCCGATCGCCTGTTGCCGCGGCAACGCGCACGCCCTCCCGCAGGCACACCCCCGCGCCCCCGCTGTCGGCGGCTGATTGGCCCGAGCGGCGGTGACGCGCGCGCGGGTGTTTTACGGCCCTCAGCTGGAGGGGAAGCGGCTGGAGGGGGCGAGCGGCGGGCCTGCGGGCGGGAGGTCGGCGTTGCCGCTGCCGCCATGACGTTCAAGCGGAGCCGGGACCGGTTCTACAGTACCCGCTGTTGCGGCTGCTGCCATGTGCGGACCGGCACCATTATCCTGGGCACCTGGTACATGGTGAGAGGCTGGCGCGGGGGGCAGCCGGCGCCGCTGAGGGGGCGGTGATTTGGGTTGTGCGCAGCGCGCATGCGTGGGAGCTCGGCCGCGGCCCAGCCCGGGCGCGGAGTGGGCAGCGCGCATGCGCCGCCGGTGGGCCCGGGGTGGGGGCAGCTCCGGAGGGGGGCCATGGCGGCGGGGTCCCTCTCTCCTCGCCCGGGGAGTTGTTCTCCTTCGGCAGTCGGCTGTCGTCGCGCCAGCCGTCGCGATCGTCCCTTGTGCTGCTGCGTGCGGGGGAAGCTGCGCCAGTTTGCTCCAGTCGGGCGGCGTGGTTCGGGCCCCTCTTCCCTCCCGGGATCTGTGTCGGGCTCGCCAAACCCAGTAGTCCCTTGGCGGCCTCCCTTGTTGTGGTTAGAAAAAGAAAATGAAGCAGAAGTTGAGGGCGTTTTAATCTGGGTCTCTCAGGGGTTCTGTTACTATTCCCTTTCTTGGATTGGAGAAGTAGGGTCTTATAAACGTTTCAAACAGTACTGAACGTGTCTGTCCCTGGTAAGAGAGGAGATGCTAACGTTTGGGGAGACTGGAATTTGGGGTATGTTGAGAATACGATGATAAGGTGTGGTTCCCCTGAGCAGTGTGTAACCTCTGAGAGGAAGGTGAGGGTCTTCAAAATGAGCATGGCTTCTGCTTGTTGAAGAGCTTTGTGGAAAGGGAAGTTCCCATTTGCTTGGTACTGCATCCTCAACACAGTGGCTGAGGAGCAATACAAACAAATTTGGCTTCCAAAACACCTCACACCTCTTGTTTTCTGACTGGTGGGTGCTTTTTCTCTGAGGGAAGGCTGTGGTGGTGAAGCTGAAATACTAGAAATAGTTTTGATCTAGAGTGAAACAGAAATGTGAAAACAGTACCAGCAAGTTAAGGCCTGGAGCCTTCACTTCACTTAGTTCCCTTTTATTGAAGCCATTTCCTCATCTTTCCTTCCCCTTACCCTCATGGGCAGTAAAGACGTGAGGGTAGTTTTAAAAACATTGCATTATAGCTTTTCTGTTCTCCTGAAGCTGTAACCAAAGCCTGTATTCTCCTTTACCCTTCCCCAGGTTGTAAAAATGGAGAATGCTGAATTTTTATGCCTTGATGTGAAGGACCCGTGCACAGAAACTGCTTTTACAGGCATGGGGATTTAAGTTTGGAGAGTTTACCGTTTATCTTCAGCAAGTATGGGGAGAGTCTTTTTTTTTTTTTTTCGTCTCAGTCCTTCCATTGACAAAAAAATGCACAGGCAAACAATAAAATGGTGGGAGAGAGGAGTGGAAGAAGCGAGGTAGGGGGGTAGGAAGTGTACCAAAACTCTAGGAAAGGTGGTTTTTTTTCTTTTTCCAAAAGAACTTGGAAAAAAACGTCTTGGTGTTAATTAAGTTCTACTATTAGTTCATGTAAAACAGAAAAGTAAGGTCCATTGCAGTATTGAACATGGGACTTGTTTTGGAAACCTGCAAAACCTCCAGAAGTTTTACCTTATGCTGATGGAAGGAGATCAAGAATATGCTTCTGGTACCTCAAGTAGAAGCATAAATTGTTAACAGTAAGGAGACACTCATCCTTGTTGCGAAACAAATGCACCTTACTGCCTTCCCCACTTTGGTTTCCTGTTCGCAGGAGTATCTAGAAACCCAGGAACTTGGTGGGGGCGATGGGCAGGGATGTGCTTTCCCTGGCCACAGACCCAGTAGTACTTCCAGCTTCTACCTCTCTTGCTGTGCTTGTTTCATCTCGTTGCCTGGATGCAGCACCTCTTCCTCCTTTCTGAATCTGTGCAAATATCTGTAGGGCTTATGGACGGTGAAAAGTATGCCAGTCATTGATGAGGCTGATGGCTTCAGAGGTGTAGTGGTGTGTGAAGCAAAGCGTTCCTTTGATCTCGTGTAACTGCAATGGATTCGGGCTGTTAGAGGGAGAAATAAGTTGAGTTCAGGGTAACAGTGTACATGTGAAGTACTTCATAGCTGCGTTTTTTCTATAGACTGTATCAAACACTTTGTTAAACTATGCATTGAAAATTTTTATCCAGTTCTTCCCAGCTGTAAGCTGGGAAAAGGAGATAACTTTTAAGTCTGACAACTGTTAAGCTGTTTGAGCTGACATAAAGTCTTACCATGAAGCCTTAGGTGGTCTTGCCTAATGCTTTAACTTAGGATTCAACTTTAATTCATACCTTTTGAAGGTGAAGTACAATTTGGACAGTGAAAATTAAACTTAGCTTTCTGCTGACAAACTTAAAAAAAATTAAAATTAAATGGCCTAGGGTATGTCAGATTGTTTAGACATGTTAATTAATGCACCGTTTAAGTATATCACTAACTAGTGTTTCAGACACTAGCTTATGATAAGTATTTCTAAATAAATTCAATAATCTGCTTTTAAGTTACAATGGAACAAATAGTAATAAGTTTCTGCGGGGGGTGTTTTTTTTTTTTTAATTGGTTTGTTGGGTTTTTTTTGTGAGGGAGGTAGCTTTTTGGTGGGGGAGAATGCTTAGTTCAACAATAGCTTTGTGTTACTGAAAATCTTGGTCAGCCTGTATTTTTCACTGGATAGACTGTGTTCTCGTGCTGTGCAGTCCTGAAGGAATTTGATACAGAACATAAAATGGAGTGTCGTAGCAATCTACTCCAGATGTTTTAGTAAGATAAGAGTTTTGGCTATTTCATACGTGTGTGTTACTCATGTAACAAATTCTTTAGGCATTTTCCTGCTCCTTGCTTGTATACTTTTTAGTCTTGCATCTGTCTGACTTATCTCCTCACTAAAACAGTTACATTGCTGCCCTTGTTGTGTACTTCTTGAGTCTAGAGAGAACAAGGTATCTTCTAAAATGTCTGCTGTTGATGGCTGTGTGATCAAACTGCATCTTTTAAGCATGCTTCAGACTGTATGCTGCTACTGTTTCTGATAAATAACTAAAACTCTATTTGCAAAAGGATGAGTTCAGAACATTTCTAGTGGACTCATGCTTAAGTTCCAGGACTAATATAGTTTGGTTAACTCTGCAACACCCACTACTGTTCTGTGTAGGAAGGAAAAAGAAACCTCCTATTCCTAGCTCCATAATTGCAAACATGTGGCTTTGAAGTTTGTTTCTTCCTGTAAACTTTCTTACTAGGCACAGCGCTTTCCAGAAGCCGGAAGCATGAACACTGCACTGGCAAAAATCAGATCAGAGTTCAATAAACAGTCTAAAAGTAATAGCATTGTTTTGGAGGGAGTGGCTGTTTCATTCTGGCAGCAAACTTCAGCAATAGAGTCAAAATGATGTAATTGCTACTGGTTAGCAGGAGGGTGAGGATGATCTCTTGAGTCGTTTGTTCACTGAACGAGATTTCCAGAAATGAAGGAAAGTAATTGGTCTCAACCTAATCTCGACAGTGCTAGAAGCTCTGAAGTACTCTATTTAAAATTACTCTTTTTCAGTATAATAAAAGAAAAAAACCACCACAACAAAACAAAACCATCTTGGTTTGTTTCTTCAGGAACATGTTTAAAGAAAAATACTGGAGAAGTGAGAGGAAGATGAGAAAGTGTAGTAGTGCAAGGCAATTTCCCTCTTCTTTCCCACTCATAAAAGGAAATAAGCAAATGCTAAGTAGGAATTCTTGTTGATGTCCAAGACTTTTAGTCACTCGGAGTGCTTGGGGAAACCTAGACTTAATGTTCAGGCCTCCAGAGAGATGAGGCTCTTACATGATTAGACATGAAATGTATACCATGGAGATAAAACTCCCTAATTAAAAAACTAATGCTTGTTATAGCCCCGCAGTCTTTTGAGTTCTGATCATATAGGGAGCTAATATTTCTATTACCAGTTTGTAATAATTGCTGGGTTTCTACTTTAATACCAGCTATTGCATTTTTTAATTTTGATACAAGCTACACCAAACTTCAGTTAAGCTCAGTTATCCCACTTACATGAGTAAAATACACTTCTTAAACTACTGCAAACTAAATTAAGTTTTTTTTCATTTTAATGGAACAGTCTTTTGAATTAGAATTTGAACATGCATGTTGTAATTTATTTTTTTATGATTATTTTTTGACTTCCTAACAAAAAAGACTAGGATGGGGACTGCTGGGGTTTCTGAGGTGTTACCTCAGAATGGTGAACTATCCACTGAGTGCTGGCTTGTCAGGGTTGGCAGGGTTTTTTGGGGAGGTGGTGGTTTTAATCTTCAGATGACACTGAGGCTTACCTGTGCTATGTTTTTTCTGATGACTTCTCCACGTAGACCATTTGTGAACATATATTTTATTGGCAGTGAGTGTATTCTTTTAAGCTCTGATGATGCCTTCCAATCCAAACCATACTCTTACTGCCAGTCACATTGACTATCAAGTTGAAACAAGCCTTGCGGTCTTGCTGTTAGCAAGCTTCTGTGAAAGAAGAATGGTAGTAGTTAAAATACAGGCTCTGGCTTTGTGCTTAGGACTCCTAATTTGGAGTTGTTGGTAACTCTTAATTGAAATCCATATGTTGAATATGATGAATTGCTCAGTGCTGTGATATGATTCACAAATAGCAGTAATGGAGTACTGGAAACCCTGGGGTGTTAATTGGCAGAGGTTGGGGTTTGTTGTTTGTTTTGTTTTTTTTTTTAAGTTTTTTTATTCTGTCTCACTGATCCTAGCAGACTGGATTTTGAATGACTCTTTAATTTCCTATTTTCCTTGCACACCATTTTAGGTTGAGAAAATAAAGCTTTAATACTTCGAACTGCGCTCAGTAACTAGTGGAATTACTAAGGACTTCTGTATCCTAAATTGGGACCATGGATAGGATGAAAATAAAGTGGCAGATGTAGGATCACAGTCTTACAATTCCAAGGCATTCAAGTTCTTCAGTAGTTTATATTAATTCAAGTGCTGCTTGCTCTTTATCTTGAGGCAGATAGCCATCGTGGCGGTTAAACTCAGTATTGAAGTAGTATTGTCTTTGGAAGTTTATCACTATTTAAGTTAAAATGATGACTGTGTATAAACAAAAAATGATTTAGCTTTAATTGAACATGTCTCTTTGTGTTTTATGAAGTAGAAAATAATGTTTAACTGCCAGAGATCTGAACCTTGACATAGGCTTTTTTAAAACAAGTATAGAGCAGGAAGTTATTTTCCAAAGTATAGGTTGATACCACTGGCTGGCTCACAGTGAGGCAGAAATAGAAGGCTTGAAAATACATCAAGAGCAGAAAGCCAGAGTAGAGAAGGATGAAACAGTAGTGGTGAGAGAATATAGTATTCTATACATTTGAACAATGGCGAAGCAAAATAAAAGATTTAGACAAGTGGCAGATGAGCAACTTGACAGTTTGCCCTGTAGGAAGTGTCTTTTGAGGGGGAAAATATGCTCATTTCAAGGCTAAAGATACTGGTGGCTAAACTTACTTTTTTACTGCCAACTGTACTAGTTTTTATATTTTAAGCTCTAAGGCATAAAATGGAGTATACAAGTGGCTGAAAGCAGCTGGAATTTCCAGTAAGTTTGTATAGTACATGGTGATATGATAGCATTTCTACAAAATAATCAGCTTTGATTTCACTAAAGGGTTCTTTTTAGCAGAAAGTGTAAGCAAGCTTATCACGATGATATCTCTAAACCCTAGGAAAAAAAAAAAAGAAAAAACCTGACAAAACCCTTAAAAAAAAACCCCAACCAACCAAAAAAACCCTACTTGTAGGAACTGTGAGTCTTAAAAGCTAAAACTCCTTTTAAATGTTCAAAAGCTTTTTTTTTCCTTATTGAAAACTTCAATAATTGTGCGTAGACTTGCCACTATTGCTATCACTGACTCCTGAAACCAGGCCAGTAAAAGAAGAAAAGTTTGGCAAATATTGTTGTGACAAACTGCGAACCAAATTGTTTTTTTCTTTTGAGGCTAATTGTAAAAGATCCTGCTGGTGGTGGTGACTGTACTGAATACTGATGGGAAAAGGACTGCAGCTTGAAAATACCATCATGACCTTTTTTTTTTTTTTTTGTTATGCAACCTTTTTCTTTGGCATGTCTCTCCAGATATTAGTAACAGAAACGATGCCCCTGTAAATCTTGAATAGGTTATAAATGCTGTGAAGGCAATGTTGCAGATGCTTAAGCTACTTCTGACTCTTTGAGCTCTTACCGTTACTGCAAGCATTTCTGGTATGTACCAATATGGGGAAACAGAAGTAGTCTTCAGTGGCAGTGTAAATGAAGAGAAGGACCAGTAAGCATGTAGCCAGTGCTGAATGCTTACAAATTTTGAGGTTCAATCTTTGTGTGAGATTTTTTTAACTTCACCTGTGTTTGTGTAGCCTTTCTGATAAGGACTGATGAGGTTTTAATGAATCATCTAGGAAGGGGAGGGAGAATGACAGTTCTCCACTGCTTGCATTAAAACTAATATGGGAGAAATTAAGAAGAAAGCTACGTTTGAGGATTAGAGCTATAGTGGAAGTTTTCCCTCATACGCTCGGTATTTACTGTGTGATGCTTACACATACCCTTGTACTGCTTGCCCCTCCAGCACTGTTTGAGAGTAGGGTGCAGTACCTTCTTTGTGCATTAAATTAATTCTGCCTTTCAATTTGTTGTAGAAAGCAGAAGCTCTTTCCAAATGTTCCCATTGTGTCTGTTATTGTAGCTTTTCTTTCCTGGCCTCTTTTAACTGTTTCCAGTTTTCCGGTTTATGGATCTGTGCATCGTGCAGCAATAGTTTAATTACGTCATTTGAATCCCTACAAACCCTATCCATCCTCTTAGTTTGTGAAGTTATTTAGTTGTGATTCATTAAAACGTGCAAGTGTCCAGTGCTCTTCTGGTTGTTTTGGTAGCGGTTTAACTAAATCAGCTTGAAATGTAATCATAAGTTGGGTTGGTTTTTTGTTTTGTTTTTTTTCTTCTGCATATAGGCAAAGCAAAGAGTTTATTTCCAACTGAAATAAAAGATTTATTAGTGTGTCCTTAAAAAGATCATAGCTGTTGCAGTGTAAATAACCTTTAGGTAACTGTAATCTTTCTCAGGTGGTGAACTTGCTGATGGGCATCTTGTTGACAGTAGAAGTGACTCATCCAAATATAGTGCCAACTGTTGATATCCAGTATGAAGTCATCGGAAATTACTATGCTTCTGAGAGAATGGCTGGTAGGTGTTTTAACTCTGCTGTCTGATTAGAAAATAAAGCATGCAGTATCATGGTGTATTTGCCTTACACTAGTGTGTAATATATGCATGCAGCTTTTAAATATGGTTGCCTTGTTTTCTGAATTTCTCTTTTAATTATTCTGGAATTGAGTTGTTCTACAAGAATAAAAAAACCCCACAACATTTAGGGAATATTATTTTTACTTCATATTATCCCTAAGCATCTTAAATGATACGATTTCTAATCTCTAATGCTTGTAGTGTTGAAGTACGTGTGGAACATCTCTAATTCACTTTGTCCATGAACATTTACTATCTTTGCTGTGTCAGTAAAACAAAAAGTAGAAAAGTATTTTTAAAGACTTTTTTGGGAATTTCTGGTGATCCTCATAGATTTAAGGAAAAAGCTTACAGCTATTGTGTATGAGTTTACTAAGAGGAAAACCATGCCATCTTTCTAAGAAGAGTGGAAGAATTGGGATGCCAAATATTGGAGTGAAACCAAAGTATTTATCTAAGAAGTTTGACATGCAGAAGAAATGGAAGAGAAAGCATCATGAGCAGAATTAAACCTACTTTCCACTCTATTGTTATAGATTAAGTCTATGATGTGTACAAGTGCAGTTGGTGTCAAACTTTTGTCTGTAATGACCAAGCTTTTTAACTGTAGTATGACATGTAAACTTGGGTGCATGCTTTGTTTTTTCTTGGTTTTATATGTGCAGAAATGTGTTTAGTGTGGCACTTCTAATGTGTCTCGTCTCAGTCTGTTGTATTACACTAAAATTCAGGGAGGGTCAGATCCAGTCTGGAGTGAAGATAAATAGTACAGCACAAATCTGTGTTTTGAGAGTTCTGGTTTACAGTCTTCATGTTAATTGTTCGTGACCTGAGGATCTGTCAGTTCTGACCTGTGACTGTAACTCATGTTTGTTAGTAATGAAATGAGTGGGAACAAGGACCAATTACTTCATAAAGCCAAGATATTAAATAAAACTACAGCAGATATCTGTAAAATGTTGTATGTTCTGCAATGAATGTTGGTGTACTTAGTAGCCTTAAGCTTATGTGACTGAGAGATGCTTCTGAAGCTGAAGGTGCTTTTTCTACTCTTTAGTGTAAAATGGCTATCACATGCTTTTGACTTAAAGATTCTTTTTTCCCATGTTGGGACATGGGCTAGAGGGTTTTGTGTGCATGAAGGGATATTACAATTTTGATTGTGCATGTGGATATTGTGAGTAACAAATCCTCAGAAGAAAACCACGCTTATTGGTTGTTGCTGAGTACTTAAGGCCCTCTGATCAACGTAGTGCATTTCAGACATGGGAGGGCCGACTCCTTATGCCATCTGTGTATGTAGATATTATTATCTGGTACTGAATTGGGTACATAAGTGCTTCTACAGTGTATCTTTTCCAATCAGTTGCAGACTAGAAAGTTATGATTCTCAGATCATCTCTTTCAAGCGTGGGAGCCACAAAAGTTTGGCTTCAGTATTGCTAAAAACATTAACTTACCACATCTATAGACTCTCAAGCTGGTTTCTTTCTCTGTGTTTAAAAATGTAAACTGTGCTTGCTGCAGGAGAATGAGTATAATCTAACTGGTGGAAAGCAGCTGTGCTTCTGTCATCAGTAACAGTGATGCACAAGGAGAATCTTTATCATTCAGTTTCCATGAGTGTCCTGGATTCTGCTACTGTTTGGCTTCTGTTCCACTGCCTTTTCTTCTAAATAATGGGATACCTTCCACACAGTGATTTCCTGTTTTCCTTAGTGTTACTGAAGAAGCAGTGCTGCTCCCACTGCCAATGACCGAATTACATAATCAAATAATTTTAAAGTGTAAAGGTTGATACTGTGCTAGCTTCACTTAAAATTCTTTCCAGTTGTAAAGTTAATCACCCACATACTTTTAGCACTGACATATATTGCAAATCAGCACCATTATGTTGCATTACTATCAAACTATGTCAGGCTTCTAATTGGTATGTCCGAGCTTCATTCAGGCTTTTGATTAAAGAAGAGGGATTTTTCCAAATGCCTGCTGGTTTTGTTGAACCAGGTCTTTTTCCATTAGGAGAGATCTGAGTTACTCAATTCTGCTGCTGCTAGTTTGACAGATGAAACAGTTGAAAACAGATCACAGTAATGGATAGAGCTTGGGTACATGTCAGCTGCAGTGTGACAACTTCAGGAAATGACTGATGCTTACTGTTTTTCTTTTAATGCAGAAAATGCCTGCGTTCTATTTGCTATCTCCCTCCTCATGTTCACAATCAGTGCAATGATGGTGTATGGTGCAATTGCTGTAAGTATATTTATAGTCCATGGTTTTAAATTTGCTACTTGAATTTTTAACTAAACACCTTACAGGCTGCTGCTTTTTTCTTTTTCTTAGCATCGTGTAGGCTGGCTGATCCCATTTTTCTGTTACCAACTCTTTGACTTTGTGCTCAGTTGTCTGGTTGCCATCAGTTCTCTAACCTACTTGCCCAGAATCAAGGATTACCTGGATCAGTTGGTAAGTGTTTCTTCAGCTCAACTTTGGTTTAATTGGGTAAGTGACTGAGCTATAGTTATCTTCCTGTGCATAAGAAAAAGGAATTCAGACTGCAGCAGCCGTAGGGGATGACTGTTAGGGTGGTTATGAGAATGAGAACTTATCAGAGGTGGAAGGGCCAAAGGTGTCATTGCTCCCTAAAAGGAAAGCCAGGGAGAGTAAAGAAGAAATGTGATGGGAATTGTTGGTTTAAACTGCGTTTGCTACATTTACACTCGAAACAAAGATGTTTGTAACCCTTCAAGCAATGTGGTTCTGGCAGGTTTGCTAGTGCAGATTAAAAATGTCTTGACCCTTACTTGGTGGGGAAGGGGAAGAAGAATATAGGTAAGGATCGATATGATGTAGGGTCTTACAGCATTATGGGATGGAATCTGAGATTCGGAGGGTTCCTTTTTACATTCTATATAGCTCTTCTTGTTTTGCAACAATGCCTTCTAAGGAAACTGTAATGGAGTTTTCTTTAAGACTGCCTGTGTTTTAACTGCAAAAAGACTCAATGGATAGAATACATTGTTAGTTAATGGGGATCGCAAGCTCTTCCTGGCTGGTGTTTTAGATGTTTAAAAAAAAAAAAAATCCTTTTTAAAACAGATAAAAAACCTGGTTTGGGGTTGGAGAGAGGCTTTGTTACTGTGGTCAGGGAAAGAGAAGAGTCTGAAATTTGCAGAAGCTCTTTGTTTTGTCTCTTCTGACTTTCCTTTCTACTCTGCACACATGTATGTTACTGGTTGGACTGACAGGAGGTAATTAATACAACGTCATTAAAGAGTTAGCAAGTAGAGGACCATAAGTACAAATGCTGTGCTGCTGCTGTTAAAAACGAAATTTCATGGATATCTGTCTTAGCATGTATTAGAGACTAATATCATGTATTAGAGATTGAGGTAGTGACTAGGGACATAGATAGTACAAGGCTTCTGTATAGGTAGCCCGTTTCTGTAGTGACCTGTTCTTGCAGGATAGAGGCAGGATAAATACTGTGCTTTCTGGGAGGATAAAGAAGCAGCTAGTGAGAAACGGAACTTTTTGTTGTTTCTGGGGGAGTAGTTTACAGGAGAGTTTGTTTCATTTGGTGTGAAGTATGGATGTCCTTCTGTCATATTTGTGACTGTGCAGTGTTAATGCTTATCTCTGCCCTTTCTCTCCCTTCCCTATTTTTTTTTTAATTAGCCGGATTTCCCTTACAAAGATGATCTCCTTGCCTTGGACTCCAGCTGTCTCTTGTTTATTGTTCTGGTGTTCTTTGCTTTATTTATCATTTTAAAGGTAAGTTAAAACTTAAGCATGTGTCTGTTTCATGAGTTACTATATTAAGATGCTATCAATCTGAGTTAATTCTCAATGCTGAATTAAGAACTCAGCTGACTTCTTAATGCTGAGTTCAGAAATTTTTGAGCAGAATTGTTAGGATGTTCAGTTATGGTATGGCTTAAGTCTTACATTTTGTGTACTGGTGTCTTCAACTAACTTGTTTGCATGCAGTGGGGCATGTTTATGCAGCTCTGCCCTTCCTGAGTAGGAAGTAGGAATGCACAAAGACTTCAAATACCATCTTTTTGCATAAGTGGAGATAAATATAATATTTGTAATTAAGCTTGTAGTGAAACAATATTGAGTTACTGCCTACAAGTTTTCTAAACAAAACTTCTAAAATCTCTCACTGTGCCTAACAAACCAGGGTGCATGGTTTGGAAGGAAGATGATGGAAGAAGGAAATGCATAGGTTAGTTCAGAGCTGCATCTTTCTTCCTACTGAAGGGTGATATTAAGAATTATTTTCTTTCTGAAGATCTAAATACAGAGGCATTCATTTGAATTACAAAAACTTTTGTGCAGACAAAGCATATTAGAGAAATGAGTTGATAATACACATTGGCCGTGACAATATTCCTTTATTGCATCCAGATTGAATTTAAGAAAAAATGAAGTAATGAAAGAATTTTACTCACTTCCTATACTTTCTCCAAGAGGAATGTCTGACTGGGGGGAGTGGAAGCCTAATACAGTAGATGATATTTTTGTACTGATTGGGAAATTCAGTACCTTGTGTATAACCATGTGCTAACTTGCCAATGAAAAATTCAGAGATTAATGTTACGCAGATTAATAATTAAAAAAATCTAATCCTCATCAGAGCACGATAGTATGTCTTTCTACAGCAGTTAATGTTGACTTAAAGTTCAGGCTACTTTGCGCTACCATCTTCTTGCCACCCTGGTTGGGTGTTTGTGCCCTCTCCTTCGTTCTGGTAGTTGGACAAATAGTAATGCTAACTCAGGGATGAGTGGGATTGTGCTGTTGGCCTGTTGTCCTCCTCTTCCTCCTGGCAAGTTTGGACTGAGATCCATAGAAGCATAAGCTGGTTGGGGATTAATTTGATTAGCTCTGCTGAGGCAGATAGAGAGATTAGTTGAATGGATCTGTGAATTCTTTTGCTAAAACCTGTGTGGCTTAGCCTCTCTGAGTCACTATGATAGCAAAGCTAAATGGGGAACAGCATAGTATGTGGCTAAATCTGTGAAATAGCAACCATTCCTCAGATATGTATCGACTGAGTTGATTTATGCTCCTTTTTGTCATATGAATGTAATCCAGCATCTAATTTCTGAATCAGCTAATGCATATGAGGCCTCTTTAAAGAGAAATCTCTCTTCTTTCAGGCATATCTAATTAACTGTGTATGGAACTGCTATAAATACATCAGCAACAGAAACTTGCCAGAGATAGCTGTGTACCCTGCTTTTGAAGCTCCTCCACAGGTAAAACCTTTCTGAGATCAAAATTAAACGATGCTGGTTCCTTTTAAGTAGAAAACCACCATATCCATATACATTTATAAGCCTTGTCCAGCTTTCTAAGCAAAGACTGGAAAGATCAAAAAGTTCAGCTAACGTTATGGTGGGTTGTTTCTTAGTTTCATTCTTACAGTGCATAAAGTTGGAGATTTTATAGAGAAAAGTCTTTGAATGTTTTTCGTGTAGTAGAGTGAAGCTTTCTGATCGCACCAGTCAAAACCTTCCTTGCTGCTTTGCAAAACCAAGAGATAGTGGGGTGGAGTGAATGACCTCAGGTTAGGTTCAGCAGTACAGTAAACTACTGTTGTACCTTCTTTCACTTCCCCACTAGCTTACTAGGAACAGCAGTAAGTTCTTACTAAAAAAAACATTTGCCTGCAACAGAGAATTAAGTTGCTGATGGGGCATGTATGTTTTTGTTCTGTTTTTTTTTTTTTTTTTTTTCCCTAAACCTTCTGCATTAATCTCTTCAAAATGTCTTCTCTTTAGTATGTTCTGCCAACCTATGAAATGGCAGTGAAGATGCCTGAGAAGGAGCCTCCACCTCCCTACATACCTGCCTGAAGCAGTTTTTATGTTAATTAACATCTGTACCAGCTTCCTGGGGGTTTTGTCTTTTAATCTTGCAAAACTGCTTAAGTAATAGAAATATTCAGGGCTTTAGGAGCAAACTGTTCTGTTTAAAATATGTTTGATATAAACTTACTAAGCAAAACACATCTGGGAGTGATTTTGTTTGCTTTAATTTTTGTTCTCCTTAATGCTCTTAAACATTTTATTGCCTTAGGGCCTTATACTGCAAGAACTTATGCATGTGACTAACTTGTGGCTTTTAATAATACCAACTGAGCCAACCTATGATTGAAGTTAGCTACAATTATAAGTGTCGGCAGGATTGTGCCCTTAATTTATATTAATTTTTTTGTAAAGTAGTTCATAAAGACAATCTGATCGTGCAGCAAAATGACAGTTTGCCTTTATCCTTTTTTTGGACGGGGAGGGGGTTTGAATGTGGTATATATGTGACTTTTTTTACTTTGCACTTTTCTCATATGTTATCTTACCTTTATTGTGGGTTTTTTTGGGTTATCCTATGTCTTGGAACACAGTATTTTTCAGGAAGAAGTGAGGGTGGCACAGGAGTTCTATTACAATGTGCTGTGAACGCAAGAAAAATAAATACAATGTCGAAGATGGTTGCATGCTTCTAATCTTATATGTATTTTCCTCTTTGTGATAAATGATACTTAAATAAATCTTTTACGAAATGTTTACTAGTAGCCTTGGTTGATCTGTTTGTCAGTTTGGTTTTTTTAAGTGCTTCGGTGTACTGCAGATAGTCCCATGTACATGCAGCTTAGTGAACGCTGGCTTCCTACAGGTTGTTTAGTGGTTGATCTGTGTTCTTCAGCAGAAGTCCTCCTCTGAGTGGAGAACGTGGATTTCCTTTAATGTAAAAGCTTGTATTGCAGCCTTTGCAGTTCAAGTACTTGGTTGTCTTCTACTTGTCTGATTGTTACTTACGCATAAGCTGGGAAAAGGGAATTGTACTGGAGGCTTCTAGCCTTTGAGGCAAATTTGATGTCTGATGAACTCAGGTGTTAAGAGCAGGACAGACACCCAGTAGGACTACAACGTTATTTACATTGGAAAATGTCCAAAGTTGTTGGACGTATGCCATAACTTCAGAAATGTTCTTCTAAAGAAAAAATAAAACCCAACCAAACCAAAAAAAAACCCAACTACAAACAACAACTTTCTACTGTTCCTCCTCTGTAGTAAGAGGTAGAAGATAGTTTAATGATCTGCTAATACATCTGAAGAAAAAATGGCTCTCTACTTTGGAAGATAAAAGGGACCTGGGATTAAACTCTGGAAAAAAGGCATACAGGTTCTTGGTTATTCTAGTCTGTTCAAGTATGTACCTCCTTCCTGTCCCCCTGACACATTTAAAAATGCCCTCTGTCATTACTGTGCTATCAGCTAATAGTTTAATTTGTTTTTCCCTTTACCTAAGGTGCCATATGCGAGAGTACCTTAAGCTGCGGTGGTGCAAGAACATCTTGTGCCGCTGTTCTGGCAGCGCCCTGCCCTTCCAGTTACCCTGTGCACCCAGGGCTGTCGGCAGCTGCACTCAATTTCCAAGTTCTGAGGAACTGCATTGGATTGGACTCACAAAGAGACTCCAAAACCAGGGAATCTTTAGATGCTGGCAGAGACTGCTTAAATGTGACTTCTGGGGTTGGGGCTGAAAGACTACATGAAATTCGAGTGGTCTGAGAAACACACAGCAGAAACTATTGGGGGGTTGTGTGATACTCAAGTACTGATCCCAGAGCGTACACTCTGGCCTGGATCCATCTGCACTGAGGGAGATTCGGTGTGTGTTACAGAATGAAGCCAAAAACTTGCTCCTTCATTAGCTGTCTGACTGTGAGTGGGCACCAAAGGAACTTGGAAGTGTTGGATATGGGCAGAGAGCTTCGGCCAAGGGCTGGGTGCTGAGACTTCCCAAACTGTGGGTGGGCAATCATATGGGCGAGCAGCATTTGGCAGCAGCAGGCACTGCTTGAAATTTGGGTGGTGTGCGGGCATGTGTTGTTGCTTGCTCAGAGCTGCAGCCTCCTCTAGGAGATGAAGGCCATCGTACTCCACTGGACCCCTGTCCTGTGGCTTCCCTCAGCATGAAGGGTGGTGTTCCCTCCCCGATTTTGTCTGCAGGTTTTGTGAATGTGATGGGGGCCTCTTCCACCGTGCAGTCAGGATAGTACCTGCTGCAGTGAGTCAATACCTGCCTGAGACTGTACTGCTGGTGGGTTGTGAGGGTGAAAAGATGGTCCTGCAGTCCAACATGTTGACTGTGGGTTTGGCAAAGGTGTCTTCTAAAAGACTGTGCTGGAGGTCGTAGTGGATTTGTGCTCTAAGCCGTGCTTTCTGTTAAAGCTTGCTGCAGCTTCCCACAGGGACTGGGAGGATTTGGAGTGCTAGGGACCAGACAAAATGGCCTAGGTTAGGTTTGACAACAGGGAAGGCGGTTTCTTTCGCCTCGGTGATCCCGCTGTCAGCTCCTTCTCCCGTTCTTTGCAAATACTGCCCTGGAGCTAAAGCCTTGAGACGAGGAAGTGCAGAACTAGCAGACCTGCATCAAGTAATTCCAGTGGCGGGAGAACGGGTGAGTTTGTATTTCAGCTCCCCCGGCTCCCAGGTTTGAACCCTGCCCTCACCCCGACCGCAAGCTGCCAAACTTTCACTCGAACCCTCGCAGCCCTTCCCTCCCTCCCAGGCCGCCCGCCCCGTCGGGGCGGGGGAGCGAGGGCTGGCCTCCGGCGCCTTCCCGGCCGCCGGCCCCCGCGCTGAGCCGGAGGCGGCGGGGGGACCCGGTGCCACCTCGGTTGCCCGCCCCCCCCCCCCCCCCGCCCCAGCGCCCGGCAGCTTTAAACGCGGGGCGGCGGGCGGCGGGGCAGGCGGCGGCACCATGCGGCGGGCGCTCGGCATCCTCGGCTGCTGCCTGCTGCTGCTGCTGCCGCTGCCGCCCGCGGCGCGGGGCTCCCCGCACCGCCTGCGCCGGCAGCCGCGGCCCGGCGGCGGCCTCCCCGGGAGCCAGGCCGCGGCAGGTACCGTACTCCGGCGGGAGCTGCCTTCTCCCCGCGGGCGGCTGCCTCCTGCCTCCTGTCGCTGAGGCGAGCCCCCCCCCGCTGCTCGCTGGCTGCGCGCTTTGCTCGCTGCGGCCCAGGCGCTGCGGGTGCCGCCTGCCGTCGCTGCTCTGCGGGTGCGTCCCCACGGGCGTCGTTTGACCGGGGGTTGCGGGAGGTTGTGGCCCGGGGACGTCTTATTCGCTGGTAGGCAGAAGTACCAACTACTCTTGCTTTCTTTTTACGCGAAGCTGGCCTTGCTGTTCTCCAAAAACTACGTAACTCTTCCCTGCCGGTGTTCGTTTCTCGAAACAGCCCCATTGCAGACTCGCAGAAGGATCAGGCTGCAGAGAAGTGGCTTGTTTAGGGTTTTTTTTACCTAAAAAAGAGAATTCTTCTGCCTACAAACCTTGGATTTGGCCTTTTTTTTTTTTTTTTGTAGGACAAACATTGTATCTCTTTCACGTCCTAAACTACCCCTGCATGCCCAACATTTCTTCATGTTTTCTCAGCTTTCCAAAGGGCACAAAACCACTCTTCTAAATCCTTGTGCAAAAACTGAGTTACAGGATGCTTGTAGAATTACATATAATATACCTGGGCAGGATCCTAGATTCGTCCACTCCATTACTCTGTCCAAAGGCAAAATCAACTCTGTTCCCGTGTTTCCTGATGGAAGTAAGATCTATCTGTGCAATTTGATGTTTTTCCCTCCCTTTTCTCTTGCACAAGACAAAAAAGGTTTCCAATGCATTGAAAAAAAAGTGCTGTTTTCACCTCTAAGACACCTGTGAAGATTTTTTTATTTTTTATTTCCGCTGGAATGGAATAATAATAGCAAACTCAATAGTAACTGAGAGAGGTGTGTCAGGTTCCCAAAACAGCTCTCAGGGAGCATATTAAAACTGCTATTTAATGCAGTGTTGAGCCAGAATGTCTCTTATAGAAGCACTCTGCTTTTGGGTTGTCTGTTTTTCATCAACCAGCTGCACAAATCCATACCTTGAGGGTATGAACTAAGCACATGGTATTGTCAACGTCAGGTCAGGATATCAGGACAGAGTGTAAGCTTAGGTCGCCTGCTGTCACTGTCTTGATTATTTTTTGTCTTCCTAGAAGTGATGCTTGTCTCTGATGTGAGCTATGGCTTTTCTGTTTCTGTCTAGATTTGTATGTCAGTGAGGAACTCTGGAAGCTAGCAATATGTGTGTAAATGTTCATTTTTACGTGTAAAATTACTTTTTTCTCTGCTCTAGAAGCCTTAAAACAGTAACAACTTCTAAAGAAGCCTTTATCACAGCATCGTCTGCATCTTTTTCCCGTTGGCCTTTATTTCTTCTTGTGTACTTTGGATTGTGAATTACAAACAAGAAATAATTCCTAATCAGCATTCTATATTGTTACTATCCTAAAAATATTCTTAGGATCTGTTCACCATGTAATATAGCCAGTTGTTTTAGCATTTTATTTCTGTAGCTTATAAAAATGGAATTCAGGCTTTATCTTTAAAAATAAAAAGCGAGTATGTTTATATATCATTGCTACACTTCTGTGATGGCTGTTACATGTGAACTACAACCCTTTGTTTCAAGGATAATTAGACATTTTGTGCGCTCAAATGTGGACCTATCTTTTAATGCTTAGAAGTGTTCAATTATTTATTACTTGTCAAAATCAATATTTAAGAATTTCTAACGTGTTGCTCACTATAATTTTAAGCCTCTTCCTAAAGAATCAAGAGTGCCAACATTTATCTAGTAGGAGTAGTTTGCCATGACACCTCTCACTGCCCTAGGGTGAGAGCTCCGGTCCTGTGTAGGAGATGACTGAAGTGTTTTGTTTTCCTTCCTTCTTGACAGACACTGCCTGCAAGAACCGGCCCCTAGACCTCGTCTTCATCGTAGACAGTTCCCGTAGTGTCCGACCTGAAGAGTTTGAGAAAGTGAAAATCTTTTTGTCAAAAATGATTGATACTCTGGACGTTGGTGAAAGAACAACCCGTGTAGCAGTCATGAATTATGCTAGCACTGTCAAGGTAGAGTTTCCCCTCCGGACCTACTTTGATAAAGCATCTATGAAGGAGGCTATATCTCACATTGAGCCCTTGTCTGCTGGCACAATGACCGGCCTTGCCATCCAAACCGCCGTGGACGAAGTCTTTACTGAGGAAATGGGCACCCGGCCGGCAACCTTCAATATCCCCAAGGTGGTCATTGTTGTGACAGACGGACGACCACAGGACCAGGTTCAAGATGTGGCAGCAAGCGCCCGGACAGCTGGCATTGAGATCTACGCAGTTGGGGTAGACCGCGCAGACATGCAGTCCCTGAGGATAATGGCCAGCGAACCACTGGATGAACATGTCTTTTATGTGGAGACCTATGGTGTGATCGAAAAGCTGACATCCAAATTCCGAGAGACTTTCTGTGGTAAGGTGGTCAGTCCAAGAGGGTAGTGTGATTGGCTCCTTTTGGCTCTTGCTGTGGTTCCGCTCCCTAAGAAAGAAGTTTTTCTTTTTGAGAAGTGTTATGTATCACATTTCAATATTTCCTTTGCCGTCCACTGGGCAAACAAGCCAACGCTTTTATTCAGTGGAGGCCAAGTAATGACCTTTCATTTTGAATAGTGACTTTAGCATGCAAGTAACAGACCTGGTTTCAGTGGACCTTCTTGTGCAGTCGGTCCGATTTAGTGCAAGAGAAAGCACATCAATCTGGCCGGGATTCGGCTACGTATATTCACTGACTTGCCGACAGCGCACACCAGAGCTGTGCAGCCTGCTCATTTCTTTTCCCATCTCGCTGGGGAGCAAGGAGGATGGAAGTGTAGTACCGAAGGGCTCCTTATAGATTCAGAGTAGGAAAATCAGCGTGCAGGTGAACTGCCACCGTAGCTTGAGAAATTTGATGCAGGATGAAGTGCCTGAACACTACGGCAGGTCATCTCAGGATGGGCTTTCACTCTGCAGGCATTGTTGGGCTTTTTCAGCATGCCAGACTCACACCTTTCTCTGTTCCTCTGCAACTTGATTTAGTCAGGGAACTGTGGGATGCGTTGAATTAGCTTCGCTCTTTCAGGGCTTTTCTTGGAAAAATGTTGGATGTATATTTGGTTTGGGCTAGAACTAACAATGCTAGGCCAGTGTGGGTTGTGATTGTCATTTGCAGAAAAAAAAGGTCATGTATCTGGAGTATTTAGAACTGCCTATAGAGAGCTATGACACAGCCCTACTCACAAATCAAACGACAACTTTTTGACAATTAAAAAACTTGTATGAAGTAGATTTTTCTAGTAAATTTCTAAGGAAATTACTTGTAAAATAAGTCTTCGGCAAGTAACGGGTAAAATCAGGTGTAAAGAACATTGTAAGAGAATTAAAATAACAGCCATTGCCTTGGGAACTTGGTTGGCAACGTGTTACTTCATTATTTCAGAGCCTTACTAAAAATTACCACCATACCTTTTGAATACGTTTAGAGTGAATAGATGTCTTTTTCTAGGTATTAAATAAATGTGTAGGACCATCTGCAGACAGGACACTTTGCCCAGTAATTAACATAGTAGATGGCTTGAGGTTTGGCTTGACATCATGCTGTGTTGCTGATGTGACCAGATCCTCTCTCTGGTAGCTGGAAGTGGGTACAAGTGCCCACCTAGCTGGACAGGTATGTGTGCTGTGAACATAGCACTGATTTTCCACCTATGTTCTCGCCAAAGCAAGTCCTTTCATAGCACCAAAGAAAAATCTCTTGTTCTTAAGAGTAAACTTTCTCTTTATTGTGCCAAAGCATGGAAATTATGCCCCTACTAAGCTGGAGGATAAACCAAAGAGAGCTCACACATACACACTTCCAGTGTAACTCTGAGTTGCCTGCATGCAATTAGCCAGAATCTGTGGGATTCATGAACAAGAACAAGGTAAAGGGAATAGTTTTAAAAAATGTTCCTACAAACCAAATGAATCTAAGAGGGTCTTGTAAGAAGGCAGTGTGGGTAAACTGGGTCTTTTCCAGCTCCAGACTGCTTTTTGGTCAGAAATCCAGACTCACCAGTGACAATTAGGATTTTCTTTGGCCAAGGCAAGCAAATTTGTTTGTAGGGTGAACTGAAAACAGGAAAACTAATGTTCAGGGGCAAAATAGTTGGTTAAGATCAAGTTCTTGATGCGTTGAGAGCATCATTCAACATGCGACCATCCTGGAGATGGAAAATCTTAGCCTTGAATTGGTGTCCAAGTCAGTGGAGGCTTGACTTTCCTGCCACAAAAATCTGACCATTTGAGTCTGAGCCTCTCAGTTATGCTTGAAAATATCACCCACAGATTTTGTTTATAAGTCATGGAGATGAATTCTCTTATTCCCAAGGGGGTAGCAGAATGAAAACATGCTGTCTTGGTTTGAGATTTGTTTTTACCAATGGAAAGACAAGACACACTTTCTCTTGGTCTTATTATGGGACATCTAAATCTTCCATGTTTTAGAAAAATGGGAAATGTTGCCTTGCATTCAGAAGTACACGAGAAGATTCAAGCACTCTTGCTTCTCATTTCTTATCTCACCACTATTGCTTTGCAGCTTGATTTTACCAGTAGTCCATACCCATATTGTAACTACTCATCTAAGTCAAATTTCAGGTGGTAACAGACTTGTCTTCCCATTTTTCTCCTTTTCTATTTTGTTTCCTCCTTCTTTCTTTCCTTCCTTTCCCCCTTTTTTCTCAACCTTTTTTTTCTCCCCCGTTCTCTCTCCCCTTCCCTTTTCCCCTCATCTAAAAATCTTGTAAGTTCGAGTATTGAGGTTTCCTTTACAGTCTGTGGAAAGAAACAGGGGCATCCTGAGGTGACCAAAGAAGCAGCACATCCAAAAGAAAGAAAAGTTGGTCAGAAGTTAATGAGTTGTGTAGTTAGACCGTCTGTGAAGGAAAAGACTGTCAGCACACACAGTGCATTGCAGAGACAGCCCAGCGTTACAACAGTCATTTTGTGTGCCCTGTCACCGCAACACACTTCTATCAGCTGCCATCCATCACACTGCTTTTCGTATCACTGGTTTCTGTTTTCTCAGTCTGATGAGATAGCCTTACTGTTTGCTGGGGAATTAGCTGGTCCCTGAAAATTGAATCTCATTTTGTAGTTTGCAGTTTCAGCTTCTCTGAAACGTCTCTTCTGAGGTTTTGACATTATTGCTGTACTGTCTTTCAATTAGGAGGTTCACGTGCCTTGCTGTAGAAACTTTCCTCCACATCCCCTTTTGGTCTTGACGTTTTAAATCTGATTGATTGATCAAGGCAGCTGCAGCCCTCACATACCCATCTTGCACTGGTGGGTTTCTTTGCTGGCTGGTATATCTGGACCATCATTACACAGACACTCTTTTCATCCCTGAGAAGACGGTGTGTTATCCTAGTGCCTCTGAGTAATTTTTCTCTTCCTCCTGGTCTTGATGCTCTTTCTGTTGCAGTTTTTATTTTATTTTATTTTATTTTATTTTATTTTATTTTATTTTATTTTACTTTCTGTTCCTTTTTAGTTTACATGGGAGTTTTTTACAGTGCAGCAGGAATTCATAAATCGGGTTGTATGCCAGTGAGCAGAAGTTAGTAAACCGCCAGACAGTGACTGATAGATTTTGGGATTATTTCAGCTGGTTGTCTGTAATAGAAAGGGACTGGATACAAAAAGCCAGAAGGTCTTTTCATTGCCGAGTTCTCATTTCCAGTGTAATGCTACTAACTGCTTAAAATCTCTCCCTTTTGCACCCTTTTCAATTCATCTTGTCTTTCTGCCACCTCAGGTGGTGAGTTATTTCAGTGCAGTTGTGCTGGTGTCATTTATGACCTCTTTCTTCTGGCTACAGAATGATGCAAAAGATGCCTGTAACTTTCTGTGGCAGTGACACAGCGCTGGCATTTACTACTACTAATCCAGCAAACAGTGCAAGATGTACTTTTGTAAGCATAAATTATTAATGACTGTTTCTTTCCTTTGGCATGACTGAAATGCCTTTTCTATAAACGCCTTTTGTAGCTGTGAATGTGTGTGCACTTGGGACCCATAACTGCGAGCAGGTCTGTGTGAGTAACGACAGATCCTACCTTTGTGATTGCTATGAAGGCTATACTCTGAATCCAGATAAGAGAACCTGCTCAGGTATTACTCCTTCGGTAAATGTGTTCAACTAGATAAAAATCACTTTTTAACACCATAATTGGATTTGAGAAGCTACTTGTGTACATCTGTTGAAACAGTGAACATCTGTCTCTCCAATAATAATAAATCTAGTAATAAATAATAAATAAAAGTCTGCTGCAAGTAATGGTGAGAAGTAGTTTCATAAATCTAATAATAAATAATAAATAGAAATCTGCTGCAAGTAATGGTGAGAAGTAGTTTCATTCCATCACCATCCTTTTATTATGCCTACAGATCCATTCATTAGGGCCAGATGCCAAAACAAAGTCTTCAGATGTAGACACTGTATAGATATTTTCTCCTACCACTTACTCTAATTCCTTCAATTACTATTGCCATTTCTGAGCTGATTCCAAATAGAAATATATTTGAAAATGTGAATATGCACTCCATCCCAAACTACTTGTTATTAACAATGAATTTTTTCTCTAACATGCATCTTGCAGCTGTGGACATGTGTGCACCTGGCAGGCACGAGTGTGATCAGATCTGTGTGAGTAACAATGGATCCTATGTCTGTGACTGCTATGAAGGCTACACCCTGAATCCAGATAAGAAAACTTGCTCAGGTAAGAATTAAAGGCTACTTTAATACGTGAAACTCATGGAGACATGGATGTGTTTTCTGTGAGCTACCTTCATTGTTTCTGATTAAAAAATTGCTTACAGACATCAGCTCTTAAAATGAGAATTCACCTGTACACTTTCCCCTTGGTTCCAGTAACAGTAATATTGCATTTTTCTTTAAACGCGTTTTCTTTAAATGTGGCACTTAGGGACATGGTTTAGTGGTGGACTTGCCAGTGTTAGCTTAACAGTTGGACTCAATGGTCTTAATGGTCTTTTCCAACCTAAATGATTCTATGATTCTATTACAAAAATGCAATTTGGCACTTAAGTACCATTTTATGGTCTTCAGAATACTTCATAAACATCACTTAGTCCCTGGGAGAGGATGAACCTATATTCCAGAGATGCCCACCAGCACTGTGTCTCCATTGGAGAGTGAGTGGCACTAGTCCACAGGGAACTTAAAACCTGATGATTTTCCCCTGTCGTCTCCATCTCTCCTGTCGAAACTCATTCTTTTTTTACAGCTTGCTGGTTCTGCTTCCAAGCTGTGCAGGGATCTGCAATATAGCAACCCCAGTCTTACACTCGCAGCAGCTTCTTGAATTGTCACCCTGAAAAGTTAGTATATTATAAAAACTTTTTTCCCCCAAATACTTCTCTGGTGTTTTTTTTTTTAAATCCAGAAGTTTTGAGCAGCACCAGCCTTAGGGTAGCTATTTCATAACTGGTAAGTGCATCCCTCCCTTTGAGAGCACATAAGCATTCTTCTCACTGAAGTTTTCACTCTTCTTGTTTCTGAAGAGAGAACATAATCTTCTAGTGCTCCTGCTTTTTTGTTTGTTTGTTTGTTTGCTTCTCACTAGCCTTTATATCTCTTTGCCATTTAACAGCATTTCTACATGTCATGCCTGGCTTTTTGTGCCTGCCTTCAGCTCATGGATGAAAGTATGAAGTTAAATTTGGATTCACCATAGTTACTGCTAATATTGCAAGAAACAGCTTCTGCCTTGACATGTGACGGGTTATTGCTCATCTCAGCATGGTGTTTTAGCTTCATCCTTACTGGGGATATTCAGGGCTGTTAGAATTGCTGATGAAAATCAGAACTGCGTGAGATGTGGTATAGTAATGTCTTGCAGTCCCAGTATCCGCCTCCTCCATTAAATAATTAGTAACTGGATTCAGTTGTCTGCAGCATAATATAATAATGTAGTAGGGCACTGATTGAATCCTAATTTGAATCCTAATTAAATTGTATTTATAAATGTTGAAGCATTAAGACTCTTGAGTGTCTGGGAGGGATTAATAGGTTTCTTTTCTAAAACATGGTTCACCACAGCCACGGACATGTGCGCACCTGGAAGGCACGATTGTGCACAAGTCTGTCTGAGTAATGACGGATCCTACAGCTGTGACTGCTATGAAGGATACACTCTGAATTCAGATAAGAAGACTTGCTCAGGTAAGACCTGATCAAGGAAATACTGTATTTAGCTAAAAGCAAGTAGCTTTTAAAAATCAGGTTAATTTATATTATTTTTCTGATAAATTATCCAAGAGTTTCTGTGCAGCTCCTGAAAACACAATGCAACTTTATTTCTTCATGTGTCCAGTAATAATTTGAGACCCGTGACTCTTTTACAGTTGTGAAGCTTGTAACTGCTGTTATTAAAATGCCATTTGGCATTTCCCTGAGGACTTCACAATATTTTCACACCCATGGAGCACGAATTGCCATATCCACCTGAGAGAGGGGAAGGATAATATATTTGGGGGAATATGTGATGTGCACTACCTGTGCCAGAAACCTCTTCAACAAAGCAGCACAAGGGAATGAGATAAAGAAGAGCAAGGACTGTGCTGGGAGAGAGATTACAGTCTGTATCATCACAAGTGTGATCACTCTTTTCGGTAGATGTGTTTGGACCTTAAAAAATACTACAGCCTTAGAGCTCTAGAGGATGGAGGGAAACGTTCTTTCCCAGTGCTGGTCTCTTGTGGACAATAGGAGCATAGATGTAGCTGGTACTTAAGGAGGTACATATAAGTATATAGTACCTACAAATGAATATGTATTCTATATTATTTTCACTTGATTAGGATTTGAACTTCACTCTTCATTTCTTTGGATGTCTCACTGATGATTTATTTATGCAAAATCCTTTTTTTCACTTCCATTATAATCCCTTTCCTTACGAGATTTTGTGTGACAAAGCGCTGAACCTCAGCTTTGAATTCCAGGAGGTTCCTAGGCAAATCTCTCCAGTTAAATCATATATGTCTCGCATCTCAAAGAGGTGAAGCCACAGGGCCTCAATATTTCTTCCTGCCTAGTTTAGGAGCTGATTTTGTAAATATAGTTCTTAAGATTAACTCTCACCTGGCATTATATAGACACAATAAACATCTGTGAGGGAATGTGAATTAAGTTAGGAATCCCCTTTGGAAGTCACACCCTGAACCTCCTTTCATAGCACTGATTCTCCCCCAGCATAGTCAAATTTCAGATTATTTCCCTAATATGCTTGCTTTCTTTCTCTTTTGAATCTCATTTTGCAATAGGCTGCTAATGATTTCTCAACCATCCAGGTCTTTGTGATATAATAAAAATAGTCTAGGTCCAGGAGGGGGTCTTTTCTTTTTCTTTCTTTCTTTCTTTCTTTCTTTCTCTCTTTCTTTCTTCTCCTTTCTTTCTTTCTTTTCTTTCTTTCTTTGCTTGTGCCTTACTGAACCGTCTTACTGCAAAGATATCCAAATATAGGTACTCCTTCTCAGCTTGGCCTTTCAGAGTTGATGTGTTAAATTTGGCAGAAAATATCAGCCTCACACATCAAGTGCCCACTTTGTAACTGGCAGTGGGTGCCACGTCTCTTTTTTTCCGCAGCCATGTATACTCTTCTGTTTATGGTCTTTTCACTCCATAAACCAGTGTCTTATCCCACTCAATTACAGCTGAAATAATGCCAAATACTCTTTAAATCCAGATATTTGTTCTCTGAAATTCCTTTGGATAATTATTTTGTAACTGGGTCACTGCTAGTTCGGTTCCTTTTGCAATCGGAACAACTGCAAAAAGTGTTGCCAGTGTTCCAAAAATCATATTAATTTTGTGATGTTGGTAGCCAGATAAAAACACGCTCTGTATACCTTACCATGGCTAATAGCGTGCTGACATGCAATAAAACCATCCTGTTTCGAATCCAAATGAAGATTTGTTTGCAAATGGGAATTACTACCAACAACTAAATTGAAGTTTGGCTATTGGCTAATATTATTCTCTTCTCAAATGCCTTCCTCAGCTGTTGACGTGTGTGCACCTGGAAGGCATGACTGTGAGCAGGTCTGCGTGAGAAATGATCTGTTCTATACCTGCGACTGCTACCAAGGCTACACCCTGAATCCAGACAAGAAGACTTGCTCAAGTAAGAGCAGATTGCTGTTCCCTATCCCCCCATAACTTCCCCAGCTAGGTACATGTATTGAAATAGCTCTCATTAGCAGGTTAATGTATTTGGATCTGTTTGAGAAATTTACGTGTGCATTCAGGTGTTTTAAGACAGTTCTATGTCTCTCTGCCTTTTCCACTTTGAGCAATATTTAGAGATATAAAGCACTTCATATGCAACAATGCTAGTAACTGCTTACCATTTGGTCTTTCTTTATCATCTTATAACTAAGGCTTTCACTGTATTTTAAAAAATTATGCAACATTCAGCAAACCCAGAACTGAGAAATAATTGAAGAGAGAAGAGCTGGGGTTAGTCACAGTCACACACTTTGCAGTACTGTGGAAACTACAGGAGACAGCTTGAGGTGATGTCCTCCCCTCCAGGCTGAATTTCATTTTGCTGTTTGTTTCTTTAGCTTCTCAGTGACTTTGTGTTATAGTAAAAATGTAATCATATTAGAAGTGCTTCTTTCCTTCCCAGTCTCCTTATTGTGAAGTTACTGTATACTGGAAACTTTTCCTTGCATGCCTTTGGAGGTGATCTGGCACTTCATATCTGGTGGGGTTAGGCAGCTGTGGTCAGGGTGAGCACAGAGTGTACAAAGTAAGGACTGAGGGAGACCCCAGTAAGGCAGTTAGTTCATGTCACTGCTCCAAGGCAAGATCAGTTACACATCTCAGTAGTTGCTGGTAAGATTCACGTAGGATAGGCTCCCAGCATGGAAAAGCATTGCCATTGGGAAGCATTAAAAAATCTTATCTTGTTTTTGGATAACTGTTTCTCCAAAATGCATTCTGTAGGAACTGAGGTATGTGCACCAGGAACCCATGACTGTGAGCAGGTCTGCGTGAGTAATGGTGGATCGTATACCTGTGACTGCTATGAAGGCTTTACCTTAAATCCAGATGAGAAAACATGCTCAAGTAATTAATGTGGTTTTTTTCTAAATATATTTCTTGAAGTACCTCTCTGGAATGTGTTAAATCCTTTTAATCTGTTTGACAAACATTCTATCAACTCATAAACTCCCTGAAAGTATAATCCCTTTTCATTCTTTTCTGCCTGTTTCCACTAATGTTTTGAGCTAGTTTCATCCTTCTTGTTTAGTTATAGCAGTAACTGTATTTAAAATGACAGTTGACTCTTACCTGTCACCACACATTTAAGGACTTCACCGTATTTAAAAAAAAAATTGTTATAATCTGCATTTCCTCATGAAATGGGAATAACTGGGGGGATTGGCAAGGCAGGGTTTTGGGGCATCTATCTCTGGGGCATGGGACTCAATTGTGTACCAGCATTCAGAGGATGGTAGAGGCCAGAGGGGAACAGAACTAGGGTCAGAAGAACTACTGCAGTGCTAAACCATATGTTCTTGTCCATTCTTCCAAGCTAAGTGGGGCAGGCATGAACTCACCAACTGTTTTACCTTCAGATGGGCAATGATGGCATCAGCTGTTGGCAGAACCTCTGCACCATTTCACGTGGGATCATAAGTTGGGTTGGAAGGGGCCTCAGGAGGTACCTAGTCCGATCTCTGGTTCAGAGCAGGAATAACTTGCCATTACATCAAGTGGCTAAGGACCCTATGTAAGAGCAAAGTTATAAAATAGGTGGATATAGCCAAACACCATCTGCAAAAATAGTAATTTTTTTGTAGATCTGGACTTAAACATAAATGCCGTGTAAAAACACAGCTGTAGCATGTTTTGTATGACTTGCTGGGCATCTCAGTGGCAATGGGAGTATCCAGGATTTTGAATATCAAATACTGGAAGACTCTAAATTTCACAGAAGGACTGTAGAAGATTTCAGGGTACCCTTGGGCAGTTGCCAAAGTTGGTTGGAAAAGTAATTTTGTTAAAACAGACATAATCCAAGGAGGATCTGTATCTGTCATTGGAGAATTTAAATGCAAACATAAAAAAATTAACTGGCAGTTGGTTGGAAACCAACGATGTTGGTGTGGTATTTCGAACTGGCCTTCCTCCAGCTGACTCTTGAACAGCTCTTCTTTGTACATTGACCATAAAGCCAGTGGAACGTTCCAAAGAAGGGAGCTGAACAAATACAGGTTCAGTGGAATCAAGGAGACACCAGTTTCAACATTGGCTCTAAGACAAATGAATTTCTGCACTGCTAGAAATGAATCTGTTCATAGATTTTGCAGTTTCCCTGCAAAATGGAAATATCAATGGCTTGATTGATAAACAAAAAAAGAAACCAAAACAATTCAGAAAAAAAGAGAAATTGTACCCAGGTATAATATTTCTGTTGTTTTACTGTTATAATGCTCACATGATTTGTTTGCCATTTATCAGCTATGCATTTATATACCTACAGAAAAAATCACTCAATCATCTGCCATCGTTGCCTTTGCAAGCAATGTAAAAAAAACGTATAAAGAGACAGGTATTACATACAAGTAATACCTCTTGATAACTTGTTGAAAGGGTATTTCGTAATTGTAGGCGTTCTTTTAAGAAGGCTCTGCCTTTGGAAACTTACTATTCTGGTCTCAGATGTAGATGGTAATCTCACTACAGTACCTGTGCTTCAGTAGCTGTTGATATATTTGTTCTTATCCTGTCACAAGTGGTGCAGCTTGCCTTAATTCCTATTTTCTTTATGGAGTAGGTGAGGTTAAATTGTCTTTCATGTAGCTAAGAACTCAGAGCCATCAGCTGATGCCTGACATTATTATGCCACACTGAAATTATCATCTCTCTGAGCCCTTTGTGATCATCCCTGGTTTTGTGGTGGATTATGGAGAAAAAGGAATTCTTGAGGACAGCTGAGGCTGGTCCCCTCTAGGTCTGGAAGACTGAGGGCAAGACCTAGGAACAGATTTAATGGAACCACTGTGGAGTATGGCAATGCTTGCTTTCTCTTTCTTAAGAGACTGATGACTTCTCTGTCATACTAACTGGCTCCTCCATTAATATTGCTCTGCCTTTCTACTAGATTTTAAATTCATTTGGGCATATTTGAATGTTGTTGTTCCCTCCATCCATATTCATGTGACATTGGAATGGACTTGTGTTCACACTTCTTGAATCAAAAATGATACTCCCTATGCACGCATATTGCCAATGTTACAAACTTGTGGGGTGATACATATTGATGACTTAGCTGAACCTTTATTGCTTAGTATTTAAAATTAACACGTGTTCCTGCTTTCATTTTTGTATTATTTACCAAGTGGTAAATTAAATTCTCCTAATTCTTTCCCAGGCTGAGAGGTAGGTATCTAAATTCTACCCACATCTTAGAAGTTGATGCAAACTGACCAATTTCTGACACTGACTGACTCTATGTGCCTAAAATCATGTGCCTTCCTGCTTGGCTTGCAAAACTCCTGGAGGCTTAACTTTGGACTAACAGATTCTCAGAAGTGCTGTGTTTGGGAGGGATGGGTGCCTGTCGTGGTTTCAGCCCAGCCGGTAACAAAGGACCACGCAGCCGCTCGCTCACTCCTCCCGCCCCCCTCCGGTGGGATAGGGAGGAGAAGCGGAGGAGAGAAAAGGAAAAAAAAACCGGAACCTCGAGGGTTGAGATAAGGGCAGTTTACTGGGACAACACACACACAAAAAAGTTACAACAACAACAACGGTACTAATAAAAGAATATACAGAAGGGGTGACGCACAGTGCAACTGCTCACCACCCGGAACCCGACGCTCCGCCACTTCCCCCACCGAAAGTCGAGAGCGCTCCCCCGGCCCGCTCCCCATTTATATACTGGGCATGATGTCACATGGTATGGAATAGCTCCTTGGCTAGTTCAGGTCGGCTGCCCCGGCTGTGCCCCCCCACCTCCCAGGTTCCTGTAAAAATTAACTCTATCCCAGCTGAACCCAGGACAGTACCCCAAATGCTGTTACAATCCAGCTTTCACAGGGCAGCAGCCTTGATTTTGTATAGATAGATAGACTTAGGTTCTGTTTATATACATTTAGATATGAGGAAGAAATCCTTTACTATGAGGGTGGTGAGACAGTGGAACAGGTTGCCCAAAAAAGTTGTGGCTGCCCCATCCCTGGCAGTGTTCCAGGCCAGGTTGGATGGGGCTTTGAGCAACCTGGTCTAGTGGAAGGTGTCCCTGCCCATGGCAGGGGGATGGACTAGATGACCTTTAAAGGTCCCTTCCAACGCAAACCATGTTACGATTGTATCATTCTTCTGAAGAGAAGCCCAACAAATTAGTCATGGCCTTAAATACATCTAATTGAATAGATTCTGTTTGCAGTGATGCCAGTGGCCTTCCCGTGTGGATAGTCTGATGGTCAAAGTACTAATTAGAAGATGGAGACCTGGAGTGCAGGTTCTTCTCGGTCTGCATCACCTGAACACACTCATTCTACTTCCCAGGGTGCCCTACCTTTTGGGATGGGGGATATTCTGGATGAGAGGGAAAGATAACAGGCAAAGGGAAGATTCAGTCTAGTCTAGCAATTAGAGTTGATGGGGGAGGCTGGTTGGTCCCTGCACCCAGGCCTCTTTTTATATTTTGCTCAATAATGTTCTAATTTAAAGAGTGCAGAGGATCCAGGTAGGCAGGCGAGGAACTCCCTGCTCTGCCTTCTCCTCGGTTAGGGTCAAGGTCTCTCTTGCCTGTCCTGTTTCTGGACTATGACACTCGTGTCTCTGGTTACACACCAGCCCCTGTTCACTGCCGTCCCTCCTTCCCAGCTGCCCTGGGTTGCAGTACTTGCTGTAGTCTCACAGCATGAGTTCAACTCCTGTTGCAGAATCTAGCGTTTTCCTGGGATTTAAATGTTCGATAATTGTCATAAATATTCTGAATGCTGTTTTGTCTCTCAGGAGCCATAACGAGCAGTCTCGTAACAACTGAAGAGTCATGTAAGTGTGAAGCCATAGCTGCCCTGCAGGACTCGGTCACCTCACGCCTTGAAGCTCTGTCCACAAAATATATCCTTTTTCTTACATGATCTTCTGCATTCAGCTCTTTATTGGTATTTTAGAGGTAGCTGTTTTGATATAAGCCAGGGAAGGATATACAAAACCAGAAAGTATTTTCATGGTGATTTTAGAAATGTTATGGAGCAAAATCTCGGGTTGTTGCAAATACCACTACGTTTTCACATTTATTGAAGGGCTTTAGTATCAAGATGCAGATAAAACGCATATGCCCACATCCCCTAGATTATATATGCTATGTTGAACATCAAGCACTGCTCTATTCATAATTCTTCCAGATAACTTTTACAGTTACAGCAAATGCTCAGTTTTGAGCCCTCCTATTATGTCCCAAAATTTTCAAGACAACGTCACAGGCAGTGTGACAACAGTACCATTAGCTGGGGTATTCCTCTGCATCCCACCCCTGCAGGCAGGCACTGTCCCAAGCAATTTTCATGCACCTTCTTCTTTTCCATGAAAACGTGCTAGCTCATTAATATCCAGTGGCTGGGATATATCAGAATGGGCGAGCTGCGAGGCAGGGTGCCAAGGTTGGAGGCACTAGGCAAGCCTCGGGTCCATGGGACATCCGAGGTGCAGGCTGGTGGGTGCCAGCAGTGCTGCGCTGCAATTTGCCGGCTTCATTTGCTGCAGTGCACCGCTTGCGGCAGTGAAGAGAAATGTGGTCAGCCCCCAGATTAGACGTTTCACAAACATGTGGGAGAGAAAAAAACAACAAAAAAAGACAAAGCGGTCAACTCTGTGGTACCACAGCAAACCTGAATGCTGGAATAAATGCCCTCAGATGGCATGGCAGGAACTAATAACTGGAAGTTAAATTTGGGCAAGCTGTGATTCAACATAAGGCACAATTTTTAGAAGTTAGAGTGGTTGATGACTGTTACAATTTACCAAGGATTGTGGTAGATTTTCATCGCTGGAAATTTTTGAGACTGCATGCTTTTTTCTGTAAAAGGTGCTCTTGTTCAAATAGGAATTGATTTAGAGGAGCACTATGTCTGTGGTTGTCATCCTGATCCCTGGGGCTTCAAAATCAAGGAAGAGTGGGGTATGTAGGATTAATCAAAGGAGGAGAGCAAACTAGAAGTTTTATATGTGAACTCATCGTTTATACAGATAAATTATTTTTTCAGTTTGCCAAAGTTGCTGAAAGCCAAATGAAAACTTCTGCCAAAGACACAAGACTTTCACACTTCTTGAATAAATTCAAAGGTTTTTTTTTATAAGATCTAACTGCAAATCCCTCTTCTTGCAGTGTGCTTGGAGTTCAGTTTATCTGCCTGGGGAAGGTGAAGGGAAGACTGATTTTCCTTGGATTATAGTATATAATTTGAGGGAATCTAAGTAGTTAAAACTGAACACCAAGATAATTAAACCTCCAATGTCATCTCAATAGTAGCCCATCCTTCAGAGAACAATCTTTCTGCCCCAAAGAGCTAATGTTAAGCAAGAAAATGCCGTGGTTTCAAGTTAGGAATATTCTTTATTACTAAGAACTGAGGCTTTCTTTCAAAGTTATTCTTTGGTGGGCAATTTCTATCCCTAGTGTCCTTTCAAGATCTCTAAAACGTTTTGAAATCTCTGGTTCAAGCATGTATTGACCTCATTTAGAAAGCAGACTGTTTGTTGAAAATACAGCAATGAGAAAGACTATAAATAAACCAAACCTTATAGCCACCTATTATATTGTCCTTAACAACTGTCCACTAGATGAAGTATCTGAGAAGCTGCAGGCGTATCAAGGCAGACAGTAGGTTGTCTGAGCTATCATTCTACCTAATTTTAAAATAGCCTTTCAGAAGCAGTCCTTTTTATTGTGTTCAGCAAGCTTTATTTTGCTGCACAGCTTACAAATCAACAGTTGGTTTGTTATTATTGACAAATGTCAACAAGACTTCAGGAAGACAACTGTCTTGAAAATACAGTGACCCTGAGGATCTTCATGTACAGTCACTTTATAACCATAAAGCTACCTATACCTGCTGTGCTTCAGTTTGTAGTACAAGTAGTACAGCAGGTACTGCTTTTCTGCAGTAACTGCATTTTTATTCTCTTATTTAAAAGTAAATACAGAAAAAATGAATGGATACAGTATATCACATTATATAAAACTGTGAAATGGCAAGGCAAGTAAAAAATGTGCCTATGTCTTCTGTCCATTAAATGGGAAAGTTAGTTGGGGTCTTGTAACTTATTTTAATAAAATAAAGTATGATAAGCACACTGATGTTGGAAGATTTTTGTATACAACTTAAAGGATGTGTTATGAAATAAAGGGTTTAACAAAAACAGGGTAGCAAAACCCCAAAGATAAAGGAGGCACAAATGGAAGAAATGCACAGAGTTAAACAGGATGCTATCCCCAAGTCACTTAGTTCGAAAAAGAACCATTTGATTTTAAAACCTGCAAGTCCTTGTTAATATAGATGAAAGGTTTAATAGTAATTTCAAGTATTAATAATGTTGTTTAACACTCAGAAGGATGAAAGATGTCCTCCAGTTTAAGGTTTTTATCCTGCAAGGTTTACTTATGTTATTAGTCAGTCATTCCTGTTGTCATACCATGGACTTTACTGAGACTACATATGCCAATTGGGCTTGCAGGATGAAACACAAAAGCTAACAATTTAAAAATTTAATTATTAAAGGAATCCACTTGTTTTGCACACTTGGCATTTATAATCATCCAAATGCTTTAGAGACTATATTTAAATAAATTTGAAGATGAAGTCAAAACTATGATTATTATTTATTTTCTTTCTAGAATTGAAAAATCCAACATGTTTTGTAGAGCTTTGCAATATAATTACACAAAATATTGTATCAGTAGCTGGTACGTCAAGGGCATATTATAACAACATCTGTGCTTGCTTCATGCCCTGCACATAATAGATACAAACAATTGCAAGGAAAATCGGTGGGCATAAGTTCAGTTATCATGTTCACTGCACATGCCAGTGAGACTTCAGGTATGTCTATACAGTAATGTTAAGTTAGAATATAATACTAAATACCATGGGTGAACATGGGACACAGTTTCAGCAAGGGCTAAAAATGAGACCATAAACTCTCCAAGACTGCTGGATTGGTCTGTTGTTGATATTTTGTGATGTGTCCCCACAATATTAATTTTCTGTAGTTCAGTTAAAGTTAGCATGGGACAACCTAGCTATGCTACACTTGCTTTGTGATGTGTCCCCACAATATTAATTTTCTGTAGTTCAATTAAAGTTAGCGTGGGACAACCTAGCTATGCTACACTTGCTTCCTCAAAGTGCTGTGTATGCATACTTTTTCTGTAAGTCATGGAGTTCTGTATCCAGCACTTTGCTTACTTTTAAGTCCTCTGCTTAGACTTGGGAATTAAACAAGGACTTACAGGGCCAGAAGTATGCCTTGGCCTCCATAACTGGTAAGAATAAACAAGTTGTAAATCTAATGCAAGACTTTCCAACTTCTTGGCAATTGGGAGTAGATGACATCAGTCCCATTTACACTAAGGCCAGCTGTCAGATGAGATGTGTAATTTTATATGATAGTGGAAAATCGTCCTGGAGGCCAGATGTGACTTGCAAGCTGTCAGCTGGGCAGGTTTTCTTTAACGCGTTAGTATTCATAACTCCATTTACATTACAAATGATAGTGTTTACATTCAGTTTCTCTGAGCAGTTATCTTGTCTCACTTTGTGTTTGTGAGCACCAGGTAAAATTCCAAGGTGATATAAGCGATTTCTTTAAAATAGGACATACCAGCATGTCCTACTGACTGAACATTTTTATTTTAAAGGTAGATGTACTTGTTGATATGGAATGAGTAATTATACTGTTTTAATTATTGGGGCAGTACAACTTTAATGCAGAGAACTGTTATGAAAAGAACTAAATTTGATTTTTCGGATGCTATTTTAAAATTATTTTTATTCTGAATAGGATAGAATAGAGTAGAATAGAATAATATTTCAATTGGAAGGGACCTACAACGACGTAGTCCAACTGCCTGACCACAGGCATTTTCTAAATGACCTTTAGCTCTCTTACCTAAAATGCTTACTGGGGTTCAGCCAGCTTTGCTTTACAGTTCTGTCTTATGTATGTGCTTCCAAGTTGGCATCAGTCAAAAAGCTGGATTCAGTGCTCCTCACTGTTGCATGTTCATGTAACTTGAATAAAATGATCTGATGATAACCTGTGTCTGGTTCTCTCTCTCTGCATTTCCAGATAGCCTCTCTGAGAAGAGGGGAATATGCTGAACTTGAGGAGATGCAAGTTTGAGAACTTGGCTTTGTCATGATTCTCCTTTGACACTGAACAAATTGCATATATTTCGGTGTTTGTGTTGTGCATGAATGCACTGTGGAATGCTTAGCTGCTATGAAAGCAAGGGGAATGCCCTGGGAGACATGGCACTTCCATTCTTCCTGTGACAAGCATGGGAGTTTTTAGAGCAGAATGCAGAAGACACAGGACAGACTGTCTTCTGTACATCTCCCACCTTCCTCTTTTCTGTCGATCAGCTGCAAAACAGCTTTGGTATGGAAAATATTTATTTTGCAGCTGGGTCCAACCTAGCCTGGAGTCAGTGCTGCAGAGCCAGGCTGTTCCTGAAGCCCCTTGCACACCTCCTGCGGGCACAAATCCGGGTGTGATCCTTCTCTCTGGACTGCTCAGTGTCCGAGAGCTTTGTAACAGCAGCCATGGCGCTTGCCTATCCTCTCTGACCCCCTGAATCAAGGCATTATTTATTCATCTGTGTACGTGAGCGACTGACTGACCAGAGCTGGCTGCGGGGGCAGGCAGCACCTTCTGAGGGAGCAGCAGGAATGGCGTCCAGCGCCTGCGGCCTCAGCCACAGCCACCGCTTACCTCAGTGAGCAGTGACGCCCGGGGCAACTCGGAGAACGTACTGATGTCAGTTACACTAAAAACACTGCGTGCAAACACTCCGTGATTCGCAAGCTTTCGGATCTTCCTCCATGTAAAAGCAGAGCGACTTTTTATTAATCAATTACCCGTGCTTCCTACCCGAGCTGAGCACGACCGTTAATCGCTGTGCCGGGGCGGGCAGAAACCCCCAGCCCACCTCCCCGCTCAGGGAGGTGTGCCTGTCACGGACGGTGCCCCGGGGCTGCCGCCGCCTCAGCCGCCGCCTCAGGGACTGCAGCACGCTAACGCCGCCTCTCTTCTCCCGCGCCCGGAAGTAGAGGAGCGCGGGCCCGGGGGGGCGGGAACTTCCGGCGGCGGTTGCCAGCGTGACGCGGTTACCAGGGCGGCCGCGCTGGGCCCGCCATGCCGCGCCCCGCCGGGCCGCCGTGAGGAGCGGGGTGGGTCGGCGCCCCTCCGCCCGCTCCGCCAGGATGTTCATCTACCTGTGCAAGAAGGTGCTCCTGGGGCACGGAGGAAAGCCGGGGCGGCGGGGGGGGCAGGCAGCCCTCGGCGCAGGCGGAGTTCTCCGCTCCCCACCCCGGAGCCCCCGGGGGTTGGGACCGCGGAGGCCTCGGGGCGCCGAGGGGACCCCCGGGGCGCTGAGGGGACCCCCGGGGCTCCCTCCCGCCGCCTGCGGCCGCTGCGGCTCTGCTGACGCCGGTGGTGCGGCCGTGGGCTTGGTCCCGGTCCCTGCCCGGAGTGCTGCCCTGCTCTGTCCCGCCGGCTCCTTCCCGGCCTGGGTTTGGGGCTTGGGGTTTCTTTGGCCTTCAGGTGTCTCCTAAGCAACTGCTGCCCCAGGAGACTTTCGACATCGCTCTTCAGCTGGAGACCAGCTCGTGGCAAGGCCCAGTGCACGGCGTGGTCCCTCTCGCCTGTTTTGTTCCTCATGGTGCCTTCTCCGCGCACCTTTGAAGATGTCCTGTTATTATTATTTACAGCATATGTTAGATTTCCTTTTTCTCAAGTGTTGTGTTGCACAGTTTCACTAGTGCTTGTAATTATAGTTGCCGTCTGTCTCTTTTTGCATGTACTGATCTGTTGATAGAAATAAGTTTATCTTGTGTGCTATCATAGGTGTCTTTGAGGTGTTCAAAAAGAGTATTTTAAAATAAAACATGATTCTTACAACTGTGTGGAGATACAAAATATTTCTTTTTCAGATTGCGATTCCTGGTAACGTTCGATTAAGATGTATTTCCTGGAATAAGGATCAAGGTTTCATAGCCTGTGGTGGAGAGGATGGGTTACTGAAAGTTTTAAAATTAGAAACACAGACAGGTAAATGTGTTTTTGTTTTTTTTTTTAAGAGCAAAATCCACCATACTTCACAAAGCATGACTCCTTCCACAAGTTACTTGACAATATTGCATACGTTTTAAATCTATACATAGATAGTTACATATTTACATAAACATTGAATATGCTGTCGCTTCCTTTTGAACACTGTTTTCCTCCAGCTTGTCTTACATGGCACATGGCACATGTCTACCTCTTATATCTGCTGAAGTTGTCTTCAGTGCTGATTCTTTTTCAGGGCATGTGTTTAATTCTTGTTCTTTTTGTATAGGCTTCCAGTTTATTTTGGAATTTACTTCATTATTTGTCGATTTTGTTTGAATGTTCTCTACCATCTTCATTATTTGGGGGACAAAGCTGTGTATTTTTTTTTTTTTAAATAAATATGTTCCAAGAAGAGTAAAATCTAATATATTTTCAAATTCTTTTAAACCTTTTTCTGAATGTAACAAAATGTGATAGCGATAGTTGTTGTGGTGTTTTTTGTTGTTGTTTTCCTGAAGAACTGCTAGACCATAAAGACTATATGAGTTTGGATGACAGATGTGAATAGCAAACACATTGAACTGAGGGGTGGAAAATTCATCCTGCAGTTACAATATATATACTTTTTGGTGAATAATTTTATCTGTTTAAATAGTGATTAGAGCTGCAATAGTGATAGAGACATGGTAATATGTATGCTTTATTAGGTTTATTTTATAGCTATTTTTGTTATTTTTAGATGAAGCAAAAATAAAGGGACTTGCAGCTCCTAGCAATCTTTCTGTGAATCAAACTCTTGAAGGTCATAGTGGTAAGTTTCTTTGGGCATTTAATGTACTTCTGATTAGAATAAAAAAATACGAGATTTTGTGAAGTTGATAGAGTAATTTTGCTATAACTTTTTATTATAAGCCTGAAATAAAGACTATCAGTATTCAACTCAGGTATGTAACAGCTTGGCTATCTATTTTTAGCAAGTTACCTGATGAACGACCTGCAGTCAGTTGTTCATGATCTGTGAGTGAATTACTGGGTTGAGAATCAAACTGATCTAGCCTTACCTCAGTTCTCCTGGCTGATACTGTATGAGTGATACAGGACACATGCTGCACAAAACAAGCTCTGCTCTGCCTGTTATGATTTAAAGTTTTGCTTACGGATTTTGCAAGGTTACATCTGTGAACTTTGACATTATGGCCTAACTTGTATTTTGTATTACCTCAGGCCTTGCTTTTTCCAAATTATTTGGTCCCCATTCATTATCCTGAGAAGGAAATACTGATTGCTATTTAAGTGGATGATTCTATTGTATGTGTTCCATTACAGAGGGACTTCTTTTTCTTTTTAGTCATGCAGTGCTGCTGGTATAGTACTTATAATATCTGACTTCAGCGTGGTTAATCTGGAAGTGCTACTCATTTGCATGGGACTGGAATATATTTTTAGGTGTTTACATAAAAGATCATGATACATTTGCTCCCATAGATTTGTTCACTTACTGCCTTGGTAGATGACAGATAAAGAATGCTTTATAGCAGAAGAGAAAAGCTAAACTGATGGGCAGTTGATGCTGGAATTGCTCAGTTAAAGAAACAATGGTATCCTACTGTGGTTTAAAAAAAAAAAAAAGGACAACAATTTGCTCTTTCACTGTATATTAAAGTTTTAAACTCTGTACGATAGGCTACAATCAGACATGAGACTAAAAGCCTTCTTAAGCAGTTTTTCTAGCAACATGTGTGGATAAGCCTGTTGTTTTTGGGGTGTGTTTTTTTTTTTAATAGTGTCCATGAGCTTTGCTTACATGTTATGGTAGCTTTAAATTTTCTTCTGAAGAAATCGAAGTTAGTTCGGTGAACCTGATCTCTGTCTTAAATATATCTTCATTTTCCCTTTATTGACAAATTAAAGAATGTGTACATATGTAGACTGCAGTATAGTATACAGACAAAGTTTAGTGAGGTTAGAAAACAGGCTAGAGAAGGATAATGTGTGAATACAGGGAAATTAGACAGGGAGGAATTAAACTCTCATGTGAGAAATGTTACATGGTCATCATCCGTGGACAATGGGATATGAAAAGAATGCTAAAATCCTTATATTATTTGAAGAAATGGTCTTTTTATGAGGATTTGCAGTTGAAACCTGCCAACAGTCATGTTATTTTAGGGGCCTGGTTAAACATGATCAAAATAATGAATTGTGAGGAATTGATTTAGTGGATATTTTGAATGGATGTCTTCAATTCTGAAATAGTTTACTGTTACTTCAAAAATCCCCGACATTCAGGATATCTTTGATTGCATCTGTTGGTGAAGTTCATGGCTGAAATGCTGAAAAATTGAAAGGATACAGAAGAAATGGATGAGAGGGCATGAAAGCGTGTGATGCTTGAAGTGGCCAAGTTCATATCCAGTGTTGACCTGATGAAATAAGATACCACTTAGAAGCAGTTTGAAGATGTTTCAAGTCAAGTCAAATATTTATGAGTAGAATCTCATATGAGACTTGAGGGTCTGAAGGAATTGTGTGTAGAGTGCTCTTTTTGCTAGTTGTGAGGGAGAGTTTGTTTCAAAAGTGCAGCACTACTGAGGATCAAACTATTAAGAGGAAGAAAAAAGCAAAACTTCTTAGGACAGTAAAGTTTTGTCAGCTTCCCGTGCTAGCATGTCAGAGGCAGTCAGAAACCACAAAACTATGATTTGGGTTTTGTGTATTGAAGCAATATTCTGAGCAGAGTGTGGAGAGGATGTTACTCAGGTGGGTGAATACAGAAGCAAAAGGAGCCATTTAGCAGAACTTTGAAAGAGGAAATGAGTGATAAAGGAAGAATGCCTAAAACTAAACCAAAGTCAGCAGTACAAATTTCTGAAAAGCTCCAGGTTGATTAAGTTGAATATGGTGGTTTTTATTAACTTATTTAAATGGTGTAAATAAAAAATTCGTATTGTTTTCTAGGCTCTGTGCAAGTGGTGACATGGAATGAACAGTATCAAAAACTAACTACCAGTGATCAAAATGGACTCATCATTGTGTGGATGCTGTATAAAGGTATTCTACAGGATAAATTTAGACGGGATAATAGTCTATGTTGTGAGAAATCTTTTTTTCTTTTCTTTTTTTTTTTTTTTGTTCAGCAATTTTTACAATTCTTTTTCAGATTTTTGATTTTGCAGACTGTAAAGCTCAAAATAGATTTAAAACAATTTCCAAGTTTTTATTGTAATACTTGTCTGCATTTTTCGTAGTGTAGTCCCATATAAAATGGCATTTGTCCTGCAGAGCTACCTTAGGAGAAGATATCAGTTTTTAGCCATATGCTTGGTAAACTGCTCTAAATTTCTTATTTTCTTATCTCTGTTACTTTATTCCCTTAGAGGCAAATACTATATTGAATAAAAAAAAGAAGCAGTGCTTCTTTGTGTAGGTTCTGTTCTGGGTATCATTGTAATATTTAAATAGTGTTGCAAAGTGCATCAAACACAGACATATTGGTAGAACTACAAGAACTTAGCAAACCTGCTTGGAACATCACTTAAATACTTTCATAAAAACAATCTTTAAAAAAGTTTCATTAAGGCAGTGAACTAATATGACTAACCAATGTACTGCTTTAATTGGCTTTTATTGTTCTTGATCTTTTCACACATACATGTGCTTCTTTGGTACACTTAAATTCATTTGAAAGCCAGCAGACCTCTCAGTCAAATGAACAACTTTCCAACACATGTGGGAAAGAAAAAGAAAAGAAAGGCTTTTCTTTTTCTCTTGAGGATTTTTATTTAATGGAAAATGGAAACAAATCTCAGCTTCTCATTCTGCCTGATATGACGTGGCTACTGTCACATAAATCATCTCTTAGTTTTGGAAAAGAACCAGTAAATTACTTAATACATATTCCTATCAAAGGAGGCTGTTCCTTTCATTTATGTTTCCTAGTGTATTCTTGTCAGTTCTGAAATTATGTAAGCACAGATCACTTCCTACAGGGCCCCTCTCGGACTTTGGCTCCCCTCTCCGATTTCTTGTTTGTCAGGTTCTTTTTGGAAATAAGTAGCTCATGTCTGCACACTGGGTTTCACACTAATTATGTCTGTGGAGTCCGGGGGACACTATAGTGTAGTCTTGCTAGAGTTTTACTGAAAGGGCAGAACAACTTTGGTTTTAATTCCTTTCCAAAACTGATTGCTTGTGTCATTTTTTGGTGTATATTACATTGCAGAGTCATATGTAACTTTCTATCTCATGTTTACTTATAAGCAGACCATTCTCAGGTTTCTCCATTTCATTGAACACCTGGAAAAAAAAGTTGTGTGGTAACTTTTATAAACTTTTTGTGTGTCTGTATTATATTTGTGGGTTTTTTTAACAACTTCAGGAATTCCTATTGCTAAGAAATGTCATTACCATCCTATTTCATATCTTTTTAATTGAGAGTAATTTTACTCTTTGAATTCAGTGATTAGCGTGTACCTTGAATCCACTAAAGGATTACCAAATCAGAAGTGTAACTCAGTTTTTCTTCACTACTAATAGGTGCTTGGTATGAAGAGATGATTAACAATAGAAATAAATCTGTTGTTCGAAGTATGAGCTGGAATGCTGATGGACAAAAGATTTGTATTGTGTATGAAGATGGAGCTGTGATTGTTGGATCAGTGGATGGTAAAATTTAAGCTCTACTAATTGTTGTGGTATTACATAGCTTTTGTTTTCAGTATTATGTACATAGTGGCTCTGTTTCTCTAGATAAATACAATTAATAGTTACTTTGTTGCTTTGACTTTCATTAGCTGCTTTAGCTTTTATATTGGTAACTTGCATCCTATTTTTAATTTTGTGGTACGTTTATTAAGTACATTCAATGTTCTGTTACAGGCAATCGCATTTGGGGAAAAGACTTGAAAGGTACCCACCTGTGCCACGTGGCCTGGTCCTCCGATAGTAAAGTTTTACTCTTTGGAATGGCAAATGGAGAGATTCACATTTATGACAATCAGGGAAATTTTATTGTAAGTTCATGGTGGTATAATAAAGGTATTAACTTCAACAGGCTTAAAAACTTCCTTCCTCTTAATTTATTTCATGTTCGTTTGTTTAGTTGGTGGACTTTAGTACTGAGACAAGGTCTTGTGCACAAAGTTTTTATGCAAGATTCATGCAGCTGCAGCTTTTTAACATAAATATTTATTTCTTGGTAGCTAAATGAATATCACATCAACTAATGCCTTTTTGCCTTGCAATAGTTATTGAAAATGTAAAAATATGTATGGTGATACTAATTAAATTAAATGACGCTCATGTTGAAAGTACTAGCGTGCTTTTAGAATAAGGCAGTAGTTTATTTTCCTATTGCTCCTGTCATTCTTTATTACATAAGGAATGTTACCTGCTTCAAAGAAAACCTGCTAATAAGTGGAAAAATGAACGGAAGTAACTATAATATTGCTGCATTCCTATTCCTGTGGTTTACTTATTTATTTTTATCTACTTATTTGGAGTATTGGAATATGACTATGACAAAATGCTAAACAGAAGTAAAACACTCACTTTGAAGGGAGTAATGTATTTGGAACCATGTTCTTGACTTTTAGATGCCTATTATGGTGAATTTTCTCCTTTTCTTTCCTTCCCTTCCCTAAGAAAGTATCTGTTACTCTTCCCATATTCTTTTCTTTAAACCCCCCACTGTATCTTTCTTTCTTCCCACTGTGTGATCAATGGTGTTTCTAGCATGTGCTGTAAAATTCCTGAAATTCTTTAAATAAGTTGTGGCTTCCCCTGCCCCCCAGCCCCACCCCTTAGCAACAATATGTATGGTTGTGTGCTCTTTCTCCCTCCCATAACTTACCTGGTAGCCCTCCTTGAAGTGATCCAGGTGCACTCTTTATGTTTTAGAAAAAGCCCTTACTTGTGTTACCTGATGTACAGGGTTAATTATTACAAAAGTAAACTTAATTGGTGTTCTGATCTGGATGCTTATTTTTTCCAATTATTTTTATATATTATTCAAGAGACTTTTATCAAGAAAAAGCTGACAAAAGGTTTCTTAAAAAAAAAAAAACAAAACAGTCTTGTGGCCAGGAATGGTTTGAAATTATTTTTATTTTTTGCAAAGTTCCAGTGAGGTTCCTTGTGTGTATGCGTGTGTGGTGGGGTTTTTTTGTTTGTTTGTTTTCTTTGGTTTTAAGTTACTTTTCAAACAATGAAAATGCCAACATTAAAGTACTTCTTTGTAGTTAAAATATATGTTTTCATATATCTGATCTGGCTTTGAATAAGGAAGTTTTTCAAACACTTAAAATTGTGAGAATGTGAAAATTTTTCTTTGGACAGGAAAAAATTTTGCATAGACATCTGGTCTTTTGTGAGGTATCAGTAGAGATATAAATTGTTCTTCTAAATAGCATGTTGTATATGACTTTAAATAATTAACCATTCTTGTCTAGGTGAAAATGAAACTGAGTTGTTTGGTGAACTTAACTGGAGCATTCAGTATTGCTGGAATACATTGGTATCATGGTACAGAAGGCTACATTGAACCAGATTGTCCTTGTCTTGCTGTCTGTTATGACAATGGAAGATGCCAGATAATGAGAGATGAGAATGACCACAGTAGGTACAAATGTGGGGTGCTAATTACTGAGCTACTCTTGACCCAAAATGTCTACTTGTGTTTATATTCTTAATGTTTATTTCTTAAAAACTAGATCCTGTTTTGATTGACACTAGTATGAATGTAGTATGTATTCAGTGGAACCACTGTGGAAGTGTATTGGCGGTGGCAGGCTCCCTAAAAGCAACTTCTCAAGATAAAGATGTAAACGTTGTGCAGTTCTATACTCCGTTTGGTGAGGTAAAAATATATTTAATATATAACTTAAATGGTATTTTATCTTAGTATGTTTTGTCTATGTGGTCATTACTGGTGGAATTTGGATGCCAAAATGTAGGTGTTTAGAGTTTTACGTGCTCTAAGGTATCTAGGATATCCACCTGGATCTGGAAAGATGACACAGGACCAGGTACCTTTTTAAAACAGCAAGTTAGTGGCCAGCGTGAAAATCTGAGTGCATCTCGTAAAACACTAAATGATGGGATATGTACAGTGTCTAACTTTGAACACCTAACTCGGATACCTGAGTTCAGACTATAGTCAATAAGCGATTCGGAATGCTTAGGCAGCAGTTAAGATGCTAACTTAACATCTGTGTATCGAATCTGGAAGTACTTATCTTTCTCCACTGGCTTGTGTAAGAGACCTAGGCATCTCTAGATTAGGAGTTTAAAACACGGCAGTGAACGCTCCCCTCTGTTTTTACGGAATCAGTAAAACTGAGAAAACGGCATCTGGTATCAGTAAAAACAATGGCTTAGAAACCTCAGAAAAGGTAAGCTGTTTCTAATCTTCATTTGCCTGTTGGGGATATTGTTTTGTAAATGTTTTTTGTACTTCCTGTCTTTTTTGCGAGATGTTAAACACTCAACAGTTGAGAGACAACTTTCCTATATATTTTTGTTCATGGAGCTACTCTTGCCTTGCAAGGTAATTTCAGGTAATTTCACTTTCCCTCCTAGTAAAATATCTGGAAATCAGTAAGTTAGTGTTACGTATCAGAGTGTGAGGAAGTTTGTCCCTTATATAGAGGAAGTACTTGTCAGCCCTGAGGGTAACTGTGGTAAGGATAGAGCTGTGAGCTGTTCTGTGAAAGGAGTTAAGATCCAACATCGTCTGTAGGGGTTTCCTTAGTTGAAAGTATTAAATGGAACCAAAGGTTTTGGCAATACTGTTATGTCTCTGTTTGCTAATGTCCTTCAGATTAACTGAAACAGGTGTTCCAGATTCTGTATCTAGTGTTTAGAAGTAAATTATTTAGATTTTAGAATTGTTTTGTACTAGTTCCGATATTCAGGTATGGACTTAACTTTTTGGAAGATGGTATATTCTGTGAATAATGTGTGACCAGTATTTGGACTTCATATTTGCATCTGATCAAAGGCATGAAATCGGTACTAAACTGTGTAAATTCATTGATAACACTTTATTTAGGCACAAAGTTATGCCCTCAAAAGGAAAGTTAGATCTAAGCATAAGTATCAGTGTTCTGCTCAGTAAAACATATTTTTTTAAAGCCTAAGATTATTCAAAATCTTACAGTAAATAGTAGATTAATGTATTCTTTATTACATACATCTATATTATTTGCAGACAAAAAGCTTCCCACAAACAAGTGCTCTCTGGGACTAAGGTTACAGTTTTTGAAAACATTATTTTTTTCAGTTGTTTCCTTCATACAAATTCAACAGCAAAATAAAGATATAACAAAAAAAAAGGAAGTTGTATTTCTTTGCTAGCTCTTAAATTGTAAATGGACATCTAACTGCCTTTCTTAGACTTTTTTTGAAAGGGAATAGGGAAGAGGAAAATGTCCATTGCCTCACTGAAAATTGTGTACATATGCAGCTAATTCATTGTATGCTCTTGACATAGATTAGCTATGTTTTTATTTGTTTAAACTATCAGCTGTAGTTAAGGGTGTTGTACATCAACTGATTAATACACTTCCAGCATAAATGAAACTTCTGAGGCATGTCAGGTGTCAGTACTATTGTTGTGTTTATTTTAGTAGCAACTGAAATTTTAAAGGTGATTCAAATTACCAACCAAAGGAAAAAATGTTTATACTGTCATTCTCCATCTATTTATTTTTGTAAGTTTGAACTATCACTGAGTCCTGTTTTTCTCTCTGACAAAAAAAATAATTGAGGCAAAAGAACACTTTATGGTAATACATGTTAAATATCTCCCTCTTTGTTTGCATGTGTATTGTAATTTGAGAATCATTATGGGGTACTGTAAAGAAGATCTATGTTTGGTTTTCATCAACTACCAAAACTGTTGTTTAAGTATTTTAGAGTGGTTTTCCTATGATAAATTTAGAATCTTTTTCTTTCCTTGTTTTAAACAAGCATTTGCGCACACTGAAAGTTCCTGGCAAACAGATATCTGCCTTGTCCTGGGAGGGAAGTGGACTGAAAATTGCACTAGCTGTCGATTCTTACATATATTTTGCAAACATTCGTCCAGATTACAAGGTATGTAGCAATGTGGCACTTAACTGTGTTAATAAGTTTCCTGTTATTTATTCACTTTCTGAATGGGTTGAAAAAGTAGCCTTCTCTAATATATAAATCAATGCTTAACTTATGATTACTGCTTGATCAACACTACTCACTTCAAGTTTTGGTGGAATGTGAGTGTCTGTCTTGGTGATGGAATGACTTAGCCATTGCTTTTGTAATAGATTTGTGATTTTATTTTCATAATAAGGAACTGTATGCTTCGTTAGTATTAACAGAATAGGGCATGATTCTAAATGTGGTAGTAATTGAGGCTGAAATGTAGGTAAGGCTAAAGTGTTTTCATTGCTGTTTGGTTAAACTGAGTGGGCTAAGTGATACAATGGGAATTGTTTGAGCCTTACTTCTACTGTCATTTTTTTGGTGCTGAATTACAAGTTTGAACCAGGAGAGCTGTGTAATCAGTCATTGAACAGTAGAAATTAATACAACCTCATAGGTGTACTTGCTACTTATGTTTCAATTCCCAATATACTTTTTACAAGAGTGTCTTCAGCTAATGTTTTATCTTGCCTACCATGTGGGTTTTTTTGTTTGTTTGTTTGTTTTTTTTTTTTAAGAGTTAGGACTATTTCACTTAAATTTACAGTTTAACAAAAAATAGCAATTACTGTCCAGTATACAGTATTGTATACTTTATTTTTTTCCAGCACAGGATATGTTCTTTAATTATGAGTGTGTAGCCACTGTGATTAAAGAGAGTGTAATGTGAGGAACATACTGCAGCTATATTGAAATGTATTGTTCCACTCAGTTGTGAAAAATCATTGGTCAGGGAGTTATAAACACAAATCTGCTAGGAAGCAATCTCAGATAGTTTGTTGTAAATCTGCTGGAAAAGACTTTGGAAATTTGAGCTGGAAATTAGTCTTGCAGGAAATGCTACCTAATGTTTATACTGGGAAATCTGTAACAGCTGGAACACTGGCCTTTTGCTTTTTCTTAAACTCATCAGTATCTATAGAGACCATGTGTATTTCAAGATCTGGCACAGTTTGCAAATGAATAATATTTTGAAACCTTAGTTTTAGAAACTGCATGTGTAAGCTCTCTCTCCCCCCCCCCCTTTTGTATATTTAAAGTGGAAAAAGATGTGCTTAAATTAATTTATTTCTGCAGCAAATAAACTCTTAACCTGTTGGTTGTATACTCAGTTTCAATGTTAAATATTTTTATGGTGAATATGTGTTGTCCTTCAATAAATAATACACATTACTACCGCTATTTTCTTTCTGATTGTATCAGTACCTCCCTTTTAGGAACTAGATAGTCTAAAAGGTGACAGTCACTAAATGGTAGTGATTCAAAGCTGTCATTAACTTAGGCTGGATTGGAATTAATGACCTGGAAATGAAGTGTTAGTATCACATTACCAATATACTGAATAATCCAGATTCCTGTATTTAAGTATTACCATAATAAGAGAAAGGGGGTTCTAAATTAGTATTACAGTAAAACTATGAATTGAGCTGATCTTTTTTAAACTAGTCATAGTTTACATGGTATCTTTTTGGAGTTGTAATACTAACTTAGAGTCTATAGCTCTAGTTACATTTCTTCTGGTGTATATTACCTTCTTCAAATCGACATTGGATTTCATTTTATGTCCTCATCATCCAGCATTCTGGGGTCCTTTGCCAGTTCTTGAAATCAGTTTTAGATTTGACAAACATGAGTTACAGTTTACTGACTTGTTACATCATAACTTACTCCTTTCATATAAATTTTGAATTTTCAGAATAGTATAAGTTCCAGTTTGCATCTCTGGGAAGGATCCTGTGGTAGTGCTCTTGGTTGTCAAAAACTACCTGTATTCCAATCCTTTTATTTTTATTTCCTGTATCCAAAATGAGCTTGATTTTCTTGAAAATCCAAATAGGTCATATCAGTTGGGTCATCTTCATTCATGTTGCCTCTCTGAAAGATAATAATAATAATAAATGATAATAATAAATGAATGAGGTACAACTTCCAGGGCTAAAAACATGACGACTGTCCAGTGTGTTGTATTTATCCACATCCATCTAATTCCATTATTTATTATATTCCTTTTTTTTTTTTTTTTTTTTTTTTTTTTTTTTTACATCTCTACCTTGTGTGAAAGCTGAATTTACTGATTTGTGATTCCCAGAATCATAATGCTTTTTACATCTGCCCACTCCTGTTCCTCTGGCTATACTCCACAGCATTGTGTTTGAATTCCTGTAGAACTCTACTTCAGTGAAAACCTTTGGGTTCTGACAATTTATTACCATTCAGTTTATAGATGTATTCCAAAAGTTCTTTTGTTGATTCTTTAGTTTATCATCTCAGTTTCATTCCCTGTAGTGTGGGAACCCTTCTGGCCAGCTCTGTAACAAGCTTTCTCCTCTCTCTCTAGTAAATGCTGTTGCAGAGAATTCTATTAGTTTTTTCTACAATTGCATCATCATCCTTAAGTGGTTTGCTTTATATCTCATTTATTTGTCAGCTTCACCTCCTTTTTGAGGTATTTTCTGATTCTGCTTTGTTAGAAAGGGTTTTCATTATTAATTTCTGTAAATTAAATCAGTTGAATGCAATAAAATACATCTTCATGGTTTTTACAGTGTTTGGATATTCCATTTCTTCTTTTGCCTTTTTGCCCTTTCTCCTACTTGTTACATGAATAATTACATTCTTCTGGGGGGAAGGGAGGGTTTTTCTCATGTTACTAATATGGAAGAGGGGATGTGACTTACAGTGCTCCAATATAATTGCTTATTTTTGTCTGCTTCAGGAATTGCACTGTTTGAGGTGTTTATTATATTTCCCTTGGGAAATGAACTTTGGGTTTCTAAATCAATAGTCATAGAGCAAGCATTTTCATGGCAAAAATCATCATCACAGTGGGTATTTCTGTGTACCTGCTGAACAGGAAACAAACAAGGGAAGTGAGATCTTGTCACGTTTTGAGGTTGATCCTCCAATTCTGATTGTGATAAGTTATGCTGTGTGATGGAAAGGCTTCTTTTGCCAGTTTAATATTATGCAAATGACTTACTACCCGAGCTGGGTTCACATACTTTTAATCAATCAGGTCGTCGCTTGAGAGGTAAAGAATATTGAATACTGATTGTGTGTATGAAATAAACACTTTCTTTCATAGCTGTGCACAATGTATTACTGAATTCTTATAATTTCTGACAGTTTTTATCAAAATTGTCTCTCTTGGCAGTGGGGTTACTGCTCCAATACGGTTGTTTATGCATATACCCGACCTGATCGTCCAGAATACTGTGTAGTCTTTTGGGACACAAAAAACAATGAGAAGTATGTGAAATACGTCAAGAGCTTGATTTCTATAACAACTTATGGAGACTTCTGTGTTTTAGCAACTAAAGCAGACGAAAATCAACCTCAGGTAAAGTCTTTCTTTCAAATTTCACTTGAAACGCTCTGTTCCACATGTCAGTGCTTTACAGCCAGAATAAGATGAAATGTAAGATTCTGAATCTGTCTCAGAGTGTGTCATTCAGTTGTCATTTGACAGAATGGCACTTGAATGGGCTCAGTGTTTAAAACCAAAGAACTCCAACAAACAACAATAGCAAAAATGTGCAGAACTGATTAACTGCCTCTATATTTTAACTCCTTGTAGCCATTAGTAACTTAATGAAAACTGCAACCTTCTAGAATAATGTTTCTCTAGAAATATTTAGAACAGTTCTCCAAAGACAAGCTAAAAGCAGGAGAGCATCAGAATGGTAACAAATATTTAATCAGTCAGAAGTGGAAAAAAAAGGGGAATTTTTTAGGTGATACAAATCACATGTTACTACAAACTGCTCTGTTTGTTTGTTTATTTATTTTAAATGTAGTGACAAATGATATATGTGTCCTTTGATTAATGTATGTTAGCATGACGCTGTTACACTGTTTTTCTTACTGCATTCACTTCTGAATTATTTTCTGTATCACTTGTATATTGCTTACAAAGGAGGAGCATGAGACGGAGTCAATTGGTGCAACGGTAAAAAAAAAAGCTTTCATGCTGCTTTGCTTGATAGTGCAATAAATGGTGTACTTTCATATGGATTGAAAATACGGTATACGTGGCTAAAACCATTTGGTGAAACTCAGTGCAATAAAATGAGATTTTTCTGGGTTGTATTTTTAAAATAGGAAACAAACAGTGGAGGGACTTATTTATGCTCAAGAAGGTTACATGAAGAGATTTAATTTTAGCATCAGAAAATTACAGATAACAAGCATCTTTCAATTCTTTTGAAATGGCTCCACTGTAATTATTAACACTGTGGGGGGGTCAGCTTTTAGGAAATGAAGTGAACAAGCTTATCCTTTGGGTGGCAGTTCATTAGAGTTGCTTTCTGAAAAACAGATTTGTTTTGCAATAGATTTCAGTCATTAGAATTGTGATTTCAAGACAGCAAAATGTACAGCAATGGCTGATGGGGCAAAAAAGACTAATTTCAGCAGGAACTGTTTAAAGGTATTGCAAGCGGATGTGAATGTTAGTAGGTTATGAAGAACTTAATGTTGATAACCCATAGCAAGGCTTGAGCTTCCTGCTTTGATCAAATCAGACAGTGCAAAACTCCCTGCTCCTTGCACCACCCTGTGTAGCTCATGCAGCCTCTGTCTTGGGTACTGTTACTCCGTCGCCCCTTGGCAGTCTCTGATCTACTGACCTAGAGTCTCAGAAATAAGTAAAAAGGGCATAAAAGAGAAATTGGTTATAGAGTGAATGTTGGGATAATTTACCAGAGAAGAATTAATATAATGATAACAGAAACAAACAATAAGTAGTTTAAAAAGCCAGGTGTGGTTTCCTACAGAAGTGGAGGCTCAACGTATTTTTGGAAAAGATGAATTTGAGAATGCTGGTGGAAAGCTTAACTCAAGAACAAAAAAATAAAAATACCATTTTTGAGAGGTGTTTATTGGTGGCAGAACCAGAAAAATAAATTATTTAATGAAAAGAAATCTTTGTTCAGATCTTTTTCTTTGAAAGAATGAAGTTCATACAATAGCTGAAAACCTGAATTCTGCCATTCTTATGTGATTAATAAGCTATCCATCTGTCAGTTTAAAGGGGTAAGCTGTATAGTTGCTGTAGTCTGCTACCACAATTACATGAATTGTTCAGGAGGTGAAAGAGCTATGAAGAACTAATTATCTTCCATTTCCTGGAGAGTCAGGATAACAGCTCTTAGGTGATTCGAGTTTTGGCAGCCCTGTTTTTTGGTTTGTTGGTTTTAGGTTGTTTTTTTTTTTTAATCTAAAGATTTTACAGTAAAAGTTGCTACTTAATTTCCACACTTCCCATTCAAGAAATTCTTATTTTCCTATGCAATCATCATAAAGCTATTTAATCCTTGATTTAGGTCTAGAAAAATAAATACATCAGCAACAACAATGAAGCATTGGTGTCTAGGTCAATTTTTATTTATTTGCATCATCCTGAGTTTAACAGTCCAATCCGAGGTATCTGTGCTATCAAAGTCTTCCCGAGCAGGATTTCAAGAAGGGCAAAACTAAAAAAACTCATCAGTTTTTGTAGTATCTGAAATACTGCAGGGTGGAGGGATAGCCATATTCACAATTCTCCCTACGTTGTAGCACTCTTGGAGGTTCAAGGAGATAGAGGTCTGCAAAGGATAGAACAAGGGTCCTAACTTCTGGGAGCTAGCGAGGGGGTCTGATGCAGTTTATTAGATTATCTTTTGCATGAACAGCTAGGTGAAAGTTGAGTCACTGAGAAATTGCTGGTGTATCATGCTAGTAAATAATTGCAGTACAGTGTGTGCCCCACAGAGCAGGGCGTGAGACACTGGCTGTCTTGCTCACATGTTTTCCGTGGACCCTACTGGTGGTACGTCCTACATATTGTATTTTGTCTGGTAGATTTGCTCCTTTGCTTAAAACAGCTGGTAATTTTCCTGTTTTGTGCTTGGCTTTGTTTATAGTGCTAATTGGCAAATAATCTCATTACTGTCATCCTTGTGCTGCTTTATATTTACTGCAGTCGTGGTCCCTCTGTTTTCTGTTGCTGATCAGCATTAGATTGTGTGAAACGCGGGTTGTGAGATACACCTTCACAGAAAACCTTGTACAGCTTACTAATTTACAAAAAATGTGGTAGTAATGACACTTGCTTTTATTTCCATACAGTATGTCCTGGTTCTCTGCAATTCTATTGGCACTCCTTTGGACCCAAAATATATTGATATTGGTAAGCAACTTGCAATAGTCTTATTCTGTTGAGTTTTTTTCTAGTCTTTGTAATGAATTTCTTGTGCAAGTCTGTTGTTCAGTGAAGCAATCACTGTGTGGTAACACCCCTTGCATCCAAAGGTGACCTTCCGTTCTATACGTGGTTGTGACTATGATTTTATATTGGCCTCTCACTTCTATTTGGACTCTGCCTAAATGTAATAAACATGTAACCAGGGGTTCCCATGTTGTGAACTGTAAATTGTGTTGGAAATGACCTATTAATTACTCTGTTAATAAAAATAGTGGCTTATAAACCCAGTCCTATTCCTTGTAAATATAAGCTAAATTTAAACTGATTCTTCCAGTTAATACAAACTATTTACAATAGAATTTAAAAGAAATTACTTTTCCTTTTTTTTTTTTTTTAAATGCCTGTTCTTGGTGATTCTTATTTTCCTTCACAACAGTGGTAATTCAACTCCTTTTTAAGAAAATGTACTTTTTTGAAGAGGGTCCTGTTTCTCAGAGCAATTGAAATAGTTTGATCTGGACTTTCATTTAAAAGTAACTTGTTGCTGCTTTCCAAATATCTTAAAGATCAATTTCTCATATTTCAATGTTGATAATAACTTTTCCTTATCATCTTCCTCACAATTGTTTTATCTAAATAATTTCAGACTATAAATTAAAAATCAAATAAATAAAAAAATTAGTGGATTATAACAAAAATACAAGAATACCCCCAAATCCTTAACAGATCTGAATTCCAGGCTTTCCTACTGCTTGTTTGCCGCAGGTGTGGTACAGAACATCGCCAAGTAATTGCAAAACATTGATTTCTGGGAGTTTTGCTAGAGAGTAAAGATCATTGATTTTTTTTTTTCCCTTCAAAGAGATGAGGGAAGCACGGACAAACTGACAAATAATCAGCTTTTTGATTAATTAATCCACTTGTGTTTGTTCTCTTTTTTTCCTTTATTTTTGGTTTGTTATCCAAATAGATCTGAATTTGGATTCAGAATAGACACTGTGAAACCAATTTGCAGTTTTCTTTTTGAAGCTTTGTTCTTTGATTAACTTTTCTGTTTTGTTGAAAGGCTAAATCATTTGTAATGAAGTTTTAGCAAAAATATTTATTTGCTTTTGAATGAGAGGAGCGTATAGTTATTTAAATGAAAAGTACATACTTATTTTTAGAACCTCTTAGCTAAAATGATACTAAGTAGAAGGTGTATTTGGCAGTAGACATCTGATGTGATTCTACTGTGTTAGAAAAGTGGGATATCACTATACCGCTGCTGTGCTCAGTGGTATAGCACTTTCTGACCACACTAAAATACTTTGGGGAGAAAAAAAAATACTGTGCATGGTTGATACAGCAGAGGAGCATATAGCCATATTGGACCAGGTTATGAATAAAAACAGGTTACTTATGGTAAACCTGGAAGAATTCTTCCCCTCTTATTTTATTAATGTGAAGGTGTCTACTTAATATGTGTCTATAGCTGTGGAACTTACATGCTCTGATTCTGCAGAAATTAGGTTTATTTTTTAAACAAGCCAAACCAAAATCTTTTCCCTACCTGTGCCGAAAAGAGATGTAGCTATTATGACAAGAAACCTCATGAACTTTTTTTGATGTAAATTGCCTCCTGGGGCCATTGTTTCATCCTTTCTGCAAAAAGTAACTCTTCTGTCTAAATTAATCTCATTAGAGAAGTTAGTTCCAAGCCATAGTGCTAATACTTGGTGTTAGTATTAAATGATAAAGAGCCGTTCTGTCTGATAAAATAGATGGGAAAAGTGTCTAGCAAAGTTTTGGTAAGATAGAAAAGATGAGGAAAGTAAGGTGAAGAACTGTAAGACAAGGAAGTTAACAATTCACAGAAGAATATATGTAGGAAAAAAAAATCAACCAAAGAATAGAAATAGTTGAGATCATAAAGGTGATTATTTTCCTCAGCCAGTGCTACTGAACAGTTTTATTTTTTGTTATATATTAACTAAGTTTGTAAGTGTAATTTTCTAACATTGTTCAGTTTTTCAGTGACAGCAGGAGGAAATCAGCTGTGAGTCAAATATATATTCTGAAATTCATCCCCTATATTTTAGATCATAATTAAAATGAAGAGTATCCTGCTCTGATGAATGAGTTTGACTTCTTGTCCTATGGAATGTGTATGAAATATTGTGGTACTTTTTAGTCTTATAATTTCTGTTTATGTCAATTTGATGCCCTCTTGCCACCTTTTACAATAGAGGTGGCACATCAGAATCTTAAGGAATAAAGTGTCCAGCAAATTCAACACCAAGAATTTTACAATAGAAGGAGGCGGAAAAAAACCCAACCCAAAACCTCAAAAACTGAGCACTGAAGTAACATGATGTGGTGGGTGGTAGTGATGTGGGTGGCATCTCTGTTGTGTCCCCCCTGTCTCATCCCCCTCCTGATCAGATGTCTACACTGTATTTGCCTACTAGTCTCCTGGACTTACTTGACAGGTGGGATTGGGGCGGTGGGAGGATGATTCAGGGACTTATAGGGAGTAGTTATCTCATTTCTACAGTTGACATCTAAAATAAGTTCAGTGAATCATTCCTGAAAGGGGTCCTTTTGCTCTCCATTGGGTACAAAGCAGCCCAGGGCAACCAGCTCATCTCTGTCAGAGATATCTAAAAATAAGTCAGTCAAATCCCACTCAAATGGTCAAAATTAGCTTTTCATGTACACCTCTCAACTCTGCATTTAAAGTCTTTTCTTTGCATTTTTCTAGTGTTCTATTTATGTAAGCTTTCTAAATCTATCTGTGATAATTTTATTTATTTACATTATAAACAAAGGTATCAGTTTCTTTGATTCCCCCATTACGACCTGTCTTCTACAGCTGTCTGTACACAAGAAAAGAATCTTCTCCAGAGACTGAAAACAGTTAAAGAGAAATGCTATTTAATTGAAAAATGCTGCTGCTGTTACATCTGTATTTGAATTGTGCTGAAGAGATTAAACATTCTGGAAAAAGCTTCTCTTCCTTTTGCTTAACTAAGCTTTCTGCAGTCTGCTTCTGTTCCCTCCAGTGTCAGAGGATCAGTTTAGTGCATAGATTTACAATGCTCTTTCCTAGTGTGAGTTCATGTCTCATAGACGGGCAAATACTTGAGGTTGGGAATATTTGCATTTTTGAGTCCTGAAAAACTTCTCTAGTCTCAGTAGTTCAAACATAACAAGCAAGTCTTTCATTGCTGTATAGTAAACACAGCCAAAGATTTAGCTTTTTTTTTTTAATATATGCATCTTGTAAGACTCCTTTAAAGTTAGCCCACCAAACTTACAGAAGGGATTGAAGGTGAAAGTGAAAAGCAAACGCCTATAAATGCAACACTTCTGGAACACATTGCACTGGTTTTATGATAGTTGCTTTCCTTTTTTGTAACCTTTGAAGATACAACTTTATAGAACAACTTGAAATATTTATAACATAAGGTCAGTCTGTGTGAGGTGTAGACACTTGTACACAATCAAGGTCTTAATATACAGTATATCATGCTGTTTATCACAGTTGGAACTTCTTGGCAGTAGAAAGTATAATTGTTCCAGTTTGACAGGGTGCTGAACTTGAGCAGCTGGCTTGCCTTTCTGAGGTCAACAGACAGAGACGACCTTGTAAAACCTTAAAGGCAGAACACCTTTCTGTAAGTTCTTTTAAGATTCCAGTTGGCGCATTATTTCTAACAAAATCATGATCCTTTTGTCCTGCTTATAAATGAAAAAAATCAGCTTTAAATCAATTATCAGGTGAGAGTAGTCATTAATAGTTTAAGATATAAGCAGTGTAAAAGTAAAATTAACATCTCTCTTACTCAAGATAATTGGAGGGGTGTTATTGACTTAACAAAAAATATATTATCTGTCTGTGAAATTCTTTTTCTTTCTCTTCTTTCTACCAAAACAGTTTTTCAAGCTATTGTCTTTTAGTAAAGTGATAAATTGTTGCATTGAGTTCTGTCCAGAAAATAATTTGCCTAGGTAATTTTTATTTTGAACTCTTGTTCTTGTTTGAGGCTTCTAAGTGCCATCTTTCAGACTGGTTTATAAACACTTAGGTTGCTGCTTTATTTGATTTTCATAACTGCTTACAAAAAATGCCTTCTCGTGTAGTAGGATGTTCCTCAACAGAGCACTCGCTATCTGTGTGCTCCTGCCTATTATTAAGTGAGCACTCTTTACTGCCATGAGGCTAAACTATATTTTTTGGCTGGCTATAATTACTGCAAATTGAACACACAATATCTTTGCTTTTTACTGGACTGCCCCTCGTTGGAATAGCAGTCACCTGGTGCTCTACTGAGCATAAAGACCTTACTCCTCCTTGAGACTTTGGTGCCCTGCAGGTCTCTTGGGCTTTGTCCTGCTAGGAAATTTATAGTGGAGAAAAAAGATTGCTATCTAGGGATGCAAAGTAGCTGATGGAGCATTTGAATAATGCATCTGAGAATGTGTGTTAAGGCACAATTTGTACAAATTGTCAATTTATACCATTTTATAAAGTTGTTTCAACAAAGTGCTATTAATCTTCTAATGACAAAGTAATTGTGACAGTGCACAAGGTTTGATTCACCCCCAGGAAAGCTAAATTGTTGGGCTCTAAACCAATAGTTCAAGAAGGGCTCAAAAAGAAAAAGTGCTTACTGCCTTTATTCTGTTGAATTTTTAATTATGGCATTAGCTTTCTAATGGTTGCCTCTGCTAACGATGGCAAAAAAGGATTAATCAGTCATTATCTGGTGAAAGGCCATCACTTCAACTTTCTTTAGACATTGATGGATGGTTACACCTTAAAGCTCTTCCTCATGTTGCCCTTTATTTTGTCCAAGGGCATCTTTCTTCCTGTGCTTCCTGTGCCCTGTTTTTAGGGTCTTTCACAATAGCTAGTGTTTGCTAGCCCATAAATTAGTCTTTTCTCCATTGTCTAGCATTATTATGTTTCATCCTACTAAGGTACAAAAATTAAACAACACAGTTTCTTCTGTGCTTGTTTCACAGGCTCACAGGCTTTCTGTCAAAGTCCTTTCGTGAATAACTAAATATAAACTACAGAAGGTTAGATATCTTGTTATATAATATCTTTTTAATGGAAACACAACAGATGGTATCTGCTAAGAAAATGTCACTCAGGCTGGATTGTATCATCTTCTTACATGCGCTTAGGAGCACTGATACAGTGAAGTGTTGCGTTATCTTTCACATGTGTGTTACTGCCCAGTGAAATGAATACAACAGCCTGATCGACATACAGGTGGATTAAAGCAGAGTGCTGGAGTCATGCCTAGGTGTCTTGCCTCCCTCCTACATGCCTTAACAAGGATGACTGAACTACATGTGAAACAGCAGTTGAATTGCTGTTACTTAAAGTTGGTAATTTTAAAGTGAACTATAATTGATTTTTAATATTTCCTTGTGTTCTGTAAACTGTGGTCATTCATGAGTTGTCCCATGTGCAGTTCGGTTGTCCCTGCTCTGCTGCTGTCTGACATTTTCTTCTGTTTATGAGCTAACACTTCTAGAGACATTTGAATCAAGCTCTAAAATTAGGTAGATGTTATTGATCAGACTAAGTTTGTCCCAGTTTCTCAGGAACAGCCTGTAACAGGCTTGTATGAAAACAACAGTTTAGTCTTGTGTCTGTCAGATTGCTTCCTTTCCATCAGATTTAGGTGGGATTACTTGTCTCTCTTGTGTTTTTATATCCTATTTCATATACTAGAAAGTGTCTCAGCTTTTTCATGCAGCAAAATAATAGTCGTGCATTAAGTTTGGTTTCCATCTACTATTTTTTAAAGAAGATTAGACATGAAAGCAGGTGTTTTCTAACTGTTCTGAAGTGAGATGGAGTGAGTGTGGATGAAATACAGACATCGCAGAAGGTTATTCGAGATTCCCGGATGTCTAAGAAATAAAGTTTCTCTCCTTCAGGGAGGAGGTTTTATGAAGGAACAGTGAAGAGAAATGAGGTGAGAAGAGAGAGAAGGGCCAGAGAAAACTTAAAGGGCAGTTTTTTCACATGTTGGTGTTTTGATGGGATGGTGTGTTTAACCCTTTTCAGTATTTCATCACTGAAAAGTAAGGGACCTGTTTAAATGTTTTTCATACATATTTTCAAGGTCTGAAAACTAAGTATTAAGATATTAATACTGAAGTTAGCTATCTGCAAAATCAGTGGGAAGAGCTAGACAATCTAAGAAGTCCACGTTTAGCATGGAAAGCTGCTACGCAGTGGAAATGCTGAGCAGAGGAGTGTCCAAATCTCTTGCCTGCTTCTGGCTTAAGGTGCTGGCTTTTCTGTCTGCTTAATAGTCAGAGCACAAATTCTTTGAAGGGCACTGACACCCAAGTGAGCAGCACTTGCTGCTAAAATCAAGGCCACTGTAGAAGATAATACGTCCCTACACTAAAGGAAACTAAGTAGTTAAACGAGCTGCCTAGAAAGGGATTCTAGATCTTCCTCAGCCTGAAGGGATTGAAATGAGTGTCTTTCCCAGGAAAGGACAAATCCCATTCCTTCCTTCTCTGCCCCAGCAACAGCCCAAACTTGGAGTGGCTGGGGCATCCTTTCCTCGTGTTGAATCTATGCTGTTACGCAGCCAAGAAGGAAAGCATTTTAGGAGCAGAATGTAGCCCAGTGATTAAGGCTCTGAGGTGAGAGGGCGGAATAAAATAGAATAGAATACTTTCAGTTGGAAGGGGCCTACAACGACATCTAGTCCCACTGCCTGACCACTCCAGGGCTGACCAGAAGTTAAGGCACGTTATTAAGGGCATTGTCCAAGCGCCTCTTAAACACTGACAGGCTTGGGCCATCGGCCACCTCTCTAGGAAGCCTGTTCCAGTGTTTGTCCACCCTCTCAGTAAAGAAGTGTTTCCTAATGTCCAATCTAGACTTGGATTTTAGTTTCTTTTTCCACAGATTTTTCTGTTTTTTTTTTTTTTTTTTTGCTTCTTTAATGACTGTCCAGTATAAAATGCTAAAACAATTCTAGAAAAAATCCCATATATCCTACTTTTACGCAATTGTTTAAGCTATATAGGCAATTTTGTAAAAGCATTGGTTCCCACATATAGATACTGCTCTTCCAGATGTGTTTTTGAATGGATCTGATCCTGATGATTGTGTTTGTGTGCTGTGTATCCCTCTCCCTGCGGTTTCACATTGGGCTTAAATCCAATCATTGTTTAGCCTGCTGTTGCAAAGAAGGGAAGGCCCTGCCCTCCATGCTGGCTGCTCATTCCTGCCCTCTCCAGTATTTGTGATTTACTCTTTAATCCAGTTTAAACTAATCTTTTATTTGTTTAATTTTGAGGTCAGTTAGATGAATGAACTGTTCCAACTTACTCTGTGGTCAAGCTGCTGCTAGAGCTGATATAAAAGAAGTGGCAGGGAAATGTGTCAGGGGTTGGTGTGTGGGGTTTTTTTGACAGCAACAATCAGTTTAAGTCTTTGGCATGTTCATAAAATGCCTAATTGATTGTATTCCTCTGGATAAAGCATAGATGTGTTGCCATGTTGTTTCTGGATCACAACAGACCTTATGCGAACATCCTTTTTTCCCAGATTGGGGCATTTTGAGGTGTGTACAAATGAATGAGTTTAGGTTCCATGGAAGCTGTAGGTCAAATGGGGAGTCACCTGGTGAGTCCGAGGTATGCCCATAGCTTTCAGATGTGGCTTGGTTTAGCATTGTCTTGGAGTAGAGTGTTTAAATGTTGACTAAGCTGAGTCCACATATGAGGCTTAGTGCTAAAATTTTGTGATTTGAGCAAGAGGAAACCTGATTCCTTTGCAGGTCAGGAGATTCTCATGTTTCATCTTTAAAGGATAAAAGCATTGGTTGTTATGGCGTGTGCAGCTGCAAGGTAATAAAAGAACAGAGCAAATAATACTTAGAATTTATTAATGCTGTTAATGAAACAGAGGAGACTGTATCCTTCAGTTGTATGTGACTATTGAAATGAATGTGTTCTAAGTATATGAAATACACCGAGTTGCATATAATGTAAACAACTGCACTGCTCACATGTTAAGCATCATCACTAAGCCGCCTTATCCAGTATTTACATTTATACTAAAAAGTATTCTGCAGCCATCAGGTAGCTTGTATAGTCCTCTTGGTTTTAAAGAAATAAAATCTGTTCAACCAATCTTCCCCCATCTGTCTCTCGTAGCACTGCTGTTCTTTATGGCAGGCTTATAGCTCCCTCCAGAGTTCTGTTCTGTGCTAAAATACAGAAAAAAGTCGAGATTCACTGTAAAAGAATCAGATTTTGTGCTCACAGCATGTTATCTGTATGACTCGGTGTTTCACTAACAGGGTGGGCTACACAACTCTTTTGACTTTGCCTGTTTTGTCTGGTAGCATACTGATTTACTTGTAGAATTTGAAGGCATTGGGGGATTTACTTAACAGTTTCTACATTTTTCTATGTCTTTTTATGTGCATTCACTGGTTTTCAGAAAGATGAAACAAAGGATTGTAAAAGGGAGGAAAAAAAAGAGCCGCAATACAGTGAAGACAGTGTATTATAAAGAATAATGGTTTGAGTGCATATATATATATATATTTTCTCTTTAGTCACTGAACATTGACAGCTGGAATGAGATACTCAATTTATCCACATATTCTAAATGGGCTTAGGGCTAAAGTGAAGAAAATGCCCTTTCTTCCTACACTGTGGTCTTTGGATGCAATAAAGTAAGACTAAGCACACACTTTGCTAAATATTTAATTTGCTGCCATGCAGATAAAGAATTGTTATTTGGTCCAGCTATTAACTAAGATACAAACAGCATTTCTAAGTCTTGTCTAACTCAAAATTTGTTAACTGTTTTTAAGTCTGCTAATCAAAGAATCTCTTCTAGATTGTCAACTTTTGAGTAGTCTTCCTTTTATTTATATTTGAATATTTACAAATATGTCAGATATGGAGGTATTGTGTAGATCTTGTTAGAGATTTGAGATATTCCTGAACTGGTCATTAACCTGGAAAGTTGTCTGTGTATTTGATGTCTTCTGCATTAGCACATGGAAATTTGTTGAAATAATAGGGAGAAAAGTGTTAATTTGTAAAGCAGAACTTGCAAAGAATTTCTCTGTTGTTCTGAACAAGGCCACAAGGCCCCAGTGAAATTTCTTAGCAATTAATGAAAACTGCTGCTAGGTTGTGTGTGGTGTGGTTTTTGTCTGTGTTCTGTTGTTGTTGTTTTTTGCTTTTAGTCTATGGAGATACGGTTTCATCCATCTAGGAAACAGTTTACAAATTAGCATCTAGTCCAATACTTGCCGCTCTAATTTTACAACCATTTGGGTTTCATAACAGGACCATTGTTTGTCACAATGACCAAAACGCATGTGATAGCAGCTTCAAAAGAAGCATTTTACATCTGGCAGTATCGTGTGGCCAAGAAGCTCACAGCAATGGAAATTAATCAGGTAGCACGGACCAGAAAAGAAGGCAGGGAAAGGTTTGTCTTCAGGCTTTGTCATTTTTCTTCCTTTGTACTGGTATCATTGATAAAAGTGGATTCTCCCATGCCTAAAATGTGAACTGTTGTCTTCTCATTTTTCTACTCAGATTTGTTGACTTGCAGGCCTGTAAGATTAAATATTAAAGAATAGGTTTTCATAACAAATGTGTGTTTGTTATCCAAATCTCTTAGACTTATTTGGGTTAGTCCTGTTCAGTGTCTCCATTTGCTTGCTGCGTGCTTCCGTTACAGAGCTGTGTGTCTTGATGCTTTTTTTCTCCCTCCCCTTTTTCTCTTCCATACTGTTAGTTTCTAGGCTATATTCAGCTATATTCCCTCTGATAACTTTAACTGCTTCTTGTGTGTCAATAGCTGTAAGGATGTAGTATATCCAGCTAGTTCTTACTTGTGTCTGATTATATCTTTGATGTCTAATCCTGTATGGACTTTTATCCTCCCAAACTAAACAAGCCAAAGTCAACATCATTTTGCCTCCAAGATATATCCTTCCCAGGTGCTCATTAGTGGCATTAACTTTTCTGTCACCTCCACAATTGTTTACAATTTTCTTTTGTGTTATTTTTTCTTCCATAGAGATGCTATAGCATCTTTCTATAAATCTATCATCCCCTGTCACAATATTTCCATAATAGTGAATAATTATTTGTACCTGTTGTAACAACTTACATTGTTCTAGTTTTGTACCTGTTGTAACAACTTACATTGTTCTAGTACCTGAATGTCCTGGCCTTAGACAAGTTTGTAAATTTGATAGAAATACTGAAAAAGTAAATAGTTGTAATTCAGCATAAACTATGATTTTAGCATTCTAAATTCTTTCCTGATGCTACTTTTTAAGGCAAAAGAGAAGTTATCATGAAGTGTTGAATACAGTAATATGTAAGTTTTGTGGCTGTGAAGGTGAAGCTCTCCATAAGTATGGAGAAGAGCCTGAGGAAATATGGAAGTGAACATTTGAAGAGACAGTTGGGGTGGTTGATGGTTTGCAGGAACTTCTTGTTGCGGAATGAAAGTTTATAGATCATATGGGAATAGACAGACCATCAGGGGCTGTGAAAGTGAAAGCAAGTACCATATCATTTTATCAATACAAAGCAGGGTTTTCAAAGGGGATACTACTGGAACATAAGAACAGGCATAGCTTTTATTCTCTTTTCTAATTGCAATGGTTTATTCTCCAAGGATTGACGATATCTATATGCTATCAGAAATGATCCTTTCTTTGGACTCACTTTTTCTTATAACTTTCCTGTTCTACAGGATTTATCATATTGATGACACCCCTTCAGGATCTGCAGATGGACACCTTGATTACAGCAGAGCTACTGAAGTGAGTGATGTTTTTAACTAGTTTATTGTGGTGTCACTGGTAGCTTGAAAGAGAAGTAGTTAGCATTGCTTTATTTATTTTCATAGATTGTCATTAGTAGAAGTGGTTATACTTAAATTTTCTTTTACTTCTACCTTTTGTACATAAGTGTTATTTTTCTTCCCTCTGGTTAGTGCATCATTAACTGTGTCATTATGCATTACTGGAAATATATACCACACTGTAGGGAACATAGAAAAAGTATATTCTGGGGTCCACTATGTAGATACCTGATGTCTTCTTGGTGAGAAGTAGCTCCCCTGACTTAAACAAAGTATAAGCTTGTTGAAACTCAATAACCCTTGTAATCTTTTCTAGTATTTTCAGCCTTTTTCACTTCGTGTGTGTGTGTGTGCGCATGCATGCTCGCTTTTGTACTTACCAATTACAGGCCTCATAAGTCAGGGATAGTTGCTTTCTTGTGTTTTCTGTCAAACACCTGTTACATTTTGGGTTTCTTATTTTTCTGGAGGAGGGGCAGGAGAAGAAAGGAAGCTGTTAATATTATTATTGTCATGATTCCCATAACAAAGGCTACTAATATCATAAACCATCTATATACTATATACTGACAAGGTTTGGTAGCCCCTTTTCATGTGGATACTTACCAAGATTCTTGTCTATTTAAATAAAACTTCTTTCTTTAGCAGTGCATTTTTACTGTTGCATTAAAACTGATATCGATATCACTTGTATGCTTTCAGGGAACAAGAGATCCAATTTGTGCAATAACAGCATCTGATAAGATACTACTTGTGGTAAGTTACATGATCAAAATAACTCCTAATTACCTCTTGTGCTTGTAGGCAGGAGATTCTTCTGCAGTTTGTTCATAAGCAGTCATAGTTTCAAAGCATTTCTGAATTTAGAACTTAATACAGATGAAATATCTTTCTGGATGTCCTCAAAGATGACTTTAACAGATTCTTCCATTAAGCTGTACTCTTTCTTTAGGAGGGCTAATTCACTAAGTGCTTACAGTTTAAGTACAGACGAGTTGTTTGAGTTAGTACTTATACACACGGTTTGAGAAAGTCCAGGTCAGGACTTAATTCTGTAATCTGAGTTCTGGGAAGTCTCTTTTAGGCTGCATGTAAATGCACAAAGATTTACAAAATTTGTCTACTTACATGTTAATGGTATAATGTGTGGTATTATATAATATCACCTGTAGGTAGTATGCTATATAGATATTAATACTGACGTGCGGAAAACAGACTCCACAATCAGTGAGATTGTAAAGTAGGTATGTTCATTCAGCGCTGGGCCGCACGGGGGGTAGTCCCACCAAAGTCGTGCGCACCCGACTCGGCAGTTTGTCTCAAGTTTATACAGTCAAGTGTTACATATTCACAATACGCCTATACATATGCATGACCGATCCCCACTTCATATTAAAATTAGCTCCGAGAGGTCATTTCCATAGTCTCCTCTCAACTGCGCTTGCGCAGTGCCTCTTTATGGTGGTCGTCTGGTGGTCGCAGAGATGAAGATAGATGACTCCGTCACCGCTAGTAACCTTTTTTCTTGCGCAGGCTCAGTGATTTCTTGGTATTCACCCAAGCCGCAAGACCAGTCTTAGCTGGCTCTTGGGTCCTGCTCCTGCTTCTTATCAGGAACTGTCTCTACCTCATTGGCTGGTCCTTGGGACCAGCTCTTCTTATCAAAGACTGTCTCTGCCTCAGCTAATTTCAACAATGTAAGCGCTAAACATCATCTCTCATCCCCCTTTATTATGTCTACTGAGATTCTTTTGACTCCCCTTGTCTCAATACATTTATGGATTATACATATGTATTATTTATGAGTTATTGTATCATGCCAAACAGCTGGAGCATTTTTTTTTCCAGTCTGAAAAGTGACCTCATTAGATAAACAGGCATAGGGGTGGGCTTTAAAACAAACCGAGCAGAACAAAGATAGAAGAACATTACTGTTTCTTCATTTTATCCACCTTCTCAAGAAAGATCTTGATGGTTTCCCATGCCCCTACTCCAGTGATTTTTTTTTTTTTTTTTGTGTTATATCATTTGGATTTTACAAAATCAGTGGGTCATGGGAAAAAACATGAATGAAAAAAGTGTGACAGTTAGTAGGTGACTATGGGATTCTGTTTGTGCTTGAAGAGTAAGAGTGAGAAAATGAAATTAAGAGAATAATTAATCAGTGACTTTGGTTAAAAGGAAGGAAAGGGAATGAAAGGAAATGCCTTTGAGACCAGATCTGGATAAACGTGCTGAAGCTGAATGCATATTACAGTGGTTAGATTTTCTAACACTTCTGACCATATCTGCTTTTCAGTTTATAGGGCATATAGATGTAAAAAAAATCAAAGATGAAAGGTGATTTTATGCTGAGGATCTTAGGGGTGGCTTTGGGGGCGAGGGCGAAAGGAATAAACTTTGGACTACCTTAAAGTTTAATACTGACTCATTTCCAGCGTAAGGGTTAAACAGTAGGTAAAATAAGCTGGATATGTTGTTCAGTCTACAGAAACACCATGAGAAAATAGTGGCAGTGATCATTTCAGTCCAGGGATGTCAAACTCATTTTAGACTGTTGGCCTGATAGTGTCTTGACACAGGATATGGGCGTGTCATTCAGCAAAATAAAGATAAACCACATTGGTACTTAGATATGTTTACTGTTACTCAAGCCTTTGAATAACGAGTATATTTTACAGCATTTGCTTTTAAAGCTAGCTCAGGTCTTAAAGTAATTGGTGAGACTTGTTAGCATGCAGACAGTGCTACATGAACACAGCTGTACTGCTTTCAGACCTGAGCTGGTACTGTCATATGGCACTGTTTGAGTGGACTTACCAGCGTGGGACAGGGATCTTTTCATGGTTCTCCTTTTGTGTTATGTAGACCATGTCTGAAGGTTCATGAGGAATTGTTGGGCTCCTGAAACTGTTCTGTGGGCTGCATGTGGACTATGGCTGTTAGTTTTACAGATCTGCTTAAATCAGGGATATTAATTTTAGCATCTTAAGAAAGTATCTTGTTTAAATAGCAGAATTCGGAACTTTTAGGGTGATGACATTCCCTCTTTCCACTTCTGCTCTGTCACTTACCCAAAACCTCTTTTGTCTAGAACAGCATATAAATAAAACCTTTTTAAAGAGTTTATTGATGGAAAAATTCTCTCAATAAGCAAGCACTGCTTTTCTCTAGGGAAGAGAATCTGGCACTATTCAGAGATACAGTCTTCCTAGCGTTGGTATAGTACAGAAGTATACCCTGAACTGTCGTGCATATCAGCTGTCTTTGAACTGCAACTCCAGGTAAGTTACGGATCTGCTTCTAACACAGGTATCAGATTTTAAAATAAACGACTACAATTTCTGAAAATACTAATTCTATTAATTCTATGATTCTGTAATAATTATATACTAATTCTACTTTATTATAAACTATTTATTAATTTTTAGTTGTTATTAATGGTTGCTTAACCATTTATTTATTACTAATTAATTATCTCTGGCCAGTCATCAGATTTCTCTGAGAGACTGTGTTAGTAAAGCTCTCTTATGTTTTAAACTCTTCAGGGTTTGTGTGGGAAGTTTAAGGAAACATACACATGAAAATATCTTTATTAGATGAACCAAACATAAGCTCCCTGTGATCATGACATGAATTGACGAAATTATGTCATAACTTGAAATTTTATATCTCTAAGGCTTCTTTCTATTTCTGTGTCCTTCTAATGCCTGGAATCTTTGTTCATCCCACGTTAATTTTCCATTGTTACAAGCTGTAGCTGTTGACAATGCTTCTAGCAAGACTGGTTTTCCTAAGCTTCAGCTGTGCCAATTATGAAGTTGCTTTCTACTTAACAGCTGTTCTTTACAAGAGAGATCATGAGAATCTTAGCAGAAAAGGCAAAAATATACTGACTAAAGAGGACTTGTAAGACAATTTTAATCACTTCAAAATAACTTCATAATTTCAAACAAAATTCATAATGTGTGTGTAGATCGCTCACCTTTTTAGGTATAGACCAAAAATAGATTGCTTCATTTAAAAGGCAATGTGATCTAGTCAGAGCCACATTAATTTTGTTTTGAACCCAAGCTGTTTCCTTCCTAAATGGCTTTGTGCTAGTGAAAAAGGCTGAGATCCATAACCGTTTTGAAGTTAATTTTCTAAATTGCTTTTGAAATTTTAATAGGGATCAAGGGTATCTAAATACCTTTCAATATTTAGAAATGCTTTTAAAATGGCATTGTAGTAAATATAGGCTAGTATGATTCACTGAAGACCTATGTAACTGGAAATTTTCAAATGTAACCCTTTAGAAATTGTATTTTTCCCATATTTTAAATTACTTCAAAGATTAACTGGATTATACTTCATATTGTCTGGAAAAAACCTAAAGAATACCCTTTGTAGAAATATTAAGAAATCCTGTTTTAGAGATTAATAGTCTGCATCATTATACTGTCTTTTTAATTTAAGAATCTGCCTCCTAGTAAATAAAGAAAAACAATTCTGTTTGGTTGTTAATTTTAGACTCTGTCAAGAAAAGTTTTGTGAGGGGCAGAACCTGCTATTTACTCAACTTGGTATCTGAAGTACTAAGGATCTTCAAAGTGCTGAATAAAAATGGGCATATTTCAGAACCTTTGCAGGGTCAGATCCTCTATGAGCAGATGAAAAACTTCTTTTCATGTCTCTGGTCTCTCTCTGCTGTGCAGGTAGATGAAAATCACATGCATCTCACTGAATCTATGGAATTATAGTGGTATTAGATTAGAGGGGAAATTTGGCCTGAGTGTGCCAGTTCAGGGAACTATTTCAGATTTACAACCTTGAATAATATTATTTAGCTGTCTTATTTTTTCTTCCTTTGTTTCTCTGTAGTCGTGTTGCTATCATAGACCTTTCAGGTGTTTTGACTTTCTTTGACTTGGATACACGGGCAGTAGACAGTACAGGACAGCAAGTGATAGGTGAGCAGCTGAAACTGGAACGCAAAGATGTCTGGGATATGAAATGGGCCAAAGATAACCCAGATTTGTTTGCAATGATGGAGAAAACAAGAATGTATGTTTTCAGAAACTTGGACCCAGAGGTAAATATTAACATATGCAAACTACTCATTTTACAAATTTGCTCATAAGTTAATGGCTCTATATCGAATAGCAGTATTCTTGTGCTTACTGTTCAATTAGGCAAGTGTTTATTTATATAAACTTGCTTCTGGAAATCTCAAAATCTTGTCAACTCTAATGTGGGAGTGTTGTTTAGGAACAAATAAATAAAATGAACTATCAGTCCTGGAAAGATAAAAATGCTGTCATATTTTTCTTAAATGTATGAGATATTTTCAGGAGCATATTTTTTGTATGCTTTGGAAAATATAAATGCAATTTTAGTAAAGATATTTGCATAACACAGTTCAGTTGAATCTAAATATTGGCAGGTGTTCCTTTATCTCTTTCTCATAATTTAGTTACAGAAAACATGAGGATTTTTCATTATGTCTGTGTATATGGAATTGTCAGTAATGGTAATGATTTTAGGATTTGTTTCCTGTTGGAAATGCAATTAAATCCTAGTTTGAAGAAGAAAGTCTCTTTATGTATACCTAACAGATTTGGTTAGGATTTAATCAGACAGAATACAAGTTCATTCCTTTGTTTAACTTTAAGGAACCTATACAAACTTCTGGATATATTTGCAACTTTGAAGATTTAGAAATCAAATCTGTTCTTTTGGATGAAATATTAAAGGTAAGTATAATTAATTTTATTTTGTAGGAAAAGTTGGTTTAATTTTATTTTGTAGGAAAAGTTGGTGTCTGTTTTAATGATTTGAGCAGTAGATAAGTATGTTGGGTGAAAATAAAGGTGATGTGGAATAAAATTATGTTTCTTTATCCATTATGTTAGAATCCTGAACATCCTAACAAAGATTACATCATCAATTTCGAGATTCGGTCATTACGAGACAGTCGAGCATTGATTGAAAAAGTTGGCATTGAGGAATCTTCCCAATTCATAGAAGACAATCCACATCCCAGACTTTGGTAAAATCTCTTTATAAGCCAACTTTGTTTAAAATTTGTGTTCTTTTGTATCCTTTTCCTGTTCAGACAGATCTAGTATTAAAGTACAAAACCTTAAATCAACACCAGCCAAAGCAGTATACACTTTAAACAGAATCATTTAAGAAAAAGAAGAAAAAAAAAAAAAGAAAAGGTAACAGTGCTCAGCTGCAGTCTGAAGGGCTGCTATTCTAACTGAGAACATCTCTTCCTTGGGCTGAATCAACTCCAAAGGAGTATTACAGTGTTGAGGGAAGGCCCAAAATGAGCCTTGCAGTCACCTGCTAGCCTGGCTCCCCACCTCTTCTGCAACTGGTGTGTTTGGGCAGTTTCAAGCTGTGTGGCTTTATGGTTTCCCAGAATGGAAGAAAGTGAGGTTTTTGTTCCTGAGCATTTGAGTGTGTGTGTTTCAGGAGATACTGAACAAGTGTTCAAGACTCCTCAGCAGCCATCTTAAAAAACAACTTGGGGTCAGTGTTTCCCCAGGCTCCTAGTTCTTGAACCTCCCAAATTGGGCTGTTGTTAAATTGGAACTCTATGATCTTATGGATGTTGTAGTACCTAGAATGGAAGGCATGCTGTGTGTGTCATGGTAGTGGGTATGGGGTACAGGCTCTGGACACCTTTTTGCTCTATGCTGTATGAGCCCCAAAACGCAGTGCTCCCTGCTTTTAGGGGCAAATCTAAAAGAAATGAAAAAGCTGGCAGAGAGCTAACTTTAAGTTGGTTAAATTAAAATTCAAACTGGTCATAAGTTGAGAGGGTATTTATTTATTTATATATATGATATTGAGCCTTGATGACAAAGAGCTTAAAACCCAGTAAAGGGAAGACATTAGAATGATAACAAGATAAGAGCAGTTGACTAACCTTGTAGCATTTTGGACAGGCCATGAAGGACAGAAATGAGAAGAGCTGGGTATGTTAATCATGTTATGATGCAGAAAAGGACATGTTGGCATGTTTAGTTTAAACATGGACTCGGCTATTAAACTAAACTTGAAAAGCCTGCACAGCAAACATGTAAGAGTAGACCTGTGAAAACAGAAGTTCTGGAAATCTATTTAATATCCTGTGTCATAAGGCCTGGAAGAGTAAATGCCTCAATAGATAATTTAATGAAAAGTCAGTAGCAGAAACTAAAACTTCACTGACAAGTTACATGTTGAATGATGCCAATTCTCTTTAACTCTATGGAGATTTTTTTCTCTATCTGTTCCTCTCTTTAGTAATTTTGGCTCTGTTTTGAAGCTAACTGATTTCTTGCAGTATTGGATGTTTGGGTTGCATCAAAGGGGGTTGAGAGTTCTCTGTTAATTCTAACAGTTCAGAGGGGAATTTAGAATTGCTGAAAGACTGGCCAAGACAGCTTTCTTTAAAAGTTTGTCCCAAAAAGCATTCCTTCCTGTCCGGTTGTGCTTTCGTCTCTGGAATGTACATTCTGAAAAACAGGATTTGATAGCTGCATGTTGAAAGTTTCTGTAATAGTACTGTAATTTTATTAGTTTGAGTATGTAGGGTAAAATGTTAGTTTTGTGAGTCTTCATTTTTACTAATGTCTTGGAACTAGCTGAAGATTTTTGGAGTTTTGAAGTCGTTCATGCTTTTTGCTAGTACCATCTATTTATTTAATATAAAATGACTAGTATTCATCTATAGTGATTATTAGACTATAAAGTCTGTGTCTGAGTAAAAGTTTTATATTGTAAAATCACAAAATATACGTCAAATGCTGTTCACCTTGCTCCAAAATTGCCATGAATTTAATTTTCATTATTCAAGGAAACATATGATATGTCACATATTTATACAGAAGAGATGGATTAGAAGTGCTGGATATAAAACAAATATATTCTAGATCAGAACAGGACAGTGCCCTTACTGTTGCTAGAACGCAACAAACAGGGTGATGTGTGTCGCAGATAGATTAAGTTTGCCATACTGTTTTTCTCTTGGTTTCATTGATGTCAATGATGAGCACTTGAGTTGAAGTGATATTAACCTTCTCAAATTGATTCAAAAATACTGAGCTGATACTGCCTAAGCATGGCTTAGGTCGCTGAATACAGCAATAATATTATTGGTTTTGTCAGTGCCCTACTGCACTGACTTTGTTTCACAATGTCAATTAGCCAGTCTAAATTTACCTAGCCTTATTTTTGCAGAAAATTCTAGAGCTCATTCAAGCACCTGATGGACGTAGGCTGGCCTGAAGGTAGAAATTCTCTATTTGCAGAACTAACCAATGGGGTGGTACCAGTACGAGGTTTCCCAAACTGCCCTGTTCTCCCACACTGCTGTCTTAACTGGACAAGGAACATCCAGATCGATTAGAAGGATAATTTATTCTTCATGGCCAATTTAGTTGGAGGCTGCCATCAAGGCTTAAAGTTATGATATGTGTTGCTGGTCTCAATGCAGTTCCATTTAGATATTTCTACCTATGCACATTTCACATAGGACAACTGTAATACTCAAACCCTGCCCATTCCTCCCAAGCCAGTGTCCATCTGAACAGTTGAACAAAAAAATATTAGCAATTATTTGAACACCTTTCCCTAAGCAAGTACTGGATAGATCACAGAATGGACTGGGGATGAACACACAGCTGAATTAAGATTAGTAAACAATACAATTGCAGTAACTTGAATGTCTTCTTTAAATAATGACTAGTTAAATGGATCCTCATTTAATTTACTTTATAGCTGCTTTTCCATCTATTATGTTTGTTTTTCACACAGGCGTCTCCTGGCTGAAGCTGCTCTTCAGAAGCTGGATCTGCAGACTGCTGAACAAGCTTTTGTACGTTGCAAAGATTATCAAGGTATTAAATTTGTGAAGCATCTAGGCAACCTGCAGAGTGAGGCAATGAAGCAAGCAGAAGTGGCAGCCTATTTTAGCAGATTTGAAGAAGCTGAAAGAATGTATCTGGATATGGACAGAAGGTAATTGCATGTAGTCATCTCAGCAGCAAATAAAGAAAAAAAAAATTGAAAAAAATTATCGTACAAATCATAGAATGGTTTGGGTTGGAAGGGACCTTAAAGATCATCTAGTTCCAACCCCCCCTGCCATGGGCAGGGACACCTTCCGCTACACCAGGTTGCTCAAAGCCCCATCCAACCTGGCCTTGAACACTGCCAGGGATGGGGCAGCCACAACCTCCCTGGGCAACATGTTCCAGGGCCTCACCACCCTCACAGTGAAGAACAAACTTACATCTATTCTGAATCTACTCTCTTTCAGTTTAAATGCTTGCCTTAATAAGGAATGGCTGTTTTAGTGCTGAAGACTCTTTACCAGTTTCTGGAAAGACAGAAAAGGATCAGATGGAGAGAATTTTGTTGTATCCATAGATAACCAATTCTGTATGTATATCAGTGCATTCCAAACTGTTTGCAAAACCTCAGCTGCTCTAGGTAGCATTGTGTTTCATAGACAGTTTTTTCGCAAGTATTTTGTCGGTATTTCAGCTGGGATTCCAGAAATACAAACAGTCTTAACTAATGTTTAATTTATGTACTGTTGCTCTTAGCTAGTAGCCAAGTACATTCTTTCCAATTACATATACAAACAACAGAGTTTTTAATGAACTGTAATCTCTGGAAAGGCAGAAAGGACTCTGGATGAAATTGACCAATCAATGGAATTTTTGCTTAGGAATGAAAACGAACAATGCAAAATTACAGTATTACTGGAAAATATAAATTAACGCTAAGTAATTAGCTAAAGCACTGTCTTTCCTGAAAAAGGATAATGAGAAATAATAAGCAGCAGTTGTATAATGTAGCCTGTAGGTGGTAGTCAAACATGGAGAAGCATGAATCACTTATGCACATGTGAAATTTTTAAGCTTTGATTAACAGAGCCATGAAAAAAAGTAGGGAATGATGGAGAAAAAATTATTTCTTCTTTCATGCTGTAAGAATGAGAAACCTTCCTCTTCTCCAGTAAGGAGTGGGGCAGGAGGCAGGAGCTGGGGAGAGATGATGTTAGAGCCTGGTAATGGAAAACTTTCTTGCACATAATTAATTAGGCAATGGAATTATGCTGGTTCAGAGAGGTGGACTGCCTCATAAGCACTTCAGTTGCACTGCAACACCGATTTTTAGATATGGCATATTCCCTTCCACGTGGCTGAAGAGAAATTTGGCCATTATAAGATTGCAGAAGTCAGACTTACTTTTTTAAACTCATTTCTTCAACAGTAGAGCATCTTATTTTCTAGCTACAAGAATGTGGGAATTCTGTATTGACCTTATGTGTCTCCTCACCCCTAGAAAAGTCTTGATAAGGACCTACCATAAATCAGGCAGAAATAAATCTACTTTTCAAATACTATTTTAAATTTTTCAGACAGATGCTCTTATTTAGCTGACTGCACTGACTTGCTGTTGCCATCCTTAACTTACTTGTAAATTTAGGGCATTTTTAAAAGACGTGTATAGATCTCTCCCATTGATTTTCTATGCACCTGCAGAATTACTTATATATGAAGTAATAGAAAATTACTCTATATGGTGCAAAAACGTGCCAGGCAGACACATGGTGGGTCATATGTATGCATGAATAATAAAAAGGAAAGACTACTTCTGAGTTCCTTTCATCCAAAGTCATCTTGAATCTGAAAGAGAAGTCTCTGAAATTTTATTACATCTCAGCTTTAGCCTGCATTATTCATATTCCTTGCTCCTTGGCCTTTCCCCTCATCTCCCTTCTGCTTTTAGCCTTTTGCAGCTGCTGCCATCTCTTGTAGCAGTCAGCAGTGAAAGATAAAGAATGGTATACAGAATAAGAGGAAACCTGAAGTAGCATCAGCCCAACTGTATCGCCAGCTGCTCACTTAACTCCTCACACAGGAGTATGGCTAATACGGAAGCGCATATAAAACCTGTGAGCTCTCCGAGTATTTGCTTTTATGGAATACTGTTTAAATTGTAAACAAGATATCCGGCATCACTGTGATACCTGCGATGTAGGTTATGAACATGAAAATACTTTTGGATACTTTTCTCAAGATTTTTGTTAGCTATTTTATTGTCTCTGACTTTTTCCTGCTATTTTCTGTTTATACTAGAGATCTTGCCATTGGACTACGGATAAAACTGGGAGATTGGTTTAGAGTGTTGCAGCTATTGAAAACTGGCTCAGGTGATTCAGATGATGCCCTTCTTGAACAAGCACACAATGCTATTGGAGATTATTTTGCAGACCGTCAGAAATGGTATGTTCTGTAGAGGAACAAGTAAGAAGGAAATTGCAAAGGAAATTGTAAAACTGATGACAAGACTTAATTTATGAGGAGGGACAGATTTCAGGAAAGTCAGGATGCAATACATGGGATAATTTTTGGAATGATGAGATTTAGCCCAGATCTTTATCGTTGCATCGCTGCATGTACCTTTCAACAGAGAGCTGTTGATCAACAATCTAAAGAATGAAGGTGATAAAGATCTCAGTTTTGCCAGAAGTGTGTCTGCTTCAAAGGAGGGGAGGGGAAGAAAAATACCTACACAGTTGTATTAGGTTGGATATAGAAAGTATTGAAGAAAAAAAAAATCAGTTAAAAGTAGGAGAGAATAATTAAACATCAGTGAATTTCAAAACTAATCACAAGCTTTCTAGAATGCTTAAACCCACAAATATTTGAAAAGGTCCAGAGTTCTCTCTAACCTGGATCTGTCTCCAGCTATTGCCCAAACTGGGCACCCAAGAAGATTTTAAGAACAGTGCATGCATGTAATGGTATTTCTCCAGAACACATTTTGCAGTCAGGTACTTACTGAGCCAGAAGTGACTTCTTTGTAGTTAATAACTTGCAGAGAAATTTTCTTTCACGAACTTTTCTTGTTGCCTTCTAAGCCCATGTAAACTTTTAGCATCCAGAACACTGTCTCATAGAGTTCCGCAGCTCCACTATGTATTGCAATTACCCAGACTATATTATCACAAAGAGCTTGGGTCCCAAAGCAGTTGAAAACTTGTGATTGGATTTTCAAAGTTGATTTTTAGATGCTTTAGGTAACTTTGGAGAATGGTCTTGGAGATTTTAGTGCTTGTGTTTTAAAATATGGAGGCACAACAGTAAAGCCTTTTTCTGAAAGTTTAGTTGTAAGTTGTCCATTATCAGCCATGATCTGTGCAGATGTGGGAATGCAGTTTTAAGATTCCTTGACTTCCTAACCTTATGCTAGTCAGAGAATCAATCTTGCTACTACTTCAATATAATGATCTCTGAAAATTAAAACTTTTAGTGCGTTTTAGAAAAACAGTGAAATACTAGCCACAAAAGCGGTCTCAAGCAAAGTTACCTATTTAAAATTGTCATTTTAAATTTACTAATTCAAAAGGCTTACACAATGAGAAGCTTCACTTGTGTTTATATGTCAGAAGCCACCACATTTTTTTTTTATTAGGTTAAATGCTGTCCAGTATTATGTACAAGGACGAAACCAGGAACGTTTAGCTGAATGTTACTACATGCTAGAGGACTACCAAGGACTGGAGAATCTAGCTAACTCACTTCCAGAGAATAATAAACTGCTCCCTGTAAGCAAAAAGCATGTTTATTTTTCACTGTCTTATGCTCAACTATTTATTTAAGATTTCCCATCTTGGGAGGGTTAAGAAAGAAAGAGTGAAAGAATGCAGTGTATGACCAACTCACGCATAATGGGGTTACTTTGGTATTGATCTCCAATAATAATAATAATAATAATAATAATAATAATAATAATAATAATAATAAGTTTCATACTCCATCATTCTTCCTTTCCCTTATTGTCCAGGTTCCTCAGAAGGATTATTCATCACGCTTTATGGCCACATGGCGAAGTCACTGATTCCCTCCCCAAATTGTGTCATTTCTCTCTAAAATGGCTATGCTTCACTGAGAAGTCACTCCTCATGGCTGGACACTTACTTTAGCTTTCATTATGTCGTCTAGTCTGTACTGGGGTTTTTTTGCCCCAAATTCTTCCTGGTTGCTATCCCTGGTTTAACTTCTTACATAGTAGCTCTGGTGGGAATGCTAATGTACAATGAAAATTGAAGATACGCTGCTGAAAGGGGGGAAAGTAGGTGGTATAGCCTGAAATGACCTAGTAAGTAATAGCTAATTTAAAACTATGATATGATTGATTAATCCAAAATGCTTGAAAAATGCAAAACACACTCATTTAATGCCATTTTCAGTTGTTTGAACAAAGCAAGACATGGCACTTTCTTTTTAACCTCTTTCTAATAGTGAAGTTTCGTGAAATACTCTAAATAGTAAGAACACAGTCCTTCTGGTATGATTTGATTTGAAAGAAAAATTTTTAAATAGCATTTTTTAAAATTTAGAAACAGTGTGTGAAGGTATCATGCTGTTCTAAAGATTTACAATGGTGCATGTTTTCTTCACAGAATCCATGAAGCAAACAATCCCTTTTCCCCACCTTCTTGAAATGAAATTAAATTAAACAAGAATATAATAGTACTGTAGTTGCTACGCAACATACTAAAAATCTGGAAGTGAATTTAACACAGTGCTAATGTTTTTTGCAGGATATAGCTTATATGTTTGTAAGAGTGGGGATGTGTGAACAAGCAGTGTCAGCCTTTCTGAAATGTAATCGACCAAAGGATGCAGTAGATACCTGTGTACATCTCAACCAGGTAAAACAGCAGTAGATAATCTGCTTTACCGATACCAATTTAATAGTGAGATTTCTATCCTAATGCCGAGTTAAATACAGCTCCTTGTTAAGTGTCTGATGATTCGTCATGATTTCTGGAAAATTCATACTTCAGTGCTTAAGCCAGTTATCTGAAATTAGGATTAGACCATTGGAGGGACAAAGCTATATGCAGCAGTGCTACTTCTGTGTGTGTGTGCGTGTGTGTGATAAGCATGCTCAGCATATAGACATTTGTGGCCTTCGTAGAGCCAAGCTGTGCTGCCTCCTGATGGAATGGGAAGAAGACTGGAGAGCTTCTGGCTGCTCATTTTCCACATACCCCTCCTTCCTTGCACAGATGCAAATGTATTTGTGGCTGTGTTTAGGATGTAGCTGGAAAAGAACTGATCTGAAAAATGATCTGTATGTTTACAGCTAGAGCTGTTCCCCAGCATGATTTACGAGTGCAAACGTTTGTGTCAACACAAATAAAAGAGAAACTGAGAATGGCTACAAGGAACTTGATGTATGGGAATTCGGCAGGACTGGCTAGTGCTGGCTTTATGTGAACAATTTCCTAGTTTATGGATCTGAAGGGCTATTAGGTATGAGATTCCGCTAAGTTTCTCAGTCCTGCCAAACTTTTGATCTGGGGCAAACACAGTAGCCAAACTGCTGAAGATCAGGAAAGTTCACGGACAAAATGAGGTGTACAGAAGGATAAGTAAAGTGGTATTGTTTGTGCCTTAAGCTTATGGGCTAAAGTCCTCTTTTAGACATGCTTTTGAGAGTCTGGGTTTTAATAATATCAGAAGTGTTGAAAACCACATGTCCAGCTAAGAGCAGCAATGAAGCGATTTTGCAAAGCTTTTACCAAAGCAGAAGCAACTGCTTTGTATGTGGTTTTGGACAGAAGTCCAGCATTTGTTTCACAGGCCTGCTGTATCACATGATTGACAATGATATTAGCATTTGTATTCTCTTGCTTTTTACTTTAATTTTATAGTAGCCTGGCTCTAAATGGTGATGAAATATTGCACACAAATGTTGCAGACTATTCATGGATAACCAGCTTGTTCTGAGAATGTATTTGAAAAAATGAGGTTGATAATTGTCTGCTTTCATTTCTAGTGGAATAAAGCTGTGGAACTGGCTAAAAATCACAATATGAAAGAGATTGGATCCTTGTTGGCCAGATATGCAAGTCATTTACTGGAAAAGAATAAAATCCTTGATGCTATAGAACTCTATCGTAAAGCCAATTATTTCTTTGAAGCTGCTAAGCTCATGTTCAAGGTATTGCAGGTTTTGTTTTTATGTCAAATAACTGGGGCTTTGGATTAGCTCTTATTATTTCCATGCTACTTTTGTTTTCTTGGGATTATTTTAGTGTTAACAATGTCCAGGCAATAAGCAGATGTCATTATACAGGATACTGCAAAGATGAATCCAGCTCCTAAGTTCAGGTCTAACATCTAACTGCACTAGTTACCCTGGATGTCCTCTGTAGCCAGTGGAGAGGACACTTTCAGGACACAAGCCATCTGATTTATTTTGAGACTTTCACTTCAGAATGACATGAACTGCACCTCAGAAAAGGTCCTGTTGCCCTGCATTGCCTAGTAAAGGAGTATAGTAGACGGCCTGGGTGCAATGTCCATGTTATTTTATATGTTGTTTGGATTAGTTTTATCTCCTTTACTTTTAAAAATAGTAATGTCATTAACTGGAAGTTAAATTTTGGTATTTCTTCAATTGGTACCTTCAGTTAGAAACTGCTGTGGTGTGGTTTTAAGATAAAGATGTTGCTTAGATTTGGTTTGGCTGCAGAGATTTCTGTATATAGCTTATAAAGTCTGTAAGACTGATACATAATTTTTACAGCAAATATTTATAGTAATATATATGTATATATGTTACTTTCAAAAGCCATTCTTCTTTTCTGGGAAAACCACCAGACCTTATTGAAAGCTATGTATTTCTTACACTTCAGTGTTTAAAACTCGCTATTTTTTAGTTTATTTTTATATTAAGTCAATAGACTTACACATGGTTACACTGATTTATCCTTCCCGAGAATCTGGCTTTATATACTTGTTAGCTAAATAAATATAGAATAATGTGCATTCTTCACTTTGACATTTTCATTTATAGTTCTGTTTGCAGTCTAAATTATTACATTCAAATGCAGAATCGTTTTTTGGCATGATTTCCTAGGTTTGTACAAGCATGCAATTGTCCAAGAGAATGAAGCGCCTCTTCTAATATATATATATATTTTTTTTTAAGATTGCAGATGAAGAGTCAAAGAAAAGGACAAAGCCTTTGCGAGTTAAAAAGCTTTATGTATTATCAGCCTTACTTATAGAACAGTGCCATGAACAAATGCAAAATGCACAAAGGGGGAAAGTTAAAGGAAAAAGTTCAGAGGTAATGTCTTTTACTTTTTTTTCTTTCTGAATTCTGGTATGTCCTACCTAGTCAGAATAAATAAAGCTATCTTCATGTGAGGCTATTATAGTTTTTTAATAACGCTTTTTCCTGCTATGAACAAAGCTTTCCTTAAAGTAAGTCTTCCATGAAAACATATTGTTTAAAGTATTATTTTAAAACATTTAAATAATATGTATTAATAGATATTTTTCTTCCTAAGTTCAATGTGTTTTTCTTAATGTTTTCACTATAACAATGAAAATCATACTAAAAACTCCAGATTTTTTTTCTGCAAGACTCTCACGTTCCTGTCATTTAGGAGTAAGTATCAATCCCAAAGAGAGATCTGTGATTAGATTAAGCTGTGTTGGCTATCATTTAGCAGGAAGATGGTTCCAGATATGGCAGAAGCAAATGGAAGCATTTTTTTTTTTCTGCTCACACTTTCATCTTCATTTGCACAAATGAAATAGTTTAGACAAAGTTTTAAGAGATCTGGTGTTGAAATGCAGTATTAATCCAAACTATGAACCAGTCTGCAGATGTGCACAGAATATATTTGTACACATGTATATGATATTTATCTTTGAAAATCTGCACCATATGTTGCCTATGCACTGTATAAAATGCCTAGCAATGTTCACTTTAGGTCCATGTATTTATATTTTCCCTAGTTAACACAGATGGTGTAATCACCAAGTACAGAAAATTTCTTTTCATATATCCCCATTTCCTGCTATATCTGTTTCATATAAAAACTACTTGTGATACTGCTTTGTTTTCAGACTGCTTCAGCTTTGGCTGGTTTGCTAGAAGAAGATGTTCTTTCTTCAACTAACCGCTTTGCAGACAATGCTTGGCGAGGAGCTGAGGCTTACCATTTTTTCATACTTGCACAAAGACAGCTTTATAAAGGTTCTGTAGATGCAGCACTTAAAACAGGTAGGACTTCCATTTTTAACCCTGTAAAGAAACTGTTCAAATTTTGCAGACCTGGACAGCACATAAGTTCATTTGTAGTTGGCACATTTTTCTATTCTTGCTAGAACCACGGAATTTAGAACAGAACCATATAATGAATTGAATGTGGCTGCAGTCAAGATAACTGGAAAGTATTTTCTTGGGAGACAATCCAAATTTTAACTTACCAAATATTACCTGGTTAAACTGGACAACATCTGTAGATGTTCTGTTGACTGTTTTGTTTCTTTCTTTAAATTACAAGGCATGCCTGAATTCACATCACTCCTCCCTGTAGAGCTTCAGAAAAACTTGTGGGAGTTAGAGAAGCAAACAGTGCCCTATACTTTGTCCAAGTAATGAAGGTCCATTTCAAATACTTCTAACATGTTTTTAAAAAAAAAAAAAAAAAAGTGTCTCAAAAAGGCACTTAATTTCCCAGTCAGATCCCCTTATTTTTATTTATTTTTAAAAAGTGTTGAACCACGCATGCTTCATAGTCGTGTCAATGAAAAGACTTTGGTTCACTGTGTCCAATTTGTAAGACTAATACTGTCTAATGGTAGCAAATGCTTCATACAGATGCTTGCACCTCACAGAAGACATGTAGTAATTTCCTTTTTTTTTTTTTTTTTTTTTCCCCCCCCATTTCTTAGCTCTTCATTTGCGAGATTATGAAGACATTATCCCTGCAGTTGAAATCTATTCCCTTTTGGCACTCTGTGCATGTGCAAACAGAGCATTTGATATTTGTTCTAAAGCCTTTGTTAAACTAGAATCCTTGGAAACTCTTAGGCCAGAGCAGAGGCAACAGTATGAGGATCTTGCTCTAGAGATATTCACGAGACATTGTCCGAAGTATAACAAAAAATCTGATCTGGATTACGTTCTTGAGAGGTAGGTTTATATTTATATGATATTGTAATAATACTAGCATTCTTTTCTGCTATTGTCTGTATTTTGGGTTTTAGCAGGTTTTGTGTGACCAAGTTAATTAGGTGTTTTGCTACTTAAACCAAATATTGGGCAAGAATGATGCAGGTGTTAGCCAGTTTGCAGAAAGGGTAATACAACACTATTTTATTTGGGAGAATAGACACTGACTGCATTCGAGGAACTCAGCATAAAGATATACCTTCACCTTAATTTGAAATACATGTGGACAGAGCACAGGAGTTTTAGGACTTTTGGTAAGGCGTCACGTGCCATTAAAGTAATGTTACTGTTTGCATCACCGTTGTGGTGTGATGCAAATGTCAACGAGTAAATGTTTAACCATTATTAACTAATAAGTCTCCAGTGTTTTGTGAATTACCTAAATCTACATGGTGTGAGAAGGTGAATATGTCAAGTGAAAGAATTAGAATATGAAGGGCACCTTTAAGGGGTAAGTCCTTGGAGTGGCTGTACCCACAATGGTGTCTTTTACGTATGTTTCCTGCTAATAGCATGGAATTTGTATGGAAATTGATTGTGAATCAATTTTCTTTTTAATGAATAGGATTTTAATGCGTCTTGCTTTACTCTGCAGACGTACAGAATCTCACTAGTGGCTTTCATGTTGACTCTTCAGAGGAATAAATGTAATAGTAGTGCAGGTGTCTAATTGGACCTTACATTTATATGGCCTTCGCTGCTTCTTTTCACTTAATCTTTTGGATCTGCTGGTCCCGATTTGTTGACTGTATGGTTCTGGGGGTGTGCATTCTGTTGTGTGAAGATTTACATACTTGGCTATATTAACAGTGAAGTGTTACGTGATTTAGTAACTTCTAATCAAAAAGTGGCACACAGCTGAATAGAGAAGCAGTATTTTACAGATGAGCATTGCAAGTTTTGTAGCTAGCTGTAGGCACACAATTAGGTATTTATGCTGTTTTGCAAATTTCTACAAAATGAGTCTTTGTTGCTATTTTAAAACCATGTTTTTATTCTTTCAACTTTTTTTTTTTTTTTTTTAAATAGTGGAGATGGGAAACTTCCTATATGTGTTGCAACCGGAGACCCTATCCTGGAGTATCGATTCTGGATGTGCAGTGTATGTAAGCATTGTATGAAAGCCAAAGAAGCGAGCAATTATAACTTCTGTCCTCTGTGCCACAGTACAGCATAGCAGAGGATAAAGGACCGTTTATCCTTGTTATCTGTTATGTCTCCTAAAAATACTCTATAAAATGTTACTGATGTACTACATTTTAAAATACAACTCAGGTACTCTATTGTAACAACAGATAGTGCCACTGTTAGAGAAAAGTTTTTTAAGAAAAACCCAGAAAACCCACAAGAGAAACCTTTACTGGTTCCATTTATGTGAAAAAACAACTGTGTTAGGCTGCATTTTTTTTTGTTACTTCTTTTTACAAAGGTTTAAGGTAAAAAGCATTCTTTTCTAATGGTAAATTTAGCCTGGTTTCAAAACCATACAAACTGAATGTAGGTTCATCTTAATACGTTTCAATCTGAGCAAGCTCCGTTTTTCGTTTTTGTAATTCCATAGGAAATTACTGGGTTTTCTCAAAATGCACCATTTTTTTGAAGGAAGTAACTCCTGAGTTGAAATAATGCCACAGTAGTTGTGATACTATTACTGTGTATGTTTTACTACCGCTGTTTCACTAGAGCGATGGTGGCAGTTTAGGCCTACGTTTGTGCTGCTTTCTTTTGCCAAGTGTGTTTAAACCCACCGTAGCAATAAAGGGCTTGCAAACGGGAGCCGTCGGTGCCGGTGCCGTCAGTCTGCCTCTGGCCTGCTGGGCTTTGCGATGCCTTCAACCAGTCCAGGAAACCTCTGTGAACCTTCAGACCGGAGTCTGCTCATGAGCTATTTTTTTTTTTTTAAGTACCTTGAGGAGAGCAGCTGACGTCTGTCGAACAGCTTTCAAGAGCTGAACGTCCTCCCCGCGACTCGGGGAGCTCTGAGGAAGGCGGTTTCAGCCCGACCCGCGCCGCGCCGTTCCGTTCCCCGGCGGGCTCTGTCAGCGCTGCACACGGCCCCGCGCCCCGCGCTCCCCCCGCGCGGCCCGCCCCCGGCAGACCGGCGGCCGCGGCGGCGCGCGCTGAGGGGGCAGCGCGAGCCCCCTCACGCGCTGTCCTCAGGGGCACGCGGCGCCCCTCGCCTCAAGTGAGCCCAGGGAGGAACGACGCCCGTTTGGTACGGAAAACGTTAAGTATTACTGGCTTGGTTTGGTGGTTTTTTTTTTTTTTTTCTTTTTCTGGCCTGGTATTTGCGCTTCTTTGTCCCTCGCAGCCATGTCGGTCGGAGGGCTGCGCCGGTTACCGCCCTCCGCGCTCCGCCCGCGGGCCTGGGGGGGGGGGCGGGTAGCCGGCAGAGGGCCGCCGCCCCCGCCCCTCCCCTTGTCGGCTCCCGCAGGCGGCCCCACGCCGGTGCGGCCGCTGCCGTCGCCGTGAGGTAGCGGCGCGCCCGCCCCGCGGTGCGGCGGAGGCGCCGCCATGGAGCGGGAGGCGGCGGCGGAGGCGCTGCTGTCGGCGGCGCAGGCGCACTTGGCGGCGCGGCGGCTGTCGGCGGCGGAGGAGCTGTACAGCCGCTTCATCGCCCGCTGCGGGGGGCCCGCCGGCGGCGCCGCCCCCCCAGGGTACGTGCCCGGGCCGGGGGGCGGTAGGGGGGCGGTGGGCGCGGGTCCCGCCGTAACGGCCGCTCTCCCTCTGTCCCCGCGCAGCGCCGGCCGCGACCTGGCCACGGCCCTCAACAACCGCGGCCAGATCAAGTACTTGCGGGTGGAGTTCGCCGCCGCCGTGGAGGACTACACGGCCGCCATCGAGTGCCAGCCGGGCTTCGAGGTGCCCTACTACAACCGGGGCCTGGTGCTCTACCGGCTGGGTACGGGCCAGGCGCAGTCGGTCACGCCAGCGGCGCCGGGCCGGCGAGCCGAGCGGTGGTCCTGCTCCGGCCCGGCCCGGCCCGGCCTGCTCGGGGCTTCCCGCCTGCCCGGGTCCCCTCCCGCCCGGGCTGCCGGGAGCCCCGCTTCGTCCCGAGATTCACCCGCAGCTGGAGGGTGCTTCCCTCCGTTGTAGGGACGGAGGGTCCTGCCCGGCACCGGCCCCGGCTGGGGAGGGATGTCACTCCAGAAATACCTGGTGCGGACGGACGTTTCAGCTGCCGGTCTGCCCTGTGCGTGCAGTCAGAGAGCCCTGCTGCAGATGGGCTGCTGTGTCATCTGAAACGATAACTGTTCGGGGGAAAAACAGGGGGAAGGGTGCAGTTTCAGTTTAGGAAGAACTTGCACGAGGGGTAAAACTAGCCAATTCCAAACGTTGCCATTAACCTGAGGTAAAGCATCTCTTAAGCGGGAGCAGCTGTAGCGAGCTCAGCCTTCTCAGCCGTCTCTGCAGAATTTGCTGCCCCGGTTTGGAATATGCCACACGGAAGTGGCACCCCTGGACCTGTTTGCTGGAGCTTGGCCATTGCAAAGTCAAGACCCAGAGGCTGAGGGACTAGAGAGAGCACTAAGGGGAATGGAGCCTGACCAAGGGCCTCAGCTGGGAAGCAGTGTGCCTGTGTTCCAGGTTTAAGGCAGCCTGGCTATTAGTTAGTTGCCCGAGTGTGGGCCTTTTGGCTCCTTCTCTTTGAATAAGCTGGCTGAACTGAGCCTTAAGCCCATTTTAGGTTCAAAAATAGGCACTTGGGTTCTTGCTCTGAAGACCTTTTGACTCCCGCTTGGGCTTCTGGGGAATCCAAATGTAGTGGGTCTAGTAAGTACAGCTGCTGCTTTTTGTTAGTGAAGGTATTGGGAGTCATTCTTCGGTTGCGGATTGTGAGTTTGAGCAGTTACAGAGAGATAATTTGTTCTTTCTTTTTTTTTTTTGGACAGGATGCTTTGATGAGGCCATGAAAGATTTCAGGAAAGTATTAGAGTTAAACCCCCAGTTTGAAGATGCTGCATTGAGTCTAAAACAGGCTATTCTTGATAAAGAAGAAAAACAAAAGCGGGGTTATTGAAAATGCAGCTAGTGGTGTGAAAATGGTTTGCAAAACACGTGATTTTTGTCATTGATGGATGAAACACAAGGTCATTTACATCTGTTGTGACCTACTGAAGAAACGTCATTCTTGGGCAAATAAGTTATGATTTTGATTGCAAAATAAACTATTTTTGGATATTGTTAGTTGAGGAAAAGCGTAATGTTAGATCTACATGAGATACTTGTACAGAAGTGCTTCATAAAGATGTTGGAAGCTCAGTAACAGCAAATGAAGTCTGTAGTTCTCTTATTAAAACTGTGTTTCTGTACTCTTTCATGGATTGTTTTAAACAGTCTTTCATGGGGAAGAAAAACTATATAAAACACTTAAATACTTAAGACTGGAGCTTGTGAGAAGTACAGTGATTTAATAATGATAGTGTTTGTCCACATTTAAATGTAAATTTGATTTAAGCTAAAAGTGCAGTTGTTAATTGTAAGGTGCTGGCCTTGAGATGCTATGGTAACTGATTTCTTTTCAGAGTGTTTCTGGATTAAGAAACAAATTTAACAGAAACAATGAGATCTTTTTAGGAAATATCATCTGTACCTTGCATGAGGAACATGGTGTAAGAATTCAGTCCTACGTACATTTGTTCGCTCCTAGAGGTTGTTTTACATTACCTAAACAGGTGGGAACAAGGCATACCTATTTTTTTGTAACCCTATTGCAAAAGTATTGGGCAGATTAATAATTGAATGAATAAAAATGAACACGTACTTTTTACCTTGTGATTGTCTGTAAAAAGAGCCTATTGTAGAGAATGTAGTTGGGCTATTCACAGTAGGAATTGTGGCTTTCTCCTTGTTACTGTAAAAGCTCAATTGCTTGAAAAATACAACGTGAAATCTGATTGAACTGGCTGTGAATAGCTAGGCAGCTTCATTTCTCGCACGGTAGGAGGGACCATTGATGAAGTCTGTAAATCATCAATAAGAAACACCCTCGCATGTTCATAGCAATACAAGTTCTAACAAAAGAAATATTCTTGCATTGCCCACATGCGCATTAGGATTATTTTTTTAAAATAAATTATGCTAATGACAGCTCTGCTTCTTACGGTGAGTTTCTCCGTGGACAATCCTGGAGCCTGCACAACGGCAGGGCTCACTGAAGATGGTGGAGCCCTCTGGGGTAAGTCATGAGAACAGACTTCAGCCTCTGAACATCTTCCCCCTCAGCCTTGCTGAGTTCTCTTTCAGCTTTGGGATGAAACTCTGCAATAGCCGCAATGAGCAGATTTGGAGTGCAGCGCTGAGAAGATGCTGCATTTACCTCTCCTGCTCCGGACAGTAGCAATGTTGAAGTTAAAGAAATACAATGCGTGATAGCAGAATGTAACCATTTACAGTTTGGAATAACAATGACCATTTTTTTTCAAAGGTTTAATTTTTGACTTTTCTGGATATATTAAGCACGTGCTTTGCTTCCATTTTTATATCTTAGTGCTCTGTCTCCAAAACAACATCGATAATTTGAGGACTTGGCACATTTCATGCCACCTCAGTCTCAAAAATTGAGAAATCATACCAACTCTTGGTTGATGGCGAGAAGGTGAGCTAGAACTAAACCTGTTCCTGACTTACCATGCCAAGAAAGTTAAAAAAGACAGTATGAGCAGTTGAATATGACTTACAAAGTTTTACTTTGAGAGATCACAGATGTGGTTCTGCACAGAGCACTTTAAATGACAAGATACAGATAAAAATCAAAAGATTAGCAGCACATAAGTATTTTAGAGAACAAAGATGCTAGTAATAATATTCCTCATACTTCCCAGATTGTGTTGTTTTGCGAACATTACTCAATTACTTAAAATGCATTCATTGCTGGCACAGAAATATTCCACTGGACTGGGAGCAATTTTATCACAGATTCTCCACAGTATTTCCGTGTCTCTCCTGCAAAAGCATGAACTGTCGTGGTGCATTTCGGCGTAATTTGGAATTCTTTCAAGGTAATTTTGGCCAGTAACGTTCTCACACACATTTTCCCCTTTCACGTGCAAGCATGAGTCACTTGGTTCTCTGGCTTTACATGACAAGACTAATTGGGGTTTTCAGTCTGAAATTATGAAGTGGCATTGTGTGGTGTTCTTTCACTCAGGCCTATTCAAAGGGTATAAACCCCCGTTATTGATACAAAAACTTGAAGATATGTTTAGTAACTCCCCTTGTCCTGCAAGGTTTCCTGTTCATAATCCTTTAAGAATTAAAAGTCTAATGGAGAGTAGTAAAATTCTTTTTATGTAGTGTTTCCAAATGAAATTCAGACAACCTCTCAGCTTTTTAAAAGGAGCAGGGGTTGTGTGCTTTGGATGCTTTGCAATGCAGAGGTACTGCGGCTTTACACCTTCACCGGGCTTCAGGGTTTGTCTTTGCTTGGAAAATACAAACCTCTGTAGAGCGTCTGGGTCAATCCTGTCTGCCCCCTCCATCGCCCTTGTGAAACATTTGCTAGTCAGAGTCATGGCGCTGTACCAGTAAGTCCAGCAGGCGGTTGCTGCTAATGTATGTTGACTGTGTCTTTTCCCTGGCCAGAAGTGTTTCAGACATGAATAATTCACAGCCACTTTCCCAAGGTTTCCTACCTATAAACCTACTCTCCAAAAGCCCTTGACTCTTCCCCTCACACAGCCTTCACTGGCAGCCCCTCTGTTTAGTTTATTGCCCATAGCTGGGATTAATCTGGCAACAAGTAACAGTGTTCTCTACCTGGTGATTTACCTCTAAACTTAAAAAAAATACATGATTTCCTCAATACCTTACAGAACGTTTTCGTTTTTTTTCTTTAGTATCTGGAACAACAGTCTTCAGGTTCTAACTTGCTCAGAGAAAAAGGCAAAGAGTAACATCATCGCCCTGTGCTTTTCCCTACTACCCTGTTTGTCCTTCTACTGAAACACAGGAGGAGGAGTTGTCACAGCACTTGCAGTGTTGCAAGGCCTTTCCCTTGCTTTTGCAGAAAGGTAGGAAAAGATGACAAAATCCCAGGTCAGCAGGGCACAGAGCGGTATGAGAAGTGTTTCATATACATTTGGTGTGAGATGCAGCGCGGGGAACAAGGAGAGCCATTCCGAAGGGAAAGCTGGCAGCGTGTTGAGGGGAAAGGGCTAGGTCTTCAAGTGGCCAGAATATGTTCCTCTTCCACATACTTTCCCTCTGAGTGGACAACAGAGGTAATTCAGCATTAAAAACCTCAAAATCTTTGGCTGTTACAACCGAGGACTGCACTATGCACTGTCCTGTTTAGTAGGTAACCTTGGTAAAAAGTAAATTAGTAGTGAAAAGTGCACTATTCAAATTTTGTGGGGAATGAATGCCTTTGTATCAGTCAAGCTCAGCTATGCAGGTCGTGCTCTCCCCTGACTGTCAGAAAGGGAAGAGTTCAAAAAGAAGCAAAACCAGTGTTCAAAACTGAAGATTGCTAGTAGAAAGATAATGTCCTATATTCTTTTGTGTTAGCGGGTTATTGTCAGTCTGCCTAATCCTTTTAATAGAGGCAGAAGCTGGATCGGTAGAACAGATTCAACCTCAGCCCGTGGCTTTCACACATGATGGAATGGCTGGTTGCTTTTTATGAAAAAAGTTTGCTGTGAGATCTTGTCAAGGTGGAGGCCCACCTAGCAGCATGTTGTGATCATTTCAGTTGAACTCTGTTTCTGAATATTAACTGCTTCCAAGATTTTCCTTGTAGGATCCCTTTAGTCCATGAGCAGGGAGGGATTGGATGCAGTCCACAGCATTACCTCCTACAGCCCATGACGATCATGTTTTTCATCGTTCATGTCTTTGTGTTGCACAGTAAGCATGTGAAACGGACATGAAGGATATCTTGATCTCCCAGCAAGGAACAGCTAGTCCAACCCTGTCACAGACATCACAACTGTAGGTTTCAACCTAACTCCTATTACTATGGAAAAAGCCTGATCCAAAGTTCAAGGCTTTCCAGGCTTGTATGGGGACTCCTGTGTGCCTGTATCTGTGCATTTAACATATCTCTCGCACCTTCCTAATTCCTTTTCTCCACATTGGCTGAATAATGAAGGCTTGTTCAACCATAGTGGTATGACCAGGGTGGTTCCTGAAAGCCTAATCCAAGAAAGAGTTTAAGCCCATAGCCTGAAAACTGCAATCTAGGACATGAGTTAGGTGCTGAAGTTCCAGCTGCAATACCTGAGAGGAGGGAGTAATCCCAGGAGAACCGAGATGCAGAGCAATACAGTATGCAATAGCGTGGCTGAATCATAGCTGGGGAAGTCACCATCAAAGCTAAACAATGAATGCCTAATCCTAACACACTTGCATGATTTAGTGTAAAAAATATCAGCTGCCGTGAACAGCAACCAAGGTAGGAGGAAGAAACCAAGGATGTGGAATTTCTCTGGCTTGTCTATGAGAATGTAGGAACCTGAAATGCCTGTTGAAATGGGAATGCAGGTTCTGTCTCATCTTCTCCCTTTCCTTCCCAATGTATCCAGAAGAGAAAGGTCTTCCCATCTGCTGGCTGGTGGGTGGATGGGTAGGGAACACTGCTGGACCCCTTCCTGGCTTTCTAGGGCAAAAGGGAAAGATCTGGGATATCCCACTTGCTGCAGACAAGTTTACCTGAATCTACTCTGCAAGACTGCAGGACGAGTGAGCCTTAGTGACACACCACCAGACCTGATGCTCATCTGCGTGGAACTAGACAGTGTCCCGTGGGCTCTGGGAAAAGAAGAGCTTGCATTTAGTCATCATTATTTAACCTTCATCCTAGTTTACAAATTTCAGGAAGACTGCTTTTTAGATTAACAGAAAGTTAACCTAAACTGATGAGTTTTTGTTAACATTAAAAATGGGGAGTGTGCTCTCGGGAAAACGTGTGGGAGCAGTAAGCTTGCTTGACTCTGCAGTGTTAGCTCCGGACAGTAGAGTGCACTGCTCATACAGCAGAGAGGAAGGCGTCTCCCAGGCTGGTGCTGAAGGGGGTCTTGGGATCCCAGTACCCTCCGATTCCTTGTTACAAAACTTAGTCCTTCAGCAGATACAGCTTTAAGACTACATTTATTCAGCACTCATCCCAGGCATGACTGCAGCTTTTGGGAAGCGTGCCATGTATATGCACTAATCGGCATGCGTAACCAGCCAGCCTGTGAAGATAGAGGCTGTACGAGCTGTGCAAACCCACTGGAGATGGCATACATGTGCACCATTAGCCTGCATCGGCACCAGTGCCATTGCCCCCTCTTCACTGGTGTCGAACACCTGCGCGTGCTGCAGGCACACCTCCGGTTGCAGTGCAGGCACATCCTGAGAGAGATTGCAGGTGGTTGTATGTCTGGTTTGTCCTTGATCTCTTGGAAATAATTAAAAAAAATGTTCTCTGTAGGCACAGAAAGAAAAAATACCAGGTAAGTTGTCCTTTTTACTCATGTTAGAGAATCCGTCTTCTCCCATTTTGTAGAGTTAGCCTTTTCCATACAGGGGCAGGTGAGAGGAAAGTGAGGAACTAACAGGCTTCCAAGATGCTCAGGTCAATGCAATGTTCTAGACAAAAATCGGCATTAATGGGAAAAAAAAGCATGCCTTTGTGTTGTATGTGGAAGAGGCCCCAAGTAGCAGATTGCATGGCTCTTTGAAGCCAATGTTGGTACACCAGATGGTTGCTGTTGCACATTAGCAAGGAGATGTTCTGCACTTAGATTACTTTGTATGTATTTTTATTTGACTTTTCAGATTTGCACTTTACATTCACATGGGAGGATTGGCAGTCACTTTATGAAATATTAAAAGAAGCAGCCATAATCAGGGCTGGAATAATTTTAGTGATCTGCAAGTCCCTATTTCAATAGCTGGAAGAAACAAGAAGTGTTTATTTTGCAGCCTTGGGCTACTTTCTGGTAAGTTCTCATTTGTAGCCACTTCAGAGAGGCAACAGGTTACAACATTTACTAATCCTGTTAGCAGACCCTAGCACTTTCCAGTGTTGTGGTGCTGTTCTGAGTCCCACCGTCTGGACTTTTCATTTGAAGCAAGACAGTTCTTGTGGTCACTGAAAGAGGCAGCTCCTGTGTCTTAGTTGCACTGTTTGGAAAGCACCCAGCACAGCAGAGCCTTCAGGAGCTGTTAGAGACACACACACAGTGAAGTGAGGAGTGAGGCTGGAGCACACAGATGAATAGCTCTGGTTCTCCAAGGGTAGACCCTAACAGTCTGGAGGATTTGGACCCTTCGAAAGAATTTGGAATATGGCAGTGATTTGTGCCTTAATGTTTGTTTCTAAAATTTTGGATCTATTTTCTTTCAGACTGGGTGCAGTCCAGTTGAAAACCTGTTGAAATAATATCTGGTTCCAAAACTGCCTGCTACAGCCCAACTCCAACATGTCCTGCTCTACTGCTGGCATCTTCTCCAGAGCCATGCCACCTGTGTTTGGCTTGGCAGGTAGCTCTCCTTCTTCCTTTTCTCACAGGCCCAAGCTTAGACCAGGAGACTGCAAACCCTGCCTGTTCCCTCGTTCTTGTCCCAGAACTTACAGTTCTAAGGTCTTGAAGGACAGGCTATGCATCGCTTGTGCCACAAAGCATGGTGACCTCTCTAGGTGAGTACGCAGGACCTGGTGTTCTTACCAAATTCAGTTCACATGCGTCATCTTAGGTCTGGATCAATGACCCAGACTGGTCCGGCAAGTACGTAGCCCTGGAGGTTGGCTGAACGGTGACCTGGAAAGGCTGAGAATGATACACAGTGTATCTGTGTAGTTTTTAAAGAATACATACAGGCTGCACATTAAGTGCTAATGTATTAAAGTATGAACTAAAGGTAATGTTACACAGTCCATGTTCAAGGCATTTCAGATACCAAAACCAGAGGTCCCAAATCCCTTAAAAACATCAGGAGTGCTTTGCAATGGCTCTTTTTCTCCTGAACACCTACCTTTCCTCTCCCTGCTTGAGCTGCACTCTCCTCTGCAGGGGCTGCCGGGTAGTGTGTTGGAAGCAGAGCAGGCTGCCACCAAACAGTGCACGTAAACCTGCGAAGAAGAAAAAGCACCACTTGGTCCATACCAAATCCCGCTTTGCAGAGCATTGTTTTGTCTTTTGTCTGCCTTTTGCAGAAGTCACAGCTGATTAGACTTAGGCTTGTCTGAACACTTGCACGCGGCACCTTCTAGCTGAACCTGCCTTGAATTTCAAATTTGGTGTCAAAGAAGCCCTCAGGCAGTTTGGTAACTGAGAGGCTGAGGTAGGAGAAGTTAAAACCTCCCGAGCTGCAGTGAAGCTATGTATCAAAGCTAGACAGAAACTCAATCTAGTGCTAGATGCAGCTGCGCACTTAGGAAGCAGCACAAGCCAGAATTGCATCATGTTCATTTCTAGCAAGTTCGTGAGTTGAACTGCTTATGAAAGGCCAAGTCAAAAGAATTATGTGGTTACTTGAGCTGCCCAGGGAAGGGTACTGCCATGGCTCATATCAGTACATGTGCTAGAGTCCACTCAATTGGGTGCACTAGGAGCAAAGCACCCTCAGGTGACTGTCCTGGGGTTTTCTTTGCTCTTCTTAGACCTGTTAGAGGAGGACAGAACCTCATAAGTGTAAGACCAAACCCACATGCCTCTGCTTCCCTGCCCATTGGGCTGGCATCTGAGGAGATGGTTGACTCGCTGGGACTGATGGGAGGTAACAGAGCTGAACTTCATGTGGATGTTATGGCATGTAAGTTGACTTTTCTGCTCTAGACGTTTTGAGCTGAAGTGCTATGACTTTTTATGATCCTATAAAAAGTCAGAAACACCATATAAAAATCATATTTACATACCAAACTCTTTTGTTTACCCCAGCCAGTGCAATCTCAAGTCACTGAAACTGTGTTGCAGAGTGGATTTGAGAAGAGAACTAAATTAAAGCTGCGCACCAGTCAGGGTACTTGGGTTGAATGCTGGCTAGGTCTTAAGTCTGTGAGGTGTTTAAATTGGCTATTTTTTACATGGTCTTAAGAAGTTCAGAGGATAGTGTCCGTGAGTGGGAGGTGAGCCTTTCACTTAACCTTACCTGTTCCAGTCGATGTGCCAGGGTCCTTACTGCCAGCCTTTTAAAATGAGAAGGATGTCTCACCCTGGGGCTAACAGCTACTGGACAGAACTCTGCAACATACTCACTGCCATTAATCTCACACCTATTTGAGAGAACAGATCAACAGATCTAGAAGAAATTAGGGCTTTGCTGATGAGCGCATTGGTCATTCAATAACTACTTGCCCATCCACAGTGATGTTCCATCTTGGGGTGCTGTTGAAGTCTAGAGACCTGGTTACCCAGCAGTTTTCCAGGTATAACTCAATGTCGGGGCTCTCATCTTTCAGCTCCACCTCAAGAAACACAGGCTCCACAGGTCGCTTGAGTATTGCCATGTTGGGCTCATAGAATTCCATGAAATATTCATCTTGAGAAAATGTCAGGGGATTTTGTTGTTGTTTAATTTTATTTAAATTAAAATGTTTGGAAATTTTCTGGTTTTCTTAGGGGGAGACTTACTTTTGGACACTCTTGAAACTACATTCAGGGCTTGTCTTATCCTTCTGTGTACTGCAGAAAAGGAAATGTTAGTGAGGTTTTTTAGTAGGAAGCAGGGCATGTCTTAACAAGGGAACTTACAACAGAAAGAGTCACAGAAGTTTAAAAATGGAGGAAAAGAATTGCCTACCTGCAATATTTGGTCTTGGTACCATTGTACCGGAGCCAAAGGGAGGTGATGTGGATGGATCACTAGCGAAGGCACCTAGCACTAGGGTCTCTTTTGCTCGATAGTAGCATAAGACTGTTAGTCTATAATAGAAGAAAGGGTAATTTTTGTGTTCACTCTTACTTTCCAGCAGCTGTGCCAAAGTGAGCAGTGTTAGTGAGCAGTAGCTCCTACCTGTAGTCTGGATCTCTTGTGATTGTTGGTATGCTCTGTCCTGGAAGAGTCTCTTTCTCATAAGAGATTTCATTTTCATAAACAATGTGATCACCTTCAAACTGTGCATATGGGAAGCTCATTAAAAATTGAATCTTTTCAGGAACTGGTGCAGGGGAACAAAAGAGAAAATGCAGGAGAGACAGAGACTTCCAGCAGATATATCTGCTCTGGCCATGGGCTTACCCTTACTGAAGTGCCACAGGTAGTGACATGGAACTTGAAGAAGGCATGTCCTTCATTATACTCTCTAGGCTTGCAAGAGCTATCCCTTAGTTTGGTTTTACTCATATCAATGGCAGGAACTGTCTTCATTTGGGCAGATATCATTATGGTACCATCTGGGTGGCATACTGAGAAAATCAGAGAGTTGGTTATGAATTCAAGGAAAGAATCACAGATCTTTTTATTGATTGATCAGTTGTGTAACTTACTTATAAATGCTGGAGAATTAAAACTGCAGCTAACGGAGAACATCTGTAAGGTCTCCATAGTTCTCACTTTCCTCAGGGCAACATCAAACCTTGCTTTAATTTTCTGAAAGGACACTTCCTGTGAGGGAGGTGATGGAAGAGGTCTCCTGTTAAGGCATGTGATCCATATGTACAAAGTTCTGCTCTTTAGCCTGTGCCACTTGAATACTAACAAGTCACAAGAGTTGAGTCAGTCTGAAGACTCGAGCCTGATGCAACATGGGGGCAGAAGTTTTCTTGTATGAATTAATTGGTCACTGTCACAGAGATAAATTTTGGCTGATTATTGTAGAATAGTTCAGATGTTTATTACAGCATCAATTTTCCCCCGCCATGTCTTAACATTTCTACAAAACGTTCCTTTAAAAGAGCTTCTTTCATAAAAGCTATATTGAAATATTGTTTCTGGCTCAGTGCAGATGGGACATTTTGCTTCATCTTACTAAAAATACTGAGGAGTTTGTTTTTGAAGACTTGGTGCATATCTTTTAGAGACAATTTAGCACTGCAGATTACATAATACATGGCATTACCAGAAGGGTCCATGTCCGATACCTCTTGTCCTACTTGCACTGGCTTTAGAGCTGTTCCCTCTGGAGGTTTCCCAATGTGTGTAATACTGCGGCACAACAAACTGTGACTGTAGGACTGCGGCTGTATGAGCAAACAGTCCTATGTGCTTTAAAGAAGGAATTGCTATACAGTTCACGTACCTCATAGATAACTCCCACAGCAAACAGAGGTATTTGCAAGATCAGGTGGGTGGAGTTGGTAGCTGCAAGATACCCATTGATAAGCGCAACGTGCCGGTTTAGGAGCTTGTCACCAAGATACAGGTTCCAATACTGGTGCAATCCAAAAAGAGGGATGGCTAGATACAGGTTTTCTTCATCACAGTAACCAACTGCTTCTGGTAGTTCTGTAAGAAGAAGGTGGGGTGAAGAGTTAGCAATGAAGGAAGGTTTTAGCAAAGATGTTTGGCCCAGGCAGGGATTTCCTTCGTGGGTAAATTTTGCGCTTGCACTGCAGCAGCCCTGTTACGTGCATACTGGCATCGTCTGCAGGGCTTTGGCTGTGTTGTGGATGTAACAGCTCACAATTAGTGGGACTGGGAATCCTCATGCTTTAGCGGTGGCCTGCCAGCTTGCTTCCAGGACTACTCCCTGTTTCGGTAAGGCAAGCTGAGCTATGTATGCAAATATATTTTTTTGGTTAGCCTTCTCTGGATTGAAGCCAGAGCTATTTCAAAGATAAAATAGGACAGTGAGGAGACACTGTCACCTTCGTGGCATCCAAAATCTAAGAAGGTTGGGAAAAATACCAACCAGACCTCCTGACTGGTTCAATAACCTGCTAAGTACAGCTTTTAGTGGATGATTGTCTCCTTACAGAAATGCTGTCTTTGGAGTTCACAGCAATTTATTTGAGTCAGTTGAGTTCTGCCCTGGACGCAGAGGCAGAATTGCATTTGAGGACAAACTGAAACTCACAGCAATGTCTGAAAGTTTTGCCAGTAGATGTATGTTCAAGTTATGAGGCATCTTGTTCACTGAGTTTGCAAGCCAACTTCTTTTACACACTAGTTTTTATTGCTCTCAGTGTCTCGAGGGCAGACTGTCTTGCCAGTATGCAGAAGAGCTGCCATCAGAAAAGCAGCAAGTTGGCTATGTTACCAATAATGAGCTATTGAAGGGTGGGGTTTTCCCAAAAGCTCTCATCCTCAGCCTAAAGCTGTTCTCACTGAATTCGATGAAAATCTGATCCATGCTGTTGATGCAAACCAGTTAATATTGGGGGAAAGCTTACCGATATCAGCAACCACACACTCCACCTCTGCAGAATGATAATAGAGTGTCATCTCCGGACCCACGCTTATAGTGTAGTTAACAAGGAGGGTATATTTTGTTTCATTTCTATTCACATACTGAAAGAGAGAAAAGTGTAAGGCTGCAGTAGCAATGGCTTCCAGCACAGACAGGAATGTATATCCTGAGCAGCACTAAATAATTATTCCAACACCCTCCTCTCCCCTGCAAATAGCTCAGTCTCCAAAAACATCGCTTCAGTTGGCCTAAAACTATTCAGAAATCTGGACTGGATTCAACAGCTTTTTCGGCCAAACTTTAGTGTGGAGAATGTAGTGCCTGTTCAGAAAATGGAGGCAGAAGTGAACACAGTGGTGTTTCCTCTGTAGCCCACTGGTGAAAGAGCTTGTAGAGGGAGATCTGGGTCCAAATCCTTATTCTTCTTTACCCAGAATGTGGGCTGGACCCAGGAGAGTGAGTAATCAGTAAGACAGAAGGTGTGAGGAGGTGCTGTGAGAGGTCCCTCTCAATATCCTCATTTACTTCACTAAAAGTGCCCCCAAAGTAAAACCTGCCGTTCAACCTGAAAGGCGTACTTCTAAAAATTTTTGGCTTGCTTTGATCCATAATGCAATTTAACTGTGGTTTGACTGCAGCCTGAAAATTTGTCCTGATCCTGTGCCCTCACAATGTTGTTCCTTGTAACAGAAAGTAGTGTCGCAACTCTGCATGGTTTGGTTGAAACAGTGGTAGAGGACTTGCACTTATGCCTCTTGCCGCTGAAGTGAGAGGTTGAATTCCCTCTGTGAGTTTATACTTTTTATAAATATTTAGATTAGAAATGGTCTGAAGCTTAACAAAATTACATTTAGAATAACCCGAATCTGCCTGTACGTGTTCACATGGTGCATGGCCTGTGCCAGCGGTCAAATGGCTGTGCATAAACAGTAGGTTCAGGATTTACTGGATGTTGGTAACTGGTGTTTGCAGGATTGCAGTAATTGATTTATTTTTCCAAGGCACTTCTGTATCAAGGGATAGCATTTAATAGAGATTTGACAAACCTCTTCCTGCTGGGCGTGTGCTTGGACATTAGCCATACTGACAGACACTAAAGGAAGTCATATTTCATACCTTCTAATCACACTTGATGCAGCATGTCTCCCAGAGACCGAGGGAGAGCAAGGTGGGGCCATACAAGCTTCTAGTCTTAATTCAGGTGAGCTCAGACTCATTGACACCTTTATGACTGAGCAACAGTTGTTGGTTAATAAAAGCCAGACTATGTTCTGAAAAGGGACTGCCCTATCTCCTCCACTCAGCTGCTGGAGTGACCTGCTGTATCTTACCTCCTTTAGAACGTATAGATCATCAAAAGAGACTTCCAGGATAAATTCTTTCATTCCATTAGAAAAGGGAGTTTCATAAATCTTAAACCCATGGTGCTGTGCTTCTCTCGGGGTAAATGGCACATTTCCTATTGCGATTGCCACCAGAGAGACATCGGGAAGAAAGTGTCCAAATGCAACATTAAATAGCCTTTCCTCTGGCAGGGTATCTGTAGGGAGAGAACATCAAATTACTGCTGATGTGGATCAAGTAACAAAGATGGTTGGGGTGGCCTCTCATTCAAGTTCCAGGAAACTTAGCCAACAGCCATCTCTTTAATGGCTCTGATTAATGAGTGTTTGTGTTCTAGTCAGATCTGAAATACTCTGTGTACATGAGAATTGCTTCAGGCTGCAGGAGATTAACAACAAATACATACAACTTTATAGAAAGTGGGTTAAGTAACTTTCTAGAGGTGCACTAAGATGTGCAATGACTTTCCTATAGAGAAATCTAGAATCTAGTTCAGCCACATAAAATATGGAAAAACTATCATAATGTATGCTAAGAGGCTCCTTTTTCTTTCTACATCAGTTATCCAGACAGATCCAATGACATTTAGTGTCATAATGCATTGGAAAATACAATTAAAAAAATATTACTGCACCACTGGTTGGCACAATGATTTCAGTATGCTCCCAAGATAACAAATGCAGGCAATTTTGGAGAGAAAATGCCATCAATGAACGCTGTCCTCAGACAGTTCTCCCCAGTGTGATAATTGCACAACACAACATCTTTATTCTAGGGTCCCAGTGCTCACTGGAAAAATCTGGATGTTAGTGTGAAAGAAATGTTCACGTTCTTATCAGCAACCAATAATTTTCACTTCATCCCATAATGACGGGTGATAAATGATACATCCATTAAGGCTAAAGGTTTGGGGTTTTTTATAATACCTTGAATCTTGACTTTGGCTAGCAAATTGGAAGTGGGAGTTGAGGAAGTTCTGGTGAATGTACGTGTGTGGCAGAGGTCAAATGGAGCAATGTATAACATGTCGAAAGCAAGAGATCAGTAAAATTCCTTGAGAGGAATGACTTACTGTTGATAACAGTTGGTATCTGTGGCATGAAAGGTGTGGTGATGGATTTGACGACAGTGTACTTCGTGGTTTGCCAATCTGCATCTGTCCATGTGTGCTCCAAGAACAAGTCAATACTGTAAATGACTCCATATACACCACCAGATATGGAGCTCTAGGAGGTAAAATTTGTGATGAAGTCTTACTTCTCAATAGCTCAATAGAGGAATGACTGAATATGGTTAAAATCCTTACACTAGAAAGAGAAAACGGTATTATAGTACAGTTTGGGATGGATTTTGCTAGGGGAGCTTGTTTGTTTGTTTGGCCCATTTGTCTGGTCCGTGTTTGGCTCAGATACTGCTGAGATTCTCAATAAGGAGGTATCAGGGTTGGCGGGGGTGTGTGTCCTCATTAAGTTTAGTAAGTAACCATATTTGCATTTATTTTTTTGCAATCCCTGGACTACCAGCCACATTTCTCATTCTGTCCCAATGCACTCTGAAAGTTTGTTCGTGCTTTCAACAGTTCTTCAGACCAACTCTGTCTGGTGTTACATACACATGGTGATGTAAGTGTCCACTGATACACCAAACAGTGAACTTCTGAACAGCATAAGTCAAAAAGTCACACCAATGTCATCTTTGCAAAGCTAACTGGTAAAGAGCCTTGTGAGAATATTGCCAGCTCCTTTATACTGCACATTTCTTTGGACACTGCCTCTACACCTGTAAATTATAGATTGACATAGATTATACTATATCCAAAGCAGTTGGCTGCACCCAAACTACATGCTGGGAGCCTGTCCCATACTAACTCATGCTGCCTGCATGGAAATTGTCTAGAGAATTGCTCATTGACCCAGGTCAGAAGTGTGCCAGGACCGGTTTCGTAATGTAACAACACAGATAATTGAACGCCAGTGCCCAGGAATCCCTTCACTCTTAATTTATTAGTATACTTTATAGATTATTAAGAAAAGACAGCCGCTTGCTTCTCTCATGCTTTGTCATCAGAGATACTTAGTTTCTGAGTAGGTGCTTTCAAAACACAGAGAAGGAGCACCTAGGTCTTCAAATATTTCTTGTAAGAATTTTAAGCAGCAATCAATCACTATGTGGAAAAATTATGATTTAGAAACATCTTCCATGGTGCAGGCCCTCAAATGTGTTAGTATGTGACAGGTTTGTACTAACCTTCAGCTTGCCTCCTTCTGCTCCAATAGGGATAGTTATTTCGATGTGTGTCTTGTTGTGCTCCAGTAAGTAGTTCTTCTCCTCTGGGTTTACTACAACTCGGCCATTGACTCCCATTAAGATGGTTTTAGACAGAAAGGTGGATTCTTGAACCACTAATGTGGGGATAATGCTTGGCACAGTCCATGTTAGCGTAGTATCAGTGAAACTGATGCCATCTGTTGAGTTAGATAGACAGTCCCAGAAGGCCGGGCAATTGGAGTTACCAGTGAGTCTTCACTATGCAATGGCTGTCTTTCCCTGACTCCTTTTCACCAGGGTACCTTTACAGCTTTCACTAATGACACACACTGTAAGATATTAGCCAACTGATGGCTATTCTGTAGCAGAAACCCTGGTGCTCAATGTAGACTTGAATCACCACTTGCAGATGACTAATTAATTTATTCAGAAGAACCAACAGCCATGCTCCCAGTTACCTACTCTGTTGTCCTTCTGGTCCCAGGAGTTTTGCCTTAGTGGCAAAAGGAATGAGACACAGAGCCACCTGTTTGGGCATTCTCCTTGAAATAGTGGCTTCAAGATCATGACAACTTAGAACCTCCTGCTTCCTCATCAATTGTTCAAGTTAATACTGTTCGGTGAGAGACAGAAGGTGTAGCCACCAATGTTCTGCAAAAAGCCGGACTTGTTCTGCCCTTCCAGAGAAAAAGACCAGGTGAGTCCCGAGGGTGCAGGGCTGCATCCCCCACGTGGAGTTACATGACAGCGGAGAGCCAAGGGCGAGGGGTTAGTCCAGGGGAGGCTCCCTGGCCCTTCTGCAGCAGTTTTACTTGTCTCCAGTTTCCTGCATCTAATGTGGGGGTTTGAGATGGCAGAGACAAGGTACAACACTGCACTGGGAACACAAGTAATGTAGCATCACAGCATGTTTGTCCCGGACTAAAGCCACAGACTCTTAGCTCATGCTGCTTGGAGGGTGGCTTGCAAACCTCGTCTCTTACAGAGTAGGTCGCAGGGAAATGGGGAGACTGTGTTTCCTACTAGCTCCTTAGGCAGTTATTTTTGGTGAACAAGGGAGAAATCCTTACCAACAGGACAGGAGACAGTTGTGTCAATCAGCAAAAGCAGCCACCGCTGCCTGTACATGGAAGTGGAAGTGATCATGTTCATATTTACACCACTGACCTGTTGGGATGCAGGAAAAAAGGAGAACTGATATCCTAGAGAAGCAGTGGAAACGGCGCAGTTTTGTGTCCGACTGAGAGCAACAACTCACCACGCTGAAGTCAGACTCGTTGCTGTGATAGGGTGCACGCAGGTACACTCGGGACAGCGTATTATTGAAGCTGTAGCCTAGTTTTGCTGCATCGCTTACCGTTACTCTCTTTCTCCCTGATGGAGAAACAAACATCAGTTGCCATAGCTGGTATGCAACATTTTGAGTCTGCAAGAGAGAGATGAGCTGCATCAGATCTAAGTCTACCAAAGTCTCTTAAAAAACTATGATATTGTAGCATCTGTTTTCCTATTAGAAGATGGAGTAACTGGAGTGGGACTAGACACTACTAGTCCACTCCAGGCAAGAAACACCCTTGATATATATAATGGTAAGGAATTCTATAGTTCTTTAAGGCATCTTTAGAGATAGTCTTATAGCAGCCCTAAGCAGAAACTTAGATTGGTGGCCTTGAACAATCCCCTTGGACAAAAGGCCTGTGCTGTTAATAAAATGATTGCCTTTATATCTGTCAATTGCTGGAGCAGTCCAGAGGCCAAATGACAGACTACCTTTTGTAATACATAGCCATACTGTGTCAAAGAATGTCTCTACTGGTCTAGAACAGAGTCTTCTGAAATGATTACCATATGGGAGGATAGTCAAAAGGAAAAACGGGCATAAGGAGCAAGTAAGACATGAGAAAAGTAGGAGAAGCGTATATATTTCCCCCTAATACTTTCCAGCCTCAATTTTCAGCTCAGGAACTCCTGAATTATCTGTAGCTTCTTTGTATTTTGTATGTCTTACTGGATTTCTCTTCGGTCAATTTTTCCAGGCTCTCCTTGAGATCAAGCAAGCTTTTAGCAGCCACTTACATCTTTTGGCAAGGAGTTTGACAGATTCACTACCCATTGTGTGAAGAACTACCTACCTTTGTTTGTGTTGAACTCAGTTTCCACTAATGTAACAAGCATATGGCTCTATTCTCCCCCCTAAATGTCTTTTTGCAGTCTAGAGCTCTAAGAAAACTTGAGAGTTTTTCAGTACTTCATGGCAATTTTGCCCTCTCCTTTTTTTTGACAGAGATGGAGCTATGCCCCAAGAATGACTCATGAGAATAGCAAGAAGAGGCAGGCTAGGAGCTGTTAGGAAAGACTCCCCTTCATACCTCTGGCAGTGCTGACATCCACGCTACAGTGTAGTCATTTGAAACTGCGGGGACATTGGTCTTCACTGACACCTGGGGACAGATGAGATTGTTTGAGAACAAACAAATCTTCAGCATTATTACAGGCATGGGGAGCAGAGAGGGGGCTTTCAGATTTCTTCCCCAGTATCTGTTGGGATTTAGCAGGTTACATTCACTGGAGGTAGTTGAAGTGTTTCCAAACAGGTTCTTGACTGCGTTAAGTTCTGTGGCCCTAAAATGAAAGTTAAAGCCATGGCATCTATGGTGGTGCACGTACAGTAGAGGGAAGACTTTGTATAACCAGGTGAATCAAAAGTCCTGTTTCATATCTGGTAAGCTGTAAACTAGATCACACTCTGGAGACTTTCAGGGACATCTGGGTCTCTACACTAGGGGTCTCTACACTGGAGGTATAGGGAAGCAAGCTATTGGGTTTAACAGAACTGGTTCCCTCTTCCCATGCAGGCTGAACACCTGAAAATGCAGGATCCCCAATACCTAAGGTAGATGCCGTGGTGTAATTCTTACCAGCACGTCCTGCAGAGTGAGGCAAGTTCTGGACAATGAGTTGGGGGTCAGTGTTTGCTCCAGACATCTGTACCATGGTTTAAGTGTGTTGGGACACCCAGATGTGACTGCACAGCCTTAACTCCTAGTAGGAGAAATATGCTTGCTTTGTCCTGCCTCTAGTAGGTGCATGTAAAAGGTGGTGGAGTTTGTTTTGTTCAGTGCCTTATTTCTTGTTTGGCATATAGGTGCTGGTAGCAGGCTGAACAGGCAAATCGTACCACCCAGCGGGAGGCAGGATCTGTCTCGCAATGATGTCCTGTGAGTTGTGTGACACAGCAGGGCTGCAGCTCTGCAAACTCTAGGTTTTATTATTTCAAATGTAAGGATGACATCCTCACAGGTGCTGCAGCACTTTATGACATAAAGGTACTCTTGTGACCTAAACAGGTTGGCATACCTGGCTGCTGATTCACTTGCAGCGGCTTGACTTACATCATCTGTACAGTTAACTGAATTTTACTGCATGCTTACATCTACATGAATATCAGCAGGTCACTATTACGTCTGGTACATAGTGTAAAATCAAATTCTGACAGGAATTTGTGGAGGTGGTTGTGCCTGGCAGGGAGCTTGAATGTAGCTTTGCCTTCAGTGGGAAACTTTTACCTCCATGTAGTTTTCTTCACACACAATTTCTCTTGAAGCCCAGGAAGAGTAGGAGCAGTACATAGGGTAGGTGTAGGTCACAGCTGCCCTCATGCTTGAAAATGAGGAGACTTTGATGTTCACAGTCAGTGAAAACAACTCATCTGCCTGGGAGGAAAAACAGGCACTTCAACAGATGGTGTGGAAGGTCCCAGGAGCGGCTGCAGGGGACCGTCCAGCCCGGTGTCCTGTTTCCAAGAGTGGTTTACAAGGATGAGAACAGGTTGAGAGCTGCAGTGACAGTTCCTCTGACGTACCACCCTAAGTGGTTTGTGTTCAGGGGCTTTCTGAGCCAGAGACGTTGCCTCAGTACTTACAGCCTTTGCCTCAGGTCACATCTCAGCACTATTCTTGCCACAGTATTAAGCAGCTAGTCAGGGGAAGATTTGGCCTTCCTCACCATGTGGTTCACATTCCTCCCCTTCATGACTGCTACGTGCCTCCTCATGGAGAGACAGTACTGGAGCTTTTAATTTGATGTAGGTAGTTCAGATCTGTCTTACAAATGCTGTTTAGTGTCTGTCTATCTTGACTAGCTTCACTAAGAGCTCCTCTTGGTCCTTCAGCTCTCCAGGAGCAACACATGAAGCCGTGGATGTGCTTCTGTCTGACATGGATGTGTATTTTTCTACAGAGAAAGCCAAAACCTTTCCAGAGAAATTTCCAGTCTGGAAACCCTGGTTGTTGCACAGCACACTGTACACCCCCATTCTTGTTAGTGTAACCTCTGCCCATAAAGTTTTACCTTATTTTTTCTGAGGGGCTTCCAGGATCAACCACACTAAACATGGACAAGCAATGAAGTTTCTACCTGATATGTTCTGTTTCTAGGTACATTGCACCTCAACTAACATTTAGAAATTAGAAGTCAGGCCTAAATTTTTACACATATTTTAGGAAGGGGTGAATCACCTTCCGAGATGCCTGTTTCTCTCCATTGACTATTGTGGAAGCGTAAACAACTAGTTTAGACTAGACATTATCTTTTAGATGGCTAAAGTTACGTGAGACAAATCTGGGTCTAATAGATGTGTGTGACCTACGTTCCTAGGCATGTGTTAACAGGCACATTACCACACAAATTAAGCCAGGAAATGATCTGCCAGAATCACACTGCAAATGTTGCTTTTTCAAGCAGATGCCTACTTCTTTCCAGAGAGGCTTTCAAGAAAGTCTCTGGCAAATCAGCAGCTACAAGGATATGCTTGAGAACTGGCAGCTAGTCAGCAGCATTAGGCTAAGTGTCATTTCACGGAGAGAGGAAATCCCATGTCAGTCACTGAACAAACCTCATACTGGAGAGCCATTGCCTATTCATTTCTACACACCATCAGCGCTAACTCTTTGAGCTCACTATTTCTCGAGTTCTCGAAACGTGCCATTGGAATGCCATATAATATCCAACTTTTGTCTTTTTGGAGAGCGTGTACTGTCTGAAGTTGTTTTCAGCCCGTCTCTGGGTCTTACCTCGTTGGTCACGTGACAGCCAAGTGCTGACGCACGGAAGACAGGGTTGCCCCACGCATCTTCTGACAGGACGTAGCCACAGCGAGATGCTAGTTTCTCATCCAGCAGAAGGGGGCCAGCATAAGGATCTATAGAAAAAGGGAATGACGCGTGGGATGGAAAGCTCAGGGCAAGTCACAGGTCAGTGGTGCAGCCCCCTCAGGCAGCTCTCCTCTGAAAAGAGGTCCAGGTGGGCTGGGTGTTCTCCAACGACACGTGTGCTGCTAGGGAGCTGGTGATGCTGTGCTGGTATATGTTAGAGTGCAGGAGACATTCTGGCATGTCTCAAGCCTACCCACAGTATGTTTACTTTAGTGCCCATTTCTTTGTGTCCAGAAGCTTGTGCCATAGCCACCTTGATGTAACTACTATGGAGAGTTTCTCTGAGGCATCATGTACATTTCTACCTCCCTGATTTTACTCTCTCGAAAAGAGTTATGGGCAATTAAGCCCATCCATTTCTAAAAATCCTTGAGTCACAATAATCTGCTTCTCACTCTGATCAAAGGATGTAGTCATGGACCTATTTTGGATGGGCACTTCTACAAATTGGTCAGGTTTGCTGCTCATCTCTGCTTGGCAAGGCGCTGCGTGCTGTTGAACCGATGGGGGAGCCAAGTAATGGGCATGATGGGAGCTGGCTGCACTCATTTCTTGATGCTGGTAGAGCTAATAACATTGTATTCTGTTAATTATCTGCTCCTCTGATTAAGGAACTATTTTAGTCTTGGGTTAGACACAAGAATCTGTACAAATAGATAGGGTTTAACCAGCTGCCATTGTAATTTCTAGATTTGTCTGTCATCTTTATATGTTGAACAGTACTAATAACTGCTGTTTCAGTAGATGTATTCTTGCAGCCAGGATAGACTAAGGAGATAAGCGCGAAGAATTTTGGAAGAAGAGGAAATAGCTTTTATGAGACCAACTGATAGAGCTGGAAGAAACAAACAACCTTTTTGTGCCTGAAGGCTGGTCTGTTTTTTCCAGTGATATCAGTTGCTCTCATAAATGCTATCACTTCTCCCCACACCCTTGTTGTACTTGACTTTTTCAGTTCTGCCTCCAAATCAATTGAAAAAACCCAAAACCCAGAAAAAAGTGGACTGATCTCAACAGAAAGAAATCTGGTTTGGGGTGAAATCACATACTTTGTTCTAATGTGAACATTTTCTGTTTTTCATTTTGGTTAAGTAGATTTTTGTTTTCCTCAGCAAAATGGAAACCCTTTGTTCAATCTGAAAGAGGGTATTTCATTGCCATTGTGGTGTTAAATAAAAAGGAAAGAAAAAAAATCCTTTAATTGCTGCAGCACTCACTCAGCACTCATTGAGAGTGTGTTTTCTGGGTATTACCCAGCCTACACTGCTGTCATCATTTGTGCTGTCTAGGACATATCCAAGCTGCAATGTCACCTTTGTTTTCCTTGCTAGACATGCGTAAGGCTTCAGACGAAAGAATGAAAGCCAAATGTCAGTCGTTCCTCCTCGGACCATCCTTCTTTCCCCAGCATGTTAGACATAAGATGCAAAGGGGACTGTGGCTGTACATACAAGCTTTACTCATCTGTAGGGATATTGGCCAAATTGAGGTGTGAGAGGCCAGGTCTAGGTGGCAAGGATGTTCTGTGAGTTCTTTGAGGCCAGTTACCAATTATCACGTAGATGGCAGCAGCATCCAGATCACAGGCACTGTGATCATTTAGGTGTTTCCCCAAACTTCATGGTACTCAGGGCAGCCACTTGTGACTCACCATTGATTTCCAGCTGGAAGAACTTTCCCTGGAGCAAGAGTTTATTCAGTTTCATCCAAAAAATCCTGGAGCGGCAACTGCTCTCTACAAAACCTGGCGGGAGCACATATAGAGCGTATGAGCCAGTGGGACTGCAGAGCAGAGAAGAGGCATATCTCATTGTAAGTAAAATAACCAAGTTCTCATCCTTGCCTCTCCCCACTATCCTTTTATCATGTTTCACCAACCTGGGGGAGCCACCTGCCTCCCTTGTCCCAGACAGAATAGCAAGAAAAGCAGCCAGATCCTGCAGTATAAACACACGAACAAATGATGGGGTGAACAGAGGAAAAAAAGATCAAGACAGAAAATAAACAAGACAGCAACTGAAGTCTCATTACCTGGATAGTGAGTAACCCACAGCCTCCATCTGTCCCCAGAGACCCATGCATAGGCAGCAAAGTCCTCCTCCCTTTGTAGTAAAGCTGACCCAGCTGTGGAGAGGGAACTTGGTCAGACCAGGAGGAAAGGTATAGCTGACCTATTACAACAGAGAGATTGTGCTGTCTTCTCCAAACCTTGCATGTGAATCGGGAGAGGACAGTGGCTTCTGCTGCAGATGGAAGCCTGGGCTGAATCCTGCAGTGCCCTCCAATGTTATCTGAGCTCCTGGCAGCGGGAGGCACCCTTCCTCTTGCTGGGAGGGCACAGCACCCTTCTGTCTGGTATTTACAAGGTCAGGTGCTGCTACTGAGCCTAATTTTAATGAGTGCAGCAGAGGGTGCTCAGTGCTTTCCATCAACCCCTGGGAAGTAATCTTATTCCTTACAAGCCAGTTGGGTAGCTTTGGCTTCAGGTCTTAAGAGCACATGAAACATTTTCCAGCAGATATTTTAATTGGGTCTACACAGGAAATACATTTTTGTTTCTGTGGAATGTCCCAGTGACCCAGCCATGCCAGAGATAACAGCAGTTCTTTGGCAGCTACACGTTTTGCTTTTGTGGATCCAGTTAGGTCGCCCTTTGATTTGTTTGATTATCGGAGAGAGTTTTGGTGAAAACATCTTGTTTTTAGAAGTGCTCCGATATCTCTGGATCAGTCAGACCATGTGCAGGTCTGTAAATGGCCAAACATATTGCCTGGGAAAAGAAAGTCACTGCGCCTGGTGGGAGCTGTGGCTCTGGGACTGCAAGTGCCCCGGGAAGCAGAAAGGCTGAGAGGTTTGGTGAGCTAAAAATACAGCTTGTGTGGCATGGATGAGCTATGGTGGGGTGAGATGTACAGGACATTTAGGTTGACATTTTAGCCATTGAAACTCTGGGCTCAATCTCCTGTTGGTCCCCATTTGGGGGCATTACCCAACCATTCTTAACTTACTTTGGTTTACATGCATGAGCAGAGCTGTGCTGTAGAAATGAGATTGTTTTTACAGTATACTTCACACCACTTTGGGATAAACAAAAGCCAGTGGGCACGTCCACTCACAGGACACAGTGCAATCAGTGTCATTTCCTCCTCTGTCCCCGTGTCTCAGAGGACCCCTGCAGTAACAACAGAATCCACACCACCGCCCTGCCAGGCACGCTCACTTTATACAGCACGGACCTGGTGGCACGCTTGTGTGAGCGCTCTGGAGCAGAGCCCTGGGGCTTTAGCAATCTCCTAATTAATGTCCTTTGGCCACAAGACCCTTTCTCACTCAGCAGGAGCCGAAGTCCAACTTCTGCAAAAAACTTCTCATGAGCCCACGCAGGACTCACCGCGTGATCCTGGCCTGCATTAACTCTGCGTCCCCGGACTCAGAGTGACTCTTCATTGAATCCAGCTGGGGCTGGAATTCAGCTGGAAATGGCGGTACTCAGATACCACAGTGATGAGTGTGGTGTAGCAATGAGATCTTGAATTTTGAGTGAAAACTTCAGTATATTTGGATAGCAAACGGTTCCAATTTTGATAAGCCATTTCCAAGAGCCATGTAGCATCTCTCCGAGATACTGAGAGTCAAGGTCTGAGGGAGCCATGTTTGAGAGAGCGTGACTGCAATTTATTAATGAACAGCCAACCATCAGGATAGGTACACGACTGCAATTAGCTGCTGCCTTTGCACAAGCAGTGAGGAGATGAATTTCCGGACCTTTGGACAACTCAGAGCATCGCAATTACTCTGTTTCTGGCATTAATTGTGGTTCTAAATGTGGCAGAAACGACTTTGGATGTGACATAGCAACTGTGGTCAGTGTGCGATAGCCAGCTCTTGGCCTCACTGTCAACCAAGCAAAGCAAAGCAAGTCCAGGTCAAATGCTTTTGGCTTCCAAGGATCGCTTAAGTGCTGCAGAAAGCAATGTTAGCATTGGGCGGCTGGAAGCATCGGCTGCTTGTGGTCCCTAAAGTCCCTCTGGTACTCATTATAAAGGTAGGGAGGATAAGCTTGTGCATTCCAGGTTATGATATTTGTCTACTTGGTTTTCCTTGCTGTTTTGGCTGCATAAGAGCACCCATCTTAATGTTCTTGTAGAGTAATAAACAGCTGCTGTGTTTCGACGTTGAAGTGATGGCATTCTATGGTGGATAAGATGATTCATGGCTTGGGTTCTTTCAAGCTGAAAGGTACCGTATGAATGTAATGTTTTGGTTTCTCTTTTTTTCCTGCATGGGTCTGGAACTGGGTTTTGTATTATATAATGTGATTGAGAGTTTAAAACCGGCCACTTGGAGCAGCACGCATATAGCAGCTCTCCCAGTTGAGGCTTGCTTTTAGTGGTGGAAAAAGGCTCCAGCCCTTTGAGTCATGCTGTTTGTCTTTCTGTTGTTCTGCGGCACTGAAATCCCCAGGTTACCTGAATGCTACGGAAAAAGACTTTTTCATTTTTCTGTCCCAAGTCTTATAACTAAAGCTTTATTTTTCCAACTGGTTAAAATGCAAGGAAGTTGTATTTTTTTTTTTCACTAGGTCCTATGCGATGATCTTAAGTAAGCCTTATAGTTTGATACTTAGTCTGAGTGTGGGATACAGTAAAATGGCACCCATTATCGGACAAAAAAATAATGAGTGAACAATGGGAAAGGAAATGGGGTGAAGTCTGGTTTTAATGTACCAAAAGCAGAATCTTTGCTTATATAGAGTTTGGAGAAGCCAAGATAAGGGATCCCTGCCCTCCTTGCCCTCTTGCAGCTGCAGGACTGGCAGATCCGAAAGAGATAGAAATATCGGTATGTCAGTATTGCTAAACCTAGAAATAGCTGCCCAAGAAGGTGACCTAAGATGTGACAACCAACTAGAGAGAGCCACTAGGAAATCTTCAAGAAGGAGATGCTAGAGGAGATGCTTCTCCATGGGAAGAGCTATGCCTTGGAGTGAGCTGATATCCAGGTTGTGGGTCCAGTGGGTAAGAAATGGGAATGATGCTAAGCTTTATGTCTGAGAAAAGTTGTCTTAGGGTGTGTGTCTGTCAGACACAGAGAGGTGCAAGCGACCTCCACCTGCAGGGTAGCACTCCTGTTCTGGAAAGGGCTTGATCACCTTGGCATGGATGTGTGCCTGAGCTCTGCTCCCACATGGATGCACCAGGAGCTTGTGAGTGCATGCAAAGGGCTTTTAAATCCCCAGGGAAAAATAGCATCTAAGGATAGTTCTGGTTTAACTTTATACCATACCACAAGATAACCTCACTGATGCAACTGAATGCTCTGTTCGTTTTCATATGCACACATTGTGTTTCAGAGGGCTGAGGCCTTGCTGTTGTGTGCAGGTGCTGCAGAGGAAAAGACACCCTGTAAGGAACAACAATAGAATAATCAGCTCAAAGAGGCAATTTCTTCCTATCCCCATGAGCTAGTAGTTGGCTTATGCCCTGGACTGTGAGGGTTTACATTCCTTGTTTGTTATTATAAAACTATTGTTATTATTTTTATTATTGTCTGTATAATGTGTTTAAAAAGTGTCTTTGTGTTTATGCCATTTTTATCTTTAAAATATGCCACACTCAAATTCATATGAATTCCAAAAAGCAACACTTGCTATCATTGCATGCCACTAAATCGTTAAAGTGGTGGAAAAAGTGCAAATAAGCAGACCTGTATAATGATGGGCTTTTAATTTTTTTTTAACGTGCTATTGGTGTTAATTTCTGTGTGCCTGTAATGTTTGTGTTCACTGTAACTGAACAATAGAACTTTGTTTTTGTTCTTTGTGTAAATTAAAAACATCTGTTCTCTTTATACGAAAAGTTGTTTTTTAAAAGAAGCTGGTCTGATCTAACTAAATACCAATGCTGTGTCCACAATGAGTTACTATTAATATTTGGGAAAGGCAACCATCCAAAGCAAGTGTAATGTCAAATAACTGGCGGGAGTGCATATTTATTGCTCGAAGTGACAGATAAAAATGCAGAGGTTACAAAAACAAAATTCTTGTGGATGACTAATGATGTGTATATATGCCCCCAATGCCCCATCACCACATTTGCAATTGGCAGGGTGTTCTCTACCGCCTCCTGCTCCCCAGGATTAATCGGCAAGAGACTGGTAGCTTGGCACCCTCCCTGGAGGACCGACACTGCTCCCACCTTCCCTCCGGCAGACCCTGCATGGAGTGACCTTCGGGGCATGCTGGAATCTGATCCATCTATTTAATTTGTCTGACCTCCCCCACCTCACTCTGGTATTTGACTGCATGGGTTTATTTTCCACTGAAGACACGTGACTTTTTTTCTGCACAGGTGGAGGACATGGGGCATCCGCTGCGCGTTTCTCTAGTGCCTGTGATGCCGGCATGATGGTGGTTTTCAGAGTTATCTGTAAAGTCCTGGCATGAAGGAGTTGGCAGCCCGAGACGGGAGTCTGTCACCTTTCTCATGAGGAGCAGCCCTGCATTCAGCAGTAGTCTTGCTGAAGTAGCTGGAGGTTATTTCAGAGAAAAAAATATCCTATATTTGCCATGAGCACTGGTGGCAGAACTGGGGTCTGAGAGGTTCAGTGCTCTCCTTGCCCAGGTGGCTATCTAGCCTTGTCACCTGAGCACCTCAGAGATGATGAAATTGTCCTCGCAGGCAGATGTCTTGGGAAGGAAATACATCTAATTAACATTTCTTGATGAAGGGCCTGATTCAAGAAAACATCTCTATTGAGTGCAGCAATTAAGCCTTTGCTTAAATCTCATTTATTTCAGTAAGATTTAAACACAAGTCAACCCTTCCCAAACCCTGGGCATGCAGAGCCCAGACCTGTTTCTTCCCTTCCTTCTACCTCTGGTGTCCTGTGCCAAGGGTGCCCAGCCTTTCACTGGCAAGAACCAAGAAAAAAAGCTTGGCCGTGTTAATGAATTACATGTTTTGTTGGTATGCTTATTGCGGTCAGTGCCACAACAGATATGGACCTATTATCAGGGTAATTTCCCCGCTCCCTCTTAAGATGCCCCGTCCTAATGTGTCCTTCCCCTCTCCTGTTCTCCTGCAGGAGAGCCCTGTGCTCCTTCCTTTCCCGTACCCTTTTCCTCGACTATCCCTAATACCCGTAATTATTAATCTCCATCTCTTTCCACAGCATCTCCACTCTCTCCCTGCTTCGTACTGCAGCATTCCCCCATCCCGCTCCCAACAGGTACCCGCACCAGCGCTGGCTGCAGCCCGGGCGGGTGGGCGGCTGGCTGCCTCCCACCGAGGCCAGCTATCATCAGCCGGTTGGTGGTATTTCGTCTCCGTCTCAGACACCAACGGCCGCCTCCAAGATCCAGCTGAGTGCAGAACTTGCTGAGTCACATTTTCACCACAAAAACGCTCATGTGCTTCCCGAGAGTCGCACAGTTATAGGCACAGCTTGGCCGGAGAGGAGCAGACAGCTCTCACCCTGAAGCGCATCCAGGAATGCTGGCAAGAAGTTGCTTTTTATTTCCTATCTCGGGTTACCGCAACACGGGTTAGGACTACAAAAGCTTGAAATCCCTGGCAAGCTAATGTTGTACATCTGTCTAAGATGACGGCCAGCGTGGACAACCGTGGGCTTCGGCCCATGACCAGTATGAAGCACTTTGTTCCTTGCTGAGCAGCTGTCATTAACAGTGATCTGTGAGGTTTCTTCCCAATTTCACTCGGTGGTTTGCATGGCTGCTCTCTTCTCTGGTGAGATCTCCACGCTTGCCTGTTTGGCTGCGGAGGTCACCTACCACTCGGCCTCACCGGTTAATTGTTCTCGTCGTTTCGCTGTCATGGGGGTGCGTGCTGTTTCCATCAGCCTGATGAGCTGCAGCCCCCTGCATCCCCTCAGGGGGTGTAAAATCTGTAAAATGGGAACAGCGCTTGCTCCCTGAGATGGTTACGAGGGATTAGCAGGGAATGTTTGCAGGGTGGCTCGAGAGGAGCTGTAACTCACCGGGGTCGGTCTCCCTGTGAGCGGAGGTCTGTTTGGGAAGATGATCTGTGGAGTCACTGCCTCATGTTACTGGCAGCTTATGTGCCCTTTCTATGGGCAGAAACCAGTGAATTAAATTGCTGCTGCACTAGAGGAATTGTGTCTTTGTCTGTGTTTCACGGGACCTGTTAGGCTTCCCTTCCTCCCAGTGGGACCTGGCCCTCGTGGTCCACGGCGAGAGGGAAAGCAAGGTTCAGTGTCCTCTTTTGTTCCCTTGAGAGTTTGGTTGCTGCCAGAAACAATTTTGATGCCGACTGTCCCCAGTTAACCAGGTCGATCTTACGCACGATACTGCTGTCACCTGCAGCCATGACATTTTTGGTGAAGGGGTAGGATACCAGCGGCCTCGGCTGGCCGTATTTCAAAGAGTAGCGTCAAGACCAATAGTTGCCCACGGCTTTGAGGGTCCTTTGGACCCTCTTCGCTCTCCCGGCAGCGCAGCCATGGTGCGGCTGGCAACCTTGAGCAGAGCGGCAGTGCCGCAGCAGCAGTGCGGCCCCTCGGGTGGCCGGGGTGGCCATCCACGCCGTGGGCTCCCATCCACGCCGTGGGCTCCCGTCCACGCCGTGGGCTCCCATCCACGCCGCGGGCTCCCACTGCCTGCGAGCCCCCTGCCCGTGTGCCCCGGGCCGATCGCCAGAGCAGCCCCAAGGAGGTGGGTGCAGGAAGGGTCGCACGCAGAGTTGGGGTCCCTGCGTGCAGCCGGCGAGGGGCAGAAACGGCATCTGAGCTGCCCACGGGCAGCCCCCCCAGCCCGGCTGCAAGAGGCAGCGTGGGCGCTGCTGGCATCGGACCCTGTAGCAGACGCAGCTCTCCACCCGCCCCCCCCCCCCCCCCCAAATGCCTTTACACCTCCCCGGGCCACCGCAGACGAAGCTGCCGGACTTCGCCCGTGCCGTGGGTGCTCTTCCCGGCCGTTCCCGTTAGGTGTCACCCTCTCCCGCCGTACGGACACGCCGGGTTTCGGCCGCGGGCACCCCCCACGCCCTGCTCTCAGCTGGCGGCGGGGGGGGGCACCGGGGTCCCCCTTTCCCTCCGGGACTGAGTTTCTGGCTCAGGCCACGTTGCCGGATTTTGCTCCGGGATCTTTGCACGGGGAATTTCCTTGGCGGGGCGAGGAAGCGGGATCGTGCGGCCAAGCCCCGCTGCGTGGGGTTGTGTCCCCCGCGTTTTCCCACTTCCCAGGCCACTGCCCCACGCTCCTCGGGGCTCTTCGCGGTTCGGGGCACTCAGCATCCCTGCCCGAGGAGGCGCGTATGTTTGCAGGCAGCGCCAAACCGCTGAGCGTCCGTACAACTTACTTGGCAGCTCCATCAAACCTACCTCCATGGAGTTTCGGGCTGAGCCCAGATTTCCTGGTGGCAGGAAAGCAGCCAGTAATACGCAAGAAGGGCTTAGGGAAGGACTGTTGCCTTGTCGCAGGTACTATATGCTATCCCTGTTTGGGTCCTAGGATGTTCCCCCGTGTTACAGACGTGTGAAGAAAACACATGCAAAGAGGGATGCCTGACAGCAAGCTATGCACAAAGGTGCCTGCCCCACTCCCCGAATCCTAATGTGAAATGATGGCAATGATATTCCTGAGCCTTTTTGTGGGGAGAAAAAGGCGCTTTTGGCAATGGGATGGCTGCGAGGATTTTGCCTCTCTTTCCGCAGCTGTTTTCTGGTCCTACCTCTGCTCTAAGCAGTTTGGCCCCTGTGTAGCCCCTGTGACGTCCCATGGAGCTATCTAAAATTATTCAAGTTTGTGCATCTTAACACTGGACACAAGTTTCTGCTGATCCAGTATTATTTTGTGCTCAAAATGCAGCAGGTTGTGAAGGCAATAGGAATGCAGCACCCTGCATGCTGCATCATTTACAGAGATCATCCATGGCTTGTTCCTCATCTGCAAATCACCTTGCATGGGGATTTTTGTGGCACTAGAAGTTTTATAGCTGACTGCATTATTCTATTCTTAATTCACATGCAATGCTGAAGTGGCACCACTGGCACTCCTGCAGCATACAAATGTAGGTAATCTTGTCAACATTTTGTAGAGAGAAGGACTTAAGTTTGAGACTAAGACACTATCCTAAGATTCGGGTGCTGGACATCTTTACAGAAGTCTTTTTTGAAGTTTTATTTTGATTTTTATTTATTTATTAATTCTGGGCATGGGCTCCTGTTGTTGGCAGTGCTGTTAGTTCAGCTGTCACACAGAGTTTTGCCCCAGATGCAGCTGCATCTATAATCTTTGGGATAGGTTGACTTATTTAAACAACGTGTAACATCTGGTCTCTGTGGCTTGGGTGACTTACTGGACGTCACACAGCAGAGACTGGGTAACAGCCCAGCTCTCCTGCCTCTGATCTCTGTGCTCGAATTTTTGCAACTGCTTCGTCCACCACAGAGCACCACTAATGTCCACAGGCAAGAGAGGTAACACAGCTGTAGCTGAGCCCGGGAGATGTGGAATACAAGGTAGCTGAAAAGCTGGCTGGACTGCTGCGCTTGGAGGCAAGTGGTTAAGAAGCTGAAGCCTGGCTGGTGGTCAGCGCTGAGTGGCATTCCTCAGCTGCCGGTACTGGGATGGATAGTGTTCAACACCTTCACCAGTGCCCCAGGCGATGGGATGGCAGGCACCTCAGTGGATGATGCCAAGCTGAGGGGAGCATTGAGTGCTTTGGAGATTTGACTGCTATTCAGAGAGACATGACAAGCTGAAGAAATGGGCCTAGGGGAACCTTAGGAAGCTCAACAAAAAGGAATACAAAGTCCTGCACCTGGGATGGAGTAACCCCATGCACCAGTACTGGCTGGGGACTGACCGTTAGGAAGCAGCTTTGCAGAAAAGAACCTGGGGTCCTGGTGGACACCAGATGGGACAGAAGTCCACAGGGTGCCCCTGGGGCAATGAGGCTACTGTGCACTAGGCTGTATCAGCCAAAGCATAGCCAGCGGGTTGAGGGAAATGATTATTCCTTTCTGTTTGTCGCTTGCTGGAGTACTGTGTCCAGTTTTGGCCCCTTGGTACAGGAATGACGCGGACATAGTCAAATGAGTTCAGCCAAGGCCACCGAGCTGGTTGGGGGCTGGAGCACATGATGAGGTCGGAGGAGAGGCTGAGAGGTCTGGGTTTGCTCAGCCTGAGGAACAGGGGCGGAGGGGATATCTCACTGTTGCGTCCAGCTGCCTGAAGGAGGGTTGCAAAGATAGAACTGGACTCTTCTCAGAAGTTCGTAGCAAAAGGACAGGAGCAATAGTCACAGTCTGCAGTGAGGGAAATCCTGCCTGAATATGAGGAAAAAAAATCACAATCAGTGGTTAACCACTGGCATAATTGCCCAGAGAGGCTATGCAATCTTCATCCCTGAAGATTTTCAAAACATGACTGAACAAAGCCCTGAGCAACCTGATCTAACTTCGAAGCTCTGAGCACAAGTTTTGACCAGATGACTTCCAGAGGTCTCTTCCAACCTAATTTATTCCATGTCTCTACAATAGCTGGATACCTTTGGTATAATTCCTGCTGTATTCCCCAGCGAACTGAACTGAATCCTTTGTCAGTATTGTTTTCACAGGCACACCTTTCATAATCACCACATATATCACAGAAGAGGAAAAAAAAGTCCAACACTGAGAGGAAAAATTGAAGCAAAATAATGTGCAAGAGCTACACAAAAACTCCACTGTCTCAAAGCTGCTGGTTGCTGCTAGTGTTGGCATGAGAGGAAGCCTAAAGTGGATTAAGTGCAAGGACAAACAATCTGAGGCATTCTGCTAGCAGAGTCTCCTGTCATCCTCCCGCTTCCCAACATGACAGTGATCCAAGCTGTGCAGAGTCTTGGATGAGGCTCCAAGCGCTGAATCACTTTGACTCCCCTCCCTCCCCTGCAATGATCACACATAGAAAACAGACATGACTGAGAGAGACTCGGGCCAGTTTATAAAAGGAAAGTCACTTTTCAACACAACCCTCCATGAAAAAGGATTGTTTGATTTTGTCACTTAACAAACACCCTGATGGCCTGATAAGAAACACACTTGTCAAGCTGAGTTTCCTTCCTCAGGCTTGAGGAAGATGGGTTTAGGAAACTGTAGTTGCTGCAAAGAGGTGGTGGTAGCCTTGAGATGGGATCTGTCCCTCGATGGCGTTCCTCCCCCATGGTCCCCAGTCACGTTTCAGTACCAAGGTGCTGCAAACAAATGACAAACATCTTCCCTGCTGCCAGAAAAGTGCATTGACAAGGTAATTTCTATATGGCATGAAACCTTTTGTATTAGAAGAATATTAAGGCTGCAAAGTGAAACTCTCATAATGATGTAATATTAACTCTATTCTCTCATTTGTATGAATGAGGATATGCCGAACTGGAATTGGCTCCTGTGTACATGGGCTAGATCAATCTAGTAACACAGCAAATGGTTAGTGAATGGGTGCTTGGGTGAAGAGTCTCTGGGCACATCTATATTGGTATTTTAAACTGTGCCAGGGCACAGGCACAGGTCACTTGCACAGTTCCGCCATGGGCACTTCGCATTTCCCAGGTACAGTGTGAGAGTACAGGCAGGTAGGAGATCTGCAGGGAGAGCTAAGAGTGTTTAGTGGTGTGGGTACCAGAGAAAGATTAAGTTCACTAGTGTAAATGCATTTCTGTGCTTGGCTCCTAGCCCTACTTGTCCCTGTGCCTTAGACCTCATCCTCAGCCTTGACCACCTCTTCCTTGACCTCCGCCTTCTCACCAGCTTGTTTCACCCCTGCCTGCTCCCATCCCGGAGTGTGTCCCTGCCCAATGCATTGATCCCACTTTCCCTCCGATCCCTAGCTTTGCCCCGTCCTGTCTCTTGAATGCGGTTTAGATCATCTCGACTTACAGGCTTTCCCTGTATTCTTCAGCCATGATCTTGCTTCACCTCTTAACACACTCATTACTCCTGTGGTGTCTGACCTCATTTTGCCTTCATTTTTACCGCTGATTCCAGACTGACCAAACTAGCAGGCAGATCCGTGTTGTTACAGTAAAGCTGTTTTCCTCAGGCTGCAAATCAGAAACACTTCAGTATGTCCTTAAGTCTATCCCCCTCGGTGTGCTTAAGCACGTTCTCCTGTTGCCCCGAGCAAGGAGGATGCCTGCTGCTGAGCGAGGCGGGATTGCCTAGTGAGTTGATTTAGGCTCCTGAGCAATGTGGAATAGTTCAGAGCCTGGCCAAGACTGATGTTAAATCACAGATGAAAACAGCAATCTGTCAGCAGTGTTTTTCCTGTTGTTGTTGTGGTCCAGACAGTTGTGCTGCTGAAAGGCTAGAAGTGACATATATGAAGAAAAGAGACCAATAAATAGAGGTCAAGGGGAATATTCAGTATACTGTAATCTAAGTAGTAAAACACAGGAAAAAAAAAGGGGGCAGGCTTTACTAGGATGAGCCTTGTCTATGCTCAGGACTAACTCACCCTAGAAACTGGTGATGTGGCACAATCTGGGGAAAATGGGTTTGGAAGCAGCCGTACCTAAAGCTGGAATTTACACTAGCTCAGTCAAGGTTGCTCTTACTTGCACTTAGTATAATGCCGAATCCAAGATCTGCATCAAAACTGTTTCAGCTCTGTCGGCCAGACTTTGAGACCTTGATAATCATTGTTTCCCTCTTTGCACCTCTGGAGTTGGCCTTTTGTTGTTTGAGGTTGTTTTTCCTTGCTCTTGCACCCCCCCCCCCCCCGCCCCAGCGTAAACCAAACTTTCAAAGCAATTTTTTTAGATGTTTGAGAATATTCTCGCTTCTGGAGTGAGCCCATGTGAAGCTGCAGCAGCTCAGTTCCCTTGGCAAGGGAGAAATCACTGCAATTACTGGCCGTGGCCACCCTTATCTCTGGGATTTGGGCAGGCTCGGGCAATGACAAGTAGTTAGCAGCTCCATGGTTAGCAAGCAGTTGCAAGCAGTAATTACAACCATTTCTCACTCGTCTCACCTAGAGGAACCAAACCGCTACTGCCTCCTGCCTTTCAAAGCCTTTGACCTTTGCTTGGGCATCTCCATTTTGAAGTCCTGCTCATTACACACATGCCACGTAATCCCACTTTAACAAGCCAAGCCCATTGACTCCAGAAGGACTGCTGGTGTGCTTCAACTTATGTGTGTTTACATGCAGTGCTTGACCGAGCTTCACCTTGAGTTACCACCACGGAGATTGATGGGAAATCTGTTCAGAGGGTAAAAAAAATAATGAAGCATATGTCTAGCAGGATTTGATTCCAGGCTTAAATTATATAAACACTCTTATAATAAGCATCTTTGGCAAAATCCATGACCCAGCTGTGCCACCTTTCTTGCAGCACTTCTATTCCTGGATCCATTCTGCCGAGCTGTAGGACACTTCTTGAAGCGCCTAAGTAAGCACCTCCTCAGGTCGCACTCCCGCAGCAGTCAGTAGAGAGAGGTCAGCTCCTCCAGACACCACGGCCGATCTTAGCTCAGCTCTGCTCTGGCAGTGGAGATGAAGCCTGTCTTCCTTCTGGGACCATACTGGGAATTTACAGTGACTGGGCTCCGAAACCAGCCATGGTTAAGTCCCTAAAGCTGGGGGCAGAAGGGGATACCCTCAGGTCTTAATTCTAAGAACCACCTACCAGGTTATCGCTAAAGCCCTTGCACCCAAAACTCGCCCTGACCTTGAGCTGGTTGTTCAAGGTTACTGAACTGGTCCTACTCCTGCCGCAGCTCGTTGCGTGGGTCCTGAACCAGAGCCACGGGCTCGAGCGGGGCTGCGGGTGACTGCAGCCGTCTGTCCTCTGTGCCCAGAGCTGTGAGATCAGAGTCTGAGCATCCACATTCTCCACGCGGATGGTTTGCACTACACGTACGAACCAGATTATTTTCAGGGAAGAATCATGTATCACGCAGCGAGTTAAAAAGGCAGAAGTCTTGCCCTTCGGGAATTAATTTCTAGCTGTGGAAAATAACGGATAACATGTATCCACAACAAAAAAGTAGAAAATAACCTCAAGAGTTAAATCTGATGAATACAAAATACTGCATGAACTATAACTCAAGATATCCACTACGTTAGCCGAAATCTCTCTCACGCAGCATTTTAAGACTAACGTTTTTTAAAGTAATCTTTTCCCAGCTATTCTGTATTAATAGCTGTTTACATAATAAGTTACTGTAAAAGATATATACATAACATACTTCTTTGAAGATATGCACTGGATAACTTGGAATAAATCCTACCTCATTTAATACAGATTTTCTGAGACGTGTAGAAAAATGAGAGTTCTGAAAAACCTGGAAAGAATTCAAATCTGATGAAAAACAAAAATATTGTATATGATTAAATTTTCCAACCAGCTTTAATAAATACACCAATATTTAAAACAGAGCGAAACAGAATAGTGAGGTTTGTCAACATTTTTCAAAGTTCTAATCATTTTTCAGAGCGTGAATACTGCAAATTTATATCCAATTATCATTGTTCCTTTTTCTTCTAAAAATGGCTGTGAAGTAATTGAAAAGGTAAAACAGTATTGGAACATGCTGTTAAAAGGTACTAGAACACCTAAATCCTCTTAGCTGCAAACAAAATAAAATGGAGATCACTATAATGATTAAGTGATTTAAAAACTAAACACAAGAAAAAGATTTTTTTTTATAGCAGGGAAGTAAAAAGCTAAGAATAACATTTTCTATATGAGATTGAGATTTGTTAATAAGATCAATAATATTTTTGCCTTTTAAGTCCATATCATATGTAAAGTATTCTAAAATCCCCATTTTTTAAAATCCTGATTTTTTTGGCAGTTCAACATTTGAACATATTTTCTCCATGTAGAATTCAGTCCTTCATTCGGTGAACGCAAGTTTTTAAGACAGAGTACCTGAGGTTCTGGAAATATTTCATTGTCTATTTCAGAGCACTCTTTCTAGACTGCCACTCATACTTTTTAAATTTAAACAGAGTTGAAATGGGGAAATTAAAGCAAAATAGAAAAGAAACTGAAACTTGAGCCTGTTCAGCTGCAGCACAGCCTGTCTGTTAAAGGAGATCTGAACAGAACACTAATCTCATTGTTGATTTACATCAGATTCCTTTAACTTTTGTCTGAGTCTTTACTGAAGCTGTTCAAATCAGTTTGTAAATGTAGATTGAAGGAGCAATTTATACCATTATCTTGACAGGCAGCTCAATCAGGATAATTCATTGAAAATATCTACTTAAAACTCATCATAGAGGCAGAGCATTTAATGCTTTCCTTTTTCAAACAAGTAAGGATCATTTACGAAGGAAATGGGAAATTGAAACACTTCTTTTTTTATTTCAAATTTTGTTTTCTAGAAAACAGATGTACCTAAGGTCTTACTAGCTTTCTTTGCATTGATGTGATAATGCACGATGCTTTCCAAGTCATGAATGAGCATTTTTAAGGAACCTATAGAAATTACTTGCAAATTGTAAAGTTCAAATTTTTAATAAATAAATGTTTACCAAGTTATAATAAGAAAAACAGTGTCCAGAATAACAGAGATTTATTATGACTTTGAAACACAGGTCCCAATTCAGCAAATCAATTTAACATGTAGTTAGTAGATGAACAATTCCCTTAAATTAGATGTATAACAAACGACATCGCTGCCATGAAGTTCAGACATCTAAACCAGGAATCTTTCCAGCGATTAATAAGTAAGGGGCTCATATTCAGAGACCTGCTTTCCCACATGCTTCAAATTTAGGTCCTGGATAGGAGCGCAGGTTATCTGAACCGGCTCTTACCTATTAACTTCGGGGATAGATTTTTCCTGATGATTTTACTGCTCAGGAGGCCTTGTTTGCAATTCTCAGCCAGGTGGATCTTCTCATCACCTTGTAACATCAAGAAGGGCTAGCAGGCTTGTAACCTCTGGTAGCATGGCAGGGTCCCTAAACCGTGCAAAGTGGACTTTTGCAGGGATGCAGCTTTTGCCAGACCTTGAAGGCTGCTCTCTAGTCAAAATCTGAGGGGCTGGCAGTGAAATGCAGGAAGGATTTTTATGAAAGATGCTAGTGAAGAACAGAAGGCTGCTAAAAGGGACTTCTGTATATTGGTATGAAAGGAAAACCCTGATTGTCTGGAAAACCTTGACTGACTAAGAGGACATAATTCTTCTTTACAGAAAGTGCCCAAATGTTTTGCAGACAAGAGTCCTATGAAGGAGTTAATGTATTGTTATTTCACTAACGAAACTAAGGCACAGAAAACTTTTTTCCCTAGTATCACAGAGGCAGCCAGTGGTAGAAAGACTCCTGATCTCTGGTTCTGTACTGCTACCACTGGGACGTGTTCTCATTGCTTCTTCTTTTCTTGTGGAGTTGTTAACATATGTATATCTCGTAATAAATAAATGCCTATGATATTTTAAAATGGAATAGGGAAGAAAATGGGAGCAGAGTGTGTTAGTTTGAAACTGCCATTTCAGTAAAAACATCCTGATCTTTTTGGTTTGCATGTAAAAACAGTAGAAGAGTTAATGAAAAAGTGAAGGCACAACAAAAATAATAGTTTTAAGTATTTATGAGAGTGGACTTTTTCATAAATGCATAGACAGACAGAAGCAGGGAGTTTTGGGGGGCAAGAGGCTCTCCTCATGTCCGGTGGGACACCTGGCTCCAGCAGGTTTGCCTGGGGGTGCCCAAAATGCCTTTACTCTGGAAGCTTAACCTATTTTTGGAGGAATTTTTAAGCAGATGAAGGCTGTTTAAACCTTTTCAATTTAAAGGGCTGCTATTCAGCACAGAATGAAAATGATGAGTTTTCCAAGCAGCAAGTTACAATGACAGAAATTGCACAGCAGCACTGGAGAATAAATACACGCGTTTCAGGCTGATAAGCATCGGGGTACAAACCGAGTATGAAGATAATTTATATTTGTTTTTCTTTGGCTATTATAAACTTTGATGATTTTCATCTTAATTTAATAGCACAATAAATCATTTTTATGAACGTCATGCTCTTTAATTGCTTCCTTGTTAAAATGCGAGCTAATTGTCCTTGGTCTTGGAATAAAACTTCAGGGAGAATAAAATACTCTTCTGAATAACCCGAGTCTCTTAAGTTCAACGAAGTTGCAGCAAAGTGCAAATGTCAGAACAGCCTGCTGTTGTGTTCCTCACTGGAAATTATAAAATCCAAAAGCACTGCTGTGTGTTAGTTGTTGCTGTTGGGTAAAGGGCTGTGGCTGAAGGAATTCTAGCGCTAAGACTTAGCCTCTGACCACCTCTACCTTTTGTGACTGTAGCAATGACTAACGCCAAAGCCCGCTTATCTAGGCAGGCCTGTACACCCGCGTTGAACGTGGTAGTGCTACCCTCTCACAAACGTAGTGCTTTCTGTAGAGAAAGAGCTTTGCTGCTCAAAAAACTCGTATGCCTGCTCCTTGGGAATGACACCAAAGAATACCTTATAAATGAAGTATGCTTCCCATTAGGGATTACAGCATCATTTGATCAAAGTCCACTGGAAATAGCTCTTGGCAGCACAGACGTTCTCTGTAACTCTTCACTTGCTTGAGTCTGATTGGCAAAGTTGGGAAAAGCAAAGCTGACTTGAGGGCTAGAGGAGAGAAGGACACAACAGGGGTTTTATTGTTGTTTTTGTTTTCTTTCCCCTTGTTTTAAGGAATGGTTGTGTGAAAGTGGTGTTTTGGATGCAAAGAAAACGTTGGCAATGGGCTTATTCATCTATGGAGTTGATCGTGCCCTACAAGCTGGCTCAACTTGTTAAAAGTAATGCAATACAGGCATCGCTTAAAATTAAACAATTTTTTGGCAACTTTGGTGAAATATACTGTCATCGGCTCTAGAGCACCGACACACTTGATAGAGTTAAAGAATGTTTGGAAGACTTCAAGCTCTCTCTGGTTTGAGTTTAATGAAATCTGGGCAATCAAAATGTCTACCTGGCAGCTCACGAGAGACACTTCATGTTCATTATTTTGTAGTTAAACTATCTATCTGCCCTGATGTGCAAGGCTACAAATTTGTATACATTTTTATATAGTCTATTTCCATTGTAAATTACCCATAAATTAGATACAGACATTTAGGCACCTCAGAGGGGTTTTTCAATCTCTATTTTGGTATTAGGGATAGATGTTACTGAGTTTCGTACATTGGTTCCTCTCTTGAGAAGATCAGCGCTTGCAGCTGGGAGACAAATGCATCACTCCACTGCCTCTTCTTCCCATTCTATGAGCTATAAATCATAACATTTAAAAAGATGAAATACTGGTGCAGTGCCATTATTTATGGCTTTTGTTTGAAGACTGCAGAGCATCTGACAAATGTAAATTGATCCTGACAAAACCTCAATGAGTTATTATGCAGCTAAACATGTCCTCCATAGACATGGCAAAACATAAGTGATATCATTTATAAAAACCTCCATACCCCATGGTACTCCCTCCCCAAATACATTGTAAGCTTAGTCCTAGTTAAATAGGTTTGAGTCAGTTTTCATGTTGCACATAAATCTACAATGCCTTTAAGACCAAAGGCAGAGACAGATGAAGAAGAGAGCAGATCCCTCTTTTCTGCCATATTGTGCCTGCTACTTCGGTGTTTGCACTTCAGTGCAAGAAAAATAAGGACCAGTTCACTGACTTCAGTGGACTTTGTCTTGATCTCAGGTGGTGGTACCTAGTTAGTTTGGACACAGAGATGCGTATGCATTTGGTTACCCCCATCAATGGAGAAGATGAAGTCCTGCTTCTAGCTTCCTCCCCTTACTTGAAAATTGTCCCATTGTTAGTGTACGGGCCATTCCATTTTTTTAAAAAAAGCTGTAAAAATATAGCTTCTACAGAGCACCATAGAGAACAGAGGATAGGGGTGCTTTCCTGTTGAAGCAGGTCCTAGAAGAATTTCTCTGAGAGGTCTTCAGGCCTCTCTCACCCCTTTTCTCTCCAGACACACATGTTCCAGTTCATTTTACTTTTATTTCCTTTTTGTGAGTGTAATGTGCAGATTACGCAGCTGTCTTTTTGGTTATTAAACGGGTTTTTATAGTTTAAATATATCTCATGTCTGTGTATATAATGGTCCCAACATGTTTATGACAGGTTATGTCATTGGTTCCCTTGTTAGGGAAACTAACAAAGCTTCTCCATTAGCTTAAGAGGCCTGGGAATTTTGTGCATCCTGTTCTTGTTGCTGTATGTCAGTGCTGGGCAGATTGCCATTATACCTCTGTGCATAATTCACTGGTTAAGAACATGCGACTATGTCTCCCTCTAATGTGTGGCTCCAACAACAACCTGCTCATTCCCCAAAGCCAATGAAGGCAGTCTTGCCAATTCTTGTGATTTTATTGTGAGTCCCTTGACATTTGGTGTGTGCCTTAAAAAACACAGCTCCTGGAGTTGAGATGAATGCATAAGAACCTCAGCTTTCATTTGAAAAACAACATAAAATAACATATTCTGAGCCTTCCTGTTGTGAAAGTGTTTGGAAGTGGACCCCAGTGGTTAAAACCCTAGACAGTAAATGCAATCAAGCCCAAAAGTGTTATTAAAATCATATCTCGTGGTGTGATTTTTATTTAAAGACAAGTTCATGAGTATGGGAACCTGTCTGTAACTTTTGGATGGCTCAAGCTGCCGATGTAAGAGACGCTGTTCCTGTTCAAGTGCTGGGCTTTTGTACTTTTGATGCTAAAATTCCCATGCTTGATTCCCAATGACAAATATAGTGCTGATCTGTGCGCTGCTTGGGATTTGTCTCATCTGCAGCCAGCAGCCTCGGGGCCAGCCTGTGGAACTGAAATCCAGGTATGTTGCACTTAGTCAAGGACAACTCTGCTTTAGCTCGTTCACTTGGAAGAAAGATCAGACCTGTGCAGGTGCTAAGCAAATTCCTCCCTGGTTACATCTGCATGATTCAGAGAGACCTCAGCTTCTTTGGTCTCAGCTCCAGAAGCCACGCAGCCATGTTAACACAGCCATGCTCTCCGGTTAATGTATCCTGCTTTTCAGTGTGGTAGGTAGTTTGGGCACTCTGCTACATTAATACGGCTATACAACTTCCAGACGGGAGCTGGGTTGCATCTGGCCAGCTTGGAATTTGGGGTATTGAGTGCGTTGGCCTGTCTGCACCACTGTAAGTAGTCTTATCTTAACAGTGCTCGGGGAATTGCTTCTTCACAGTAAACTGCCAAAAAGACTCTCTTTGAGACTGAAGCGGAAGGTTGTGCTTTCTAGCATGCTGTGCCCGCAAATATTTGACGGCTGCCGTGTTCATACATGTGCAAAAATGGAGTGTCCCAGGCTGGATTTGCAAGTTACATGTTGGGCTTTTAAATATCTGCCCATGCATGTGTCTATAAGCATTCTCTTACCTGGACTGGACTTTAAGAAGGTGACAGTCCTTTCCTCAGAAATTGGCACTTGTAGCAACTTCAGCACTAGCTTGCTGATACTTGCTGCTCAAGTTCTCGATATTCTTCATCTTGCTGCCTTTTTCCATCCTTTTCCTCCTTGGGTTGAGCCAACACCTGTGGTCCCATATGGGCAGATTTGGCAGGTCCAGGGGATGGATAACAAGCTCTGGAATATATTTTTCCAACTGTGTCATCTGGCTTATAGGAGAACTCTGGCTTAGCTGTACTGCCAGTACTGGAATGACTCTGGAGCCGTCTCCTAGTCAAATGGTTGTAGAGCTGGCTGGCTTGCTTTGTTTTCCTGGACAGTGTATTGTCTTTTTTTTTTTTTTTTAATATACATATATATTTTTATTCCCTTTTTACTGTGAGAAATGTGGTCCATATGAAACATCTGACATTAAAGCCTTGTTTTAAATTCCTTCTGCAGTCTGTGTGCTAGGTCTATTAAGATAAAGGGAAGTCTTTTTCCAGTGTCTGTATATGTTCTTGTTGTAGCTGGGAAAGGAATTCTAGGAACTACCTGTGTCTGCTTGCAAACATCCAAATCAGAGCTCTAAGAATGAGAGTAGATTTCCTTGCTTGCAAAACCACAGCTGGGGTTAATGACTGTAATGGAGATGAAGCAGCACATTTTCTTGCGAACATTAATAACTCCTGTGCACATTGTCCACATTTTGCAACCACATTTTCAAACCACTGCCTGTTTTTCAGAGGACAGCTGCTTGAGGGAAGCCTCTCTTGCTACCAAATGCTGGCACTTTGTTGTAAAGGTCTGCACTCGATTTAAAGAGTAGAAATACAACAGGACTCGTGGCCCAGCACTAGAAAAATCAACAACCAAATAAATCAGCTAGCTGTTATTGATCTTAGTTTCCCCCAAAATGGTATGAGACTTCAGCATTCCTCGGACTGAAGGGAACGAGAAGTTCATTTTTGAGTGCTTGCCATAGTGCATATGTCAGTATTTGCCACTGACTTTCCCTCATCGCAGCCATCTGCAACCCTCCTGAACAAAATCATGTGCAGCACTGTGTATAACGTTCCTGAAAGAAAAGGGAACATGTAATAATTATTTTAAAATAAACACCAAAGGGACAAGTACTGTGTTCTTTGGCTTAATTCATACATGGATGAAATCATTTTTCTAAACAGGCCTGCCAATGTCCTGTTTCAAAGTCTGAGCCTTGGAGGAGGCCTGCAATCACTGAATGAAGTGTCGGCCATCCCTCCCTCCTCCCACTGTGCTCCCGGCTCTGCGGCAGCCCAGCGAGCTGCAAACCACAGCCGCCGCAGCACCATGGCCGTGGCTAGGAGGCATGAACTATCTGCTCAGGATAAAAATATACCACGGGCAATAAACACGAGAAGGCGCCTGGGTGCTCTGCAGCAGCCGGTTCAGCTGCCCTCACGCTGGCTGCAGACTTCGCCTCCGTCTCAACCTGGAGCAAACGCACGAGCTAATAGCACGCTCCAGCGCGTGGCCTCCCACGCGTGGGAAACGCTCCGTCCTTGGCTCCACGGCTCCCAGAGCTTGTGGGGGTCAGCCTGGGGACGCGCGGGTCCTCCCGTGGGTCCCGTGCCAGCCGGCTGGGCGAAGTGCTGCCCAGCCCACCCGGCACGTGAACTGCTGCCGGCGGCACCCCCGGGGGGGCTGCGCTGCAGGAAGGTGTAGCCCACCCTTGTGTCTAACCCCTGCCCGTGTGCTTCAGCTCCTGCCACAGGCGGCATTAACCAAGGGTGTAGGTATAATATCTGTTGTGCGCCTATTGGATATGTGTGCCCTCTCTCCCCCTTCCTTTCTTCCTTTCTTCCCTCCCAATTGCGCCCAAAGAGGCGTCCCCAAAGGCACCCACACAGCACAGTGGCAGTGGCACGGAGAAGGGGTGCAAGTTCGGCACGGAGCATAGACCGTCCTGAAAAATCACACTAGTCTGCCTGGCTCTTAGCCTGCAGGAGAAGGGGCTGTTAGGCTGAACGAATGTATGAAGATGCTGGGATGCCTGTGGGTTATTCATGGCCACCCGAGTTCCGGTGGCGTGAAGTCCAGAATAACGTCTAGCTCACATGTATTTCAAATGTATTTTTTTTTTTTTTTTAAAGCTGATGGGCACAGGAAGAATTGGCATTTGTGAGTGTGATTGTGCACAGTCACAGGAGTCCAGACACGATGACCTCTGCAATGTCCTAGCCAGGCCTGTGTTCCTGTGCTACCAACATGCGGGGATGGAAGACCAGGGACTTGGCAAGGGCATTTACCACCTCTTGGCAACCGCTGCCCAGTTTAATTTTTAATTACCTCCGAGGCCAATCTCAAGATATTACCAATGCCCTCAGAGGGAGTTGCGTCAGCCTGTATTCAGAAATCACAGTGAAAACTCAAACTTTGTTTTGGCATTCATTCTGAGGAACATTTTAAAACTTTAGTATAATTGAGATGAGACCTGTAACTGACTTGTGTTTTTTTTTTTTATTTCCAAATCATTATTTGATTTCTCTGAAATGGTGACCATCTTGCCAAACAGAATATGGTACATACACTCTTTATTTACTGTTTATAGGAAAATCTGCAAAACCTTCTCCCATGCAGGGGACCCATGTAGGAGTCCATAATTCCCACTTACCGATAATTGAAGGAAGTGGGCTTCATCTTGTCTGTCTGCTCAAGTCTAACTTTCCTCTATTAGCATCATTGCTTTAGCGCTGAACCAGAATAATTCATGCCAATGAATGCCGTGCCAGCCCGAGGAACAGACAAACCATCCTGCACTAGTAGACAGCACAGAGTTAGAATATAAATGCTTCAAAGACTTGCAGACATCTCAGTGCGAAGATACTAATCCAATGAGCAACATCCTGAACAGATGTCTGCTCTGTAATTGCTTGCGTGCATGTTAACACTAGCAGGTGATGATCTGACCGCCGGGCTGAGCGTGCATGTATGTGGGTGTATGTGGGTGTGTGTGAAAGAGGATGATTTTCTTGATGCTGACATTTTGATGTACAGTAGCATTTGATGAAACGCATCGTTTCCTCTAAAGAGGGACCCGATCAATCACAACGGGTTGAGCTCTATCTACCTAGTCTTAGCCATGTTAGTCGGTGGCTAGGGAGGAAATTGTTACTCCCCAGCCCAAGTGAAATGAGTCATGAAAGAAGCCAAGATGCTGGCTAGAGATCCTGTGTGAGTTTGATACAATGTTCACTATGTCTTGGAAGAGCTATTTTAAGAAGAATTTGGCCAGAATCCTTGACTTTTGATTATTCTTTTTTCCTTCTCCTTGCATTTTACTGTTTCCCTGTAGCATGTTCTAAACGTTGTGTCTTGATTTATATCCGTAAATAAATCTCCTTATTTATGAAGATGTAATGTCCCTGGGGTCCAGGAGGCCCCAGCCATTCCATGTAACTGAAAGAGACGTTACCTAAGTGGACCATGAATCAGAAGTGGGGCAGACAGGGAGAACTATTTTTACCAACCCGCTTGACTTGCGAGGAGGTCTGCCCAAAAGGCAAGTGGGGGCAGCTGATTGGGGGGACTGGGAAGGTGCTAGGAATTGTACCCTGGAGAATCATTTCTGAGCATTACAAGGTGCTCGGGCTGTGCTGAATTACGGAGCAGGGGAAGCAAGCAGGAGAGACAGTGGGAAAGCTCTTTGTGTGCTATCTAAGCGATAGCCAGGGCATTCTTGACAGAGGAAGAAAGGTAGAAACTGGTGGTAGCTGCTAAAATGAATAAGTTACTTTTTGTTGCTCACTTGCCAGCAGCAACCTGATAGAAAATGTGTAGCAGCTTAAGTTAGGTTGGTCACGGTGGAATTACAATGCCGCTTTTCTCTGAAAAGCGTCTCCTCGTAGTCTTCACTTGTATTCCTCCATTGCCCCTCTGATGCCGTGAAATAAAGCCTAGTGTTAATGATGCCTCTTCTGGCTAGTGTCCACAGAGACATTACCTTTTCAGTCCATATGTCTGGGTGGGAAGCTTATAGAAGATTTCTGCTTCTCTCGGGAGAAAAAGTCGTCCCACCTTTTTCTCGGCAGGTTCTGGTTGGAGAGGTGTGGTGCAATCTGCAGCAGCTTCAGGTTGTGAGGAGTGCAAGTATCTGTCACCTGACCTTTCTCTTCATTGATGACCTTTTTTGGTAGGGTAGAAACCTTGTCCTAGTATGAGTATAATTTTCATTCCCTTCACTGGGAGTTTTCACAGACTAGGGATCAAAAGTATTTTCTTGCTTATTTGGGTTTTTTTAAATTGTGCTTTATTTTTCAGGAATTTGCTTTACTCATTTATCTTGGTAATAATACTCTGCTAGCCATTCTCAGTGAACTGAAGATGAAGAATGGCTTTAAGTACTTCTACAGATAGTTTTCAGAGTGTGTTGTTGTTGGTATGGTCCTGAACTATGGTTAGGAAAAGTAACTTGTCTTGGAAATGCCGTCTTCTCACTCAAAATATCTGCTCTGGATTGTTTTTGAGTCTAAGTTATTACTGTCAGTGATTACTGAAGATGATGTGTTTATTTTAGTGAACTAACAAATGTTCTATGAGGATGTTCTGTTTGAAAGCATTTTCATTGACTTTTTCCTTAAAAGGCTCTAATTTCATGGGAAGATTGGGTCTTCCATATGAAAAATGCAAAGATTGGAGTAGAACCAGGAAATACTGCAGGTGAAAAATATTAGAAAGCGCCATTTCAGGCCACCCTCATGTCCTCATTTTCTGATGTGGGCCTGACCTCCGTGTCCTGCTGTAACCATAGGGTTCCCACCTTACGCTGCTTCCCTTTGCCACAGGAGGACATCACGGTGTGTTGGGAGATGCAATCCAACCAACTATTACCATGAAACAAGCAGCATAACATTTCAAAATTAAAATATTTGTTTATCAGTTTTTTCCCCCAAAAGGCAACACTTTTTCAAAAAGGGGGAAAAACACTGGCGTAGGTAGGAGGCTGACTGAATTCCTCGACATGTCACTTCAACACACTTATCAGCTTAGTAATGATGACAGTGTCTTATTACTAGTAGTGAGGTAAGTGGCAGAAAGCAGCCAATACGGTTATCAACTCCCTTGAGGAGTTTGGAGAGTGACAAAGAAGAAAAATCATCTTTTGTCTTGCACATAGACCAAATATGATATGTAATCACAGAAAAAAAAGCACACAACAAGCCAGTCTTTGTCAGCTGTCTAATTATAGCTACAGCCAACTAAATAGCCAGCAACATGCAGTCCTCATTAAATCTGCTGTGCACAGAAATTATTGTTAGGGTCCAGAGAAGCTGGGATAGTGAGGGGCTGGACAAAAGTCATGCAGGGGAAAAACGATTTGAGAAGAGGAACCACTCTGTGGTCCCCCATCTTTGGAGACCGAGGAACTGAAACACTAATATTAGCAGGATCTGTCTTTTTTTTTTTTTTTAGCAATTCTGTTTGTGAGTCACCCAGGGATGCTAAGGACAATTATTCAGCCACTCTCCGTGATACTTTTGAAGTGCTTTCCTGCTGAAAACTTTCCTTCCCACCTTTTTATGATCATGTTTTCCTTTCCTTTGGCCTCTTTTGTATTGTTTTGTTCACTGGTAGGAGATGGGGCTGCCACGCTTGTCAAGACACATGAATAAATAAATAAACCTTCCAGGCGTTTAATACAAAAGAATGCTGGTTGCATGTGGGCAGCTGTGATCAGAGTAACAACACTGAAAACAGCAGGTAAACTCATGATAAAACTGGCTAAAATGGCTGGGAGGTGTCCAGGTGGCAATATTGGTAGGAGGACTCAGAGACTCTTTGAAAACACCTTGAAATCCAAGGTACAGAACATTTTTATAGCTCTTTTTGAAACATATGAACAGTACATTTGCTTTTCCTTCTTTCCATGTGTCGGTTCTCTCTCAGGATTCTCCTGTGGAGAAAATCCCTTCCTGAACTCTTGCTGTAATCATCTGTCTTCTGCTTCCCTTCTGATCATGTGCAAACCAGATCCTCAAGCTATATTAATGGTTTGATACAGTAGTAATAGCTGAATGATATGAGAATAGATCAGATCAGCATTTTTCTCCTGAAACGGTTCTCTAGGGAATCACGAGTTTAAAAAGTAATGAAAACTTCTGCAGAAAAAAACACTCCATGTTTTCCTTGGGCTTGGGGATGTTTAAAAGCAACCTGAAAAATCCCCTGAATTTTTTGACAAAAACCAAATGACAGTTTGTAGGCAGATGCCGCCAGGATGGAGAGCTCTTGCTGTGTAGCCGGGAGCAGGCAGCATGGGGAGGCTGCTCTCAAGTGGAGAAGGGAAACGAGCTCCTCTCTGCTCCTGCCCTCCTCACCTCCACCTCCCTCCCGGCTCTGCTGGGTCAACCGTGAGGAGTGAAGGGGAGGGCTCCGTCCGCTCTCACCTTTCCTTTTTCATTAGGAGCCCGACAACCATTGCTTCTAGATTTAAATGCTTTCAGCTTTAAATTTGGGGATTCTAACGTCCTAAATACGTAGAGGGGTAGTGTATACAAGCCCGTCACTCAGAGCTAGAGGGTATACACAGGAGCCTTTGGGTCTAGAAGGGCATAGATGCACAAAATGCAAGACATATTACTGATGATCTGCTTCTATTTATTCTCGAAGACCAATGTGAAGGAGTTTAAGGGCTGAATTCATTCTTAGCTGCGCACTGAAGTCGACAGAGTTAGACCAGGACTGTGTTTGGCAGTATTTCCATATCCTGCAATTCAGCATGGAATATGTAATCATCTGACAGAGGGTTCAGCATGTTTAGTTGTATAACTGCTAGAACAGATAAAGGATCAGCCAGGCAAACAGTGAAATATGAAAACGGTTCTCGTAAAAACATCCCAGCCTTGGGGCATGCATCTGCCAAGACTACTCCGTGGTGACATGAATGGACATAGCATTTAACTACTCTCCAAGAGGAGAGAGGATTACAAGGAGGTGGGGAAAGCAGAAGAAGCCAGAGCAACCCTGCCAACAATAGCAGGTTGCAATACTTAATCTCAGTGCTTGTGCCAATGCGCTTCGAAGCTGCTGTTGTTTTTATGAGCAAAAATGCAGAAAAGACTAATCTGTGTATTTATGTCTGTCTGGAAATGTTATAAGTGCCGTGTGGTCATTCTGATTCCAGAACCAATGGGGTCGGTATTCCCAGGATGGGGAGACTTGAACAGGGTGCCAGAACTCAGCGGCTACACGTGGGACCGAAAGCAGAGAGTGAGTAAATGGAGGGATTCAGTAAAGTGGGAGGCAAACCAGGAACTCTACCCACATTTCCAAATAATAGGATTTTCTGGGGCTGTTTCAGCTCAATGCTACAAATTGTATGCCCTTGAGAAGTTCTAGAGCATCACCTTCTGTCCTTTGATAACAAGCTTCCCTATTATGCAATTAATTTGCTCATTTGTTTTCTGGTATGACTGTAACTGATAGTGTTATTTTGAGGGAGTTTATGCTAGTTAGGTAGGCTAGAGCAAGCATCCTGTGTGTCATAAGCTTTAATGAGCACACAGAACAAGTTCAATAAAGGGGCAGTGGTAGCATGAGCTTCCTTCCATGCCAACATTTTCCTGTGTTTGTCGGTATAGTACTATTTAGCATAAGGGACTGTGGCTTATTATCTACTCTTCTTTCTGTTCTCAACAGAGCATTTCTTGCAAAAGTATAATGGGCTTTTAATGGTGGCTACTGTGGTTTGGTCTTTGGTCCCATGTCATTCTTTTGACAGTGACAGCAGAAGTCATAAATACAGTGCTGATTTTTTGTGGGCACTAGGATCTGTATACAGATCACAGGCACATCTCATAGGTTATCAGTCATTATTGGTATAGGGCAGGCTTAATATGACAGATATCTGCGTCCTGTTCCTGTTTCTTATCTACTGCTGGTGGGGAAGTGGGTGCTTTGGTGTCAGGTTATGTCATTGGCGACAGAGCAAGAGGGAAGCAGGTTTTCTGCTGGCTGTTTGAAAGATCCACAGAAGTGGATTTGGATTCACTGGGACATGCATTCCCTGAGGAGGGTGGAGGAATAACACAGATGATTTGCTGCTACTTCGTAGTACTCTTTGGTTACACAAAACCATGATACCCTGATCTGTCTTTCCTATCTGATCCTGCCATGGTAGTCTCCATGCTGTCTAAGGGTTTGCTTGATAATGTGTCTCTGGTGGTTTGTAGTTTTGCTTTAATCCAGCTAAAGCTTAGCTCTGTTTGACTGGTAAAAGACAGTGACACGTAGGAGTAAGGCTTCTTTGGCTTTCTTTGTTGGGTAGGACAGATATTTGGCAGCTGAGTTTCCCAGGGACCTAGGGATTAAAGTGAACCTTGATTTTCTTTCTTACTTAAAAGTCTCTGTCACTCCAAACTTGACATTTTTCTTCTATATAAGCTATAAACTACTGCAGGGAAGAAACATTTTCCAGATGACAGTGCTCCATAGATGGTGTTGTAGGATGTCGGTTATCTGTGATGAGAGTTGCACATCTCTACAATACTCATGGGATCTCTTTTGACAATGAAATGTTATTTCTGAGAGAAATTAAATGTGTGTGGACAGGTAAGAAGGTGAAAATTAGCATGATCCTTGTGGAACGCAGATTTATCTGAGTTTCAAGAAATATTTCTTGATGAACTGGCCTAAACCTGGGCTAACCTGAGCCTTAAATGGTTTGCTTCCATTAGAGGTATCAGTAAAAGCTTTGATCTTTTAATGGCTCTATATCTGTTAATGTTCGTATAATTTTTTAAGGAATGGGAAGACCATTTCCACCATAATAGTGTCATATTTTGATGTTCACTCAAGTTTGTGACCTTCCAGATCCAAATCTGACTATTTAACGTGATAGCCTTACACAGCAAAAATGAGATTTCGGAAGTGTCCTGTGCTAATGGGAGTTTCAGATGAGGTGGAAGACTGAAGCACTTCCTGTGGAAAAGGAGTAAATAACAAGAAAAATTAATGTTCTGCAATATAGGTGCTTCAAATACAGATTCCCACATGTTTTGCTGTAATTTGCCTTGAAAATTCTGTGGAAGAATTTTTTCCTCATGTTAGCTGGGATCAGATCTCTCAAAGATACAGGACAGAGAGAAGGAGAAACTGTCCCTCAGATTAAAAAAACCCAGATCATACAACAAATAAATAAACTTTGCGCTTGTGTAGTCAGGTGCTGATACCGTGTACCTAAAGCTGTAATATTATATGAAGTTTATCAGAAGGGTTGGAATGCTCACACTGGAGTCCTCACCAAATTTCTCCTGGGCAAATTACTATCCATCTTCCTAAATCCTCTTGGCAGTTTCTACCGGAGAAAGAAAAAGGATTTGCCATGAGCTGAGGCCCTGGACTGCACTTAGGTCTGGGCTCATCCCCTGCCTCTGTGCATGGTCCCTGTCTGAGAAAGGCAGCGCTGACATGCTCTGCAAGTCAGTTGTCCACCGGGCTGATAACTTGGGATGGGGGATCAGGGAATTAATTATGGAGAGGCTCAAAGACTCTCTGGCGAGGTGGCCTTAGCAGATGAAAGTCTTCCTCATCCCCTGTCCTGGACACCTGTGTGCTGCTACCGTAATAGCTCCAACCCTCACTTGCTTTTTTCCTTAGAGGCAGTTGCATTTCACCAGTATTATGGATGGGTGAAATGACTCTTGCAAGCATGTAGTACAAATGAGCTGTATGAGTGCCACAGTACACGGAAGAAATGTGAGTCATAAATCATCATTAACATCTGCTGGAAAATGTATCTGTGCCCCAGCAGTTGTAGGTTACTGTCAGAGCACTTAACACAATACCCACGACTGGTGTTGGGTACGTTTGGGACACAAGTCCATAAAGATTGAGACTGCTAATGGCTGCTTTAACAGGCGTGTCAGTTTTGGCTTAATGAATTTGTTAATATCAAGCAACTTTCTTCCTGCAAACAATGGTGTTGGTAATTCACAAGCTGTTATTCTTGGAGCCCCACTTTAACAAAAGCCAGCCTCTCTGTCTGAATGTTGCTGCTTTCATATTTTATTGCAGAAATTACACAAAAATATTTGGCTTGTCTAATGAGGGCTTGACGATATAGTATATATTGCTGAAAATGTGTCATCGCATTATTCCTACAAAAATAAACTTTTGTGTTTTTTTCCTTGTCCATTGGCGTTTTGCTAGTTCAAACTGGGGAATACGGGATGTCTATGTAACTTGTCTAATAATACAAAACAAATGATATGGGTGTAATGCTGGTATTATCAGGGCTACATAGATCGTTCCTTTGCACTTACGCTTGTTTTCCTCCCTCTTTAGATCTATATATTTAGACTGCTGTTGGCATCTGTAGTTTCAGAGGCTTTAGGAACACAGGGTTTGACCTGCCTGAATGTCCTTATTAATCCGTGTTCTTACATGTGCTAGATCATGCAATTTGTTTTGCAGGAGGCCTTCAGGGCCAGGAAAGCTTATTGTGGTTATCTAATCTGACCTATTTCATTATGGAGGTCACTGAATAGCCCCCAGAGGATTTCCTGCAGCTGGGAGAGAGAGTACTTGAAGAAAGTTTTCCATCATGATCAGAGATGGCTGAAGGCTTTTTGGCAGTGTAGGCAAAATTTCTTTTCAGGGCAGCAGCAGACTGGGTTGTGACAGGAGAAGGGCTGCAAGGGGTCAGGGGATTTCAGGAGATGGGGGTGAGGATGCTGGGACTGGTCAGGAGGACTCCAGTAGGCAAGTATGAGATCAGCAAGCTTTTGAAGACCACAAGTGTCAAACAGGCTTAGGAAAAATCCTGGAGGACTGCAGAAAAGGTACAGAGGTGATTAAGGTTTTTTTTGGCAGGTGTATGATTAGGAGGATGTCACAGGGCCAGGTGGTTTGAGGTAGAAGCTTTTCAGGTAGGAGATGGAGAGGAAAGGTCATAGTTTCCAGAGAAGGCATGGAAGTGATGAGACTTTTGGGAGGGTCTCAGTGGGGGACAAGAGGGATTTGAGAGACATGAAAAGTTCGAGGGGACTGTCATTTGAGGCAGGGATCCCTCTGCTTCCCCCTTACCGCGTCCAACCCCTTCCCCTCTGGACTTCCCTTGCTCCCCCACTTTGGAGGGGTGTGAGCCTCACAGCCCCAGCTGTGCTTCACACAGCAGCCGACCTCCCTGCAGGAGAAACATGCCCCTATTTGTGCAGTTCCTATTTGTGTTACTGCACCTCAGGGGACTGAAGCAAATGGATGGGGAGGGGGCTGCAGGCAGGCACGGGGCTGGAGGCGAGACCTGCGGAGCGGTCCTTTCTGCTTCTGCTGCTGGGAGCATCAGGATGGGGCAGGAGCTGCTTCCCACTCCAGCTGTGCCCCACCACCAATCCCAATCCTTCTCTTGGGGCAGGATCAGGGCATTACCCTGGCAGCCAGCTGAGCTGTGCTGTTGCTCAGAGGGACCCCCGCTCTGTTCTGGCACTGCATGAGAAGGCGGCTTGTGGATCCCCCCTTCCCACTGCTTGGGGATCGGCCCTCCTCACCCGCTGCTGTGATTTGGCTCTGATCTTAAATAAAAGCCACACAAGTGGTGGAGAGTCTACCAAGGCTCTTGGTAAGTCATTTCGAGTGTTGTGAAAAACATACATTGCTTAACTAGTTTGAATGTATTTACCGTCAGAAGCATGGGAGGAAAAGAAATGGAGCAGAAGAAAAGTGCAAATTTTGGCAAGGCTGGCCGACTGCTGGAAAAATAGAGGGCAAAGAAGCCTTTTCTCTATACACAAGGTTAGAAACACAAGGCAGAAGAAAAGAGAAAAACCTGACATGAATTGGATTAGGAAGCTAATGAAGGATTGAAGCAATATATTATATTGCTACTGTGGAGGAAAATGAATACCTTCCTCCCAGAGATGAGAGATGAGGAAAGAAGTGGATATTTGTTCAGTGTAGAGTGCAAAAGCTGATGGTTGTCCTGTCAGAAAACAGGATCATTGGCTCTGTGAGGGGGAAAGTGTGGAAGAATTAAGACTTTCAAACCTGGACTGAAGATTTATAAACTGTCCTTGTAAAAACAAAGGAGAACTTTGCTTTGATAAACAGAATTTGTCAAATATCATATCTTTTGTGTCTAGTTTGGCATCCCTCTCCAACACTGGCCCAGACCTGATTTTTCAGAGGAAGTCAGTGTGCTTTGTGTAACACACACACAGCAAGTAGCTCAGTCTTGTGGAGGGGAGTCAGGCCACACATGGACACCTAAGTCCAATTTTGTTTTCTCACAAACTCTAATACAGTCATTGGCTGTGTACTCTCTCCTTTTTTACTAGCCATGCTGCTTGACCTATGAGTGGAAGCAAAGTTAGTGCATTGAGGACTTTCTGAAGGACTGTTTATTTCATGACACAGAGCAAACCCCACAGAATAAGGGGGCAAGAAGAGACCATAAAGCTAGACAATACTATTGCTGTTCGATGCTGGATTGAGCAAGTCAGAGCAAAGGGGTACAAGCTAAGAAGTACAGGAGAATAAAATAGGATGCCCCTGTGTCTGCTTACCTGGCTTATTACTAGCAGAGAAATACAGAGATATTTTCTAAATGAAAATGAAAATCAAAATGGCTTTTTTGGAGAACTGATCCAGGTCCTGGGAGAATATTTGCACAGCTCCATCTCTCAGGAATACTGCTGCTGTTGGCAGCGTGTTTCCTTCAGCGACTGAAGAAAAGGGCATTATGGAGAAATCAGGTCGTCCCAGGTGAAGAGTGGAGGTCTGGCCAGATGTTTCTGGTGTTCCGTGAGGCCAGTACACATCTGGATGCACTAGGTGGCAGGATCTGCCCACGACAGTGAAACATGCTGTGGGGATGGTGTTTGCATGGGACAGAGCAGCAGGTGGAGAACATATTTCCTCAGAGAAGCCAAAAAGGAGTCCAAAAGATCTCTATCTAAAGATGGTATGCAATTCATTATCAAATGCAAAACAGCCTGCTCCAACATAGTTCACTGATGAGTGAGAGACTTACATTTAGTTGATTGAAAAGGAAAAAGGGGAGTTTTGTTATCAAAATGTCTATGATGAGCCTTGTCTTCAGGTAGAAAGAGAACACCATGGGAAACAGCTTAGCCACGTCTTCCTCTGCCCTGTTGATATTCAATAAATTTTAAACTGAATTGCTTGTTAAGTCTTGGGCAGACAGTGATTCATGTTTGCTCTCATATCCTGCACTTGCCCTGACAGACACAGCATTTGACTCTTGCTTGGAAACTATGCTCAAGAGCAGCAAACTGCAGGTGCATGCAAAGGGAGGGCCTGCTGGCCGGTGGGAACAGGACCTGAGGTCTTCTCCACTGAAAGCCTGACCTTTTTTGAAAAGCCTTTGTCCAGGGGAGAGCTTTTTGTGGACAGAAGGTTGTTAGAGATGCTGGTGGCAGCTATGAGACATATGAGCAAAAGGAGAAATCATATCCTCGCTTCTGCAGAGGGGGATATTGAGGTGATGTGATTTGGCTGGAACTACATGGAAAGTTAATAACAGGGCCAAGACTCGTGCCAAATGAGCTCCGTGGAGCCCTGAGCTTCAATGGTCCAACCATGTCTGCTGTGAAAGCAGGTGTAAGCTGCTTTCTGAGGTATGGGCTAAAGACGTTGACATTGGCTGACAAAGAAGATCAAACCTGGGAAAAGCAATAAACCAGACCACAGTGTTTGAATGTGCTCACCATGAAAGTGTACTTTGGTGAGGAGGCAGCTCCTGTTTTTCTCCACCATAAACCACTGTGGTTTTCAGCCTCCTCTCTGCAGATTGCAACAGGTCACACATTAGGTATACATTTTCTAGATGAGATCTGTGCCTCTGTTGGGAAAATTTTAGGGATCTCCAAGTCACAAAAGCTTGGAAACTACCAGTGTGGTTGTAGACTTCTCCCTTTGTACTTCAGAGGTATAAGTATAAAAGACAGGCCCAAACCAAAACGGGAATCTTCATCCTCTGTCCCTGTGAGGGACTCTGAAAGGTCTCTTTTTTTTGTAAATTGAACAGACTAACAGCATAAATCCAACCTGACATTTTTAATTTTAGGCAATGACCAAATTTAGGTCATGACTTCATGCGGACTTCAGTTGTTTTGGCTCCTCTCTGACAAGTAAGTAGTTAAAATAAAAACATTGACAGGTGGTGGACAAGACTGTCCATTTATGTATTTTTTTTCTGAAGAATCCATCTATAAAGAGGCAATGTTGCTTTTTCCCACTGCTAAATTTGCAGAGTATGCTTTCTGTTTCATGTAGGTTGCAGTACAAATTGGCTCATTCTTTCCCATAGCAGCCTCTGGTCTATTGGTCTTGTTGCACATAATTAATTTTGTCTGTCATCATCTGATCCCTCTTCCCACATCACTTGCTGCTTATACCACTGAAATTACAGCCATTGTTTAATTTCTTCTGATGTACAAAATATTGAGAGAAAGTATCATTTTCCCTTCAAGATCTGACCTGACCAAAACCTGTTTGACTTGATATACTTGGACTGACAAATAAAACCACAGGTAAGAAAAATAAACCTGTGGATACTTTGCCAGGTAAGCAAAGGAGGAAAGTAAAGCTGCCCTGTTCCCTGCTTTCCTTTTCTTGTAACTGAAAAGGAAACTTTCAGAGGGCTGTAATTCAGTAGAAGCACCTTATGGCATATAGTCAAAGGGGGCAATGTTCATTGCCCTGCCTACATTTGAGGACCATAGAAAGGGACTATCAAAGAGAGGGACCTCAGCTTCCCGAGATGATGTGGAGCCAGCTGTGGTGTTTGCTTTTGGTGGGGAATGGAGCGGGCGCTGCATTCCTGATTGTCCTCAGATTGTGCAGTGGGAGCTCGGGGTTGCTGCTTCCTCCTGAAGTCTGACTCCCTGCACGGCAGCTCCAGCATATGCCAAGGCCCTGACTGGCTGTACACAGGGATCGTGCAGGTCCCTCAGGTCATGCCCTGAGTGCTGAGTGCTTCCAGTACAGTGAGCTTTTATTGCTTGGAGTCCATAAAAATGCCTTCATAAAAATTGGCATAAAATTTGGGCAACCTTCCAAAGTAAGGGCAAAGCAAATCCTCCCCAGCTGAAGAGCTGCATTAACTTGTGCATTGTGCATTAACTCTACACCTCTGGCTTTTTCACTGCTTCACTAGATTCTCCTTTCGTTGGCAATTATCCGCTTTCCTCTCCACTTATCCCTGTAAGTCATGACTCCTTTTCATGTATTGGCTGATTCCACTTCCCCCACCTCCTCTTGCCCATGTTTTTTCATTCCATCTTTCCTCTGGTGCCTTACCAAGATCCTTTGCCAGTTAGAGTGCTCTCTGCATTACAACGCCCAACACTCATCTTGCCTCCTTCCAGCAGACAAGCCTGGAAGAGGCCAAGGCAAGATCAGGAATGGCAATCCAAGTGCACCAGCAAACACACAAAACTAACACATATGAATCAGTAAACAGTTCTGCCACCAAACTCTGGCCCCAGGAATGAGAGCGCGTTGGTAATCACAGGAGACAGAGTTGTTTTGGCGGTGTAGGGGAATGAGATCTAGTCAAAGCTTTCCAGGCGCTTGCAACATACAGCCTTACTTCCAAGGGCTCTGTGCAAAGAAGACTCTGAGGAGGGAACATGGACAGCCTAGGGTGATGCATGTCTGTCTACAGGCGGACAAGTGTGATTTTTCTAGCCCATGTTTACAATTGCCTATCTATCAAGTTTAAGGAGCAGTCTGTTGCCCCAAGAGTGGCCTGAGCTGGTATCCAAATACAGCAGGTGGACCTTCCTCTTGTTGATGCTTATTTGTTCCACTAGACACCAGTCAGCCTTGACCAGGCTGAGTTCACTCAGCAAGTACCTCAACTCAATCACTTGTTTTTGGTTTGTCTGAAAAAAAAAAAGAGAGAGAAAAAGAAATCCCTGGAAAAGTGAATATTTCTGAGAATGATGGTTGTTTGCTATTTCGCTTCAATTTTATATGAACTATTTGGGTTGGCTACAGCGGAGCTGCCAGGTGGCTAAACATGCCGAGTGAGTGTGGTCAGTGCTTGGGACACGCACTGTGCTCAAGGCATCCAAAAAATTACTCCTGACCTTCATTTAGTCTGCCAATCACTGCAGGCTGCCCTTACATCACATTTTTTCACTAGCCAGTAACAGATTCATAGAAGTTAGGGATGGAAAAGACCCGTTAGGTCATGCAGTCCGTTTCCCCCCCTCCCTCCCCTCCGCTCCCTGAAGGTCAGCCCAGGGCTGTTCCCTACAGTGTGTTTTCTAGTGCTTTGTCCAGTCTCACTTGAAATGACTCAAGTGGTGGGGCTGCCAGCAGTTCCCTCTGGGAGCCTATTCCACAGTCTAATGGGCTTCATTGTTAATTTTTTCCTGATTTCCAGCCTAAAATATCCCTTTGCTAGTTTTGTCCCATTACCCGCTTGCACCACCCTCAACAGTTCCTCTCCTTCCTCCTCGCTAGCAGCACTAGCGCTCCACACTGCTAAAGCACCAGTGAGCTGAGAATTCAAAGGCGTTTTGCAAAAAGTACACACATTGCTTCCTTTATAGCCATTGCAAAAAGAAGTTAAGGAGCTGGGAGAGAAAGTGAGTGATGACTAGAACCAGACACAAAACTCACATCTCCTAACTCGTTTCATGGCCTTTGTAGATAAAAGCCTGTTCTCACCTCTCCAGTCAAATTTATACACAGGGAGTTGAAAACGAGCAGAGAAGAGAAAGGCAGATCTGAGGTTTTGATACTGATCACAGTAATCCCTTGACACTTCAGTTTATTGAAGTGGTGACTGGGAAGAAGGCTCAGAGTCTTTTTCTACTCCATCTTCTCCCAAGATTTCTTATTGATGTTTGGAGTTAGCAGTATCCAGGGCATTTGTTTTGAATAGGACGAGGCAGGTTGCCAGTATATTCTGACTAGATAACATCCCAAACCAAATTTCTGGATGTAAACAGATACCACAGTAGACTGACTCTGGCTCCAAGCTTCTCAGCTGGGCCTTGTCTCTAATGATACATTGAACCAAAATCCCAGCTCCAAACAGGCACAGTATCAGATAGGGATTTTGAGCCTTGAACCTCTGTCTGGTCAAAGAAGAGATGCTTTCTCAAATACCCTTCATCAAGTGTTTTCCAAATTACTCTGACCTTTTAGACCAGGTCTTATTTCCTGGGAGACCTTTGGAAAGGTGCTTACTGTATCAAGTTGAACAGTAGATCTGTGATAATGTGGTCCTAGCTTTATCATTGCTCTTGTATTAATGCTCTTTGAAGAAATCTGACGTGGCGTGAGCCCAACCTGCAAGGTCCCTTGAGGACTGGGCCCTCAGAAACTAGAGATGGAAGAGACCTACAAGATTAGCTCATCCTGTTCTTTCCCCCGCCAATACAAGTCTGTTCCCCACGGTACATTTTCCAGTGCTGTGTCCAGACTGATCTTATTTTTAAATGATTCATATGATAGGGTTTCCTCCAGTTCCATTGGTGACTGGATGGCTGCCAGAACATTTTTTTTTTTCCCCTTACTTTGACTTTGTGTCTTTGGATTCATCCACAATTTTGAGGTCTGCAATTTGTACTGAGCATTAACTGGCAGTAGAGTAAGTAACAGCAGAGAAAACTTTAAGGACTTTATCCTGGTTTCTTGAGGCAAACAAATCCCTGGCAGAAGCCAAGAAGAGTGTTGTTTCAGAGAGACCGGGCTATCCGTGAAAGTTGCTTGTGTAGGACAGATGTGGGTTGGTTTGAAAATACCTATCCAAGCCTTTGCGCTGATATCAGTGGTAGCGCTGAAGTTTCTATCTTAGCTGTTGAACTCTCATGGCTGGTGACTGGGATTGCTTTCTTCTCTGAATTTACACTGGCAGTTTGAATTTCAGGGCAGTATGCTGGGCTTATAGCCAGACAGTGTTGGTCAAGGAGAGTGGAAGTAGTGGGGTTGACCAGGTGCATTGCTGCAAGCATAGCTTCTTGCTTTGCCATCCCATATCCTAAACACTTCAGTTACTTATTGCCACACACAGTTCACCCTCCTGTGTCACTTGTCACTGTCCTGCGCACTGTTTGGAGTCCTTGGGTACCAATGTCTGTGTCCTCAGGATCTCATCATTCATGAAGAATAAATTACCACCTGGAAAAACAGTTGGGATAAGCAGTGCCACCAGATTTTCTGAGGCCATCAGCGCTCATCTATGGGCAGCTGTTTCCTCAAAAGGACAAAGGCTCAGCAAGCATTGCTCACTGCAGGCCAGGAAAGAGCTGAAACTAGTAGCAGAGCTCCCACTATGAAAGGGCCAAGATTTCACCCCTCGTACTTTCTCCTCCTGTCAGAAACCCTTTCTCTGCAGCCGCTCCAAAACTTTTTCTTTTTCCTTTCGGGGATGCTTCATTTCGTGGGTGAGATGTGGGCTCTGCCTTCAGAGAGTGCTGCATGTATAGCTGCAGCTATGGACAGCTAATGCTTAAAGCCAATGCTGCCAACAAGAGCCTGGTCTGGAACATCAATCATTTCTGCAGTGTAAGCTGCAGGCTGATGGATCCCCTGCAATAGACACTTATTGGAAAATATGAGAGATTTGGAAATAGTGTAGAAAAGACCAGAGAAGGAGGGTAAGAAAGAAGAGGACATAGCTCAGAGCCACCTCTTCAGGGAGTGCAGTGGTCCCAGAGTCCCTTGGAGCTTGCCTGCCCTAATCCATCACAGGAGCCATGACCTTCATCTGCAGGATGGAGTTACCTTCAGAGGTAAGGCTCGGTCCTCCACCTCTCTGCACTGGACTCTGATAATCTTGGGCCCAGACCTACTTCCTCCTGGCCAATTAGAGGCTTATTGTAAATCACCAGACATCACGTGACACTGAAGGACAAAATTCTCTGGTATGATTAACCTTAGAAAAAGATCTGGGTTTCCACCAGCATTATTATTTACTTTTACCTAAAGGAGTGGCAAAACCGAATTTCTTCTCCTTTCTGCTAGCCAACTGCAATAGTCTTATCTAATGAGATCCAACAGCACTTTATCTTCCTGCGTGTTCTCTCAGAGATGTCTATATGTGGTTCTCATTCTTTTTTTCCTGTAGGTTTTTCTTGGAGCCTAGAACAATCACTCTTAGACTGGCACTGACTTTTGTCCTGTAGGAACAAAAAGTGGGATCCAGACTGGTTTAGAGGGATGATGGTTGAGTGACTTCTAACAGATGACAGTTGTGTGCACTGCACTACGCTACATGTGACCTGTGTACTTTTTTTTTTCACTTGCATAGCTCAAATGTGTGACCTTAAGATAAGGAGTTGCTGTCCTAGAAAATTCTTGCCACTCTTCAGTTAAAAAGGCTTTTGTTACGTAGAGGAAAGGTCATGAGGCAACCCGTATTGTTTAGCAGGAGTAAGACTATAATTCTAAACACTTTGGTCTGGAAATATACTGTGCTGTCACCAGATAATCTGCAGAATAAAAGTGTTATTCAGCGACTGAAATGAAAGACTGACCACAGAGTAAATGACGTGAATTCTGACACAAATTAGTTAAAGCAAGATAATTAGAAATCAAATTTGGAAATTGGCCTGGAGGAATTTAGTCCAGTTCTTTCCATAGTGCAGGTGACTCTAGATACTTTCAACCTGCAGAATATTTCCTAACAACCTGACCCAGTGAATGCATTTGATATCAGTGCCTGCAAGGGTAGCCTCTGATTGGCACCAAGTTGTGTGGTCATCCACATGGTGTGGATACAACTTCAGACCTTCTTCCTGCTTCCCAGGAAACCCACCGCTCCATCAATAATAGTAAGATATTACAGCTGACATCTGCACACTTAGATTATTTAGCTTTTCCATGTGTAGGAAACAAATCACATTTACTTTTTTTTAGATTAAACTAAAGTCCAAATGCCAGTCACCACTGTAGACAGACAGGAGATAAAAAGGTGATCCAGTTTCATAGCTACAGAATACAAACTAGAGATAACCTTTATTTTTTTTAAACCATCCCACACAGCTCAAATTTAATAAGCTTCAGGGTAAAGTGAAAGAATAATTTATTTTATCTGGCATGTAACTGATTAAAGTGAATGTGTTTTTGGTCTGTTTATTTATAGCACCACCAGTATTGTAGATATGGTGGGTTGAAAATTTTCCATCAAAATTGTTTTTGGATGAAAGTTTTGTTTTTGACAGAGCAATTTATTTTGGTGAAAAACTGATCACTCTTGGGAAAAAGTTTCCCCTGAAAAATAGCATTTTGGCTGAAAATGGAATTTTTTTCATTTTTCATTTTTTGATGAAAAGTCAGAATTTTCCATGGTGAGAAAGGAAAATTCCAAGTAGCTTCAGCATGAGGTATTTTATAGATAGGCGAGAAATAATCCTGCCTCAAAGGGAATATAATATAAACTGACAAAAATCTAAGAAATTTGGATCAGTAATTTTGAAGTTACAAAAGTTTAAATTCAGCAGCTTTTCATGTGCTTATTAGAAGCTCGCCAGTGATGTGTTTTTAATGCCTCAATTTGGGATTGCCCATCTGAGAACATCTCATTCCAATTGCAAAGTCCTTTTCCATAGTGTTTAAAGTCAGTAGAGACCATGAGATCATCTGGTTTGGCCTCTTTACGTATAACTCAGTTAACCCCTTTCTGAACCCAAAAGTCATGATTGGCCGAATCACAGACAGCAAAGTGCCTCAACTTTACTTTCAGGCAGTTCACCTTTTTCATGTGTTGTTTCTTCTGTTGTTCGATCTATCTAAGCATTAAATTTAATGAAATATTTAACCGAAAATTTGTTTTCTTTTGGACGTTGGCAATAGTTGTCCTTGGGTATTCTGGTAGATTAAAGGTCACTTTTGAAATCCATTACTTTATTCTCATATGGTGGTGGTACACTATCATCAAATTACCAAAACTTTAATGATCGTTAATACTATATTGATGGTATATGCACTATAGTCCTTCAGTCTCTGCCTGTGCTTGTTGGGCATGGGAGGAGTGGGGAAAAAGGTAGTGCAATGTTTTTTAAAAATGTCAGAATTTTGTTCAGTGTAGTGGCTTTGGCCCCACCAAAGATCTTAGAAAACATAGCCTTAACAAGTTTTTCAGGGCTGCAGCAGCATTTTTTGCCACACCTTGATGCTGGGACCTCAGCCTGGCCCATTCTGTCTTTAAAATCCATCTCAGAACTGCTGCTTTCCAGGAGACTCTTCCTGTTTTGTAGGAACAGCACAATTTTTTTCACCTTAGAAGTATGAATTTATAAAAAGCCTTTTCTTTGAATAGACCCAGATTACCTAGCAGTTCAGTTCACTCCTGTTGGCCTCTTCCCACTTTTGTCTGCCATTCCAACTGCCTTTACATCATCCACAAAAATTATCAGCAGTAATTTTACATTTCCTTTCAAATACTTGAGGATAGTATAGAGTAAGTCTCAAGTTTATAGCCATCATTTTGTGACCCTCCTAGAAACAGGTTTATTTAGTGACATTACTTACAAATACTTTGAGGTATATCAGTTAGCTAATTCTCGATATATTTTGTATGCAGTTTCTTAGTACTATAGACTGCTGATTTTTTATATCAGAATGTTGTGTGGTACCAAGTCAAACACCCTATAAAATTTTATTACATCTACACAGTTACATTTATCCAAAAAAAACTTCTTAGAGAATGAACTCAAGTTTGTTTAAGCAACACTATTTTCCATAAAGCATTTCATGTTGTCTGGTATTCATTATATTATTCTCCTTTATTTTGTTATCAGTTAAATTCCATATGTGCTTTTTTATTCTTTTGTTCGAGGTCGATGTCAGGATAATCAGTATTGTAACTCTGGTAGGTACAGTTTGCCCCTCTCAAATGTTTGCACAAGGTGATCATTCATCTGGTGTTTTCAGACTTCTTTGGTATTCTGGGATTTAGTAAAAATAAGCAACAAGTGAGCAGTGATTTCTTTAGGCAAGTCCTTTAGGACTCCTGGGTTCAAGGAGCCATCAAGGCTGATGGCTTTAAAATGTGCATCCTTAGCAGATATTATCTAATTCCCTCTTTTGGACACTTTTTTTCCCTCTTTGAAATAAAAAATTGCCTAATCATACCTAGGTGATTAAAACACATCATGGTCAAACAGAAAACAGATACTTTAATTTTTCTTTGTTTTCATTATTGCTGTTAAGTGTTTGCCTTTGTCACTGAGAAATCTGCCTTCATTTTCTTTAATCTCAATATATTTAAATTTCTTCTGACTAGTTTTGCCAACCATGACTTTTTCCTTTAGGATCTTTTGCCCTTTTTACACACCTTCTACTCTTTACAACTGCTAATCTGTATGGTTTCGTTCGCGTTCGATATCTTTTCCCATTTCTTGAATAATGCTTCTGAAATTCCAAGCATTCACTATATCACTGAACCAAGGCAAGCTTTCAGGCAATGTTGTCTTTTTTGTTGATCATATGCTGTCTGGTCATCTAACAAGTTCTTGACGAACTCTCCACTGTCTTTCATATTTTTTGTCTACAATTTTCCTATTAGCAAATTTCTCTTATATTTTAACAATGTCAGAATACAACTGTTTGGAAATACCCAAGTAATTTTGTTATTTGGACCATACTGTGTTTGCCTATATGAAATACATAGAAACTGGTCATGACCTGCAGTTCCTGATCAAGTAGTGTTTTACTGTTCAGAATTCAATTCACCTTTATCCATCATGAAGAGTTACCACATACAAATACCTCGTGGATTTGTTTCCCTTTAACAGGCAGCTACTTCGTCATTCCCTTTTTTCCTTTGATGTTTCTGGTGGCTTGCAGCCTTCTGCTCTCTCTCCTCAAAAACTTCCTTTGGACCTTGCTCATTTCATTGACCCATCAATGTTCAGGATCCTGCATTTCTGACATATCAAAACTGAGTCATGAGCTATCAGAGATCTGAGTTAACTTATTTATCTGATTTATCTTATAATATTATCCAGCAATACTTCCATTATAAAATGACTTTCTTCTGGTGTGGTCAATAGGGACTGCAACTCCACGGATTGAAAATTTCCATTTAAGGCAATGTACTCAGTCAACTAGGGAAAGCTAAATTTAAGATGTCTCTGTTAAGCCTGTTGGGTCCTTCTGATTAACAAAGTACAGAAATCTTTATATTCTACCAGCTGAAGCAGTGAGATTTATGAATTCACCAACAAATGATTCATAGTTTTAAAAAATAAAGTAAGCAAAAACTTCCTATAATTAATTACTGAAGTGCTGAGACTGAGTAGCTGGCGCTCAGAAGGTAAGACATTCCAGAGTTCGAATTGTTGTTGCAAATTAACCCTGTTGCCTGCACATATGTGTTTGCTTTTCTAGTTTCTCTTTACCTGCAAACTTTATTTGCAGCATAACTGTAACATATTAAAGGTGCATGACGTGTAACATAACCAAAAGTGAGAGATGAACTGACAAACAAAACAATTTAAATGCTCACATGTTAATGATATCTGGGGTTCATAGATTTTGGGGCTGAAAGGGTCCACCATCCCAGTTTTTCTGACCTAATGTGTGACAAGGGCAACCTAATTCCAGGCAGCAGTTTTGCAGTGCAAGGAACTGGAATTATTTTACGCTTAGACAAGTGAATGATGCTGTGGTTGCTAACTTGCTGTTGAACTACTAGAGCATGTCACTTAAACATCCAATCTGCATTTAAAGGCTCCAAACGATGATGAATTTACCGCTTCCCTGGGTGATATGTTCCAGTGATTAATTACTCTCTCACTGCAAGGAATTTGTGTCCTGTTTTCAGTTTACATTTTTCTACTTTGCACTTTCAGCCAATTGATCTGGTAGGGCCTTTCTCTGATACAGTTAAGGGGTTGCTCGTATCATGGCTCTCCACTTCAGAAGCTTTGCAAACTGGTCTCTGTTTCTTTGAGGGCCTAAACTGATTGAACGCTTTACATTTCTTGTTAGAAGATGTGTTTTCCAGAACGTTTCCAACTTTGGTCTGTTTTAAAATGCGAATTCCAGAGCTGGACACATTGCGTTCTTACCAGACCATGTGTGGAGGCAATACTGCTATGTTTAACCCAAAGCATTACTATTTTTAGCATGGAATTGAAGTGATTTTTTTCTCCTGCTTTCTGCCGCCATATCACGATTCCTGTAGTAGATCCCTGTGATCCACAGTCCACCTCTGTGGTGTCAATCTTTCTCCTGCGTGTACCCTTGCAGTTAAAAAATGGTCTTTTTTGTGGCAGAATTCACTTCATTACAGCAAAGGTAAATAAAGCCTGTCAGCACTCTAGCAAGGTGCTTACCTTGGAGCTGAGCTGGGTGGGTAAATATACACTGTCTTTAAAATACTGTGAATGGCCAACTGGATCTCATCCACACAAGTGCGTCAGAAAGAAATCCTAACAGTCTATTGTTTCACTTGTGCCTGTGTCTTTAATGATTGCCCGATACAAAGAAGAAAAAGCAATTATCAAAGGCAGCTTTCAGGAGTAACTTTACATATGGGATGCAATTACAGCGTGAAAGAACATTGGCTTAATAGTGACAGACAGTGACTAAGAGATCTGATTACCAGGGAACTAGCTGCCAAAATCACATCCAGGAAAAAAGTGTGGGGGGAAAAAAGCTTTCAGACTGGGCTGCATATTTGTCAATCCACAGTTAGTGATATTGGCAAACCACTGTGCACGCCGGTTCGACCTCGGATGGACTTGTGCAGCCCTCCGTGTCCCTCAGACACTCGTGCGTTGGCTTGCACACCCCTTGTTGGACCTCGGGGCACGGGAGCAGCGGACGCGCGTCCCAGCGCTGGGACCTGGGTGCCTACCTCTTACCCAGCTTTGGGGCTGTTGAAATGCGGTGCTGCATGCTTGCTCATCCTGCTCTCAGGCCAGCGGTGCCTGTGGCACAGCTAGCTGAGTGAGGGGCTCTGCGCTGCGTCTGCTGGCGTGGCAGGGAACGGATCGGGTGCTGGCAGTTTTCTCAGCCGTCCCCTGTGCTGCCTGCCTCCGTTCCCCTTCCAGCCGGGTCCACCCTACACCTGTGTCGTTCCTAACTGAGGTGCTACAGGGCATCATGTTTGAGCCTGGGGACTTAAATACCCGATGCAGTTTAAAGCACTTGCAAAAACTGTGCCCGCTCTCGCCTGGCTGCTGACAGTGTCTGAAGCTTGCCCCTGATATTCTGGCCCTTGGTATTTAAACCATCGGCTATTTTTCTGTGAAGACATAACTCTGACAAACAGTATAGTTTGTCCCCTTTTTAATTTTGATGTGGCCTGTCCTAGTACTACTTGCCATCTTGGATTGAAATGTTTAAAGCTTTTTCCCCTGTGGGTTTTTTCAGTCTGGCTTTGCTGTGAGCCCTGAGGGTCCAGGATGTCACAGCAAACCAAGTGGAGTCACCACTGCACCCTCGGGACTCTCCCGCTTGCTCTCCATTCCTGAAATCACTTCAGAGGGACTCTGTTTTCAGCACACCTTGCAGCGTGCTCCCAAGCTACTTCTTGGACTTCACATTCCTCCCCTCTTGCCTCATGTTCTGTTTTGCCCTCCCCACTCTGCTCTCCTCCTGATTCTGCTCAGTGGTTCCCAGACTTGCTGCAACCAACTCTCCCTTCAGAGAGTTTCTGTGCTCTGCACCTCAGGGAGACTTACCGCTGCCCAAATGAGATAAAACACTTCTTTTGCCCTTAGCCTCAGGCGTTACCATTCAATTTGGTGATAGCAGCAGTGGGATGGTGGCCTGGGAGGGAGTCAGGAGGCTTTCAGGGGGCTGAGACCATCTGGTTCACAGTGAACCCCTTCTGTGAAACTGCCAGCGTGGTCCCTGGCATGTGCCAACATCTGTCCTAGGCACAGCTTGGTGGAGGGAGCCAAAGCCCTCATTTATTTTACTGGTATAGAGATAGCCCCGGTCTCAGCACAGCCCTGCATCTGCTCTAGGCTTGTGCCTTACCAGTTGGGAACCGCTGGCTTTGCTAATGCTCTCGCTTGTGTCTGCCTTGGCTGACAAATCACTCATGCAGAGTTGTGGCATCTTTACGCCCTGTTTTAATACTGCTACTTGTCAGTGGATACATGAGTCAGTACATCGTCAGCTGCATCCTGCCGCTCTCATCTGGGGCCCAGTCTCGAGGCTCTGATGTGCAATCTATGCTGAAAAAGACAGCACTCCTTATTGTTTCCTTTTTTGTGTGCCTGCCTCTGGACCGCGGGAGGATTCAGATGTTTCATTTCGCTATGTGCCTTTTTTGCTTTCCAGTGTGTTTCCCAGGCTGGGTCCTAGTGAAGGAGCAGGTCAGGTTCAAACTCACCGGGAAGGCTGAGGGAGGTGTCCTCCGGGGCAGGCACTGCTGAACCTCCTCATCGCTTCATAAACGGCGCCTGGGTCCGACCCGGAGCTGTGCTTTCACAAGAGCGTTACGCTGATGAGGGGTGAGCTCTGAAAGACGTGCTCCCACTCCCTGCATCCCTCATCCCAGACCAAGGGCTGCGTGACCCTGTGACGAGCCAGTGCAAGGGCTGCTCTGAAAGAAACCCAGCCCTACCGTTACCCTGCAAAAGCACTAGACCTATCAACCGGCAAAATTGGATGGGCATCCACTTAGTGTTTTTCTTTTTTATGTATCCACATCTAAGAACAACTTAAGGGAAAAGGGTTTGATTGGAGGATTTTTTTTTTTATTTGCACATGGAGAGTGATAGCAAGTGTGGAAAATCAAATGCAAACATTTTGTTTCTGAGATCTTTTGTGTAACTTGAAAAGATAACCAGCCACAGAAGTGCCAGCAGGACTGCGTAGGTAGGTCAGTCTTTTTAGAAACATGACTCCTGCTTTTTATTTACCACAAAATTTCTATGCCACAGTTCGCAATATGAAGAAGTATTGGAAGGTAATTTGGGTAATTTAGCCTCTAGTGCGCACTTGTGCTACTTCATGTTCCATCGCCATTTTTCTTTTGAGTATCTCACGTCACTTGGAAATACGGTAATATTGTCATTTCATGATGTATGCTGTATTTTGGATGGTGTTGCAGTTTTTTTGTTCCTGTCTTCTTTTACAACCAGCAGATTAGATCCGGAAAACACACTTTATGTTCTGATAACAGAGGAGGAGTGAAATCCTGGTCCAAATGAAGTCAGTGGCAAAACTCCCATTGACTTCAGTGGGGATAGGATTTCACCCCATCTTGTGTTGCCTTGCCTAAAAAAGGAAAAGAGACCTGATCCAAAGCCTATTGTAGTCAATGGAGAGATTCCCAGCAATTTTAATGGGCCTGTATTTGGTCCAGCATGAGGTTATTCAGTCACCTCCAAATTTTACAGGAATATAGCACTTGTGCTCTCTTCTCCAAGGACTAATAAGCTTTCTCTGAGTTAGATAAACTTCTACACATTTCTTCTCCTGAAGCATTTGGGCGTGCTAAGAAGTCTCTTCCTTTTTTTTTTCTTTACCCCAGTGTTTCTTTTCAGACACTGCTTTGCCTTGTGGTGATTCTAAACCATCACAAAACAAATCAACACTGAACAATGACCAGGATATGTAAGTTTGGGTTTATAGATTCCAGTTCCATGAACTTTGATTTAATAAACTTATCCCTCTTTGTAGCAGAAAGCACAAAACATGGGCGGGTTGGCGAACTTGAAACCTGGTTCTGATTCTGACCTACATTTAAAAGCTAAATTTGAGTCTGATAAAGTTTTGAAAACACTGGTAATGTGAAAAAGATGCTTCACTGTTCCCTTTGTATTTTTAACCTTCTTTCCTATTAAAACTGTAAACAGTTTTATATTATTGCAGTGAATTCTTCTCTAATTTACTCCAGTGTAAATCCAGAGGAATGTTTCCGAGGGCAGGAGAGCTGTTCTGTATTCGCACCAGGGTGAGCGATGGCAGGCTCTGCCAGGCTGTTTTCCCCTTCCTCCTCATCCTTCCACTGTTTGCATTTGATAACCCTGGGCAAAAAGTGACATTAAATGATGCACTGGTTCCAGTGACGGTCGGTTGTCTCCACCATCCCTGTGGTTGTGAGGATCTAAGTGCCTGTAATATAACCAGAGCAATTCAGGCTAAAAAAAGCCTTTCTGGTGGATTCTGTTTATCCCCCCAAAATCTCAAAATATGACTATTTATTTTCATTTTTGCATTGGAAGAAAAACAAAACCTCAAGCATTTTACAAAAAGCTTTTTGTGGGTTGAAACATCTGTTTTTGCCTCACATGTCAGGGCTTGATTTGAATCTCTCGCATAATTTTTGATAAGGCAGATGGACTGTCTCTCTCTCCCTCTCTCACACACACACATAGACACGCAGAGAGTATCTGCTTTGGATTTCAGAAACTTTCATGTCAAAACTTTTTTTTTAAATTTGAAGAAATTTTGTAAGATACATTTTGGTACACTTAATAAATTAGCTTTAAGTTAATGTGTCTGAAGAGTTGAAGGAACACTGGGGTTTTGATTAAATGTCTCCACTTAGTTTGTTTTCTTGCATAATGACATTAATTTCAGTGGAGAATTGACTTTTACTGAGTTTCACTCCCAAAGTAAAAATGTTCTGTCAAAAACCTTGCCTTTTTCTCATTTTTCCCCCTTTCCCTTCCACATTTTTCTTCATAATTTTCCCCACAATAGTCTATAAAAATAGTGAACATTTAAGTGGTTTTTTTAGGTTTTGAGCTAAATCACAGTTTCTTGTTCACTTCGTATGCTGATGAAAAGCAGAGATCTGTTGTCTTTTGGCTGACATATTGTATGGTTTATTGATCTAAGCATCAATATTCACTCTTACAGTGCAACTCATCAAGTCCAGCTGCATAGACCTGAAGTTGTATTTGAAAATTGAAATATTCACCTTCAGCTCCCAGACAGAGAATTAGGCTTCTCCACCATATAAACCCGACTGCTGTGTCTACCATAGGGTAGGATAAATATATTGCTTCTCAGAGGTGGCTGCTTCTTTCTTTGACCCTAAAGGGAACCTAGGGATTAGTTCAGGCTTAGACATCTAAATCTCAGATGTGTAAGCTATGACAGATGAATCCTGCACAAAGTTCTTGGAATTGTTAATTGGCATCCTAGGAGAATCAACTTACATCTTCCACTTGATGAAATGATTTGCTTTATTTAGTTACTATATGAAATTCTTGTACACATGAAATTGCAGACTAAAGATCCTTTGTGCCTCATGTGGTTTCTTTTCAGAGATAAGCACACTCTCTTTATGCCTACTCTATAAGCAAATTTTATACATGGTGGTTGCTTTCTTCCACCTCAGGAAGAAAGATGCTTCTCCTGGGAAATGTTGCAAATGATCCAAAGTCCAAGTTTTTCCATTGACTTCAGTGACTTCTGAATTATGGTCAAAAGTGTTTAGCATTTTTTTTAGCATGAAACCCCAAATATGAATTTTTCTGTTATTGAGAAGATACAAGCTGTTGTCAAATGTTAAGAACATTGTGAATTTAACTGAGAAGTAGTGCAGTTAATTATATTGGAAAAGTTTCTTTTTTCTCCTCTAGCTTTGTATGCCTAGCAGTCGATAATTGTTCATTAATAAATGCACATCTGTAGGCAACAGGATTACATCAGAAATGAAAGAATTTTTTTCCTTCACAGATTAGATCCTGGTTAGAAACCAATAAACAGAAAATAAAATCCACTAAGATATTGTTGGGCTGATCTTCTGTTTCTAATACTGCATAGAAAAAAAAAGTTGACAAGTTGTTTTCTATAACCAAAATAATTGTTTTGTTCTTTTAAAATCTTTTTAAGGCAAAAATTTCAAAGGCTTAGGCTGTATTTACATATTTTTAGCAGCTTTCTGTAGTTAATTTTTGTCATGTTATCAGCACTACCTTCTGTAGTTAATTTGGCTTGTAGAAAGCCATGATTAATGGGCCTTTGCTATAGCATTAATTTTCAGCCACAACCCCTCCTTGCCCTTTGGTATTATGTTAATTACTGGAAAAGAACCGTGAAATCATGTATGGCACAGAGCTGTGGCGTGGCAAAGAACAACAATCAGAACCGAGGTTCTGAGATGTGTCCAAACAGAAGAATGGGAAAGTATTTGACCTGGCTAACGGAACCAAAAGTGTAAAGGGTTTTAGGGATTAGGTAGTTCTGGTTTATTCTGGACAAGTGCTCCATCTCACTGCTTTCCATTGCCAATGGTAGCTTTTTGGTAGTTCTGAAGAAAATTACTGGGCACGTCTTTTCAGTCCTTGGAAGGACACTTAATTTGAAAGCACTTATCTCAGTAGATTGTCTCCCCGATCAGACTGCTGTAAGGGCTGTTGGTTCTTGATCCAAACCCAGCTGGAGTCATTGCAGTGAGTTAAGCTTTAGATCTGCCCTGGTCTTATGGAGAAGATAGTCCTAAAATGGTCACCCTTGGAGAAGTGATTTGCTGTATGAAAAAAACCCGACGCTACTTAATAATCCTGTGAGCAAACTGCTAGAATAGCAAACAAAATAATTTAGCGATGAGGCAAGAATTATTATTTATTACTACCAAAATAAATGTGAATATGGTAAGTCAGTAGAAAAGAGAAAGATTTTCTTTAATGTGGGGAAATATTGTAGTAGCCAAAATTAGACTTGTCTGAAAGATTTTGTTCCAGTTCCTCACCTGAGCATTATTTTAAATAAAGTAAGTAAATGAACTGTTGCCCTGTTTATATAAATTTGGCCAGAACTATCAATGACCTTGGGCACATAGGGTGAGTCTTGCCAGAAAGTACAGAGCTGAGTTTAAAAGTGTGAGCCTCAAAGCCACTTCTGAAATAGATGGGTGTCTAAAGTTTGTGGGTAGGTACCTGTCCCAGCTTTTAAAAGCAAAGCTCCTATGCACTTACATTTCTCATCCTGCAGATGCCAGAGTAGCCCAGGGAAGCCCTTCTGCTTAAGTCCAGCCCAGATTCTCTGGCCAAGGGGACATACTTATTCCTGTAGGCATGCTCAAAACAGTCTGGCTATAAACTGCCACAAAAACCACACAGTTGTCATGAGCAGTTCAACTAAAGAATACACAGTAAAAGTGGTGCTGCCTATTGCTCCTTATTTACGAGCAATGAGAGCAGTTATCCAGGCAGTGGATGATTGAGGTTTTGTGACCTGCTTCAGAGACGATCCTGCATCTCCATTCCTTGAAAACATCCTGCCCTCCAGGCTGCTTGGAAAAGGGGAAAAAGAGGGGAGAGTCATATTTCTCCCTGGTTTTGAGACTGCTCCTAGCGGCAGAAAAAACATACTGGATTCAGCAGGAAAACATTAAAGAGGGAGAGAGAAAGCAGGTGGTGCACCCTGCTCTTCCATGGGCTGTTGCAGTGGTTTGTGCTGACGTTTACAAGCAGTGGACAGGACCCAGGACTAACCTTTTTTTTTCACATAAATGCCCTGCTTACTGGACTGGAGAGTCATGCTTGTTAGTCCCCATAGGCAATTGCCCCCAAATGGGGTACTGCCCCTCTGAGGTGCCTGGGTGTGAATTGGGCTGTAGGGCTCAAGTCAGTTGTCATGTCAGCACAAGAGGTGATGGCCCCCAGGTGGAAGGAACGGTGGGGGGCTATGCAGATATGTCAGGCACTTGGCAAGACTTGTGACACCCTTAAGTGACAGCAAGGATGGGTTCGTCCACCTCAACCTCCTCAGGAGTGGCCTTGTGAGCTGGTAAAGGACAGGTATCACCAGCAGACAGGGGAAGACAGGAGAATAAAGACAAAAAAGTAGATACTACATTGTGAAATGCCGTGACTTTGTACCTTTTCCAGTTTAAGTGCTAGACTTTCATCTCTGAAGCCAAGAAGTATCATTTCAGTCTCTCCCACTGATGATATAAGACTGCTGCATGACACATAGCCTTTATAAAGCATCAAACTTCTAGCAATATGATAGTTGTTTTTATCACAATGCTCCCAACAAACGGCACATGCTGTTAATATGAATCTATCTTTCAGCAGCAGATATTTCAGGCACTGTTAGTAACATAATCTCATGATGTTGCCATAATAGAGTATACTGCAGATCCAAATCTTGCTGGAGTGAATTCTTTCTTTGGTTGTTTTCCTGTGGTTCTTCTTGCCTTCAGTGGGACATGTGCCCACATACTGTGAATATGCTCAGCCTTGTTAATCTTAGTACAGTGCTAGGTCTCTGTTAGCCTAAATTTGTAGGCTCAGAGATGCTGGAAGAGCACTGCAGGTAATAGCATAAGCTGAGGGGCACTGCAGAGGAAAGGGGGAGTAGCAGCAGGTCCAACCAAGAAATAAAATGGGACAATAACAAGGTTGTGGTGCTGTTATACATTCCTTAAAAGAATGTGTAACAACACACTTGAGGTGGGATTAAGGGTGCAGCATACCGAGGGCAGAGGAGTCCCCAGGTTCCCAGTACAGTGCTCCCAGGGGAGCCTGTGCTGCGCTTGAGGGGCTGCTTGTGTTAGTGTTGGCTTCAGGGTACGGCCAAGAATCACCTATCTTTCTTGGGCAATTAGCCATATCCCTTTGCGGTGTCTATACTAACAAATTAGCAGTGCCAGAGGTCTTGCCTTGGCCCTGAATGCCGCTGTTTCTGTCATTAAATTGTTAGAGCTGTCCTTGGCATGGTTTTGGCTTGAGCTTACTGAAAGCCTCTCGTACTATTCCTGGTCCTGGTTCAGGAGTTAGCCTGGGCCAGGGACCATCGAAAAGGCGATTTGGATGTGGCCTCCCTATTTTAGAGTCCAGGAGAGTTTAATAAATGCATGTGGCCATGTTATGACAGCATGCTTCTGCTCCCAGGGCCAGAGAACAGGGCCCGGAGCTGCCTGGTTTATTGGTAGGGATGTAGTCATTGCGTCTGAGAGCCTCCTGCAACTGTGAGGCTCTTGTTTTTTCTACTGTGATGCAAAGAGCAGATGAAATAAGACCAAGCCAGGCAGTGATAACATTTTTTAAAAGGTCAATTCTTTAAAAGTTACAGTTTTGCTAAGTAGAGAGCAAGGCAGAGAAATTTAGAGGACAGAGGAACTCAAAGAAAGATAGACCTAATGTATTAGACAATTAAAGTTTTGCATGTGTATAAAAATTAAGAAAGCTGCAGAGAATTAAAAAAACCAGAAAGTCAATGTATAAAAGTCTACTTGTTTGATAAACTAGATCTGGACTATCTTCTGAAAGTTCAGGTCAGTTTTACAAATTAATGTGTTTCCAATATTCATATGAACATGTCTAAAAGTGTTAATCCAATACTTATTCATTCCTGAGCTTTGCTGTTATGTGCACTGTCTTCTGCCAGTAACCCCCCTAATTTAAATGGAGTTGATCTAATATCAGACTGATGAAGCACACTGTTGTTGCAGTCCAGGTAATTGTTAATTCTTTGAAGGTGAAATGAATAGCATTTTAGTATTACAGCTTCATTAAATCCTCTGCATTTGTTAATCTCACACTCTGTGTAATCCTAATTAAGATCTGTTTCCAGTATATGCCAAGTACTATGTGTATATACGTAGTTTTATACTCAGTTATTTGAAAAATACCCAAAATGACTTCACTACTGTGGCCTGAGAAAACAGTGCTTTTGCAGCTGCCTGCGACTATCAGTGGAGGAACATTTATGTTGACCAAAATACTCTAATAACTAGGTCATTGCTGTATTACCCCAGTTTTGTTGTAAACTTGACCACTGTGTTACTCTGACAGTGTCGAAGGTATAGTCATGCTGTGGTGTGGCCATCATGATCATAAGGTCTATTCAGTTACGAGGAATCTGAACATTAAATGGGGCAGTGGCAGAGAGATACCTCTGATTTATCCATTTTTTGCTTCTGTGACAATAGTAGAGTCTTGGGAACCAGAGATAACCTCAGTTTTGGACTATGGCATCTCTAGCAGGCTTGGGGGGTGTCTATACATATCAAGGTTACTTTGTGCTTTCACATTCAAATAGAATAAAACAAAGTCTCTGTTTCTCTTTCTTGCAAAGTGAACATCCAAGTCTGGAAGGCAGGTAAGAATTATAATAGTTTCTAAAAGTTTAAAACTTTGGATGGTGCTTCTAAGCCCTCCCTTTCTTTCCCCCATCTCCTTGCCCTGGACAGCAGTCCCTGAGCAGGCTCCAGTCTGGGTTGTCAGACCTCATCCTTTTTCCCACCAGTATTCCCTACCCATTTGACTGAGGCACATTTTAATTTTGCTCTTCTCCCAGTGTGTGTGAAAACTCATGCGACAGATCCTGTGTGTGTTTGTGGGGGGCATACAGTAGGTGTTGAGGCAGCAGAGAGGAGAGGGTTGACAGCACTAAATTGCAGCTGTGGAGGAATCAACTTCCCGGGCTTGAGCCATGTTACACCGCATGCTCTTGGGACAGAGTGGCTCCCGAGTGGCTACGAGATGCTGGTTGGTTTATGACACTTTAGGCCAGCGAGCGTCTCTGGTATGTGGAGCCACAGAATAAGAAAGGGGACACGTCTGATGTGCAGGCTGGGTTGCAGGGTTGCATGGGTGAGCCCCAGCAAATGTCTCCTCCAGGAGAGCTCATCTCATGCATCTGCATTCTCTGCTCACACCAACTAACTCGAAGCAGAGCCCAAAGGAAGCAACTGCGATTTGCTGACCGGAGTTCAGAGCACATCTTTTCCATGACACCCATGAGGCACCAGTCCTGAGCAGTTCAGGGAATGGTCGCGCTCAAAGAACTGCAGTCAACAGCTTGATGTCCGACTGGAGACCAGTGACAAGTGGCGTTCCTCAGGGGTCGGTATTGGGACCGGCACTGTTTAACATCTTTGTCAGCGACATGGACAGTGGGATTGAGCGCACCCTCAGCAAGTTTGCCAATGACACCAAGCTGTGTGGTGCGGTCAACATGCTGGAGGGAAGGGATGCCATCCAGAGGGACCTTGACAGGCTTGAGAGGTGGGCCTGTGTGAACCTCTTGAAGTTCAACAAGGCCAAGTGCAAGGTCCTGCACATGGGTCGGGGCAATCCCAAGCCCAAATACAGGCTGGTAGAGAATGGATTGAGAGCAGCCCTGTGGAGAAGGACTTGGGGGTGTTGGTTGATGAGAAGCTCAACATGACCTGGCAATGTGTGTTTGCAGCCCAAAGAGCCAACTGTATCCTGGGCTGCATCAAAGGAAGCGTGACCAGCAGGTGGAGGGAGGGGATTCTCCCCCTCTACTCCGCTCTTGTGAGACCCCACCTGGAGTCCTGCGTTCAGCTCTGGGGCCCCCAGTGTAAGAAGGGCATGGGCCTATTGGAGCGGGTCCATAGGAGGGCCATGAAGATGATCAGAGGGCTGGAGCACCTCTCCTATGAAGACAGGCTGAGAGAGTTGGGGTTGTTCAGCCTGGAGAAGAGGAGGCTCCAGGGAGACCTTGTAGCAGCCTTCCAGTACTTAAGGGGGGCCTACAGGACAGATGAGGAGGGACTCTTTAGCACGGAGTGTAGTGATAGGACAAGGGGTAATGGCTTTAAACTGAAAGAGGTTGGATTTAGATTAGATGTAAGGAAGAAGTTCTTCACTATGAGGGTGGTGAGGCACTGGAACAGGTTGCCCAGAGAAGTCGTGGCTGCCCCATCCCTGGCAGTGTTCAAGGCCAGGTTGGATGGGGCTTTGAGCAACCTGGTCTAGTGGAAGGTGTCCCTGCCCATGGCAGGGGGGTTGGAACTAGATGATCTTTAAGGTCCCTTCCAACCCAAACCATTCTATGATTCTATGAATAATGTTTTTCCCTTCTGCTTCTGCTCTTCAAAGCTGGTAATTCAACATCACGTTCTGCCACAGACCTGAAAAAAAAGTGAAAGTTTAATCACTTCTGTACTGTGTCTGCTCCAGTCAAGGGATTAACCTGAGCCCATTTGCCAAGAAATCAATGCAACAGAAGACTTTTCTCTTATATACATTTAAGTTGGAGCTGTGTATTAAAACCAAAAAAAGTGAGAAGCCACAAAGTCCATTCAAATGCTGGCTGGTAGAGCTAGTAAGTGTTTTCTTTTTGCAGAGAGAAATAATGCTCAGTCAAACACCTACAGAGTCTAATTGTATATGACAGCCCATGTCAGAGTTCAGCAATGAAAACTGAAGTAAATCTTTTATTTTAATTTTTTTTTTTTTTAAGCTGGGAATCATGCATCAGCCTAATGAGTAACAGGTTTTTGTTTGTTTGTTTGTGTTTTGTTTTGGTTGGTAGGGAGGACGTGTTCTTTTGTTCTCACCATTTTGTGCTGGCTCTGGTCTCTGAATGCTACTACCATTGCATTGACTTTGACAGATTCAGCTGGAAAAACAGACGCATTTTAACTAGCGGTGCCCAAATACCAGCTATGTGATATGATTCACTTTGCGGAGGAGGAGAATGGTTTGTTTAAATCGTTGGCTGCTTTATGCCTGAAGGACGCCTGTTACAGAGGAGGTTTCACCTGCTAAATCTATACAACCTGTTCTCTTTCTAAAGGAGTGTTTTTGACAGGTGTCACATCCACAACATGTGTTGTATAAATGAATTGAGGTCTACCTTATACACTTTGAATTATAACCACGCTGTGGTGCTATTAATTGTCTTTGCTATCAGTTTGCTCAGAAGTTGGATCCTCGAGCAGAGCCCCAAGAAGAGAGGCACATCTTTTTAGACAACAGCCTAGGAAAACACATATTTCCTCCAGAGAATAAGCATAAATACTTTTCACTTTAAAACATGATCTAATTAAGCAGCCAATGAATCTTAGTTTTAAGATTTGAATGTATTCAAATCCTCTTAGCACACAGTTTTGCTAATTTAGTGTGCTGCATGATTGAGGAGGGTAGAAGACATGTCAGGAATCAGAAGTGGCATGATTTTAGTGAACAGGGAATGATTATTCGCTATTTATCATAAAGCAAAACATGAAGGGGCTTCTGAGAAGGTTATGGGATGGCAATTTCAAAATAAACAGTGCATAGTTAAACTGCAGCACTTTATCCTGAAAGCTTATGTGAATTTAAGAAAGCAATTAGATGAATTCATGGAAAAAAGGTACTCAAAGGCTAATAACATGAAAAAATAATCTCTGGCTTAGGAAGTCCTTACGCCTCTGATTACTGGCAGCAGGAAAGAAATGGCAAGAGAGGCATCAAGATTCGTTTCCGCTGTTATTCTGCACTTTCCTAGTCATCCTCTGTGGGTCACAGACCCAGATGAATCTTCGTGCTCTTGCAAAATGAAGACCATAAGCACAACAGTGAATATAAACTGGTGTTAAAGTTACATCAAGTAGAACATAAATTTGGAGGACTACTTCGTCTAACATTGCCAATTTCATGTTACATCTTGTGAGCAGTTGGGCTTAACTTGGTTCACAAAAAATTTGTGAGTTAAATTTTCTTCATTTATGTTTCTCTGTAATTTTAGGTTGGTACTGAATCCTCCACATCTTTTTAAGTAAGCCGATTTCTAATATTATTCTGTTGTTAAAATAGATACCTTAAGAGATTAATCACTTTGGATTTCAAGTAAAGGTGAAAGATTCTTTCTATAGGTTATGGTATTATAGTAACTGATCACCTGACAAAAAGAACATCATAATATTTATGCAATTAGTTTGTTGCTTTTTTCCTGATTGTGGAAATTGCTTTAGGGTAATCTTCTTAAATTTCATTTGAAGAAGAAATTGTCTTTTTTGAGTTTAAAGTATAGAGAAAACATTCTACAATAATGGATGTCAAGTAAATATTATAAGGCTTCACAATATCTTTAAGTTAAATTCAACTATGTTAACCAGTATACAAAAGGTCTGACTTTCAGCTAGTCTTCAGCTAGTGCATATAGTCTGATATATATGTATCCTGTATGTCCCTTACCTTACACACACATATATATAGGTGTTCATGTGTGTAAGCACATTGACATATTTTTTATACCTACACTATATGTATATGAATGGTATAGAAATGATATATAAATTGCAAACCTGAAAAGAAAATGAAAAAATATCACATATCAAAGGCAGCAAATGGCACTTTCCCCTCTTCATAGAAAGGATTTTTAAAATAAAAATTATCTAGTGTCAATACCTGTTCTCAATATAATATTAGTCTATTGACTTTTTTCACCATAACAAAAGGCTTACTGAAAATAAGTTGTCCCAATCTCTTAACTTTGTCACTACTTCTTTTGACAGATACATATTTGTTATTACAGTTTCTAGCAGAAGACCAGCATCCTATGGGTCTGATAATGGGAAATAAGTCTGTTAATATGGCAAGTTATATTTGGAGACAGCATGTGCAATACTAAATGCCAGAACACCAATACGACCCATCTGCCCAATATGTAAAGTATAATAACACCATTACGAAGTGATGATATGTTTACATACCCTTGTAACAGGATTAAAGTTTTCTTAATTGTCCCCTGCTTGAACCTAATGTAATGTTTTTGGTGTGTCCTATAGAATAATATTGAAAGAATGAACAAATCAGTGGCGGAACCTTCTGAGATTTGCCTAATTACAACTGAAATTGTTCCCATATTGGAAATTACATGCATATAATGCCTTTTGGGGCACAGAATAGAAGAAGCATATGAAGGTCAGCCAACAGTGCAATGCAATGAGTTCTGTCTTCATGAACTTCTAAAATGTCTTTTTCATGCAATGAGACACATTAATTTACTAGAAACAGATTTCAGAATTGTTTTATCCGATTTTGGAAGGCTTATTTCTGCAATCCCCATAAACCTGCTGCAAAAAACACAAATTGCAGTTGCCCCGAATTTAGTTAAATCACCACAAATAGAAATCACTCAGCTAGGTCATGTGTAGGATTAGGATGCTGCTGCTGCATTTCAGGTACATGGTTCATTTTGAAAGATTCTCAAGAGTTTTACAAACCTTCAGCCAGATCTTGACCCATGCATCATTCAAAACAGCCCAGTGAAATGCAGGGAAGTCTTGGGTAGGTCAAGGAGTAACAGCTGCATTGAGCTGTGTGTTCCCATGACACTGTTGCATGTTTGTGATAGGTGAACATATGATAGTTTTTCTTTTTATTCCGCTCCAGCCTTTTTACAGCACAGCTGCATGTTAACAAACATGATGACTTCTTGGTAGCCTAGAAGTGCTGACCCCACTGAACAGAACTGCATGTCTGAGAGCAGAGACATACTCGCAGAATGACTAAATCTTTGGGGAATGCCTTAAAGATCAGTGAGGTCTTGCTGAACTATTGATAATGGCTAGTGTTTCAGGAGATCAAAATGGCTCTTGATTTACTTGATTGCTTCAAGTCAAAAAAATCCCTTGACAATCTGCTTCAAAAAGTGTACTGTACAGTTTTAACAGTGGTATTATGCAATTATTTCAGGTTTTGAAAATCATACAAGTCATTAAAATATGTTAGCTTCGATATATTACTGTAAGAAATATTCTAACACCAGTATTCTAATAAAATCCCAGTTTCATCAATGCTTACTCACACTGTGAAGCGCCTGAGGATTTACATGTTAGAAACAGGCCCCATACCACCCTGCAACAATAAAACTAAACAACCTACACAGGTGTTGGTTGGGGTTTTTTTTATGTAATTTAGCTGCTTGAAAGATGGGTTGCCAGAAGTAAGCTGCTCCAGAAGTAAGACAATGCAAAGCAAAGGAGTGGTTATGGTGCATCATGGATATGGCTCAGAAAAGCATCTAGGAAGATTGTCCTATTATAGAGAGAATCTGGCTGGGACATGCTCTGTGATAGTACAGTTCATGTGCTGTAGCTCAGGACCTTTTGCTGTCTTATCTGAGTTTTGGCATCAGTTTGGTTCAGTGGTAGCCCTTTTCTCTCCAGGATCAGTGCTGAAACGCATTCTAACTGTGAAAAAGGAAAAAATGTCATTTGGCAGTGCTCCATGACCTTGATTTGCTCTGCTTGCTGGGTACAAATGAGAGCTGTGATATTTTTTTCTGAAAATTTAACTTTTTATTTTTCAGTTCACTGGAAATTTAGGGACTAAGAGAGCCAAGTCATACTCCTTGCATGGGTGAGAAAGGAAATGAACATGTAATTTTTCAGGGTGAACAGCATATTTGACATATTGTGATAGCCTTGTACCTGCATGTCTTGTGACCTCTGGGTACCAGGGGCTTTCACATTGCACTGATACCATATAGATGATGGGAGTAACATGAACTGGTGCTAGAGCAGAGGCTCAAACCTGAAGTCTATCACTACCTAAGATTTCTGTCTTGTGTCGTTATACAGAAGCAGCAGTTTAAACTTCTTAATTTACTCCAAAGCTTTGGAGCTTTACAGAGATTTGGAGCTTTGCAGATGTTTAGGTTTTGACTTGACCTATTCTAGCAGGGAGGAGTGGGCAGGGAGTTAGTGCTCCTACCCACAGCACAAGTGTGGATAGTGTTAGGGTTTGGACTCGGTCCCATAACAGGATAACTGCAGCCAGACTCCCTGGGGTGCTCTGGATGTTTTGTGCTGAACCTGTAGTGCAGTCTAGCTCTCAAGCCAGCGTATCTGGGCCCATCGCATCAGCGTAGTCGGTGCTTTCAGACACGGAGCGCTGGCGTGGAGTCTCCAGTGTCATTTCTTTCCCTGTTCTTGGCCGGCACAAGTTGGGCATGTGTTCTCGACATGAACACCTTAATGTTATTCCAGTTCATGGTGGTTGTTTCGGCCCCATTGCTTGTTATCAGCAAAACCAAGATGACTTCTTGCTGCTTTGTCGGTGGTACTAACTTGGGGTTAAAGGGTCTGGGCACATTGTCTGCAGCACAAGCATAACCGTTTCCAGCAGGGAAAATGTTTGTAAGCAATGATGTTCTTTGTTTCTGGAGATTTTTTATGTATATTCGTGCCCTCAATGAACCTTGTAGCTGCAACAAAAGTTGGCAGTTAAGTGGGCGTTATCTCAGATAATCAGCTTTAGTAGCAAAATCAGGTCTTACAGCTCCCTTTGGCTTGGTTCAATGCAAAGGAGCATTAACAATTTAAGTTTAGTCTGAGCTAGTTGTTTAGATGGGGATTGCCAAGTTTATGTGCATGCTTCTGTGTAATTATAATTATGAAAATTGCTCTTCAGCTTGTGAAATGGTGGAGCCTTGCAGGCTTTTTTAATTAAGAGGCTGTCAAATATGTATGCTGTTCCAATGCACAAACCCATGGCATTTAAAAAAATAAGTTCTTTTGAATGTAGGGATCCAAAGCTCTTGCTGTACAATTATATTATGATTAAAATAATATGCATGTGAATTGTGGTAATTCCAGTTAAGAAACACTAAAGGGATTTTATGAGAAATTATTGTCACAAGTTACATTTAATTTGATGGTATTACTCATTTGCAAGGAACTCTTTTGTTGTCCATCATCATAGTATTAAAGGATGAAATCCTCAGCATAACATAGGTAGAGTTTATGGTTCACACTTAGAATCATGTATGGAAGACAGATATCTTTAATCTAAACTAGTTACAGAGGGTCCTTAGGAGGGAAAATCCAGAGTACAATAATCAGTAGGCTTTTGGTTGATATAATTTTAAAGAAAGGATGCCAAGATTTCACAACATGATCTCTTGTCGGATCTTTCATGTCAGAATGGAGACAAAGTTGGTACAAAGCGTTCATTATGAATACCAGGATCATCAATCCCTTTAAAATATTTCAGTCAGGAACAAACTTGATCCAAAGAAGAACAGGCAGTAGGATTTAACAGCCTGTGCTATTCAGCAGGTTGGAGGAAGAATCTTAATAGTCCTTTAAGGTCTCAAAGTCTATGAATGGAAGTGTATTAAAAGTAACTTATTTGGAGGTGTAAAATGTGTCTTTTCATAGTTGCAGGCTAATTTCCATGTATGATTTTCATTAATGAAAGAAAGAGCCATCTTCCTTTCTCTTTGATTAAAGCTGTCTATAGAACTACATGAAAAATACAGGAAAAACTGTAAATAGTAAAAAGGTTGAACATGGTGAGTTGAAGTTCTGAAATCTGGGAGGCTACAGGGAGACCTGAAATGTGCAGTCTTGAATGGCTATGAATCTATGAACTAATTAAGAAAGGCCGGGACCGTGCACTAATGCAAGTTAGTTACAGCCGACTGAATCCAGCCAAAGAAACACCTGTCTTTAATATATAGAAAGAATAATTGTCATGAGGGACTTGAGTCCAGGATGCAATGATGGAAGCTCCACTTCATGCAGAGGGTAGTAAAGCTCCTAAAAATGATGGATGACAGATGATTGTTTTCTAACGCAAAACATACTGGGTTTGACAATGAGTAATTTTATGCTGGATCTTGTTCTGATGGATATAGATGAATAAAACGCAGCAGCCTTTAGTGACTATGGGTCTGATGGTCACGATCTGATTGCAAGTAATATGTAACTTATACTTAATATATTAAAAAAGAACAGTCCCAACAACTAGCGCATTTGTGGAAGTTAGGGAGAAGTGATGAATAAATTTTGTGGAAGTTAGGGAGAAGTGATGAATAAATTTTGTGGAAGTTAAGGAGAAGTGATGAATAAATTTGCCTCAGAGGAAAATTGGAGATGGAAAAATCTGAATGAAAACAGGGAGTTCCTCAGCAAGAGTTTATTGTTTGGCTAGTAAGCCTTGATTCCACATTCAGAGGGTGTAATTTGCTAAAATAAATTCTGGTCCAGTGGACAAACAAGGCTATAATCATCCCCAAATATCTGACATACAGGAAAAAAAGAGAGAAAGTTGAAAACAACCTGTATAAGGTAGAAATTGTGAAATTGTTAAGAGAAATTAAACCTCATTGTTAAGAGAAATTAAACTTATTATAGAATCCCTGGTGACAGGATAGGGATAAGGACATTAGGAACAGAAGAAATCTTTGGGAAGACATAGGCTTAATGCTAGAGGACCCAGACAAAACTGACAGTGATGAAGTAAAAAAGACAGAATTAATAAGGATTTCTCATCTCCATTTGGAAGTATATACTGTGACATACTTTATCACCTTCCCAGCTCATCAGTACCAAAGGAAAACAATAGAGATTCGCTAGGGATAAACATTTTTATATCATCTGTCTTGGCTATCTTGCACCTAAGAATCCTGAAAGATTTGGCTGAAGACATCTCTGTTTCACAGCTGTTCATTTTTAATAAGTCCTGAAATCTTGGGGAACGTCCAGAACAGAGGAAGAATTGCAACATTATGCCAGCAATCAAATAGCAGAAGTGAGCTGATCCAGACAGCTGTAGGCTGGTTTACCTGGCATCACATTCCAGTCCAATAATGGACAGTCTGGTACAGGATTCAATTGCTAAGAAATTAATTTTCACACGAATGTAACCAAAGTCTGAACAAATGGTTTAGGGAAATAGGCTGGGTTTTACTTTTTGAAATGACAAATTACATTGATTTTGGTAACAGCACAGACAGAGTGTGTGTTACAGAGTGTTTTAATCTGTACCAAGTGTTATTTTGATCAAAGGGTCAGCACTACATGTTATCAACAAAGTGAACTTTGAGTCTATTACAATCCACCTGACAAAATCTTAAAAGACTTGTCAGTGGGTACCTTCATTACATAGAAATGCTTTCAGTAGAGCTCCAGAATGGTGGCTTCTGCCTCTGCAGCCGTGTAAAATTTCCCTCAATGCTGTGGAAATAAGCGTGGATCTATCACTGTCAACATTTGTGAAAGACACAAATACTCTCAAAGTGATTTCTTATGACGATTACACAGGGCCATCCAGATCATTGGGTCCAATCAAAAATAATTTGCTTAACTGAACCAGAGACAGGAAGATATTTTTTTCTCTTTGTTCTGTTCTGCTTAGTACCAGCCTATTGTTTCTGAAAAAAAAGATAATGAGTTGGAGATTTTGAAAAAAAAACCAAACCCCAAACCCAAACCCCAAAACCCAAGCCATAAGAATGCTGGAAAAAGACTTTTGGTGACAGAATTAAAGAGCAGTTTATTGTATTAAAAAAAAAAAAAAATTCAAGTGGGATGGGAACATTTAACAATAGATATTTTATTGGAAAAAGCTGCTTTGTGGAATCAAAGCTCTGTTAATTTTTCTTTCACTTGACTGATATATTTTTACTTGGCAGACTCTTCAGAAAGGTATTTTGAAGATGTTGATATAATTCATATTAACATTTTTGAAATCTTAAAGGCCATTTTTATATTTTAAAATGGCTCATTGTTCTGAAATGTAAGCTAATTCTAGTAATAGGCAGTTATAAAAACAGAAAATGGTATATTCTTCACATCTAAGAATCCAAAATTCCAAAGAATTATGAAAATCTTAGTGTTCTCATAATTTTACTTGTGAGCATTTTGAATATCTTAGATGGGAAAGATAACTGTTTTGAAAAAAAATTGTAGATCAGAAAAACATTGTTCTATTATGCAAGAGAGAGATGACAATTATAGAATATGAATAATTTCAAACAAGAATAGAGTACTAGGAGAGAAAGATGAAAAGAATTATTTACATGACAAAAAGCTGATCTTTTGTACAACACAGCCATAGTAATTTAACTTATTTCTATATTGAATCCAATAATTTATGTGACTAAAATTTAGCTTCTAGAAAGATACTCAGTTTTGAGTCAACGTCTTCAAGTGGGAGTAATCCATGATTTTCCTTGGTAGATAATTTCAATGATCATTGACTCATACTTTTAGTAAGATGCACTTTTCTTCTACTTTGAAAACATCTGCCTCTTGCATCCAACTGTTGACCCTTCCTATGAAATTATTATGTCAAAGTAGTCCTTTAAAACATGCTGTTTTTCTTCACCACATACATTTTTATGTATTGTAGTTAAGTTGCCCCTTCAACTAGCCGTGCAACCCAAAGAGGTAATCAAAACTGAAATGAAGATGTTATGGCTAACCCAAAGACCCAAGTCCAGGTTTTGCATAAAGAGAAATGTTATGTGAAACCTGGTACTTTGGATACCTTCTGTTGCAGGTCTCAAAAATACAGATTCATAGAAAATAAAGCTATGCAGGACAGACCTCCAGGGGTCATCTTGTCATCAACTAAGCTTATGTCATTCCTGTCACATCCTTACCTAACCTGCTCTTAAAAGCCTCCAGAGATCCTATAGCTTCCCTAGAAAATCTATTCCAGTGCTTCATTATCCTTACCATTAGGGAGTTTTCCATAATATCTGAGTCTTCCTCACTGCGGTTAAAGTCCATAACTTTTCATTCTTGAAGGCAAGGAGAGCAGACTATTACTGTTGTCTTTGCCTCAGGCTTTCTAATATCTTAAGTTGGTCATTTCTTCAAACTTCCCTATACTAAACAATGATAGTTCTGGCAATCTTCCCTTGTAGTTGACGGCTCCTCAGCTTCTACTCAGTCTCCTTCTTTTCAATCGGCTTGACTTTCCTCAGAGTGCTCCAAACTAGTGCACTAGCTAAAGTCTTGCTAAGGCTGAATGGAGTATTGCTTAAATTTTAAATGTATTCCTATTGATACATGGTCTTTCGGAAGGTGTTCATTCAGATAGTGACCACTGTTCTTAAAAATAGAGAGTATGATCTCTTCAGAATGTTCATTTGTCTCTGTTGGAGTACATTTAAGCTCTTATATTGCACACATTACCAGAGTTACATGCCCTTAGAGGTTTGAGATGGCATAAAATGTAGTTCAAACCTGTCAGTCCAGCTTTTCTTGGTTGTTGAAGTTGTGATAGTAACCTTGTTTTTTGGAAACATATTTTTCACATTTGAAAATGTCTATCACAGTTTGGAGCATCTTGCTAGATTACATCACAGTGGCATGCAACACACAGGAAATCTGAAAAATATGCTACATTAAACTGCCCTTAAGGAAACTGTGGTATTCAAAATAGAATATGTTTTAAATCTTACTTGCTTGTTTGTACAAGTGGCCTATGCTACGTAAGCCACATTAAAACTTGGAGGTTGCGTGTAGTAACCAGGTATCCTAGTGTTTTTGGGTAAGTTCACTCACATTACCATGTACTCTGTTCTGAGGTGAAGGGAGCTGGAGAAGTTGGTGTTTTAACCTGAGGTAAGTTGTTTGCCAACTCTAGTTCTGCCTGATTGATAACGGACCTGGGATACAAAAGAATGAGACATTTATCATCTGAACTCAACTCAATTTAGCAAGACTTTATTGACACCAGAACTTCTCTAAGACCTGCCAAGGAATGTTAATTGCTGTGCTATCTATCAAGAGGAAGGGAATAGCTCAGTATAAAAAGAGCCCTTTATTAGAGTGCAGATAAATATAAATGTAGATAAAACTGATGTACTTTGTTATATTCATCAGGGACGGCGCCCTTTCTGCAATTTTAGTCATTGTTGCCAAGCAGTTGATTTACTTGTTTTAAGTCATAATTTCATCACAAATCCTTCTTTACAAAATATTGACAAGACACTGTGAATCCCACCTGATTTCAGACTTCAGCAGTATACAGCTATGTCCAGTTTGTCACCCCCTGTCCATTTAACCTCAAGGGGAAGAAATAGGTACCTTTACCCTGCATTACCTCTCCTTACCCTCTCCTCCTCCACTGCTCTCACCTGCACCCCCCTCCATTTCCATAATGTGAATGTGATTACAAGATGCCTTTGGCTGGACTATAGTATATCACATTTCTGTGAGGGGAGGGCAGCCTCTCTCCCGCAGTGACTAGCCTGAAGCTGTTCTGATCTGTTTCAGGGCCCTAAATTATTATAACGTGGATAGCAAAAGTAAAAATAACACACAAACAAAACTGGCCAAAAAATAGAAAGGTTAATATTTTGTATTCTTTTCTTTTGAAACTAGCACATTGAGCAGGTTGGGTTAGTTTCAATCGTTTTTTGTTTCTCATTCTTTAGGAGAGAAGTGGACTGTGGCCAGGTTTTCCTATCACAGCCCATCTATGTTATGTGCTTGGGAGACAAAAGAAAAGATTAAAGATGTTACTGACTAAAATGCTTTATATTTTAGGGGTGGGGGTGGGGAGTAGAGGAGCTGGGGAAGATAGAAAATTATTTCCAGTTGAAGATTGTACTTAAAAATGATGATCATCTTTTGTTGGTTTCAGTTGTCTGGGGAGTTTGAGATGAATGATGCCACAAATTGCTGATCAGATGTGTCAGAATTAATTTCTGCTTTCCACAATTTTCTTATAAAGCTTGCTCTGGTTGAACTTTGGGCTGCTTTCCTTGGAAATAAATTTAAAAGTGGCTTGACATGAAGGTGTAAGTATGGAAAAATGGAGAATAAATGCTAGCATGGTACTAAATCTGTATGTACTAGAAAATAAAATTCCACTCATGAAAGGAAAAGCCTGACCAATGTGTCAATCCATCGTTTTCCCAAATGCTCCAGAGTCTTTAAATGCAAATTAACTGCCCAAAGTTATATTAAAAAGATATTATTCAGGTTATAATGTCAAATACTCAAGTGTTCGGAAATTGCTCATCCATGCATTGTGAATTAAAATCTCATGTGCATATGATACAGTCACTAATTGCATGGTCCAATATGTTTTGTTTCAGTGGGACCTTTGCCACTTTTAGGGGAAGGAATGGATGTTACTGACTTAGGGAAGACTTATTCCTTATCATATGGCTAAATATATATTCAAACCATGAAGTCAGAATTATTAATTTCCTCATGGTATTTTCTGTCCTGTCCATGACTTTAAAATCTGGGGCTTCATATGTCTGAACTTGAGGAGAATTAATCATCTTCCCCATACCCCTTTCAGGTACAGGGCAGCACTATCACAAAAGCTTTGAGGCACTGAGGTAAAACATTATACGCCAAAATTTGAGATACCCTGAGTCTGATTTATTGCAAAGTTCAGCCTTGTATATGACAGTATGTGTTCAAAATACAGGTCTGGTTGTCTTTTTATTGACAGTTGTGAGTCCTCAGCAGTTATGAAAATCATATGGTCACTCATACAATGAAGGCTTTACTAACAGCAACTGCCTAGGTAAAGCTTGGAATATATGACTTACCTCCTATAACAGACATAGGGTTAAAATGTTCTGCAGAACACATAAAATAAAAATCTAAGAATGGTCATGCTGGTGAGAACAAAGGTCCTCCTGACCCTACTTCTTGTATCCAGGAGCTATGAGAAGACTAAGATGGTCATGGAGGATGGAGACTTCCAAGATGGTTATATTAAAAGTGAGGCTGATTTTTGCTAAGTATACCGCAAATGCAGGCGGTTTTCTGAATCTTATTTTTTGACCATTTCTGTTTCTTCGAGAGGGCAAAATCACACATCTAATACACAAAGCCAGATTTCAAGTTTCTTAAATGAAAAAAGAAATGATTGCTTTATTGAAACAGAGTTGCCAAATACTTTTCCCCTATATTCATTTTCCAGATTTGCTAACCATGTTAGCTGAAAATTAAAGGAAGTTTGTGATGGACACTTATTACACACAATGAGCAATCAAAACTGTTAAACTGTGGTGGAGGGCCACTGAACAGGGACTTAAAATGGGAAATCTGGGGCAAGTTTCTTGATAGGCAGTGTCACCAACCACACGACTATTCAGAGTCTAATCCAGAGCTGACTTTGACAATGCGTGCCCCTCCTTTGAGTTTGCTTGGTTTTTATTATTCTTTTAGTTTGGAAAATTCTGTGACTCCACCATTGCTGTATACCCTGAAAACAATACATTTGCCTGATCAGCCATGTAATCATAGCACTTAAATGGAAAAGTATCTCCCATGCTTTGCCCTTGAGAAAACTGAGCCATGTATGGGCTAGAATGAGTCAGTGACTGAGTCAAGATGAGAATTTAGATCAGGTTCCCCTGCTGTCACCCTTTTCCTTGCACAGCTACCTCCTCCAGCAGCATCTGTTCACATCTGTACTCCAAAATGCCTCTCTGGGAATATACATGGCCAGTGGTATGGCTTGTGGATTCACTTCTGGTTGCAAGTTGCTGGTTGGTTTTGACATATAAAGCACGAAGTTATGTTGGTTTTCCTGGCCTGAGACACCACATTTTATGGTGCTACATTATTGGAGATTAACAGGATGTTAAAGAGGACAGTGGGTGTTTTCAATAAGCCTTGATGTAGGAGGTCCTGAAACTGGTGATATGTGGTGTATGATATAAGGAATACTGGTTTTGAGGTTCTGAGAATTTAAAGAGTCTTTCTTGACAGTTCCTGCTGGGTTAGCTGAAAAGTAACAAGTAAATTATTTCTTATGAGTTTAACCCTCAATATTGTAGCTAGGCCTGCAAGGAAATTTTGTAGGGTATGGACAAACTGAAGGCTTGATTCAGCCTGAAAAGAGAGGAACTGCAGAGAAGACGACTGAAGAGAGACTTTACCAAAACTCATGTGTTTAAGCATGTGTTCATAATCAGCATGATTAGAGCTACAGATGTCACTGGAACTACTCACAAGCTTAAAGCTAAACTGATGCTCAAACATTTGATAGTGTAGGGTATTCTGTAGAAACCAGAAGTTGTGGTAAAACAGAAAAAATGAGATGGGACAAATGACTTTAGGGTTTGAATGGCAGGTGTTTCAGAATGCAAAACAAGGTAAGAAAGTTATGAGCAGTAATGGGCAACAATTTACAAGAATGCTTATCGTTTAGTAGAAAATGGATTTGTTTTTAAAGGTTTCATTTTGCTCCTGTGCTTAAAAATTTTGAGACTGTCTACTCTTTACTCGGCAAGATACTCCTAATAGGTTTTCTTTTTTATTCTGCTTATTTTAGTGAGAAAACTCCCCTCATAATTATCTTAATTACATTTCAGTATAAATAATGGGGACAATTACTATCACTGGCAACATTTCCAGTTAAAATATCCAGGATTTAATATCAGTTTTCCCTGAAATTCTAGCTATTTCTAAAGTAAATATCCTTATTTCCAAGCTCCTTCGTCTTCATTTTCACTCTTTTAACAGAATGCTTTTAATAATGGCTTCAGTACAGTTGAAAAATCAATTTCCTGAGCCTCAGAAATGCTGAGATGGAAAATTAGTCCTTCCTTTTGGGTTTCAAAAGAACTTAACCATTGATCTTTAGAGTCATTTAAACATGACGGATTCAGTTTTAATGTCAGAAGCTAGCCTACATCGGTCTTCTTCTATCAGTGACTGTAGAGCCCAACAGAGCATATCTCAGCTATCCTGATGTCTGAAACTCCTGAAAGCTACAGCTTAGGACTTGTAGCTAAACAGACAATCTTCTATGTAAGCTGGAAGAATATACCCTTCAGGTGCTAATATTGCAACTTTGCACTTTTTCTTGCCAACCATTTCCAGTTTCCTGCAGCTTTAGCTCATCCTTTAGTTGTCTCCTGCTACTCTGTAGCAGCATTGGTACTGTCCATATTTCCACTCCCAGAAGAGGTTGTCTTTCAATTTCTACCATGAGCTGGGAGTGCGGGAAAGCCATAAGTACCCTCTGCAGCTGTGGTGAGTCAGGGTTGGTATGGGTCTTAGGAGGCACAGCATTTCTGGCTATATCTACAGGAGGTGGAGAAATGAATTATGGCACGTTCTCTGGCACTAAGTTCAGCTGGTGTCATATAGCTTGTGTGCATACACTTAAACTTGCTGACTTTCCCCCAAAGCAGAGCGGCTACGTCCAAACTGCCTGTGAGGAATGGTTCTTAGCTATGTTAATCCCTGAACCATGCTGGTGTGGTGCCTGGGAGAATCTTAGCTGGCACAGGCTGAAAATCTGCCAGGGAGTACTGCCAGTGGTTAGCAGTATGAAGGAATGTCTGCCAGTCCTCTGGCCCATGCACCGGCCCTCTTGAGTTTATTGATGTAAATACTGCCTCTGTGGCTCGGCTTGTGTTGTGAAATCTGGGCATTGGAGCACTGTCCTTACAAGTCCTAGGGAGGCATGTTGCCTGTCCTTGCCATGCGACTGATGGAAAGAGAGGGCAGTGGGACTCAGCACCCTTCTTCACACAGCCCCTGTGATGAACTCTGGTCTCAGTCAGGCATGCTTAATCTTTTACATCATGATAAAAAGACTTGTCTAAAGAGGAGGAGCATGCACAGCTCCATAGGCTTTACCTGCATTGGTAAAAAGTCAAGCCCTGCAGTACCTAACTTCAGTTGCCTGAGTTTTAAGCCCATTAGCCACCATGCCTGGCTGTAAATGAATTCCTAAAACTGAAGGTTCCTCTGAAGATCTCCTTTAAAGGCCTGTATCTCACACCGAGCTTATAATAATGCACTCCACAAATCTTAGAATAGAACTTTGTTCATCTTCCTTATTGAGTGCGGGCTGCTGGCTGGAGGGGAGCGCGTTTTGGTGCTGGGTAACCATTCAGCATAATGGCCTTTATGAATTTCACTGGTATGTACTGTAATAACATTAATCATGATGAACTCATTTGGCACTAATAGGAATGTCATATGTAGTTGTATAAGAATATTCACTGTAGTTCATCATTAATTAACTGGGCTATTATTTTAAAGTGTTACCAGACATGGTATGTAAAAATGGTTTACTTTGCAATCTCCTAGTGTTGAAATCATGTAGGCTCTTTTGCTATGGTTTATGTCAGAGAAAATCACAACAGAAAGAGCAAAGAATCCAAGACTAAGATAATACATTTCAGCTGTATAACCTTTGGATATTTAAGAATGTAGGACTTGCCATAAAGGCAAAGTGCTATGAAAGTAGTGGCCTATCTAGTCTGGTATCCTCTTTCTCAACATGTCCTGTGCCAGATACTTCAGATTTAAAAGAGAAAGAACACAAATGGGGAATTATATTCTGAAAACCAGAATTTTAGAATATCCTACTATTAATCTTTCACTGTAAGTATGAAGCTTACATGATAGTCTTCTGTAAGGGTCACTCATTATTATTTGAACATCCAATTAAATAGTATCAGCTGTTTCTTCTTTATCCATTAGTTTGCCATCATGCTTCAAAAATTCTAGAGAAACTGCTTCTGATTTAGGTAGAGGGGAAATAAAGAAATAAGCCTGGAAGAAACTCCTGGCTCCTGATGCCTTGTCCCCTAATAGTTTAGCCAACCTTTCTTAAGTGGATCAAGCTTCATCCTGAAATTAGCTAGGTTTCTTGCTACTGGAAGACTGTTGCAGAACCCCAGTCCAGTTACAAACTTTCTTCTACTTGCCAAATGTAATGTACTTGCTGCTAATTATTTCTTGTGCTAACCCTGACTTTCAGGTTAAATAGTACTTATTCCTCTCTGTGTTTACTCTTTTGATATATTTATGGAGCAGGCCACTCTCAGACTTTATTTGCTAGACTAAACAAAGTCTTTTAGTTTCCTCTCAAAGACAAGTTCATCGTTTCCTCTTAATGTCCTAATGACTCCCCTTCCCTCTCTTCTCCAGTCACAAGTCACCTGTCAAGAACTAAAACTATGTTTTTGGGTCAGTGGAACTGTAGACAGTACAGTAAATGTTGTCCTGATGCTGCTTTTGACAATGGTGTTTACGTTTCCCTGTCCTTGCATGAAATACTTCTCCTTCTACATCCTAGATGTTAAACATTGCCATTTAACAATTCATCCAGATCTTTTTCATCTTAGTAATTTCCAACCAATTCGTCTACAGCTTCAAGTGATTTTGTCACCCAACTCTAATAGCAATAGCCATACTGATGACTTTATGTTATTTCTAGGGACTAGAAACCGTAATCTAGGGTCTACAAGTTTTTTATAAAGTGAATGAAGAGAAGCTGTAGCCTCCCAGGCTGATTCAGGATCCCAGCTTACACAGTTAACCTGAGCACCCCAAGAGCAACACCCTTGCCCATGGGTCACTTAAACTTTCATCCTTTTTCTGCAACTCCTCAGAATCACCGGTAGGAAAATTTGCATTGGTGAAATCCCCAGCTCTATCACCTGCAACTCTAAGACAGCTTTCAGGTAGTTAATGACTACTGGAAGTAAAATAGGTCTCAAGACTTATTCTTGAGGATGCTCAGTGGAAGAATAAGACTGACAGCTCTTTTTTTTTTTTTTTCCCCTCCCCAGTTATAATCTTCTCTTCAGCTAAACAAGTACCCACCTAAAAATTACTGCAGTCTCTATTATCTCTGTTGTAACAAGTAATCCCCAGTGTGGCTCTATTTTTTGTGAAATCAAAATAAATTAGCTCACAAGATTTCCCTTAGCCATAAATGATGTATTTGATAATCAAAGAGATGAGTTTTGTCTGTAATAACCTGTTTCAGATACATCCACATGCATTTCATTCTGTCCTTCAGCTTCTGTTCCATGCCTTCACATATTCTTTTCTTCATAATTCATCTTTGCCTTGATACAACTTTTAGGGAGGTACAAAATTGACTAAGAAATATAACATAATCCGTTCACTTAGTGGTTTGATTGTTCTACTTATTATAGCTTTAACCAGCTTCAACTCTGGTGCTGAAATCTCTCTCATTGATCTTTGTAATTTCCAGGAACACATTGGCACAACCGCCTTGCATTAAGTACCAAAGCCTTTAAGAGTTACGTGATGTTATGAAATGAAAATTCCACCATACTGAACTAATGAGTTATTCTAATAAAAGAACCTTTTCTCATAGCACAGTTTTTCACCATTGTGGATTCTTTAATTGCGAAGAGAATTTCAAGGACATAGCCTGATCACAGTTACAAAGAAATCCTTCAGAAGAAAAGGATGTCCAATGATCGAGAGACTAAAAGTGTTTTTAATCTCAATTGCCCTGTTTTTTTCAGCACTTACATTGAAATTTATCATTTTTCTAATTTTCTTTTTCATAGAGCTAATTGCAAAGCCAGAAGAACAGGGTTTAAATTACCTTTTATTTGAATTAGTAAATTAAAATTATATATATACATGTGGAAAATTCCTTTGGAACATCATTTTGTTGCTTCGATAGGTTTCCTGGAATAAAAAGAGAAATAGAGCTCATTTTTTCTCATTCCACTCTCACTACTGATTCTAAAGAATCAACAAACTTAAGCTAAATGTAAAGCTAAAACTGCTTCATTAGATTTATGCACTGAGTAAAAGGATTGTTCATCCCTGTGAACCAGGTGGTCTGGATATAAACAAACTCCAACAAATCAGTATACAGATAAGTGAAGTGAAGCAAGACACTTCAACAGCCAGTGAGTAATAACTCAAGATGAAAGTGCTTTGTGGTGTGCTCCAAAGTTTTCTCCAGGTCAAGAGGAGAATAAGTTCCAAACTAGGGTTGCCATAGCTTGTGGTCACTCCTCAGCTCCTTGCTGTGTGTAACACTAAAGATTTCATGCAAGCACATCTGCCAGCTTCAGCTAGAGCTTAGTCGTTGGTCAGTGTTTTCCAAGGGGTTCTAAAGGAATCATTCACTTAAGTGACAATTTAAAGGAATACTCCTCCTATAATACTTTTCAAGAAGAAGAAATGATACAGGTGTGGGGGCATTGTGGGAAAGAGAGCGTGTATGTGTGTGTGAAAGATGAGATTACTGCAATATCTGGTAACGAGAACAGTTGTCTGAACCTGGTTTCATACACGCACAACTCACCTTTCTTGACTCATGCTTTGGCTGGTATCTTCAGGAATGTCCTCTGTGCATTTTTTGTTTCCTGTGGAAGAGATGCTAACCTGCTACTTAACCTCCCTTACTACGCTACTCTGTAGTTTTAATTAGTTGATCCTCAATTGGTTTACTATGAATGGTGTCATTGTATTATAGCTCTGTCTTAAGGAGCAAAACCACGCTGTTAATCAATTCACTGTGGTTTATAAAAAAGATGGGAGGATCCAGGCAGGCCTCATGAAATTTGGGAAGAAAAGAAAATTCTTTGCGTTTAGTGTTTTCATTTATATCTCTATGTGGCTTCATCTGTATTGCATCGTTGCTTCTTCCACATTTCTTTTCTCTTGATAACAGTGGGAGAAAGAAAGGCTTGGGACAGGGGAAGTGGATTTACAGAGATTTACATAAATTCCAGCCAGGAGGAACCTTTTGTCTGACCGGAATAAATTAGGCCATAAAACCCTCACAGGGTGGTCCCATCACCAAGTGCAGGAATCTCCAGGTGAACTGGAGAATCTGTCTGAGGAAGATGTCCAGCCCAGATGTGTCATGGTGAGGGCATGGTTTTCTCTGTTAAGGACAGTGAAAGGCATCCCATTGCATATTGGCACCTCCTTTATAGTCTGCATATATCTAGTTACAACCAGCTGTGTTGTTTAAAACCCAGAAACTCCATTTGTGTTGGTGACAATGCTAGAAATCTATCTACTGAAAGATTACGAGTAACGTATCTCATTGTAAATGAGTAGCATAGCCCATTCTTGAGTTTTCGTATCTTTTAATAGAGATGGACTTTCCAGACCCCTAAATGTTCTTATAGCTTTTTTCCCCATACTTTATTTTTTAAAATTTATTTTCTACCTCTTGGGATGGTCTCACCAGGACTTTATGAGCTTTTCTTCCATGTCTCCCTATTTATATCTCAAAAGATCCCATTGTCTTTCCATTCTTTTATTCCCATTGTCAGGAAAAAATACATATCCTGTGCCTTAGATGCTTTAATCATATTAAAATAATACAATCTGCAAAATGAAGACCTTCAGCTTGGATTCACTCCATCTAACTTTAGGCACCAGACCAACATGCCTAGGGGTTCATACTCCTCAGCTCCCTATACAGGCAACGAGCGTGTCTGCATCTGTTGGTTATAGACGAAAAATAGACTCCAATTTAGATATCTCACTTTAATGTTCAAATGATGCAAGATGAAGCAGGAGAATAGTCTATAATCCTAGTTTCCATGACAAAAACCAGCCTGCTGGGCAGGACGTGCTAACCTTTCCCAAAAACTCAGCCACATCTCATTTCTTTACCTTCCCTGTAAACTAATGTGACCCACTAGTATATTCACACCTCCAAGTGCATTTGGTGTGGGAGACAAGAGGAGAAAATTGGTTTAAAAAAGAGCTTTTAACAATTAGCACAAACTCTTTTATAAAGTTTGGACACTTCTTTTTAAGATCAGCTAGGAACGACAAGGGAGAGTGGGGAGAGGAAATCATGGAGAGGTATTGGAGCAATACAGTACTGCAGGAGTACATCATAGGTTTTGCTATTTGTACCAAAGTCCAGCATGTCACCTAGCAGAATGCTGTAATGAAACTGGTAAAATGTAATGTAAAAATAAAAGAGAAAATGCCAATGTGTTTGTCGTTAAGTCTCTTTCAGAGCTGTAATCCATCCTTGACTTCTCCTTTGTTATATTTTCCCTTTGTGGATACAAGCCAGAAAAAACATAGCGGTGCAGACTGAAAAGGAGGATAACAAATAGTACTTGTGTGTTCTTGGGTGAGATGGATGAGAGGTGGCAGGATGGGGCTTCGCTTGGAAAAGATCCTACATAAAGGAGTCTGACTTTCACACTCGGCGTGAAGGACCCTATTTCTACAGTGCCATTTCTTTCAAAGAAGTTGGCAGAGACTGGAGCCAGTTCTGGGCTGTTGCTCCAGTTCTACAAAGCACTAGAAATGACAGTGTTTTAACATTTGTTTGCAAACTGCTTGTGACACCTGTTTCCTTCTAAAATCTCTCTGAGAGAGGAAGATAACAGGAAGCTTGTCCTATAGCTAAGGCTCTGACTTGAGACTCCGCTTTTCTGCTTCCAAATTTGACATCCTCTAGGCAGGTGATGTGGATGACACTTTTGAGGGTAACAGGGTTATTTTGAAGACTCAGCTGGAACTGGGGTTTGAGGGTGCCCAGATCACTTGTGACATGGAGGCAAGGCCCCTGAATTCCTGCACACAAAGCTTAGTGTATTCTTTAGTTTCTTCTCCCATAAAACGAAATCAATGGCATTTCCTTGAGGGAAAACTGAAGAGCTTAGATGTACATTCGTGTTGGCAATAGATGGCCAGTCTAAGAATTATGGTTTAGCTACACATATTACACTATCACAGGTCAACAGTGTGCAGCACTGCATTTGTGAAGCATGGTGCTATGTAAAATATTGATATGCTTTTATCCTGAGGGTCTCAGAAAAGCTTGCAGAGGATTCTTCATTAAAGTGCAAGTAGTTTTCCTCCTGAAGATCGTAAAAGCCCCGGGGAAACAGCACACTTTTCAGTGTGAGATTCGGGACCCTTATCATGTTTCATTTCTTAGAAACTGCTGTATCCAGTAAAGTTACGTAAGGTCCTGAATTTGGGCTTTCCCTGGACATGTCTATACTAGTAAATTAAACCATGCCAGGAACTTTCCCTGCACACAGGAACTTTATCATTTATAGTGTTACTCAGAGTAATCTGTGACACGCTTTCAGCCCATGCTGACTAGCACCATCCTGCGTGATTCTCAGGCATTTCAGGAATTAGGACAGGGTTATTCCCAGCAGACAGTCTGGTTGTAACCATCCTGATTTGGAGGGCAGGAGATCTGGAGGAGATGGATGTGGAATGGCCCATGCCAGTTGGCCCCTGAGCTAGAAAACAGTCCAGGGTACATTTAATGTATAAAATGTTACAGATGTAGCCCGAAGGTCTGAGATCTTGCATGTTGTGCAAATATCATAAAAATTCACTGACCTTTCTGCCAGGGTAGACTTTTTTTCTAACATACTATTCTATCAGCCCTACAGTTTCTTAAACCCTATTTAAATTATATCTATATTTGTATCTATCTGTCTGTCTGTCTATCTATATCTATATATATCTGCTGTATTTTTTCCCACCTAAGAAATAAATGCTTGAGCTAACAGGCTTTTGCCTTTGGATTGTGTCACAGAATTATATGGAGCAATAACTGACTAATTTTCTGTGAGGCTGTACCACAATCTGTCAGGAGCTATTTGGTTAGCAGTCTATGGAGTCGATTTCTTACATTTATATGTGACTCTTCTGTGAAGTGCTATCAGCAGCAAAAGAAGATCAGATGAAACAATCAGATTCCCCATAAAATTTGCAAATACTACTGCTCAAGATCCCTATCTAGAAACCCAGCTGGCCTTTCTCAGCCAATGCTCTCCATCACAAAGCACTGTCTGATACGTAAGATGAAGAAAATGAAACCCGTTATGTGCATATAATCAAAAAAATGTCTTTGACAATAGTAATGAGCTGCTTTTCCAGCCTTTCACACAAATGGCTCTTGTGTCAGTGTTGTTTTCACGCTTCCCTCCTCCTGCTCCCTTTCCCCCAGTGTGCTGATTTTGCAGCACCCTGGGAGGACTTCAGACACTTGATTCTTGCTTCTTTTGTTATCACTCTCCCCAAAACTTGAGGCAGAATCACTGATGGACATAGTCCAAGGGGAGCAGCCATGAGGGGAGAGAGGTCACAAACGTGGAGGTGGTTGTTTCATTCCCCAGCAAGTGGCAGAGGGCTGCAGACCTGTGACGGATTTACACCTGATACAGACCAGTGACAGTTTTACAGATGTTTGAGTTCAGTGATAGAAAGATAGCCTGAAATGAAATCAGTGCAGGAATAAAAGACTTCACTGTTTGAGTACCACTGGTTTTTTGGGGTGCTTATGTTACCTGTACTTACCGCCATCTGCTTCTCCTCTTCATCACTACTATTGCCACATTAATGCTTTTTTTCCTCATTCTCTCTTCATTGCAGCCCCAGGAGCTTTTGTTTTCACTGGATATTTTACAATTTTCATCTTAGCTCAGGCAAGCAGCTTGCTTGTGTATTTTTATATTGAGTTTCTGCTGAAGGCAGTGAGGGATGTAGCCTCCACACAGACAGGGAATGTGTTGCTTCCCTCTGTTATGGTTCTGCTGTTACCAACACCAATTTGTTACATCCCCCAACTGACTTGCTTTCACTGCAGTGCTCCCAATTCCCTTGACATGCTTTTGCTTCAAGAAAAGGTCCTTATATAGGGGCTCAACTCATGGGTGTTTAACAAAAGAACTTCCCTTTTTTTCTGTTGTCTCCCCATATTTGTTAAAGCATACAGTATTGCTTTCCCTTAATAAAGGAATAGCCTTTCTCCCCAGTTCCTTTTCAGCAATAGCCCCACAGTGGGAGTTAAGATTGAAAAGGCAGATTGACCATGCCGCTGTCATGCAGCTGAACCAAGCTTGATGCATATGTCCCATAAGGCACAGATGTTTACTCTTCCAAGATAGATTGATTTGGATTCTTCTTTTTTTCAGAGGCTTTATTAAAACTATTACTAATAAAGTATTGGTATGACTGAAGTAATACAACAGAAAAAACCCCGTCTCTCCAAACTTCAGATGTGCTAGTTTGTGCACGTATCTATTTTGTTAGCAAATGGAAATGTCCACAACGAGCTCTTTTTTTGCTTTCAACTCTTTCCCTCTTACTAATCAGATGAAGTTGAAAAAATCTGGATCAAGATTATTCATCCTGTAATACCCCAACCTCATGCCAGTGTGAGAGACTCTCCTAGCTCACGTACGATCTTCCAAGTGCTACGTACAGGGAGGGAATGTGGCTGCATCCCATGGCATGGTGTGGGGACAAGCGAATCCCTATGCACGCTGCTGTGAAGCGGCACGCAGAGCTTCTGCGCTTATCTATGAAACGTGTTAGAGAGTCAGTGCGAATAATCCAGGCGATCAAATAGGAAACAATTATTATTATCAATCATGGTAGGGAAAAGCTACCAGCTAGTGTTGGGGGGAGGCTCAATTTGTTGCAGCTCTGTATTATCCCTGTTTTAGCTTTCATAGGGTTATCACGTGACTTTGCTAGCACATACAACTGTTCCTTTATGTTTTATAATGTGGTAGTTATTAGTGGAAGACAAGTTTGGGGTTTTTAGGATAAAAAACTGTATAAACTTAAAATAAATTGCAAATCTATCCTAGGTACTTTATTGTCCTATCACCACAGCATTTGACATTGTTGTGAAACTTTTGGGATTTCAGTGATTGTTGCCATCTCTACAGCTGGGTGCAAAAGTTACTGGAGTGAGGTTGGAATACAGACAGATCCTCAAATAGCCTCATTTTCCTTGGAAACTGGGATAAAAATCAGTGTAGATTCACTTCTCTGGTCTGGACGTTAAGGAGAAGGAGAATGAATTTCTTCTGGGCATTTCAGCACACACCTCCAGACCTGTTGGGATTTCTTTTCTAAGCTCTATTGGCAGAGATTTTAAATAGTTGCTGCCTAAGATTTTTCTCACCTGTACCCAGAGCTAGTTGGTTTGGCTCCATTTACTTGGCTGGCATGAATGGGTCACCTGTTCGTAAATAAGCAGTCTCTATCTCAGGATGCTTGCTTTAAGCTTGTGTTTAGGGTAAAAAATAAAATGGAGCAATACACAATCCTTAGTTACCACCATCCTCCTTTTATTCAAAACTGAGGACAAGTTTTACCTTGTACTTACACATATGCCTATGTTTAAGAGCACAAATAGTTCTGCTGACTTCACTCAGCTACTCATACGCTTAATGTTATGCATGTGCCCAGGAGCCTTGCTGATTTGTGGCCTAAGGTCACATCTATTAAAGTGCATAACAAAACACTAAAACCTCTCCTACTTATCCAAACCCTGTTAATCTAAACTACTCTCATGTCTCTGTTCCATTTGGCTAATCAAGGTTTCAGTAGAGTTGCTCTGTAAGGATAAATACCAAAATCGGTTGAAGTCTGCCCTCGACAAAGTACTTCTGGCTCCCAGCGCCTTTAATGAGAGCCCTGAGTGTGTATCTGAGGTTGGAATTTGGCTCTAATGGAAGGTGGATTTTTCGAATCTTCTGTGAAGTGCTTCACAAAATAAGGGGTTTCAGTTTTTATACCCACACATGATATTATACTTACAGTTACCTTTGGCTGAACGATTCTTGGAATTTCTTGCTATCACGTCCAAAAAAATGACACATTGAATTGCATATCAGCTGCACATATAAGAAAAGATTGTACTGTAAGACAACATAGGGTTGTCAAGCTTTGTATTGAAAATGCTGCTTGGATTATCCCTTGTGTCTCAATTTCAGTTCAGTTTTTTTCTTAGGCTGTTTTTCTTGTGTTCATTTGCTTTTTAGTAACTTCAGGGATAAGAGCATCTCGAACTTTCTAGATCTTCTCCTGTCTGCTGTGGAAAAAAGGAAAGACAGCCAATTGTTTAAAAAAAATAGGAGCATTAGTTTTCTTCTCAAGGAATGATTTTTCATTGACAGTGGAAGCTTGATAGATATTACAGATCACAGAAAAATATATTTAACTCTTGATCGATGAGAAAAACATTAGTTAAAAATGGTTTCATTGTGCTGATAATTTACAAGCAAGGTATGCTCAGATGTGGGACTACACTGAGAATATGCTGACTGAGAAAAAATCTTGTATTTGTGGTTGAAAACCATCTTTGTGCATTCAGTAGCTGACTATATTTTCAGTAGTCATATTCTGAGATCTGCAGAAGCTGAAACAGTACTAACAGATAGGGCCTCTCTCCTGCAAAGCAGTACGCAAGCCATTTCTTAGAAAATAAATTAAGAGAAATGTCTAGGATAAATGGAGTGAATTCCTCCTTGGACAGATTTATCTCTTCACATGGACTTCAGAAGGGAGATTGGTGGCTAGTTTAGACTAGGCACATAACTTTAAAGGGTTTAAAATTAATGGGGTAAATCTCAGCCAAGATGTCTGGCTGTGTGCTGGCGCTGATTTCCGAGAGCTGAGAGTCTTCAACACCTGAAGGAGAAATACCTGGGTAGTTATCGCTACTGAAATCAGAGGGAGCTAGGTGCTCCTCTCGAAGGTGCTAAGTCACTTAAAACAGCCTTCAGGCTGACCAAGCTGGGGAAGTAGGTGGGCATTAGATACCTATATCTCAGACATTCTTAAAGTCCTTGTACAGCCATCATGCCTGAGACTCTGGGACTGTTCCCTGGCATGGGACGCCCACATTCACACCAGTAAACCCTCTTACTCTCCAGGATGGACCTATAGGAGTGGTCCTATAAGATCAATGGCTGTAGCCCCTACCCCACCAACAGAGGTCTTGCAGTCTTTGCTGTCTGTTGACCCACCTTTGAGAGGAGGATGAGACCACTTTCACCACTGTTTCTCCTGCGCCAGGCACTCTTTGGGGAAGGAGGTAACTATTTTGCAGTTTTGAATGACTGGTCACTGAGCCATGCCCCTGTCTCCATCTCTTCCCCACGTAGGACCAGGTGTACTGAAACATGCTGTAGCGTTACCTCAGATCCGTGGATGGAGATAAGTTCCAGCATTGCATGGATGAGTCATTCTGAAGCTCCAGAGAAACCTCATTATCTCTGCTAAACCTCAGTTCCTAACTTAACTCTTTCTGAGTCAGGAGCCTGCTTTTTAGGTCCAGTGGGTGTTGATGTTAAATGCCCTAAGAGCATAGCTTGATTACAAGTCTAAAAGGTTTTTGCAAACTGTATCTAATATTTTCAAGGACTCAGACAAGATAGGATTATTAGCGAGTTCTAGTGTTTGATGACTGCTGAGGCTTTTAAAAATTGAAATAATTTAAAGAACTGCACAGTTTCAGTCTCTTTGTGTTTAAGTTGCTCTGCTAATTTCTCAGTGAGATAGTATTTCATTTCTCAATAGGAGTATGCCTTAATCTCATGATATGATCTGATTTCTCAGTAAGAATTATTTTTCAGATCTGACTTTTTTATGAGTCCAGGGTCTCAGAGGGATTTAAGCTTCTAATTTTCAGTGCAAGCTAAGTGTGTAAATGCTTTTGGTAATCTGGGCAAGAGTCAATGTTTAGTTGGTTTTGTGGCAAGCTCTCGTAATGCCATTATTTGGATCACAAACATACAGGGTGAATATTTGCTTGTTTTAATGGATATTTTACGTGAGAAGCATTTTATTGCTGGGAAAAGTTTGCTATCTAACACAGATTTTGGATTCGAATCAAACAAAACCTAACAATGTGTATTCATAGTTGACACTTAAAGCACAAATTCATCCTTTTCCAGTGAAGGTAAGTTATTCTTTCTTTTAATGGACAGATTCTTCTGACTTTGGAAAGAGATTAAGACAATCATTTTATAGATTTATTTTTTGTCTTCAATACTAGCACAACCTTCCTCCCCTTCCAAATTCTTCCTGTCATCATAGCAATTCAGTGCTGCTGATTTAGTGAATAGGATTGAGGGAGACAAGCAATCCAGCATGTTGAATTTGAACTCTGACCTTCCCTTTGCATTGTTGCACAACTTCTTAGTTTTGCTAATCAAAAAGCATTCGCTCTCCCCCTCTTTTCTCAAATGAGCAAAAACTAGAAATGTAGAGGGACAGGGTGGTTTTGGAAATGATCAGGGAAAGACACCTGTACATTTCTCTGGTTTGGCTCTGTGTTAAGCATTTCTTATGGACCTGAAATCTGATATTATTTGCATTGTTCTTCAGATATCAAGATAGGACTAAATTCCTTAAGATTCTTATTATGCTTAATCACTGGAACATGTCCAAGCATATGACTTCTCATATGCTGTCCTCATCAATACTGAGCTCTTGACATATGATTCATGATAAATTGAGATGGACAAGACATCAAGTGCATTTTAGCTCTACAACAGCTAAATTCACAGAGACTTCCAGTATGGCTGTGCACGTCGTGAAAGACCACAATGCTCTTGCTAGAGCTGTGGTATGTATTTAATGCTTGCTAGTATTCCGTTAGGTCATACAGTGGGAAAAAGTACAAAAATAACAAACTTGTTAGTCTGCTAATTGCAGGCTTGTTAAGTGATATTCCAATTCTGGTGGGTTTTTTTCCTCTCCATTGCTCTGATTAATGACTATTCAAAACAAATACAAAAAAGTCTTCTGTAAAAAAAAAAAAAAATCACATTGCACCTGAAAGATCTTTTACTGGATTTTCTAATGCAAACTGTGCATTTTAATATGTAGCTACAGGACTGAAAACACCACTGATGTATCCCATTTGATTTATTCGTTCAAGTGATATCCAGCTTTTGAGAAAATCATCAGCTGAGTTGTGACTTAGGTGTGCCCTGAATTTGGCCTTTCTTCTTCCCTGTCTTTGTAACTGAAAATTCTCTTTCTTATGGTCTTTTAGCACAAGCATTGCCTGTATAGTTAGGACATTTCCCTTCTCTATGCTCTGTGATAGGAACCTGAATCTCAGTGGAAAGTTTCCCATAGCCTTTGAGGACTTGTGGATAGACCTAATACAGTAGGAACTCTCAAAACTCTTGTTTCAGTGGAAGTAAATAATTTTGTTTTGATAGTTCATGAGAGAGGGCTTTTGTGAAACCAGTTTTGTTATCTTTTTGGTTCAGGTGTGTTTTTAAGAGCCTTGAGGATTTTGATAGCAAGTACTTAATAAGCAACATTTATTATTGTTTGATATAGACACCTAACATGTAAAAAACAGAATTTTGTGTTAATCTCTTTCAGTCACATCATTGTTTCGAAATGACTCTATTTCAAAAAGCACCATGCAGGAACACTGCTGAGCCTTCAGGGAGCTCCTCAGCTAGACCACGGTTGCCTGTGAAGAAAGTATATAAGAAATTATTAGTTTCTATTTGGAGCTTTTTGCTTTTGGGTTACCAGGTCAGATCTAGGACTCTCTACACTGGGTGAAAGTAATTGCTACAGTTGTTTGAGATTTGTGAGTTCTTACAAATAAGACCTCACAAAAATTGCCCACAGTTAAGTTGGAGAACATTTTGAGCACGCTCCATAGTACCCTTTCTACAGAGGATAGGAAAGTGCTGCCTCTCACACTGTGCAGACAACTCTGCAACACCGTGACTCTGTGGGCATCCCTGCTTAAGTGCAAAATACCCCTTCAATTTCACTGAAAGCCAGGATTTCCTAGGTCAAAAATCTCAAGTGTTGCTACTTCAAAACAAAAGCTTTTGGTCACTGTAAAACTGAAGTCCTTTCCTGCAGAACGGACTCTGTTTTGGAGCAGAAGTCAACCCCCTTTGCAATTTTGCTTTCAAAAGGCATTTAATTATGACACTAAAAGGAAATAGAGGAATTTAATAGAAAAATGGCCCTCATCAGAGATTGGACTAAACCCTAGTCTGTGTTGTCAAATGCTTTACTCCCTGCTAGTGGTCTTTGAGCAGATCATTGCAAGGTCCTCCTTGCAAATCATGTAGATTAGGCTTCATGTGACTCATATGCATGCTTCTGAAATATAAGAAGAAAGAACTGGAGGTGATCTTTGCCATGCAAAGACATTATTACTCTTCGAAATCCATGCAATTGGTGTTGTGGAAAGGCATAACACTGAACAGTTGAAAATAATAATAAGGGAGAGCTCCAGAACTAACCACTGCAACTGCGAAGACACTAACTAGCAGCCTCTTTCCAGCTATGCTGTTCGAGCATGTCTGCAGTCTAACGAGCCATTTACCTCTTGTAACTTTACCATTCCATGAAAAATGACTCACAGATGAAATTCATCAATTTGCCATGGAAGGATGCCATTTATGGGCAGAAACTATTTTTTTTTTCCATCTAGGGACAAATTTGCTATTACTTTTGCAATTGCAATTTGCTACTATGAGGCTGTGATACCCCTGGCTTCTGTAAACCTGTAAGGTTCATTGATTTCAAGTCATTAGATTATTTCCTTGAAAATTTGTAACTAGATTCAACTTATGTCTGTGAAGACACAGAGTCGTGTCTTGACACTCAACTTTAGCTACCTGGGCTTTCTCATAGCTCATGATGAGGTGCCTTACCTTACTTGGCTTTAATGCCCACCTCCATTGACTGTTGGTGGCATCTCAATGAGTAACTGGACAGCCTGTCCCTTTTCTACGTGGATACAGTGTGATGAGAGGAATCCCTCATACCGTGAGCAGAAAAGAAATGGATCGATGACGGAAAATATCGAAAGCTGAATCCTGCTTTATATCAGGAGCAATACCATTTCAACATGAAGAGCGGGTCTAATGCACCATTTCTTTCATTACAATTTTAAATGGTGCAGTTTCCTGCCTTCCCTTCTCTTGCCATGGGAATATGCAAGAAGCTTTTATGATTAACTGAAGTATTCTTTACAGTTTACCTTTCATTAGGACCCCTTCGTCTCTTGGTTATTCATTTTAACTAGCTTCTGTCTACTTTTTATGTAGTTCCCAGTGCTATTTATAATTTAAAGACCCTTTATTAAGCTTTTTGCACACAGTGTATAAGACTTTATATCCTTGCTTAACCGAACTGGCCTTTGTTGCCCTTTTCTGTGTTTAGATTATAACCAGGATGAATTTCACTTGTGGTCTCTCCAGCTGTTTTTTAAGTAGTTCCCACTTTTCTGCAATAGATTTCCTTCACATTAGAAGATTCCAATCCAAATTCCATAGGGTATTTTGCCTTCCCTTTAAGTCAGATTTCCTTTATGTTTCTCTTCCACGGGTCCTAGCTCATATGAATCCTACAAATGCAGTGTTATAATTAGAACTATGTGAACACAGCACTTCCATTTCTCAGAGGTTCCTGCAAACATTTGCTTTGGGTTTCATCCATATGAGCTCCCATTCCTTGATATTTTTTACTTTGAATTTCAGATGTGAACAAACCAAACATCACTGAGCTCAAACTTGGCTCCAATGATTCAACGTTAGGAATCCCTGAAACAAAAAAACCCCAATTTTGCCAGGTTTGGGGGTAAAATCCACAAAGTCTAAATGTTCACATCAGTAGTTACTGGCCCATAATGAATCTTCAAGCCTAGAAAATCGGTGGTTCATTTTTATGATATAAACAGCTGACCTGTTTAAGGGGTTCATGGCTTATTTTTTTTTTTTTTTATAGCCTGGAGTGGAGTACCTGGGAGCACCTTCCCGCCTTGACAGGCTAGGTGAGAGCTCCCCCTCCTGTTTTAATCTGTTTTAGACTTTGGCCTTTGTTGTGACCCCCACATCTGGCCCGCCGGGTTTTTCTAGTATCAGACCCATCTCAGTATGCTCGTTTTCCCGGTTAGATCCAGGGTAGCCTCGAGTTACCTTCCTTTCACAACAAGAAATTCTCCCACTCTCTTATTTTTGCATAGTTTTTATTTATGTCTCCGATTAAAGAGTAAACTCTGTTCGTGGAGACAACCCAAATTGCCTAACACCAAACCATGCAGTCTTTCTTGAAAATGTCTTTCAGTATAGAATGGGAACATTACAAGATCTTCTTTTTCCATTTTATTTAGGTGCTTGTATTTTTTCAAAAACTACAGCAAAAAATGAAGAGACATTGGAACTGTTTTTTTTTTAAATTTTTCATTTTATGTCTCTTTGTAGGAAGAATGCAAAAAGACATATGAAGTGTGGGAATGAGAATATTTTCAGTGAACCAACTAAAATGTGTAATGCTCTGTCTTACAAGACAGAGGTGGTCATTTTGCTATGGTCCTTCATTTTGATAGTTACATATGCATTGAAATTCTAACACCTCAGAATTCATTTACAATAAGTTAATGCCTTTTCCACTACAAATCTATTCCTTGAATCACTGAAATTGTGCTCTTTTTTGCAAAGCAGCCCAGCCATAAAGAAAACAAAAATTGGTCAGTTAATCCTACAATTATCAGTCTCTTATTCTTACTGTGTGGACAGGCCTACAGATGAAATGTCATCTCCTTGCTTCCCAATTTGGCAATTTCTGTGAGTTACTGCCCAGCCACCCAACCTAGTTTGTGGTCACTGTGTGTTGGATCTGGAACTGCTTAAAAAGGTTGGAATTGACTTAAAGCTTCATGTTGGTTTCTTTAGGAAGAGGGTAGCAAAAGGGCAGGGGATTTTTAATTTATCGTCTAGTGAGTATTGTTGACATTTTTTGTGTTAACAACATTAGGAAGTTGATGACAGTTTGCTTGCTTTATTTTTCTTTTTTCGCTTAGACTTCTTCGATGGGAACTGAGTTTTTCATGCAGCTTGAAAGCAAGTTGCAAGTCACAACAGAGTACAGAAAAAGGTGGAATTTTCCTTTCCAGACATGTCATTTGCTGGAAACCATAAAAATGAAATAACAAATTACAGAACGGAGATAATAGCATTTTAGAAAGCCACATTAAATTAGAACAGTTGAAGGCAAATTCTTTGCAGCTGCTAACGCCAGTTTGTGGATAGAAAGCCAGGAGGATTCTTAAAGATCTCTTTCTTAATTAACTTAACATTTTTCTTGTTGGTCTGCGGACCTGCCAGCGTGAATGACTTGTGTCTTCCTCACGGGCTAGAGCTGCCTCGTTCGTTCAGCCGGATGAAGTAAGTCTTGCGGGTGGGTTTTCCTCCCTGGACAGGTTGGCGGCGGGCGCAGAGCCGGGGGGAGCCCACTGGAGGGCAATCTAGCACCGTCTATCTGACCTCCGCCCGCGCTTCTCCATCACCCTTTTTGAAGATTTTTGATCTGAACTCTAATAACAGTTTACATTTCCACGTCCGTATTCGATCTGGGGTTCCACAAAGCGAGGCCAGCTCTATATGTTTTTGCTCTCTCAAATATTACATCGTCTATTTATACTGTGTGTTTTTGTAGCCCATGATGTAATATGACAAAATTTCAGCCATGTGCATCACACATGCAAGTCCGAGTGCAGCTGGGTTGTGTAGCATGGCTGAGGTAATGTCAAGAAATTTCATATTATATTTAAAATGACACCTGTAAAAATAATCTTCAATTTGTAATTTAAATACTGTAATACTCAATTATGTGAACTGACAGGAAGTGTCCCAGCGGTTTTGGAAAATAACATTCTTTTATCCGTCGAACCTTTGATGCATTTTTGAACAGCCATAGTGGAAGTTCAGATCATGACCTTCTGCTTTGAGAGAACAAAGTCAGGGAGGAATAAGATCTTCTCCTACAGCAAGGTGAAGTCCTCTCTCTGCATATACTTTTTGCTTTCTCAGTCAAATGTCAGCTGTGCACGCTTTATCATTATCCAAGCCAAGCAGGGCTCAAAACTGTAAATCTAGCCTCATTTCTAATTGTGTGCCTTGCTCATGGCAGCACATGCATGTCATCTGTAAATATATATCCTGCTTTACTCCTAAAGAGAGGCTTCGAAGGTTTTCCTACAGTCTACATCAGTAGCAATCAGATTCTATTTATGTGGGAGTGAGGTTTGTGACTTGGCCATTAAAAAAGCTCAGAAGTCTTCCAGATGCAGGAATCAGTTTTGGAAATCTACTGAGCTGTTTCCTAAGTATGTCTCTTTTGCTTATTTGGGGGGGGAGGATTTGGGGGGGGAACGACAAGATGTAGGCTTTGTGCTAGTAGGTTATGAATGTGATAGCCCTGGGATTTCTCTCACTGTAAATTATACCTTCTTCCATAATTCCATGGCATTTCCCTTATCCAAGAGCTGTTTCTTAAGGCTCTCATGAGCCTTAATGCACCCCCTCCCCAACTTGTACCTGTTACAGGCTTCTGCAAAATCTGAGGTTTCTCTTATGTCCTTCTCCATCATGTACTTTCGCAATACCGAATGTGACTTCCAGAGAGTTGTGTTTTGTGCCACTTAAATAAACTCTGTTCTTTCCATTCAACTCTGGTAACCCGATACCGCACAATAAATGCTAATAAGTTTCCTGCAGAGTAGTGCTCTTAAGACAGCTTATTTTTCATCCCTCCTTTCATGTTGTGCCCTTATTGATGGCTCAGTCCATACCACAAGTGTTCTTAAAGAAGATAAAATGTAAACAAAAGTGAAAGATGCTGGTCAGATAAGGCACTCAGAGGGACACAGGAAATGCTTCATAAAGAACATTTTTGCTGCATCCAGTTGCCCCCTTTTAAGTTGCAGTTACTGGCTATTATTCTTCATAGGCAGTTAAGGACAAAATGTTGCATTAAATAATTAACAACAGCAAATTAATGCTTTGGTCTACTGCAAATCAAGGACATATGCCTTTACTGACCGCCTTGTAGGCTGGAGATTGGTTTGTTTTCTATTGATAAAACATTTTCCTAGACATATTCTTTGTGGGTGAAATTCACCCGTAGCGTTGCAGCAAGAGAAGGCCCGAAAGACCCCTGTGGATATCTGCACGTGGGGAATCAGGAGCGAAAAGTGTGGGAGGGCATTGTCTGACACGGAGGAGCTCTGTCAAGGGAAGCAAATGTGCAGTGACCTCCTGCCACGGCTGCACGTGCAGGATGCACCAAAGCTGTGGCCCCTTTCCCTGTCCAGGAGAGGGTGGTCCATTACCAAGGGCACCTGAGGCTCTCCTTGCCCATATCACGAGGCTTCTCCTTTCCTCTCATATAGCTCCCATGTGCTGAGTTTGCTCCCTTGGACACTGCTTTGCTGGTAAGAGGAGCGCCTGCATCTGTGCGTGCAGGTCCCCAGGAGCACTACCTCCCGGCGTGTGGTGCGGAGCAGCCTACGGAGGGGAAGGGGCAGATGAAGGGGTCACCTGCGTAGCGGGAGAGGTGGGTGCGGGAGAGGAAGGGCGGCCCTCTGGGGCTGAAAGCAGAGGCAGACGGGGTCTGCAGGGAACACCAGCCGCTCCGCCCCACGGTGAGAAGTGTTTGATGTTGGTTCGTTATTGTACGAGGATGAGCGTGGCAGTGCCGCGGGGCCTTGCGCCCAGGGAGGAGGCAGAGCTCACAGGGAGAACAGTAGACGGTGCCTGCCCTGAAAGGCTCACCACACTAATGCTTTAATGCAAAGAACATCACAGCTGGGCCTTTTTTAATGCTTGGTGAGGAGGGGGAGCACATCTCTCTCTGCAGCCTGCTTGCCTCACACGAAAGACAACAGGAAGGAAGCGCTCTGCTCTTAAAAGTTTGTTTCAGTCTCACGTTTTGAAAGAGCAGGTCACTTCAAAGTCCCACCACAAAATTACCACATGCCATCTGCTCGTTACAAATGTGCAAGGGAAATTATCGGTGCTTCTGCCTTGTTTCTGTGATCCAAATGTATGTATGTGCCAATTATTTATTTTATTTTTAAACAGACACATTCAGTTGTCTCCCACCCTTCCATGCTTCTTATACTGAACATCTTCTGGGGATGTCGACTCTTGGGGTAGGAGACCACATGTGCCTGCACTGCTCTGCTCGTGTGTGTGTTCAGATGTAAAAGGACCACAGTGTCCATGACAAAACCCAGGGAGGGCAATTGTCAGGTTCCATGTGGTGCAAACGTGTTTTCTCTTGAAGCAGGCTAAATCCAGTGGCTAATATCGTGCAGCTTTCCCGACGGTTGTAAGCCATAATGCAGCTCAGGGTAGGGGCCCTTGATGTGCTGTTTCCAGAGTTGATGGCCAGGCAAGACTATTGGCTTGTTCTACTCCATATCCCAGACTACAGGCTTTTACCCATATGCTCTATTAGCAACCTTTTTTAGACAAAAGTCTTTAAATCCTCAGCTACTTCAGCCCCATGGAGCCTCTCATTAGGGCTGAGAGGAGCAGAGTTCGGTTCTTGTGTCTGCTATGATCACTTATGGTGTTGCTCATCTTGCTAAACTTCAGGTGTCTAGTCCAAGTCAGTTATTCAGATTGTGTCTATAGTCAGTGCAGAGATATCTGCACCTGCAAGGGGCATTTTTCCCCAGTCATTGAGACCTGTGCTAGGATTGGTTGGACATGATCGTTTCTCTCATTTTATTTTAGAGAGAGGTTGAACAAGAAGCTTAGATTAGATATTGCTAAATTTTATAGCACTAAAGGTGGTACAAACCCTGCATTTAAACCTTTGCTGTCAGAGTCCCCTTTTTGTGAACACTGGATAATAATAAAACCTCTGAAGGGATCGTCCTACTAGGTTAATGGAGCATGGTCTCAATCAGAGCCTTAAAAATGCTTCCTTATAGAAACAGTAACTGATCTCAGTGGGGTTATTCCTGATTTATGCCAGTGTAAGAGAAGGACTGAATCTCAGGTTTCCTACTGCATTCAAGCTAGCTAATTTTTCTCAGGGCACATTCATACCAATTTGGGGCTGAGTGCTTTACTCATTTGTATGATGTATACATTTATTTTTAACCAGTACTTGTTAAAAATAAACTTTTCATCAGTGAACCGTCCAGGGTGGACAGATGACTCACATGTGCTAGTGGGAATGGGATGAATCAGCAACACCGTTTGATTCGTAGCACAGTCTCGGGTCGAGCAGCTGTGTCTGGAGTGACTGGACATGCTCCATCTTTCAGCTCGTTGCAGTCTTGTCCCCAGCATGACTAGCTTCTTCTGTCAGCAAATAGAGCTGTGGGGCTCACTGTATCGCAAGGTGCAGAATGACCTACACTAAGCCAGCACTGGATGGATTTTCAGCTCTCCCTGGTATCGAAACATGCTTCTCGTGGCAAATTGACATGGTCCAGCAGTGCTGGGTTACAGCTCAGGTATCTCTGCACAGTGCCAACCCACCCCAGCCCTGGGGACGGTGGCTGGAGGTGTGAGAGCTCGGCTTCTGATCTGTGCTGTGTTTGGTGGTGGCTAGGACGTCAGCTGTGCATGACCTCTGCTACCGTACCTGTGTGTCGCCCGAGGCTGGCTATACCTAACTGCAAGTGGAGATTGACTTTCCACCTCCCTGCATTTCCTGGGCATTTCCAGGAGACAAAGTGCTCCAAAACATGGTGTGGCCATGACCACAGAGTTATTACTGAAGTATTAAAGTTATATTGAGTCCGCAGATATATGTATTTATGCCCTTCTTTCAGCCCAACTATATGTTTCTCAGGCCTTAAAGCTGCAGGATATTTTTTTATATTTGTTATTGAGAGCAGATGTGCCCAATTCCAATCATATTCTACTGAAGAATGTCAGGGTTGTGAGAGGTCGAATGGTGAATGCCTTTCAATCTCCATTATTATTTCCTCCACTCAATTGCCGCAGCAGGGAGACTACAGTCGTTAATAGAGACCTTCAAAATATTCAAACATATTACAGATCAAAACCTTCCTTGAGCTCTTTCAGTTGCCTCTTTCCACTCTTGAAAACTGCTCTGGCTATGCTGCTGCTTCAGCCTGGGACTGGAGCTGAGCTGTTGTCCAAACTCACCAACTATGGACACTGAGGAGATGCTAACGTGGTTTATAGTGTCCTCTAACTCAGAAACCAACCCCTTCTGGGCAGGTGTGACAAGGCATGCCACTGCGGTACGTCCTGTAGATGCGCTGCCTCTCTGCCTGGACTTTGCTTTGCCCACGTACCTGCATTGACCTCTGCCTTCGCAGAGAAGGAGTGCGCCCAGCAACCTTAAATGGGAGGTGCCAAAACCAGTTGCAACATGGTTTAAAAAGCTGTTTTCTTTCAGAAATATGGGCCTGGCAGTGACCAAAGGGGACAGTAAAGGTGGTGGATGGGGAAAGGCACAGGGACAAGGCCTGTATGTAAGCCCAGCTCAGAAATACAGCCTCGGTTTCCCCCGCTGTGCTCAGAAATGGTTCAGGGATGCATTCAGGACTGTCGCAGGCCCAGTGGAAACAACCATGCTGAAGACCAGAAAAGTCCGATTTTAGAGCTATGACAGGTTCTTCCCTTTCCTTCTGGGGCCTTGGAAGGAGGATTATGGAGGAACGAGTGATTAATGCCCTCTCTCTGGGAGGAAGAAAACATGATTGTGCATTCTTTCCTAGTCCCGTCCATCATCTTCAGTGATGCTCATGGGGAAGCTTATTCCTCCACATGCAACATTTGCAGAACTAATTTCCAAAACATAGGAGTGGTTTTAAATAAAGCAAACATCATTTTGCAATTATCTGCAATGCTTTAACGTTTATTGATTTTTCTCACTCAGCCAGGGAAATTTTTTCTCTCTCTGCAGAGCAGCTATTTAGTAAAACCGGTCTTTTTTTCCTGTGGGACTTTTTGCACTGCAAATGCTCAGTGGGCAAACTGTCACCATGTTGTGAAGGCAGGGGATTGGAAATGTAATTGGGAGATTTTAACAAATGTATGGGCTTTGCTACCACTTCTTGTCCTTTCTCAGTCAGGCCCCCATCTCTGCTCTGTGCTGCAAACGCTAAATGTTTCTTCTTTTTATTTCCTGAGTTTCTAACTGAAACAAAAACCAGGCACGGAACGAAGCTCAAAAACATTTCCAGTTTGGAAACGAGACGTAAGTAAATGCAATATCCTGGGACAGGAGGCTTCTCGTGTTCAAGAGTACTAATAGTCCTGAGGACAGGCCTGCCAACTGGCTTTAGTGCCTTGGGCGTTAGGGCAGGCCTGCGTACTTTCTCTCCAAATCAGTGGTTTTTAGAGGACTGTTAGAAAGCACCACTAATGAGAAACGGTGCCAAATCCAAAGCTATCAAATTCAGCACTTGCCACTTCATCCCTTCCTCCAAATATTAAACTCCCATACTGTGCTGCTCTCACCGTGCTAGGAGCCCTAACGTAAAAATGCTGTGAGCTTACACAGTGCTGACAGGATGGTTAACATTGTGCTCAGTTAGAAAATGCAATAGCTTGGGAAGGGATCTTAGAAAGAGCTGCCTGCGCCTTAGTTTCTTAGTTTATTCAGAAAGTAAGCACAAGCCAGCGGGAAGCAGGGGGGGTCTCTGCATCGGGCTCTCTGCATCGGCTCACTGCAGTCTGAGGCAGGCTAATCATCACTTATAATGTTGGTAGCTGGTTTATTTTTCAGTAATTAAAATAAAGACAGGGTGGGTGAATTCAACACCCGATGCTAGAAAGCCTTGTGACTAGCAAAGATGCTCTGTTTATCTGAGATAGTGCCCATGCCCCGAGCAGGACTTCCAGCTCCTGCCAGGCACCTCCAGCGATGCTGGGAAAGCCCCCAAGGCTGCGTTTGGCCCAGAGGTTGAGAGAGGTGATGGTGACTGTGAGATGGACTCCCACCTCCAGGCGACATCCCTCCTTTTGCTGGCACAAGCATTGCCAGTCCTGTTTGCCACACACCTATAGGGAGGTGGGGGCACCTGGGACTGGACATGAGCGACCTCAGCCAGGGGAAGGCTGGGCTCCTCCTTTTGGCAGCAGCGGTTGGCTTAAATTGTTCATTGAGCAACGTGTTTAATATATGTGCGCTTAGATCTCCTTTACATCTAACAGCGATGACAGCCCAGCTTCACCTGACAGAAATGTGGTGGCCATGAGTATATCACAGCACGGGAAGTGCTCTGATGGTGCAGGAATAGGGGCACCGAGCTACTTAGAAATATGGGTTTTAAAAGCCCATACCCGCCTCTCAGGGTAAGTTAATAGGAAAGCTCTCACTAGAAGGCTGCTTTCTTTGATAGATGAAGGACTATCCAGGGAGCAATCTGAGATATACATTAGGCTCTCACACAAATCTAGGGAGTCATTTCAGTTGGAGCAACACTGAAGATTAAATATTATAGTTCACTGAAGGGGCTCTGAGTGGCAGTGAAAAAAGCCAGAATACAGTTACCTAAAATCTCACAGTGAAATATGGAGCACAGTGTTTAATTAACCTTTTTCTCTGATGCCTCAGGAAAAGCAAAAATGGACGTGTTTGCTTCGTCAGCCTTTGGGGAACCTGTAGGACAGTCGTTCCTTCCTTCAGTGTGAAGAGCACTGAGACATCAGGGATGTCTCTTTTTACATTAATTTGTGGGGATGGCTAAGAAGTATTAAAGGCAATGGCAGCAAGTGGCTGGGACTTCTGTGGTCTCAGCAAGGCTTTCACCCTTCTCATCTCCATGAGATGCATGTTCAGTGTAGGGTCATTTATAACTGGGGCACTTGGTTCAGATTTTTTTTTTTTTTTAAATCCCTTGCAGCAGTGAGCTGCATTGTCAGAACACCTTGAGCAGAAAGTGTTCATCAAGGAAAATAGGTGGAATTTTTTCCAAGGCAAATCTTCAGCATTTTTGGCACAAAGCTGGGGTATTGTCCACTTGAAAACATCATTCAGGTGCTTCACACCTCTATTTTCCTGCAGGATCGACTGTCTGCCCTGGGCTTACCTGCCTCTGTATGGCATCTATAGTGTGTTGTGGGAGTCTGATGGCAGCAGGAGCTCTTGGGGATGACAGAGGCTCATTGACTGGTTTGGCTGGCAGAGAGCAGCAGTGTTGAGGAGTCACCTGAAGCTCGCATTTCTGAAATTAATATTTATAGCTATGACCTCTGATTTTTGTCTGTAAAACCAGCAACTTCTCTGTCTTATTTTGGTGTCATTCTGGTACATATTCTTTTTGGTTTTGTTTCTAAATCCATTCAAAAGCTACTTAGAAAAATACTGTTTCCTGATTAGGAAAAAAAAAAAAAAGGCTGGAAAATTTTGACCCGTTCACCTGACAACACTTTCCCTCTGTAGAAGAACCAACACTGCAGTGGGAAACCTGCCCTTGCAGAGCTTCAGGGTATGCCTTTGAGTCTCATTTACATGAACCTCTGGAGCTGCAGCCAGAACTCCACACTTTTACTGAAGACCAGTCCCAAGAGGAGACGACTCAGTGTTAGAGCAATGGCCACCCAGCAGTGGTGCCAGGGGAGAACTGCAATGGTATCAGGAAAGCCCTAAATGGGTGCTCCATAATGCACGGGTTAACCTGAATGCAACATCACTACCCCACTGATCGGACTTAGTTTCTTTTATTCTTTTGGTGTCACAACTGAGTGTGTTGATGGATAGATTCCATTTTTTTCCCCCTCTAAAGTAAAAGGCCACTTGCCAGGGTTGCTTACAGCTACTGCTGGCCTCAGCAGGCCCCAGCAAGGTGAAAGGTCCTTGTTCCCCCAGAGGACTGACACATTATGATGGCTTCATTTGATTAAAAGGGGATGTTGATCATTAGTTATGACCCAAATTTCTTTTTTTTGGCAATCATTCAAAGTGTTCCCAGATGCCCATAAGGCTGTTGTTACCTGCAAATAAAACATATCTTTATAACAAGGACATTAATGTTAATGAATAATATCAAAATGTGCCATGTGCCTTTCCCAGGCCTTTTTTGCATTTTGATGGATTGAATGATGGAAGGGAAACATATGCTTTCCAGATTGAACCCAAAGAGCTCACTAATTCAGAGTCCATGCTCCTTCAAGCTGCAGCCAAGCAGAGAATAAATTGCACAGCATTTGTCATCCACTTGGGATTAATTATTGAGTTTTAGAGGTAAGTAGCTGCACCAGTAAAGGTTACCAGTTTGTTCTCTAACATCTAGTTAGAGCATTGATGGAACTAGGAGGGGGGAACCGGCCAAACACAAATAACTTGGCTATTTCTGTCCAGAGTAAACTGGGCAACAATGAAAGAGGTCAAACGTTCAGCTCATGAAATAATATGCATGTATGAACTTTTGTTGGCGATTAGTTCAATTGTATGAGGAGTGGGTACTCCCTTCAGGTTAACATTAAAGAGCATTGACAGAGCAACAGGAAAAGTCTTTGGGTTTTTTATAGTTAGTGCCATAGTTGACCTGGAGCTGGTACTGGCTTGGAAAAAATGAGTATTGTTCCCTGAAGGACTCATGTCAACGTTGAGCTTTGGACTTGTAAGAAAGGAATCTTCCATCTGTCAGACAGGACAGGGTTAGGACACTGGTCCCCAGGGTCCCCTTTGATTATGTGATGATGTTTTAAGGAAATTAGCTGATGACTGCGATAGGGAAAGAGCTGGATCTGAGCTTGAAAATTAGGCAGTTTTTTGTTTCATTAAACACACATCTTAGCAGGAAGCTGAAAAGATAAGGTCAAGAGAGGAGGGTTGTGCCAGGGGTGACGGTGAAAGGTGATGGATTAAAATATAGTCTGATTTAGCTATTTTTGAGATGAAATGAAAAATGAGCACTTGAAAAATGAGTTAATTAATCATCATGTCTTAGCTATTCAAAGAGTATTTCCAGTGATCCAAAAGGTAGCTTTTCATATTTACTGTGGTCACAAGCTGCAGAACATTATAACCCTTTGCTTATTTTTGGTCCTTCAGCAATATTGCTATAGGAACAGGTGAGGTCAGCTGTGAAGGGTAGTAAGTTTTCAATCTTTTTGTAGTTGTATCTATCTGCTTTAGCATTTTGGCTTGAAACAACACTGTGCTTTGGAAGTGATTCCCCAGATTGCCCCATTTGCTGCATGCTATTTCCATCCACAGAGTAGGATTTGTGTGCACAAAGTAGGTTGCTTTTGGGGCAGACTCAGCTGGAACCTCTGCCCCAAGTTTGTACCAAGGGGCTTCCCTAAGGGGAACGTAGGGATCCAAAACAGCCACAGGTCCTTCATACAGCTTCAGATGATGTCTTCAGTAGGGCATTGTGGTCCACGGAGCCAGACTCAACTTAATTCCAGGGAACCCCCTGAACTGCATAAAATACAGGTGCAGAGGTCTCAGCACCAACTGCTTTATGTTTTATGTCACAAATTTATCTCAATGCCCTCCCCCTCTCCCTTTTTCAGTCCCTGTGACTTGATGCTCTTGTCAGTTACCTTGTGGCTGCTTCTCCAAAGCCAGCTCTGCTAATGATACTGAAGCCAGAAAGACCCACTTTTGCAGTCCAGGCATCAGCTTCTGCTTGGTTTTGGTGGCACCTTGTAATAACATGGGTGCTTGTGACTTGTGAAGGCTGAAGGGGAGCAAGGACTTTTGTTCTGCTCAATGCGTAGGCAATGCTGTGGTGTGATGCTTTGTGTTGTGTCTTAGTGTACAGTGATACAAGAAACCATTAAACACTGCCATTACGTTAACCTTGTATTTTACTTAGTCCTGACTGGCTTGTTTTGCCACCCGGTACTGCAAATGCCCCATCATACCCCTGTCCACCTCCCCCTCTCAAGCTCCAAATCAATGTCCATGGACAAAATGGGGCATTGGGGTGGAGGTGGAAAGGGCTCCTGGGGCAGGACCCTGCTGCCCAGTCAGCTCTGCCTTCTGCAGCACCTCCTCTCCCAGTCTTGTGTCCAGGCTGCCCAGCTGCTCCTTCTCCTCTCTCCTTCCTCTCCAGCCCCAGTCTGGGGCACTGAGAAGAATGGCAGTCAAAGCATGGTTTAGTTTTTTTTTCCCAGATGTTAGATGTGATCAGTGCTGTTTCAATCTTTTCTGCCTCATTTCAAGATGAACTTCTCAGCAACTTCAACTGAACTCCCTGAAGGCTCATTGTGAGAATGTAAATTCAGCAGCATTTGCTCTAGGGAGCATGCATCTTTGGGAAATGTAAAATAAGCACGCAGTCATGCTGCCCTGCAAAGTAAACTTCCCAGGCTGCAGTCAAAACTTTAATTTCAAGCACTGCATTTTTTTTTTTTTTGGCCAAATTGCAGGTGAACTGAGTCTACCATCTCCACAAAAAATGACACAGAGTAGATCTATTGAAGCCTGAAAGCTTTTTATTTTCTACATATTTAAAGTTTAAAAAAAGATTCCCTAGAGGAAATTGCATATGATGTCAGCAGAAGAGTGGCCATATACTGAACTTGGTGAAGCTCTGCTGATGAAAGGATCTGGCCCAACTGCATGTTTAGCAGAAAGAAACCCTCATCGAACCCTACCTAGGAAAAAATAAGTACAACAACCTCCCCTTCTGTTTTGCTCTTGCAATTCTGACTCCAGGTTTAATTTTCTCTCCCTCATTAGCTATGCTCTAGAAAGCATGAAGCTTGTAACCACATCTTTGTTAACAGCTCAGTGAAAATAATCAAATCATCTGTTTTATTCCGCACTTGCCTTCTCCTACTAGCATTTCCTTATAAATGAGATGAGGTGAATAAGACACTAAGCAGTAAGCACTGGACATTCATGACAATTTGTCAGAAATGGTCTCATTTGCCTACCCTACTTCCTACAGCACTTATTCACAGAAAGGCAATGTGGTTGCTACCAGCGCAGATGTGTTCACAATCTGTAGGAGTCTGGCCAGATGCACCGGCAGTCTTAGAGAGCTCCATCCAACAGATCATTGCCTGTGTTGAGGAGTGGAGAAGAGCATAGTTTTAGACAGTGTTTGTCTCTCTCTCTCCAGACCAAAATATTTATGCCAGCCATCGCTTCTCTCCTCCTTCTTCCCCTTTCCCTGAAGTTATTTATCATAACTTGCAAATAAAAATACCGAAAGCCAAATGATCTCTGTGAATTGCTTGATCTGCAAAGGGATCTGCAGTGTGGCTGCTACAGAATACAGGTAAACACTTTCTTTACCTGTTGTAATGACACATTAGGGAGGAAAATTGCATACATTGATTCCTGATTTCCCAGAGTATAACTTCAGTCTTTATTGCCACCATGTTAGGCAACAGAATAGGGCTGTCTGCAATATCAAATGTGGCAAGTCAGTTTTCCCTCTGAAAAGCAGATGGACTATGCAATATTTAGCCACCATTCCACAATTACCCAGTGACTGACCCCAGACCTGGATGACCAGTTCCTCAGTCACCTGCATAGATATACATCTTGAATTTCTATTGCAAGAAATGTTTTTGTTTGTTCCGAAGAGTCAGGTTGGTACAGTTGTGTGCCTATTGCATATCACTTTTTAGAGAGCTTTGATGTGTTGTCAATGGTCAATACTGAAATTATGCTGAACTGTGTGGTTTAGCATTTATCATATGCATAAGTCAGTCGCCATGGTTATGTTTACAGAGTTGATGGCTTTAGGGGTATATGTAACTTTTGTATGTGACCAAGGGGTGCAATGTTAGTAATGAGTTCTTCCAATGGAGAGTATGCCAGAGGAGTCTTGATAAATTTCTTAGTTCCTAAGTACTGATCATGAGCTCAAGGACCAACCTTTTGTCTTAATTATAACTTCTCTACATTAGAAATATTTACTGAAGCCAAATAAGTTGCCTCAAGTTTATATCAATGGAAATAAAATTGGAATATTGAGCATGGTACTGAGTCTTTCTCATCACATTATGTGGATACATAATGTAATGAATTTTTGGGTTGAATTATTTTGCCAAGCTGTGTATGCAGTCTTGGTCCAGCGAGGCTCACTGTGGGGAAGAATGTGCTGACTTAAATGCCAGCTACATCAACTAGTGCTGAGGTTGTACCTGCTGTCCCTGACTGAGGTGGAGTAGCAGCACCCATGAAATACATTACACTAGCTCAGGAGAGGAGCTACATCTGTGTTAAGTTTCCAATGCTTGTCAGTCAGTTTTGTTCCCACACCAGAAAAATGGTACTGAAGCAAGAATCAGGAATTTGGTCTTGGCTTTGTTAGGTAGAAAAGATCAAGTCTGATAATAATCTGTTTTTTGAGGAACATTTAGCAGAGAAACTACAGCAGACATGCATGAAAGGCTACAAGTTGGGAGATATATATTTCTAATTGTTACAGAGGAAGTTTAGAGTTGTCAGGGAGAACCAAACCTGCTTCCAATGGCAGGCTTACAGGTCATTTAAAATATTTCATAGTTATTTTAGGCCTCAGCAACAAAGATAAATCTGTTTTTTTTAGGAGTACATTTAGTATATCATATTTGCAATAAAATTTGCTCTCTCAAAAGAGTTGTACCTCATGACTGGCAGCCTCTATGACTGTAGGTTAGGGAGCTGCCTGCCATTATTCATCAGATGAAAGGTGTGGAAGTTGCTTATCCAAGGAGATAAAACTCTATTCCCTTTCACACAGAGCAGAGGGAGATCTAGAAAACCATGACAGAGTGACTGTGAAGGAACTCAGATCTGTTTCCACCTAGTTAAAAAATATTTCACCTCCTTAATCATTTATAGATTATCTATTTATCCAATTATGCTAACACTGGATTTGTCTGGGCTTTTCATAACCAATCTTCTATTGGTTTCCTTATTTATGTATCCTTAGTTTAAGGCACCTACATTAATGGAGAACCTGTTTCCTAACAAACTATACTTTCACACTGTTTTCCTCTTGTTTGAGTGTTCTCCAAACATGGAATAAATGCCTTGAAAAAGTGTCAGCTATTGCCTTTAGAAAGGTCCTTATGACCCCGGGATAGCTGGTGCATCTTGCTGATGCTGCAGATAGGGTTTTCCATAGGAAGGAAAAGAGAGTTCTCATATACAGGTGTATGGACTTAGGTATCTTCCAAGGGCAGGATCAGTCATCACACAGTGTGACCATAGGTAGTACAACAGGATTCAAAAACTGAACCACAACGTGAATAAAATATATGACCAAACCCTCACATTTTGCGTACAAAAGAAAGTGTTTGTAAGACAAGCAATTTTTCAGGGTGCAATAGCCTCTACTTCTGCATCCTCAGAGTTGTCAGCAGAGGTGCATGTCTGTGCCTGTGCAAGGAATTAGACACGTGGGAGCTCACGTCTCCAAACTGGTCATCCACAGTAAGCGTGTGTTCAGCGGTGTGAATGTGAACAGATGACTTCTGTGCTCAGTTTGCATTCGATTTGTGATGGGATTTCCCCCAGCTCTGGCTTCTAAATGGGAACACAGTGCCTCTCTTGCTGGCTCAGCCTCATAGTCTCTTCAGCTCACCACGCTGAGTCTGATGAGCATCAGGTGCTTCAGAGGGAGATGCATAAAACCTCACAGTTAGCAGAGGTAAGGTATTTATTACATGGGACAGTTTCTTAATCTCAAATAGCTGGAGATTAAACACCAACAGCTAAGGTTGTACCACCTTAGCAATGTGCTGCTTAGCTTTAGCTGTTGTAACTCTGGTTATTTTTGTTAACTTTCTGAGCATCTAAGCCATCTTTCCTGTGACATTAGATGACACTGGTAAGATGTATTGCAACAAAACCCATTGCCTTTTTTCAATGTTGAGATGGTCATGTTCCCTATTCTGCTTTTGCTGTGAGCACCAGGAAGCAAAAGCTTGCTCTTGCTGTCTGTCTACACTGTGGTGGAAAATCTGACTTTTTCTCCCTTTATTCCAGGTAGGAGAAAACTTTCTCTGACAGAGCATTGTGGGTTTCCAATACTTTTTCTGCTGTCACTGCTGAGATCAATGGATGGTGCTAGCACAGAGCTCCATTCTGGAAAGAAGACCTCTCTTTCCTTTCATGGGGAACAATTTTCTGCTCTATTGCTTATTTTTATTAACCACACTTTTAGCTGTGAAGTAACAATAAATTATTAATACAGTACTTTGGATTTTACAAGGAAAATTAACATTATTCATATTTTCTTCCTCAAACAGAAACAGTCCCAGGCACAAAGATGAAATGTGTTTAGTTTCAGTTCACTCCACAAAGCTAATGAAGATGGTAATGAACCTGTACCAGTTTACACCAGGTGCAGTGATTTAGTTCATGTCTTTTTTTTTTTTTTTTTTTACTATTTGCTGGATCATAGCTTGTCCAATTAAAATGGAATGAAGTGGCAAATGCTTTAATAAAATAGGATCATCACTGTACTTTTAGGTAATAAAGAGCATGTATTTCTGGGCATTGATTTAATAAGTTCTCTCTCTCATCTTTCATATGCAGCAGGAGCATGACGTATTTTTGATGGAAATACAACTGTGACCACAGTCTGTATTTGTATCATGTCACCTAGGAGGTGTAATTGTGGATTGGCAGCCCAGCGTGCTGGACACAGTAGAAACATGCAGCAGAAGAAATGCTCCGTGTCTCAGAGAGTTTACAGTCTAGGTGTTGCACAAGAGATGGTAGATAAACAGAAAGGTGGGAGGTTGTGGAAAGCCAGAACAGTGTTGCCAAGCGCCATGGGCAGCCTGGCACACTGCTCTGATCTACCAAGGTCAGCCAGGAACTTCGTTACTGCAGTAGTCACTAATGAAGACGTGGGATTGGAAGGTTTTGTGAATAAGGAGCCTTTGAAACTGGTCCTGGTGGGTAGTTAAAAAAGGTCCTATGGGGATGTGTTATTTGACCTTGCTGCAAGGTCTGTAGGTTAGAAAGGTCTATAGGTATGACATTTTCTTTTTCCAAGTTCTGTCCCTTTTCAAAAACTAAGAACTTTATACTGGGCAGAGTCAGTAGTTGCTGATCGAAACTAAAGTTTATATGAGAAATGCATCTGTACATTTAAACACAATTTTGAATTCTGATACTTACATACCAAAAAGAACAGCACTGAAACTAGAAATGCGACAAAAAGTTTGGCAAAAACTTCACAAAAGATTAGTTTATCCATTAAAATCTGAAACTGTAGTAAAACTTAAATTAAAAAAAATCACCATTTCTGCATTTTTTATTGTTCTACTACTGAAAATTGGCAGTGGTAATTCACTTCTGTCATTTCTCAGTTTTTAACCTCTTGGGCCTTGTTAATGGATTTTGGTCTAAGCAAAAGGAATCAAAGTAGATGTACATTAAGTTGCAACAGGCGTTTCAGCACAGTGATCGTACGTCAGTTGTCTGTTGAAAGGGTAAATCATTCTTGCCCTCCTTGCCTTCGCTCCCTCTTTTGGTGTGGGATACTCGCTGTCCGAGTGGCTTGCATGTGTTCTCAGTGCTACTGCTTTGCACAAGATTGATGATTTTCACCTTGGACCCCAGGGTTAGACTGTCTCCCTGCCTGCTGTACTCATAGCTAATGTATAGGAAAAAACACTGCCGAAGGGCCAGTGAGTAAAACTTTCAAGGGCACCGCAGTACTCCAAGTCTGTAAGTCCTATTTTTGGAAGCACCTCTGGCCCTTTGGAGTTTATCAGCTGGGCTGTGATCACAATGTAGGTACTCACACCTGCCCTCACTATATCTGAAGCCAGGCAGTGGCAGCAAGGGCACCAGCAATGCATGCAGAACGAAGCTCTGGGGGTCAGTAGGGTGGATACACCGATGTGAAGGTTGTATGAAGGGGTCCTCGGCCATTGGCATCCTCATCCCTCACACGCAGACTACTTCAGAGGTGGGTTGCAGTGAAGCCAGACTTCTCTGGTGCCTGTGTCACTACTGAGAACATCCCTTGAAGAGACATGCCAGCTTATAGTCAAGATTGCAGTAGAAAATAAAATCAAACAGATTCGTTTTTAAAATATATTCCACAAACTTGCTCCAACCCTTCCTCTTTGACCCTCCATGTTCAATTCACTTGAGTGGTACCGCTTTTTGGTCCTATCATAATATTTCCAGGGTGTTTTTTTCTTTTTTTTCCCCTGTAGTTTCTGCTCATGGGACTCATTATTTCACTGACAAGCCATTTCCTCTCAAAAATGTAAGTGAATCTTCCCTGTTTCTCATGAGCCGCGTAGGGATGCCAGGTCCTGGGGTCAGTGCTGCACAGGTATGGGCTAGCAGGATGGCCCCACGCTGGTTGCTGTGCAGTGGCTGTAGCTCCACCATAAAACCAACTCCAGGCTCAGAGGTGATTAAGAAATGAGAAGGCCTGTTTCTACATCAGAGCGCCAAATGCTGCTAATGTAAAATGAAAGTAGAAGTGAAAAGAAACAAGCCATGTAAGTATGGGAATATAGTTAATTTATTATGGCAGGTCTATAGCTTGGCTCTAATCCCTCGTTTGGAAATCAAAACCAGACTGCTGGAACTCACCTGCCAGACTCAATCTGTTTCATAATTACCTGTGGGTTGCTATTTTTGTTTACCTTAATAGCACAGTAAATACTGCTTCTGCCTTTGTTTATGACCTATTTAAGTGATGCGAATATCTTGAAGAAATTCCGTTTTTAATAGTGCCCCAGTGACTACCTTCTTTCACCTCCCAAAATAGAAGCCAATGGATCAGGCCTCCAGCATGAGCTATATTAGAGGGGAAAGAGATTTTAGTACACTGCCAAGCCTGATGTTTATAATGATCTTCAATTTTTAGTTGCTGCAAGTGATTAGAAAACATGGGGGATTTTCTTTTAAGTACCAAGGCCATTTCTGTAAGGAAAGGTCCAGCAGCCAGAGGAATTACTAGTAAAAGCTTGAAATCTGATTATCATTGCCCCTTTCTAGATGGCTGAGGTTGGAGAAGGGACAAAGGGCTTTTCCCCTCACTGGAAATCCTGCAAAAAGGAGATGCATGAGGTAGGAGCAAACTAATTCATACACAGGTAGAAGTGTCTGGGTTGGACCCCCTGTATGTATGTGCTTAACGGTTAGAATTGGCTCCATCTTGTCCCATTATATACTGTGAATCCCAGGATGATTTTATCACTTGTTGGAGCAAGAAATTAATTCCTCTCCTTGGCTCAGAGCTGTGTCTCACAGTACTTCAGTGTGTAGGTAGTAACATAGTAGAGAGAAATACACTGCTTTGCCCAGCACTTGGTTGCAGGTGATGCTCACATCCTCCTGCTCTCTTTTTTCACTTGAGAGCCAACATGATTTTCGTGTGTTAAAGAGGCTTGCTTTTGTGACCAAGGAGATCTACAGGGTCACACAATTGCCCCAAACTGACCTCTAACAATGATGTGGTGAAATGAACTCGTCTCAAGAGAGGAAAGGGGACTTCTGAGAGCTTTGGGCTACAGGTGACTTGAGAAAAATCCAGGTTATGGCAACTAAAAAAAAAGAAGCATTTATGTGCAAGGAACATTGTGAAACTTCTCATCATAGCTGCTTTTGTATCTGTGTTGGATGAGGTAATTATGAGCTTAGCCCAAAACACTTTGCATGCTAAAATAGCTCTTTTCCCTTTGGAAAATCTTACTGAAATGCTACCATCTGTAAACAAAGTAAAATAACCCAAATTGCAGCTCTGAGAGCCTATTATCTTGGCATTTGGTCACTTCAGGTCACACAAAGATCTACGTTACGTCTTAGTTAAGGTGATTTAACTATCACTATAGTCTGAGTGGCTTCCAAGTAAAGCAATACTAATAAGCTAATAATAAGGTTTTATAGAGTCTTTACCGTTTCTCCATTTTGGGTGGTGGTGGTGTCAAAACAGACATTTTGCCGAGAGAATCCGAAAGCTGGAATGATTTCTTTTGTCCTATTTAACAGTTGTGCTTTCTGAAGGTGGACTTTTCATGAGTTTTACTTTGCAAAATACTTAGCAGTTGCTGTTTATGAAAATAAGAGGGAGCTGGAGAGCCCTTAATGTTTTGTAATAGCAGGACACTTCTCTGAGTGGATAAATTAAGTCTGAGTTTCAGAGTCTGATTTTGAAATCATTACCTTTACACTTTCGTATACTTTTAAATGAGTCATGCCTGAAGAGCAGTTAACATCTCATGGTACTTTGATAATGTACAAAACCCCCAGTTTCAGTTCAGTGCCTAACTGGTGTATTTTTCTCATAAAGAAACAAAATCACACTTGGAAACTGCAATGTCCATCTCTACACGCAGAAAGTAATAGGAATTTCCACCACTTTTAACTGCAATGAAGGATTATTTAAAGCCAAAGGGAAAACTTTACAGTCTAATATTTTAATGGGTTGTACCAATTCATGTTTTATGAAATCTGATCATCTTGTTCTATGTTTTTAACTTTATAGCTAAACTCCTTTAATTTGGACTTTGGAATCAGCAAGGATATAATCAATTTTATTAGTTTCTCAATTTCAAAAAGCTTGTAAAGATTTTATTTGAACCTGCAATTGAAAATGATCATTGACTTTTTTCCTTCCATCTAAAACAAATTCAAGAATGCCATCATTAATATGTGAAATTTTACAGAGGAGGGATAGTTGAAAACATATGAAATGTAGCACTTGTAGACAACTGGTATCCTTTCTCGAAGTCTTATCTGGCAGGCTATCAGAACTGAATGTTATAAAATGCTATTTTATTTATGAATCTGTTAGGAATCGTGACTCCTATAACCGATCTAGTAAGAAAAAAGAACAATTAAAATACAAGCTTGTTATTTACTGCTGATGGAAAGATTGACGTCAATAAAATGGGAAAAACTGTAGGGAAATATATATATGCATAATCAAAATTCATTAAAAATAAAGTCAATTTCCTTCAATCCTAATTATCTTCACTATGTCTCTTACCTCTGGCAGATTTTCTTAGTGTTGGAAGCTGTAACAATCGAGATTTTCACTTCTTAAGAGGAGTGATAAATCTGAAATCAACAACTGTTAGTATGATTGGTAGGTTGCTGGAAGAAAATGCTTTTTGTGCAGCATCTTGTCCAAGATTCAATCAGGCTTCAAACCAAAGCATTCCAGTCAGACAGTTCTCATGGATTTTCAGTAATGAGCAAGATGGGGTGGGTGGGGAAATATTTACCAGTGTCTCTAAGGCTCTTGAACTTCATGTTCCTTTGCATAGTTGATTTAATAATCTCAATTATTACAGTTGGGATTTTCAGTAGATGGCTTCTTTGCCCATATATAGTCCATGCAACATGTGGCAAGGCACAGTTTGAAGTGGCAAGCTCTGCTTTTCCCACTTGATTACTTGTGTCAAGTTACAGATGGATGAAAGATGAACAAACTCTCCTTAAACTGTTCATGATGAGGGGACAGGCTTTGAAAAGGTTCAGTCATTCTAGCTCCAATGACTTCAGGCCTTAGGGAGTATGGATGTGTGCATAGACACACAAGCTAGTGACCAAGGGCACAGAAGGATGCTTCAGCTCCCATGGTGTGAAAATTAACCTTGGGCACATTTCAGGAAGATATGGTTTGAGTTAACAATAATGAAGAAAGAGTAATGAATGTCCATGAATCTTTCTATGACTAACTGTAAATTTATTGTCATTCTCCATGGCTTGACATTGAAATAAATGTAATCAAAGAACATTTTCTTTTCAGCTAATATTCAGTAGTTCATCTTAATTTGGATATGCCCATTTTGACATTTGATTTTAGGCTCATATTCTAAATGAGAAAACAAAATAAAACCCCAACAAACTAAGAGATCAACCCAGATGAGACAGGGTGGTTAATTTCAACGTGTATTTTTGCCAGCGTGGTGCTGATCATTTCCACAGAGCCACGCTTCCCTCCTTCTGTTAACAATCAGGACTCGGTGTCTGCCCTAGACCCTTCACTCATTTTCTGGCCAGGTAATATATGATTATATACCCTCCTGTTGCATGGGTCATAGTCTTCTAAAACAATGGTTGCATATTTTTGTGATGAAGCAGCAAAATTTACACAGAAATGTGCAAAACAACAGCAGCTCCTACATCCCGGGGAGAAAAAGGCACATTGCTAGAGAACAGCATGGAAAAGAAGGATGAAACCTGTCAACCTTTACATTTGTTATCCATATTCACATATCCATAGCCACAAATTCTTCATCAGTTCATCTCTTGCCATTTAATTTATCTACTCACACTCTAGGAAATGTGTTGCTACTGAGCACTATGCAAAAATCACTGCTATCAACCATTAGTTAAAACAATTCTGTTGAAAAATCTTCCCATAAGACTGAAAATTTATGTCGTACAAGTCTGTGGCAACAGAAAGTGAATATTAACTATTTTTCTTTTCTTTTCTTTGGCTAGTACTGAATGTTCTTTTTAAATGCCTGAAGTGTCTAAAGCACAGCATTAAAAGAACAGCTGTTTTATAAAGTATTTAATTGTATTCTTACCTCTTTGACTAGTATTACATTAAAAATATTTATTTATGGAAGGCTGTACAATATGAATATTCAAATATATAACAGCTTATCTTCTAGTAGAAAGGTCAGCCCAGCTGAAAAGGCTCCAGGAAAGAGCAACCGATGTACGGGAAACTGATTTACATCCACTAAGGGGCTGGTAACTTTGCATATTGATTGTATTAAAATCATAAACCATGGTGTAAAATGAGAGTAATTCAGTTTAAGAGAGGAGAGCTGGTTTAGATTTACATGAGGATTAAACGCCAGTATGCATCTAGCAACCTATGAATATTGTCATTGCAACAGTTTCCTACTAATTCTGTGTTAAATATCTGTTTCAAATGCAGTATGTATTTTAAAATGTAAAATGCAGTCATTTCATGCATTTTAAGTCTGGCATGTGACAATGCCTTGGTGAATCAGAGCTTAGTTCTTTTGTCTTCTTTACATATATTCTAGTTTATTATATTTGGGTCTTGGAGAAATGTTCAACCAACATGATTTTAGGAGAAAAAATTGCATGGAAATTTTTGTGAAGACACCTGTTTATTTATTTCTCCTTTTCAACAGGGGAAAAAATCCTGTATATTTTGAAGGCTTGTGCTTTGAGATATAAGGAGCTCACCTGAATGACAAAGCACCTCTTATGCCCAGGAGAGCAGGGGGGAGGGGAGAGGCTGGGACTTCCAAAGCCCTGCGGCTTTTCACTGCTCTCAGGGAGCAGGAGACCTGTCGGAACCCAGAAGGGTCGGAGCACATGTGGAGATCTCTAGCACCCTGCATCAAGGAAGCAGGATTAGCCCCACAATGCCATTTCTGCCATTCTCCATCATGTACTAAGCATTGGTGAGAAAAAGGGGAGCTAAAAGCCATAGCAAACTTCATCTCTGGCTTTACATCCTGTACAAACATTTCATTTAGCCTGTATTTTGGCTCTATAAAATAAACAAATCTGTACTGCAGAAATGTCAGTTAAATAACTTTTAATGCTTTTAGTGGACTTAGCATGGAAGACACTGGATTTGTATTGATTTACACCAGCTGATGAGCTCGCACAATGTATATTCTCTGGAGTTTTATGAGATAATTACTGAATAATTCAAAATTGCAGTGCTTTGTATGGTGGTTGTGCCTCACAGAGGGAATGACTGCCATCACTGTGTTGAGAGAGATGTTTCGAAGGCTCTTTACTTTGATTGCAAAATCCTGAAATGGTCCTTGGAAGAAATCCAAGCAAATCCAAAGTGCGGCAACTTCTGGTCAGATTCCCACCCAATTCCAGTATTTCAGATCTGAAAGCTTTCAACATTTTTATGTGTCAAGGCAATTAATATTCCCTCATCAGCTCTTCAAGATGACATATGTAATGTCATCAGCATCAGGCATCCTCCTCCTCTCAGTTGCTGCTTTTCTCTTTAACTTTTCCAGTGCAGGCAACAGTCCACGTGCTGAACTCTACTTGGGATAGTAAAAGCCTTGCCTTGTTTAGATGGCTTGTTCCTTCTTTTTCCTAGCAGGATGAATGGAGAATTTTGGACAGAGCATATCCCTGGCCTTAGGCTGACCCCACCAAGGGACCGGCTGTAAGACACTCCAGTATTGCCGTGAGCAGATTTTGATACACCACTGAGCATCCCTGGAATTCTGTCTTCGCCCTCAGAATTCATGCTCTGGCATAAATAATTTCTGACAGCAATCGTAATGCAAGTATAATGATGGCAAGAGATGCCAGTGTGACAGATCTGGAGAGCTGCAGCCTGTGAGCCTCGTTCTTCTCTTTCATGAGGACACAAAGCAGGAATTTGATCCCATCCCTATCTGCAACATCTGCATACACAGACTTCTCCCCGAGCTGGAGAGATCTGCTCTGGAGCCAGCCAGATAGTTTTCAAGCAGGGTAAATATAGCCTTTGGAGGAAGTTTTCCTGTGTAGGGAAGCCAAGGTTGCCTCTTTACAACTGGTTTCCACAGTTCAAACACCAGTTTTCTCTGTTACATAAATTATTTTACTAGAACACTTTAATATCCAGTAATATTTTATTAAGTGAATCATGCAGCTGACAGAAGGTTTTTGTGCTAAAGAAGTATACAGCTGTAAGGTTGAAGGGAATATCAACGGGTGATGTTTTCTGAAGCTCTCCTGTCTGGATTATTTCTGCTATCCTTCCAAAATTGGGCACAGGATTTAAGATGCAGCCTTGTCAATTCTGAGAAGGGCTGAATAAATACCCAGTTTCTTTTATGGAGCAATCCTCTTAATATAGCCCGGAATGAGAATTGTTTTTTTCTGCAAAACACCACGCTTGACTCATCATGAGTGTGAGATCTGCAGTAATTCTGAGATCTTTCCTGCTGAACTGTTGCCCAACCACAAATTTTCTCCACTTCATATCTGCATTTCAGTTCTTCCGAACTGGAATTTATCTCACCTTACAAAAGCCACTCAAAAGCTAAGCATTTTGTCTAGGCAGTTCCCTGGGCTTCATCTAGTTGCAATGCAGAGACACAGGCGTCTCTAGAGGGCAATTCACCCCAACTGTCCGAGATGCCTGGATTTCACATGAACTATTGCAACTTGTCTTTCACGAATTTCATCCTGGTTGGACTATTTCTTCTTCCAAGATCAGATTGAGTTCTGAGCTTGTAGCCCAAGTGCTTGCCAACCTTTTCACCTTAGTATCATACATGTAGATATGAACATCCTATTTATAGTACCTGTCTTTAAGTGGTCCCCTTTATTGATAGGTATGCTTAGAGTAGGGTTTCCAACTAGCTGTATAAGATCTTATGGGTGCTTTACCTAAACTCTACTTCCCTAATTTGTTTATAAGAAGTAGTGCCTGTGTCAGGACATCTTTCAGGGACTATTTCTGCAATCCCTATATCCAGGAGGCTGGCAATCATATCTGAAAAGGAAATTTCTTGGGCTTGAGATGATTTCTTTTTGATAACACCTACAGACTTCTCCTTTTAATATCTTAATTATTTTCTCTATGTATTTAAATTATTTTAAATAATGACTGAAAATTAGACTCCCTGGTCTTCTAACTCCTGCTTTTAAAATATGGTGAGATTGACTTTTCTGAGATTCATACAGTCATTCATGAATCTTCAGAAATAATCACAACTGATTCACGACTGGTTGACTGGTTCATGACTTAGCTCTAGCTAAGTTCTTAGCAGTGAATTTGATCGTATACAACTTCTTTCATTTTTTAAACATATTTTTCCTCTTTTGATCTCTCATTTTCTTTAAAAAATATAAGAATCTGATTAATTATGTGATTAATGCTGATGTAATTAAAAATGTTTGAAAACAGTGAAACAGCTAACAGTTCTTCTGTCTTCTCTGTGGAATTTTCTTCTTAGTAAGGAGTGAATCTCTGTCTTCCTCTGATTTCTAATGTGTAGCTGGACTTTGTTCTTTCTTGTATGTTCTTGCCGTAGCTTTTCTAGTTTTAGCCATGTGCTTTTTGTTCCCATCCTTAGCTGCTTTTCCTGGAACTCAGTTTTTATGGTTCCTTTTCAAGTTTCACATCCTTAAGGAGTTCCTAATGGAGCCATATCAGCCTTTCACTCTACTTTTGAACTCTCTCCCCTTTCAGCTTGTCTCATTCAGAAACTCCTCCTCTCTTGTCTTTGTTTTCCTGTTCCTTCTCCTGAAAAAGTCTGCCAGTTCCTTAAGTTTTTGTGTAACCCATGATGCCTATTGTGCTATTGTCCCTATTAAAGAAAACTCCATGATTTCTGATCTGATCTTCTCAGCCATAACCTAAAATAACCTCTTCTTTTCTGCCACCTTTTGCTTTCTGAAGTAATGAATTGTCCTCCAAGTATGCTGCAAATATACATCGCCGTCCCAACTGACAGTCAAATAAAGTCACTGATCTTCAGCAGATCCTGCTCTTTGAATGCTTCAGAAGTTTGCCATCAGAAAGTATCATTCACCTCTTCCTTCTTACTATGTATTTATAATATGTTGCAGTGTTGACATCCCCCTTTTCTGTTGCCCTTTTTTTCACCAAGAAATAAAGGAGACATTCAGATCTGTTTCTTGCCTTCTCCTGGATTTCAGAGCAAATATAATTGCTTGTTGTTTGTGTACAAAGAAATTTCCCTCATTTTTAGATCTTTTTTTACCCCTGAAGCTTCTGTACCAGTATTCAGATCCTGCAGTCTAGATGTGATGCATCTTTGCAATGCCATTTTCTGTTAGAAAGCTTCAAGGGGTCACTTAATTTTATTCTTCTCAAGGAGCATCCTGCAAACGCAAAACACTTCTGGAACCAACCTTTAATTTCTTTGGGAACTACTCAGTTCACTATATAAGAAACACAGAGCTGCCACTTTATCCAGGACGAAGACAATGTATGCCTCTATTTTTATAAAGCATAACTTCTGTTCCCTACATTTTTTCTGATCCACATCTTTTCCCTCCTCTATCCCACTACACATAGCATGTACTCAGTGCTAGCAGTTTCTTTACATTACTCTAGAGCTAGTCGCGTGCTGCCTACAGCAGGAATTAGGGCAAATTTAAAATTGAATGTAAAATTTTATAAGCACTACAGAAACTCAAGGATATTTTATTATAAAACTTATTTTTCTGGTTTTATTTCAGTGATAGTATAGGATGTCCCACTGCTAATTTTCCTTCCATAACTTTCATTATGGTTTCTATCCTCATGTACACTGAATTATTATTACAAGATACAAAATCTCCACATTATACACAATATTTTAAACTCCAACAAACCTTACTGTGGAATACTGTATGCTTTGTAAAACCTTTTTTTGCCTGTTGCTAAGGGTAGATGATGCGCAATGGTGAACGGTTGTAAAATAAGTTAGTTTTACATACACATTTCTGCAGAAATAAATCAATCACTAGAGAGTCATTCTCTTGGAAACCAAACAGTGCGGGTGAGTAAAGAGGTTTGGGAGTAGGGATAATCAGCCATGGCTACATCTGCACAGCAAGGACCAACAATAGCCTATCCCAGAGCATTGCATAATACAACAAAAGTCTCCCCTTTAACCTTGAATCTGTCTTTGTTTGAGTGAAGTCCATATTTAGTTCATTGCTCCCAAACACACAAGTGTTAGTTTATGAAAAAAAAGAAAAAAAGGTCAAGCTGAGTCCAGCTGACCCCTTTCTTGTTTCCCCTCACACTCAACTTTATTTTGAAAAAAAGTTCAGCATGTTACACACAAGTCATATGTGAAAGAAATCTGGACATGAGCAGATAAGGGATGCAGCATGGTCTTCGCTGCCATTTAATCTTCCATTGTGCTTCCCATGAGACCAGACCTCAGCTACAATGCAATAATTAAATAAAGAATTATGAAATACCCTGTGCCTCTGCTGGAATACTCCCTCTCTCCTCTAGGCTACTCCTGTGAATATTGGTCAGACAACACTGAATATCCATGAGAAACTTTGCCAGCACTTCTGACATTGGAGCTGAGATTTCGTTTTCTGCTGTGCTACACAATTTGTTTTCTAACTATGACTCTCTTGTCCTGTTCTTTTCTCTATCTTTGTGCCTTTTTCCAGGGATGCAAAGGGAATGGAGACTAGGGAGCTTCTTGAAGTAGTGCACCCCTCTTTGCTAGCTGCCATGGTTTATGTCACCGATTCCCATCTGTCCTGTCTTCACAGAATGTGTCCACAGGGCTGAAGGAGGCTTGAGTTGTCTTGTGCTCTTGTTACGGCAAGTTGGGTAGACCATTACGTAGTCAACTGTTCCTCCTGATGCAGAGCAGATGTTAAGGCTGCTTTATTTCTTGCCTCATTAAAATATTTTGTAGACTCTAGTCACATCTTCTCATCTCATGTTTTGTGCTGGACCCAGAGATCTTGTCCTAGCTCTCAAAAGGGATTTCTACATTTATGCCAAAGGGCAGCAACCCTGTGTCATACTGAGCATCTTTGACCTCTACTAAAACCAAACCAAGCCAGGCTGTGAATGAGAAATATCTCAGAAGAAAATGAAAGCTGTTTTGTATTGGTTTGGTTTTTTATTATGGCTATTATCACCATAGTAAAAGAGAAGGCAACATCCATTGGGACTTTCTTTGTATATAAAGTGAATTAACAAACAAGGTAAATATACTGACCTGTGGTGAATACAATGATGACACATAATGGAAATTTATCAAGCTCTGGAAGTTCAGCCTGTATCAATTCTTAGCACCAATGGTAGCTTTGAGGTCCAATAGATGCAATATCCTGTATGTAGGCATCCAGTAGGATATAGGGATATAGGATAATTGTTCTTATATAGGATATGACATCCTTTGGGTGGATCATATATGCCTATGTATTTAAATCCTCTTTCCTGATTTAAGAAGAGAAGATTGCTTTGTCTGTGGTATCCAGAATGCAGCAGTCCAGGACATTAAAACACAACAGAGGGAACAGACCCCTGAAAGCCACAGAATTATTGAATGTTTTCACTACGCCTGGTACAGAAAGTAACGCTTACTTAATTTTCCTGCTAGAAAAAATTACAAATCTTCTTTGAAATAATTCAGAGAGCCACAAAAGTTTGAAATAGAGGCTGCTTCATTTAGTACTATTTTTATTTGATTAAACTTTATTTTAACTAGAAACTTTGCATTTCTAAAAATAAATAAGAGGACCTAGAAGCCCTTTTTTTTTTTTTTTTTCAAATATACTCTCTCCTTTCTTTGCCAAATCACATATAACAGCTGCAGACTTTATAACATTATATAAATGTTCAGACTGGCTATAAAAGATTAAATATAAAATTCCAGTGCATAAAACAACCGGTATAAAGAACAACAAAACTGAATTGACTAAAGGCTGTTCATTTAATCTACCGTTGTTAATTGAAACCTTCATCAGGGAACAGAAAGAATCTGTTTTCCTTGCAAGGTGCTGTGGTGGTGGTAGTAGTTCTGGAGAAAAAGTACAATACGAGCATAATTCCCTCTGGAGATATCTGGCTTGAGAAGAAGACAAAACTATAATTTTACTTTAGCTCATGGCTCCCCCTTAAGTAGGTTGGGAGTTAGGGAATTCTGTAAGAAAAGAAAACCTGGAGAACATTTACTGTTTTGTTCCAGCTCTGCAGTCCCACCGGACTCAGCTCTGTGCCAACATCATAACAGATAAGACAGTGGAAAGAGAGAGCCAAGAGTGAATAAGCTCACAGCTTGGGGATAGTGCACTAAAGAAGATACGTTTTGCAACACACACTGCTCTGCCCTTTTTGCATCTATGCTACATTTAACAGCACATGATCTGTTTTCAAGATAGTTTCCTTCTGGAAGTTGTTCTCGCAGCCTGGTCCTGGGAGGTGTTAAGTGCCTTGAACTTCCACTGACGTCAGCAGGGGCCGAGGACGCGGCACCTGGGATGGGGCCCGCTGCCCTCCCCGGTCACCATCCCAGCTGCTCCAATGACATCTAGACACTTGCAGGAGCTGGCCCGTGCTTTACACCCATCGTACCTGCCTCTAAATGTTGGTGCTCTCTGCTTGCTTTGCAAGCACTTCCGTACCGCAGCCGCCGAGTCCTGCAAATGTTATTTATCTGTGGCTCCAGCAAATGCTATTTATCTGTGGCTCCCATTAAAATCCAGAGAGTCTACCACCTGTGGCATTTAAATGCAGTTGCTGGGCTTGCTGGAGTCTCCCATGCACAAACCATTGCATGTGCCATCCGTGCTGTCCATCTGGTACATCAAGGGCATGAAATGGACTTTTTATGCTGCCTGTACCAATTGCTAAAGTAACTGAAGGACAATGGCATTCATTGACATAGCATGACGTGAATGCTTCCTTCATGCCTTGCTGCCTGCTCTCCCTTCAGCATCACCATGTTCCTTGTTTGTCCTCCATCCCCAAGCCCTGTGCTTAGGGCTTCAAGCCCTAAGCTGCTTGAAACCATGAAAGAGTGGAGGTGGCATTGTTAACACCTGTTGGGAAGGTGAAAAGCAGTTCCTCCATGAGAAGGTCCAAATAGGCAGAGGTGCCTCCAAGGGAAGGAACAAATTTCCAGCATCTTCTGGAAAAGTTAAAATTTTGCTGCATAGCCAAGGCCTTATTTGCATTTCTTTTACATAACAGTCTGAAAATTTTCTTGTTCTAGTACGATTTTATTGATAGCACATCTGAATGTAACTTTTCAAAAGGCCTGGGCAAGAGACTGTGCAGCAGGGTGAGGGACTCTCAGAAAAGACACAGAGCAGAAGGAGGAGGGGAGGGAAAAAGGCACGGGAAGATGCTCCCTTTAGCGGAGAGGAGTGAGTGTGTGTGTCACTGTGCTACAGGCTCCAATTGCATTGCTCAGGTGCTGCCAAAGTGTCAGAGGGGAGAAGAGGTGATGTGAGGCTGAGTCCAGAGGAGTCCTGTTCAGGAGCCGTGGCATGAACCTCCCTGCGCAACAAGTATAGGGGGACTTTTAGTCTCTGGTGAAACTATTGCCGTCTGTTCTTATTCCTGACTGGTTGTGTTGAGCTACATCCCTGTCTGAAAAGCTGCTAAACCCTCAGCAGTCCAGTAATGGCAGGAAATGGAACTGCTCTGTTTTCTTGGTCCTTGCTTGTGTCTCTTGTCTGGTGATTTCAGCTAGCCTCAGTAGTAAAAGTCATGGAAATTGCATGTCCCTGAATGCCTCCAAGCTTGGACACTGAGCTGGAAGTGGTACAACAAGGAAGGTATAATCATGACTTCCTCAGTAGCCAGTCCTAGCTACAGGAGAAGGAAAGGCTCAGAGCCCTTGCCACAGCATCCTGAAAGATGAGAGTTTTTTCAACTGTTAATTATTCAGCTTTTCCAAACTAGTGTTATGCTTCTCTTCTTTGGCTTGCTCTCCCAAGAAAGCCTTGTTTGTTTAAAAATATTGCTTATGAGTGGGGAAGCATTGCTCTTTGTCAAGTATCCAGATGGTGCACTTTAGGTCATGTCGACCAGATGCAGAGATTCCAGGACTAGCAAAGACCCGAGCAGTGAATCCACATGTTCCAGCCCATCGGCTGAATGGGGACTTATAAGCTGGAGTCTGGAAGTAGTTTAATCATGTTCACTTGAGGCTGCATTTGAGCTATTTAATCTCTCTGCTAGACCTGCATTGCTTGGGCACAGTACTGCGCAAGTGGGAGTATGCTGCACCTGGAGCAAAAATAGTTTATGTCTGGTCAGGTTGTGTGTCTCTTCACTACCCACCTTCCCACTCATGATTCTGGCATCAGCATGAATAGAATAAGTTGGGTCTACCTACTTCTGCTACTGCCTTCAATTTCCTAGGTTTCTGGGGATGCAGCTGGATCTATAGATATTAAAGACATTAGCGGATACCCTGGTTATTGATTACAGGCTTTTTGTGTGTGTGTGTATGTGACAGCAGTCCTACAGAAGTCTTTATGTCTCTTCTACACCCCACTTCTCCCCTTTCTTCTCTACTCAATGTTTAGCACCTTCCTTCATCTCACATTCTAACTCTTTCCACCTTTCCCTTCAAATGCTCTTTCCTTCTCCCCTCCCTCCCAAATAAATAAGTTTTGACACTGACAATGCAGGTGCTTGCACCTGGGCTTCTTTTGTAGTTAATGGAAGGAAACTGGCACTTTTAGCGTGTGTTTTATCACACCTAGGTTTAGCTGTTTGCATTAGGATGAGACTAGTTGTGCCCTAGAAGTACGTACATTTGCTTGGGTGGATCCCAACCCTACTGCCTAATTCTACCTCCTTTGCCTTCACTGGGACTCTGCATTTCTGGCTACTGATTGCTCCATCTCTCTCACTATTGCATAACCTCCAGAAGGTATCTTGTTCAAATTCCACCTGCTCCTCAGACCTTCTCTACAGTCTACCCATAGCCCATTGTTCATTCTTACTTTTCCATTTTCCTCTGCACTGAACTCTTCACATAACTTCTCTATTAACTTCTGCACCACAGGCTCCTTTCTAAACACACTTCTGACTACCCTGACTCAGGAGGTCTGACTACAGTCCAGAGCCCTTCCCTGCCCTCTTCTGCTCTTTAAACACTCTATTCTTCAAAGCTCTTTCCTTGGGGAACTCTTCAACATCTGAACTGTTTTTTAACTTTCTTCAACTTTTTGCTGTTCTTGATAGCCTCCCCTGATATATGCTCTTCCTTGTCTTCCATCACTCTCCTCTTGGTTCTTTTCCACCTTCGTAGCTCTTGCTCTCTAGTCTCCTCATTTTTCTTGAAATTCCTCAGAAGATGTTGTTGAATTCTTACCTTCCTCTTGCTCTTTTCCTTTCTCTTTTCATTTGGAGACATGATTTGACCCCAGAGATGTAGCAAAACACTGTCGTTAGAGCTGTCAAAGTTGTCTCTGTGTTGAGGCTCCATGTCCTGTGATTCGATCTGTCATCTCATTTACCTCTGCTGTTTTAGTCAGGGGGTTGGCCATCACCTTAAGCATAACTTGCTGTCTCAAACTTCACTTCATTGCCACTGACAGCAACTCGCATCCCTTTCTGCCACTCAGGTCTCTCCTCCATGCTTCAGCTGAGCATTTCTGCTTCTTCCTCCACAACATTTGCCAAATCTACTCCCCAGTCTGTGTATTAACAGTGCACTGTGTTAATGAGATATACTAGCTGTCATGATGTCAGTGTCATGGTGTCAGTTAAATGGTGATGTAGAAAACATAATATATGGAAAGATGGTAATAGCCAAATGCAGTAACACAGATCCCAAAAGTTTTCTGTGGTACCTATGGCGGAAAACAGCTTGCCCAGTGCTGAATGCACCCGTGCAAAAGGATGTGATTCGTTAATTAACTTACATCTGTAAGAAACATTCATATTTTTACAGAGTTAGAGCCTACACTATGCTGCTTATATCATAAACTTGGATGTTCACAGCAATATTTGTATGGAATGTATCACTGAAACAGATCCTGAATTTCAGCTGGAGTTTGGGAGTCCATAATTTTTCAAGGATTTGTCATATGAACCTGCTGACAACTTTAGCTGCTATTCTTCTTCAGCATCCCTCAGCAAAATCCACGTGGAATTTCCTGGGGTGATATGCATCACACACCTCTCTCTGCTTAAGATTGAATTCTGTGGCAGGCAGTACAGATGTAAGTTTCTTAAGCTAATGGCAAAAGAATCCATATACTATTCACAGTCTGAAGCCTAAAAGCATATAGGTCTAAAATAGTGCTGCTTTACTGCGAAAAGAAACAGTTTCATGTTCCAAAGTTGCTCCAATCCTGGATAAAGCTAAATGTTTTTTCCAGCCATTTCACTTGTCCCTTTATTTAGTTATTTATGTGTTTTTTCCTTCCTGTGCTCCTGTTTCTGTCCAGAACTGAGCTCAATGATACTTTGCACATTTTAAAAAAGTGAACGATCTCTTTTGCTGGCATATGATGACCAAGTGGGCAATTTCACTAGAACTCAGATCTCAGGTAAGTTTTGAATGTAATATGTTTGGATTATTATTAACAGCACACTCAGATTCATCAAAAGTGGGAGTGCAAACAGGAAAAGGGTCTCATGACCTTCAAATGGATCCCAGCATATCCATACTCCATCACCCTCTGTGGCCCCCAGTTGCACAATAACGTGTCCTGCAGCAGCATTGGGTGGAAAATGAAATTTCCAAACCTCTCAGAACATCAAATAAGTTTATGTTCAGATTCCTGATTTGAACAAAGATTCAAGGAGCTCTTATTTTATCTGAACTTTTTTCACCCAGCCTTGAAATAACACTGTTTTCTGTTTTGCTTGAGAAGGAAAAAATTCTTAGCATGCATGTGACTCAGAAGAAAACCTGTTTGTTTTCTGCAATAAGTAAACGATGAATCATTGGTGGTTTACCACATTTATTTCACTGCACATGACATGTGTTGTGCAGTTAAATTTGGTAAGTCTTACTACCTCAAGGCCTGATTCTGTAGCCTTTGCTTGTGCTGGCGCCTGTAGAGAAGCCATCTGCAGAGAAGAAGTCTGACTGAAGTGCTAGGGAGCCAAAGCCAATGGGTTCATTCCTATGCCATAGGGCAGGGATGCTGAATTTGTCCCCCCAGGAAGAACAGCTTTCAATTAACAGCACAATCCGACAGCTTCAAGAAAAAACCAGCTGGAAATCAGAGTATATTTCAGAAACTGGAATAAGCTAACATCCCGGTGCTCCTCCCAAAGGGAGAGGAGACTGAGAACAAATAGACTGAGAAAGCCTATACGTTTCAGGACGCAGTAATCCAGTTGTAATTAGCTGGTCTCAGCGAGGCTCTCCGGCCATCCTTCAGCGTGGTGACTGCACAGGGTTACCCTGGATCACCGTAAGCCACCTATTCCTCCTTCTGGGGTCACACCTGCGGCTGTTAACTTTAGATGCTTCCTCCTCATTTTAAGAAAGGCTGTTTAAAGTGCTCGTACTTTGATATACTGTAGGGAACAGGCCTATATTGGCAAAAGATGGACCAGATGACTTCATAGTCCCTTTCTATCACAGATTTCTGCAATCTCTTCTCTGTATTTTCCTGTTAACCCTGTCAGAGTCCAGCTGCGCGATACAAGTAGCAGCTCACAAAGCAGTCAGTAGTACAGGCTTGACACTTATACAGTATATACCAGAAAATCTTAGAGCCTTTTCTTTCCTAACTAATGAAAACTAAAATAAAAGAGTAGTCTGGAAAAAAATGCCATTTGTGTTTTGATATACTGGCAGATATTAAAAACTTCCAGCAGGCAGGAATCCTGGCATGCAGGTTTGCTGAATGACTCATGTTGTACTCCAGCAATGGACAAATGAAGTTGGATGAACAAAGAATCAAACCATGTTGTGATTCATCCCTTGAAATGAAACTCAGGGCATTCAGGAGAATGCAGTCTAGCTATTTTCTGCACTTTGTACTTCTTTGGTGACTAATGAGGCTTAAACCATCAGAAGAACAGCTTTGATAATTCTGATGCTATATATACGTAGAAAGGAAACTTCATCAGAAACATTCTTGTAGACAGGTCAGGGTCAGAATCCGTGCTGTGGGGTGTTTAACCTAATGAAATTGATGACTTTTGGATTCAGCCATTGCTTCAGTAATGAGAATGATGAAGCTGATGAAGGACAAACTGAGTAGAACATTTTTTCAAGCAAACTGATAGATGGAAAAGAGATTTTATACTGTTAAAATAATGATAATAAAGAGGATGAAAATCATTGGTATCTGGTTGCTAATCATTATGCCATATGCTAGCGAACCTTCGGAGTTTATATATTTGCTTCAAAATGTTTTACCTGGATAAATGTATTTAAAGGTTTAATGTATAAGATTTAGTGCCCTACAAATCTTCACAGCAGCTGACAGCTTCCTTGCCGTTCGAAGAGATGAGCTTGGAAGATGGAAAATAAAGGTGTCCCTAGGGAGGGCAGATGGGGTGAGAATGATGAGGGAAAGGGATTTATCATGAGATGATTTGAGCTGAGATTTAGAGTGAAAATTACCAAACAAGATAGGGACTTACAGATGTCACTTCTACAAACCAGGACAATCAATAAGGACTTAAACAGCAGATTCCAGCAAGGAAGAAGGAAAACTGATGTTTTGGCTACAGAAAAGTGCTCTGGAATTTAACTTGCTTTACCATGCATACAAACGTAGTTCGTTTGGGAAATGTGTGAGGGGCTGGATGGGAGGAGGTAAGGAACTGAAACGCTCTGAGAAACCTGAAAAAGTATGAGTGCAAGCTCTGTGTCTTTCAGAAAAATTCATCCGAAGAGGAGCTGAAACACAAAACACTCCTCAGACCACTTTCTGATCATTCCTTAGGGCTGTATTTTGGGCTCAGAGAACATCTCCATATATGCTAGCAATCAAGTAGTCACAGCTATAGTGCTGGTTTCTCTCATGGTTAATCTCCTCCCTTACCCCCAGCTCTAGCCCTACAGTGAAGTCATTGTGCTAAACCTCTGACATCCCAGTAACTTCCATAGCAACAGAGCATGACATCCTAAACACAAGATTAGGTGCTTAAGCAGAGCCTGCCTAAAAGAGGAAACCAAGTTGTGAGGGCGAAGGCTGTCAGCTGGACACACGCGGCACACCTGCCTGCCCCGCTCCGGTGAGGGAAGAGCAAAGCCGTGGTAGTAAAAGCTGGAGAACTGAGCGCCAAGCTGGTGATTCGGTTTGTGGCACTCCAGGGAGGCATTGCCGGAGCCCTGTTATCCTTCACCACTGAAGGCAATTTTTGTCTGGCTTCCTTCTGCCAAAGTGCTGCATACTTGAGCTGTCTGTGCTATCCCTCAGTAGGCTAGGCTTGAGCACTGACAAAAACAGCACCACAGCTAAGCAGGACTATAATGCTTCCTGTATTCGATGCACTTCAGCCAAATTCGTGGTTCATTGTAATCTAAGATGGTCATACAGTAATTTAGACCCCCTTGAACTCACATTCCCTTATGCAGTTAGATTTCCTGAAGATAAAGCCCTGTTGACATGGGAAAATTTTACCAGTTATATAGACAAAGTTAAGCTGGTGTAACCACACCCTGCATATCTTTGAGCATGTGGAGACTCCTTCGGGTGTAAAAGTGACCTCTTCAGTTTAGCCTATACCTCTTCTTGTGCTAAACCAGAAAATTCACGTTGATATTATATTAAAGGAGTACCCCTACTGTCTGAGCATAGAGACTTTTACTGAGTTGGTAAAGTTAGGAGCCCAGATGCCCCGGAAAGTCTCTGGGAGTAGGTGGGTACATCTGGAAGGTGACTGAAAGTTTCAAAGTTATGAGCCTAACCACTGTTGCCAAACTGGTGTGCTCCGAATTCATCACCATTGTTTACTACAGATTGCCTTTTTCATCAGCCATGTAATTAGTTTCTCTAGGCTAATTTAAACAGAAAATAGGTGGCTTATCAAATAGGTAGTCCATCTTTTCTAACTTGAACTAGCTAAATGTTAGTATCAGCTTAGTCTTAGCTGGTTCAGGAAGCTTTTTGTAGTCACATAGGGAGACCAATATCCCAAGAGGACAATCAGTGCTGTTGTGAGGGTAGATTTTCTTAGGGGGAGCTGAAAGCATATTCTTGACACAAAGGGTCCCTGTCCAGTATTATGTCTTTTCACAAGGAGGGGGGGTCAACTACTGAAAGAATAAAATCTGCCAGATTTTTTAAAATATGGACAAAAATATGTATTCTCTTTTGGCTGAACTCTTGGAAATCCTTGATGTTTTTTGGCTGAGAAGTTTCAAAAGAATATTTTGTTAAAGGCAGCTCAACATTCAGTCTGAAGCAGCTTAAGTGGTTAAAGTTTAATAATTTTCTGAGCTACTGAAAACACTTATAGTGAGGAAATTGCTGGACAGACTTAATGACAGTTGGTACTATTGATGGTTGATAATGTAAATTCTCGTAGCTGGATAGAAGTGATTTCTGTGGTTTATAGACACGGAAACTCTTATTGTGCAGATACAGCTCTAATCCTCCTGGAATCCCTGAGTTTCTGGCCTCTGTCATACCTTGTGATAGTCTTGGTAAATAGTCCACTGATTAGTAGTGTTTTTGTTGGACCTGATTTCATGGATTGCTTTCCTTTTCTTGTACTACATAGGCAGCTCAGTGGGAGTCTGCAGCTTAATTAGTTTCCCTATCTTGATCAGAAATCAAGGTTAGATCCAGTTAGCCTAACTTAGACATCTAACTTGTTCCTATATTTTATGAATCTGATGAAGCAGCTCTCCTAAAGTAACTCTGCCACTTGCTGTTGTACTCAACAGAAGAGGACAGGTGACTTTGAAGGTTTCCAGAAGAGAGTCGAAGTGGTCAGACCCTTTCTCTCCGCAGCCCTTCAAAGACACCTGTGTTTCTCCTTCTGACTGTAAAGGGAATTTAAGCACTTAACTCAGTGTCACTAGGTGCCTAAAACTTAGGTGCCAAGTGAGTGCTTGAATGAAGCCAATACAATTCTGTTTCAGATTTATGGAGCTTAACACTGTATGAATGCATATATATGCAGATATATATACATATATATTTAAGTATGCCTTTATCCAAGTTGGCATGCTTCTTTTGAGATCTTTTTATTTATAAATATCAAAAGTTTATATGGAAACCTGCCAGGTAACAGTGGTTTTGTATTTCTGATTTCCATTTTGACACAGTTCACAAATGCTATGCCTCCCAGAAACACTAGCTCTCTTACCTCTTATTAAGTTCACCGATCTGGCCTCACTGTGTCTGGTTTGCATTCTTTTTTAGCCATCAGAAATTTACTGCCAAAAAGTAGCACATTTCAAACTGCACAAGTTACAGAAGCAACACTAGATGATTCATTGGTTGAGCTTTAACTCGAGTACTCAGCAAGAAAATACCATGCACGGATCTTTGTGGTAAGGCAGCAGATGCAATGTTTTCCTTTTGTGCTCAATTACTTATTGTAAATTGTAGCTTTCAAGTCTTGACTGCACTGTAAAGAGGTGTGTCTCCACCATTGTCCATGTACGGTAAAGATGTACTGTAAAATCCACACTTTATATTTAAACCACCCCTTTTGCCTGCTGGTGAACAGGAGCCAAGAAAAATAGTTGTGAATATTTCATAAAGCCAAACGTTTTGTGCACAACTTTTTCTGAAATTAAACTGCTACCTAAACTGGGTAGCAAATATTAGTTCTAGCCAGCTATGGAAGAAAAACGAACTTGATTTCATCTTTTAAGCTTACCACAACACTTTAAATGGTTCCTTCTGTCATTTGGAATGGAAAAAAAACATTTTAAGCTAGCTTATATTTATTTCGAAGCACTAAAAAATCAAAACTTATGAAAAAATAAAGAGACGCTGTTCACAAAACATAAACACACAGTATATATTTCACATGTTTTTCTGTTGAGACCCAAAACCTGAATCCCTCTGGCTAATTTTGGTAATTAAATATCCCATGACATTCTTCATCTGATAGTGTCAGACTTGTGTATTCTGGCAGAAACCTAAATGTTGAACTCTTCCTAGTGTAAGAAGACACATTTCAAACTTCATTTTGGTTCCTAATTTATCCAAGTGCTAGTTATGTGTTTGGTTTTAAAGCATATAAATGGACCCATTGAAACTGATGTTCTGTGAGAGTTACACACCAGACAAATGACCAGATCTGACTGCGGCTGTGCGACTTAGAAGCTAATGGTATTGCTGAGATATAACTAAGGGCAGAATTTGGCCCTGGTCCCGTGCTTGTCATAACTTACCATACTAAGCTGAATGTTAAAGGTTTTGTACAAGGAACTCCATGCAGAGCTCTGATGATTAATGGGATCTGGATGCAGAAATTCCTGTGGGCTACAACTGAAAATTCATTCCTCTATTTTGATGGCTGTTCATTTTAATATAGGACTTTGATTCCACATTGTGCCGACAACTGTGGAATAGTCTGGCTACTTATATTTATCACTTTGAACTTCTGGAGGCTTGTGAAACTGTTATGGAAGGTAGGCATTGTGCACTGCATGCAAGTCCAAAGTACTCAGAAGCTTAAAGCTGCTGTTTACTCCTTCCCTTGAATTTTGACAAGTCCTGAGAGATGTTGTTTAAGCTTCTGTAGAGAGTATTGGTAAATTTGAAAGGAAGGTAACAAAGGATAATTCTGTTTATATATGTACCAGTACAGCTGTGGCAGACAATTAATAACATTTTCCTTTGGTAACTTACACAAAAACATAACCGTGATCCATTATATTGGGAAAGGTAAACCCCAGCTAGTTCTGTTTCTCGTATGGGATGTTTTACTAAAGAAAGCATGGCATTATCCCGATGGGACATTTGAATCTATTCCAGACATTATGAGCTGCTAATTTGCTGTCAGAACAACCCCAAAGGCTTTCCCTTCAGATTGGGCTGGCAGCAAGACTGTGAGCTGGAAATCTTAATGAGATGAAGGCCATTTTTAGCTGCCTTTTCCCCCCCATCTTTTACCTGTAAAATATTTCTTCTAAAATTCTGAGGGGTATTTCTCCAGTGCAGGTCACTCTTGGTATAAAGAAGACCTGAGTATTGCTTTACCTGCCCTACGCAGTGGTCCACCTGAGCTGGCAGAGAGTTGACATTACGAAATTTAGTCTTTGATCCTTGAACTCTGTGATTACATTCATAATTCCACTGGTGAACCAACTACATGTGGACATTTAGCACTCGGTGTGTGAAGGGGAGGGAAGGGTGGCACACGGGGTATGGTGTGATTACAGCTGCTTGGAGATGGCACTGTTTGCATGGCACAGATGTCACCTGCACGTCTTGCTCCAGCCATGTTTTTTCTAGACAGTGGGGTGCATTGCAGAGATAATACCTCGCGTCCTTGCGGAGCAGCAACAAAGTGCTGCAGAGCGTTTCTTCTGGTCACCTCCGTTTCCTGCTACTGCAGAGAAATGGGAAAGGGGAAGGAGGAAGAAGGAGGCATTTTCAGATAAAAGCCTCACCTAGCTGCCTGATACAAAGCCCAGGAGTGGACATACTAGGCAGAAGCAAACCGTGACTTGTACTGATGCAGCTTAGCAGAAGGAAGATGCTCTGGTGCAGCTTGCAAACTATTGGGCTTTTTGTCTGTCCGTGCTGCGCATCTTCATCGACACAACTACTTAGTGCTGAGCTCAGGCGCAGACCAGCCTCTCCAACCTCTGGCCCAGCAACTCCTCTTGAACGGAAGGGTCGGGGAAGTGAATATGGGTGAGAAGGCTCTCGTCTTCCTATAAAATCCAGAGCTTGTCAATACCAGAAGAGAAGCGAAGTTGCAAAACATGTTGGCAGGAGAGCAACCCAAGTGAAAAATCAGTAGAGGACTGCCAGCTGAATTGCACCCTTTAACTTTGTGAGCCAGTTTCTGTTCTCATAGGGTGCAAATCTGGACCAGGTCTCCTGACTCCAGTGATGTATTTCAGGATTTATATCTTCTGAGTGGAGCTGAATTTGGTCCTCTCTTGTGCAGACTGGAGTTATCCTGTCACTCCACAAACTCCAGTATTTTTAGCAGCAGTTGTCACATTTAATCAAACACAAAATTTAGCAGGATGAAGTGAGAAAAGTGCATGGTTCAGGAGATTTAAAGCCAAAATTCCAAACATTTTATCCAATCTCTATACTGACAGATAAGTAAAGAAGTTTGTATACGTATATATGTATTTAAGAGTTATTTACTGGTACTTTTACGGAGTTACCAACATTCCATTTCTGAAATCTCTAGCAGACCCCTCCTATCCTGAGACTAGTTCATTAAAAAAAAAAAACAACCCAGAAGACCAAACCCTCAACAATGATATGTTATGTTTAAAGTGAACCATTTACAATGTTAATTCAAACACTAACCACATTCATTTAGCAAGAGAGCAGAGACAATATTATGTAATCTATTTTCCAATGCAAATTCCAAGTCATAAATGCTCACAAGTTTTCAAAAAAATCTAGGGCCCAAGAGCTGATCATATAAATTAGCTGATAAAAGAGTTAGAAAAAGATATAACAACAGTAATTCATAAGCAGAACCATGTGTACACATAGTGAAACAAATTTGGTTCAGTAGGCTATTCCTTATTGTCTATTCACTACTGATTATTCACTCATCTTTATCTTTTAATTCACGATATCAAATCTTCTCAATTCATCATCAACTGTGGAGATTGGCTGACATATGTTTGTCTAGTCCAATCTGGCATGAGACAATATCACAGCTGGAGGTATTTCATGGAAAAAATGACCTATCCAGAGTGTATTGTCAGTTATTCAAATGACAGAAAGTTGGTAATCTTGAAGAACTGATTTTCAGGCACTGGTGTATTCTTTTTCCATGGTTTTAAGGAAAAGGCTTGGAATAAAGCAGGAGGTACCAAAGAGGTGAATTAATTGAGAACCCTGAATTTTCAGGGAACATCTTGAAAAAAGCAGTAACTACAGTCTCCTGTACTCAATAATTTACTGCGGTACTATTTGGAAATTTATCTTTAGAGTGTGGTTACTGTTATGAGACTGATTTGTTGAGAAGAAATTTTAAGTCTGTGTTGCAAAGAGCAGCAAAGGAGTGCCAAGTGAGACCATGATCTCGTCATCCAGTTGTTCTTTGTGAAAAAGCTGAAGTTTTGCTGTTCCTAAAGCAAAAGGCAAATATCTGTGAAAGGAGACTGAAAGTGAGACTGGCCTTGAGGTTTCGAATTAATAGTTAATTTTTTAAGAACTAATTGTAGTTGGAGACACTCAGGAAGGCAAACTTCAAAGTTGTGCCTATTTTTTTCTTGGAGTATTTCAAAGAAGATCTCAAGGTTTCCAGTTACTTCTTATGCATCTTTCTAAAATGGCTGTATATGTGCAGTTGCAGCTTTTCTGTGCATACCACCCCCACCCTTACGTGGTCCCACTGGTATTTCTAACTGAGGTTGCACAGCCTGACTCACTCCACACATGTTAAAAGGCGTCATGCTGCCGATTTCAGTGGCTTTTCAAGAAGCCTTGAGGAACCAAATGAATTCTGCCTTTTCTCCATTTCATTTCATACTGGTGCTTGAGTGGCAGAAATGTAGAACAAGATAGTCCATTTGGCTGCATATTTTCTAAGTTTAAATGAGGTGGGTGAGCATGCTTTAGCATGTGTTTGAATATCGACAACTTGCAAACAGGCAGTCTCTGTGGGGAAAAAAACTCCTGGCAAAAGGAAAAGCTTTTGCTGTAAAATTTTACCTGATAGTTAATTTTTTTTTATCCTTTAAACATCATGGAAAGAATAAAAGTTTACTGGTAGGAGTGGGGTGAGGGACTGCCGCAGCAGTACCTTGTTTCCACTGTAAATCTAATATGGGAGAAAAAAGCATGGAGAAGGGTGGGTAAAACATGGCATGTGTATTTAGAGAAATGCAGGATCTAAGAAAAATAACTCCCAAGAGGATTTATTTGGCTATGTGTCAGGCTGGGGAGTATTTCTCTGCCTGAAGCGGGCCAGATCACTGTGAGAAGAACAGGGGCTGGCTTGACAGTCCCAGTGACAACGCGCTTGGCGGCGGAGCAGAAGCAGCTCTGCCATCCTTGTGCCCCTTTTCCACACCAAGCAACAAGCCACCAGCCTCCAGGGAAGCCTTGTACCATCTCGGGGTGAATTCAATGATTCAGGGTGCTGATAATATGTAGGCTGTGCTTTCCCGTTCCTTCACTCGGTACTCGTCCGGGTTTCTGCTATGAACATGCACAGAAGTTTACATGAAGCACATCCACGTGCAATTTCCCTTCCCATGCATCTCGCACCTCCCTCTCCCCAGGACACACATCGTATCCTCTCTCTTAAGGGTGGCTGACCTGGCCCAAGTCCTCTCCCACCTGAACCTAGTTTCTCATCGCAGCCCTGGCAGACAGTCCCCTCCCAATTTGCTCCTCTCACCTCCCACCTGGACACCCCGGTTTTGGCCCACTGCAGGGACCTGTGCCCTGGGGGTTTGTTCCCTCTCTGCCCTCTCCCTTACGCCCACTGCTTTTCCAAAGCACACTCCTGTGGTGTCTTTGGCTGTCACTTGCTGTCCTAGAGCTGCCAGCCATTTTGCTAGCCTTAAGGGTACCTTTGCAAACATATACCCATCCCACTGGATACTCCTCCTGGAGCAGTAGCAATTCTAACTGTACTTTGCAGAAGGTGCCTTTCGAATCCCATCTCACTGGGATCTCCACGGAGACCCTGCTCCTTTCCTGGCCCATCTTCCTACAGCATTTCTAACAAGATCACTGTTAATATATTGGGTAATTTATTTTCCTTCTGTATTTCAAGTTGTCTTCCCCCCATATATCACTCATAGACAAGTCTGTCAGATCTCTTTGGATGTCCTGTTATCTGAGATCAGTGTTGTACAGCATGGCCTGTAATGCATGAAATCAGAGCAAGCTGTATGCTTATGCCGTGTGGCATGGCTAATCGTTCTCAAATGCTATCATCAGTTATCTTGGAGGAGTTAAAAAAACAGAAAAAGACTCAAGCAGCCTGTAGCTGATTTAATCTTTAAAATCAGGAGAGACTTTGCAGTGATTAAAGAGCCATTTCCTGACTACATATTGATATGAGTTGCTTCCAAGTCAAATATGAGGGAGACTGACAGGCTTTCAGTCTTGGTCTGATTGGCAGGTCCCAGCCCCATGAACAGTGATCTCTTTCCTGCTCTTGTTTAAAGACATTCTGGGGTGGTCTGTATTTAATACATAGCCATCTCAAGTAATGGCCCTGGTATTTTCTATTGTAATTGACAAAATTGCACACTTTAATTTTCAGCATCCATAAGGACAGGTGGAAAGTTTTATTCAGAAACTGAAGGCTTCGTGTTGTTTTGCAATAGCTTCCAGAAGCTGGTCACTTTGGGAGCAATTCTGTATTCTGAGAAATGCCAGAAAAAAATGTGTGCTGAATAATTTCTCCAATATTACCGCAGAGCACTGAGTCCTTTTTAACATAAATCAGGAAGGCAAAGCATTGCAAGCATGAACAGCAACGGTGTTGTGGGACACTGCTCTTTGCACCTTTAGAACCCCTTGATCAGCGCAGGGGCTACAGCATGGGGAGGATGCTCGGGAAAAGGGGGTTTGGTCCAAGTATTTCTGCTGGGCTATTGGATGGTCATGGCTTTGTCATTTCACCCCTCCAAGGATCAAGTTTCTTAATCTGTGAAATAGAGACTATGATAGCAACCTCCTTCATAAAGGATTTTGGGATCTTCTTCAAGTTTATGAAAGATATCTTGCAATATGGTGCCCAAAGTAACAGGAAACGAGACTCTGTGATTCAGCACTCTCTTCCAGTTCTGCATTCCTGAGGATGTAGAAAGGTCTGTGTGAAGTCAGTGTTTTTATTAAGGACGGCCTGGATTATGACTTTACAATAGCTAATCATGTACAAATGGTCTTCCATTTTTAGATTCCCCTCCCTTCAGAGGCTGCCTCACTGCACTGACATAGTTTTCCTCATAACTTCAGTGTGACTTTAGGCAGAGACAGAGTACTTGCAGCACTGGGAGACAGTGCTGAAACCTCCTCGGTTGCAATTGTTCACGCAGTCCTGTGCTTTCCTCAGAAATCAAGTCACTCCTACTCCCATTCCTGTATCCCATATCCTTTCCCTTTGGAGATCCCAAGCCTATCCTAACAAATCACTAAATTCACAAAAATATCCAGCATACTCAGGCAAAACAACGTTAGAGATTTAGTCTGTTTTTTTTTTTTCTCCTATCTTGTCCAGATCTGATACCGGAGACAAAAAACAATTTTTCTCCTCGGGTCATCCTCTTTTAGTTATTTACATTTTGTTTTATTGCTAACAGCTATTCAGTTCAAATAAAAACAAATACTTCTCCAACCTCAAATGCGAGTAGTTTCTGTGTGGTTTTTTTATATGAAAGGTAGCTAATAGTTATAATCCCAGGCAAACAAAAGTTTTCTGCAAAGAACTAAAAATGTACAAAGACATGAAAGAGAAACGGGTTGAGGGATTCAGGAAGAAAAAAAGGGCTTCAGGGAGTCATTGTGCTATTTGCAAAGCAAAATTGCTGTTTCTGTAAATGATTATTTAATTGTTGATATGAATTTAGCCTGGTGATAAAATTTTTTCCTGGCTCTGACAGACGTTCTCTGTGGAAAGAAATAAATCTGGTGAGTTTGAATAATGTGCAATTGGATCACTGATTTACTCTAACTTCAACATCAGTTGGATGTCATTGTACTTTCTGTTATACTTCTATATATGAAAATGCAACTTGAAAAGTATTAAAACTGATTAAATGTGACATCTCTCAACATAACGCTAACATAAAAGGCAATTCCAAACTGTGGGACACACGTCTTGAGTGCCTTGCTATTCTCATGGAGGCTGGAAAATGCACTTTTGTCTCAGAAAAGGTCTTTTGCGACCTACAAGTAATGAAAGTATGTCGCAAACTGTGATTTGTCTGAGCGTAGGCCAAAACCTGAAACATACTCAGCAGACAAAAGTAATCAGAGTTATCATACAGGAAGAAGTTAAGGCTGAGCTTTTTTATATGTTTGCAGAAATATCAAATTCTAAAGTTATTAATAGGCCAAATGCAGAAGACCAACCTTCGGTTGAATAATATGGGTGTACAAACCAGAACGCCTGTGCATTTAGGAAGCACCAGTGAAGTGCTGAGTGCCTCTGAACTCCAGTATGCAAGTTGGAGTCAGAGGCTAAATCTTTTATTAGAAGATTGAAGTATTTAAATAGGAAGTATTGTTCACATTCAACTGGGAGAAGTAGAGCCATGGAGGTGTTAGTTTACCCAGACCAGAGTTACGACGCACTGAGCATGAAGGTAAGGAGCACATTCCCGGCTTGCCTGGAGCCTGAGGCAGAAATCCCTCTGGTTTCAGTGGGATAGGACTTCTCCCTGATCTTCCTTTACTTTCCTCTTCTCCGTCCTAGCCATTAAGGATTTCTTCCTCATTTGGTTCAGCAGATGTTGCTTGCTTTATGCAAGAAGATGTTGTCTTAAAAAAATTTCAGAGGAAAGTTCAGCCTGTGGCTTGTTACTGCCATTATTTATTTTGAACGAGGTCCAAGATTATAAGGCACATGGACAATCAGGCTATGGATAAAATGATTAGGATAGGGCTGACTCAGACCTGTTAGTCTGGCAAGGACTCAGCACTATATATTCCAGAAAGTGAACTCCCTAGGAGTAATTTGCCTTATCAGAAGCTTTTATAATTCTGTATGAGATGATAGTGGATGGAAATAATCCTGCCTGAATTAAGGATGTAATTTTTTTCCCATTTTTTGTACCTCCAGAGGTGAGAACCGTAGTCATAGCTATACATAATGCTTTTATTTCTATCCTATCTTATACTTACATCCTACACTTCTTTTGCTAGAGGAGCTGAATCAACAATTCACATTTATCTAACTGTGTGAGCCTAGGAAGAAATCTGTCACCGCTGTTCTGAATTCCTCCACATGACGATGTGTGAAAAGATGTAACAATTTGATTTCCTTAGCTAGTTGTCTTTAAATTCTTTTCAGTTCTTTTCCATTTGACTTTCGGTTCAGGAAAAGAGATAAACTGAAGTTAAATTCTGTAAGAATAAACTGAATTTACCTGCATGAGCTGAGCACATAATATATGCAAAAATATTAACCTGGTAAAGAACAGTTCCTTTTTTTAGGATTCATTTCAACATGTTAATGGAAGCTGGAGACAGTGTGCAAAAAAATAAATAGATATCAAAACAACTTAATTTATGTTTATGCTGTTAACTATTTCCTTTCAATATTGAAAGGGAATTTCTAAGTTATGAAAAGCAGGAAGAGAAACTGAAAAACAATTAAGGCTGAATAGGGCTACTTTATTATCTATGTCTACATTCTCTGGGCTGCATCCAGGAATTAAATTATTTGTGTGGGGTTTTTTTGTAGACATTTCTCCAACATGCTATATCACAGTAAAAAAAAAAAAAGGCAACAAAAACCTACCATGCTTTGTCTCCAGAAGGATTTAACACAGAGATAGCTATCGCAAAGGGAAAACAATAATAAAGCATTTATTTAATTTATTAGTACATTCAGTTTTGCCTTGAGTTGCTCATAAAAAACGTGTTCAAGGATTGTTTTGCCTAAAAACAACTTCTAAAGAGAAAAGTTTTAAAAAATTCAGTGTGATGGAAATAGTCTTTGTGTCACTTCAATGATGAGAATATTTAATCACATTTTTAACAGGCATTTTTGCTGAAACTGTTTTGAAGCAACTATCTATTTTCTTATTCTAAGAATAAAATTCTCCTCAAGCCTACAAAAATAATTTTAAAAATTGCAGAATATTAAAAAATGTGTCTATTAACTATTCAGTGAATACAAAATTTCAATATTTAGAAAAAGAAATTAGAAAAATAGTCTTAAATCTGCATGGGAAAACAAGTTTATCTTTAAATTGCAAAAGAACACAAACATAAATGAGTTTATCCTTAACTTTCAAAAGAATACAAACATAAATTCTGAGTTTTTAATGAAATTACTATCCGATTCATAAGTATCTGCAACACTCTTTTTTAATAGGGAAAATTAACTTCAACAGTAGAAAAAAAGCCCTTTCTTGATTATTTAATGTGCACTGAATGAATAAAGTATAAAGAAGTATGTGGCTTCTATGTTAATGGGAATTTCATACATCCTTATCAGAATATTGTGGTTAAAGAAGTAGAGCCATATTCTCTCTTTCTTTGCCCTGAGGACTTTTCTACTCAAAACCACATGGACATTAGAAAGAAGCACTTGAGCAAAAACGGTGTATGAGTTTCAAGGAGTGCTCTGCAAGAGGAAAGGTCTGCTCATGGAGGGAAATCATCTCCCTCTGTGTCCTGGGCAGAGCAGCCAGTGGACGGTGGGGAACCACCTCTCTGGGCATCCCTCAGCCCGTCCTGCAGAGCACCCTCCTCTGAGCCGGCAGGGCTCCATCCAGCACACTCGCGCTGCCTCTAATCTCACCGAAAAGCAAAGCAATGAACTTTCTGCTCTAAAAGAGCTCTAATACGGAAAAAGGAAAGTGGCAGAGAACGGCTTCGGCAAGTTAGAGCTGAAAGCAGAGGAGTCAAAAGGATTTTGGGGCTCTTTCCAGTTTTACTGCTTGACAATACGGACATTTTAGTGTACTTGAGAATTCATATTGCTGCATAAGGAGTTAAAGCCTCTGTCTTAAGGCAGACCCAGCACAACCTTGAGCACATGCTTGAACATGAAATAAAAAGAATGAATGGGGAGAGGCTGAGGCAGCTGGGACTGTTCAGTCTGGAGAAGAGCAGGCTCGGGGGGGATCTTATCAACGTGTATAAATACCTGACAGGGTCAATAATGAGACGTGTAGCCAGTTCTCAGCAGTGCCCAGTGAGAGAATGAGAGACCACAAACTGAAATACAAGAAACTCTGCTTAAACAGAAGAAAATACTTTTTTACTCTGAGGGTGGTCAAACACTGGAACAGTTGCCCAGCATGACTGTGGAGTTTCCATCTTTGGAGAAACTCAAAAGACATCTGGCCATGGCTCTGGGCAACCTGATCTAATTGACCTTGCTTTGAGCAGGGAGATTGGACTACATGATCTCCAGAGGTCCCTTCCAAACACAGCCATTTTGTGATTCTGTGATTCTGTGAAATAGTGGAGGACTGTGCTTCAGTGGAAATCTCCCCAAAACTTCCACTCAGAAAAGAACACAGCAGAGAGGCACCCTGAAGTGTGAGCTTCCTCACCTTCAGAGATGTTCCTCAAACCACCCCTCAAGTTGGGCCCGTGCTCAGTTTCACAAGTAAGTCACTATCAAACTTTGCTTTTTCAAAAATCAGTCTACAAATGAGCTTTGCCACAGTCACTTTTCTTCCTCTTTTTGCCCCTTCACAGTTTGACAGTCAAAGCTTTACTTGGCAGCTAATAGTCTTTGGCAAGCACTATTTTATCTACAACATGGCCCACAGACTGCTTGTCTTGTAGACACGTGAAATTCATGTTTAAAACAGGTATCCAAGTGAACCAGAGACCTGCAGTGAGCATTGTGTTAGGGGTCTTCACACCTGCTTATCCCCTTACTAACCTTAAGCCCTTCCATTTGTTTGCAGGGTTGAAGCCCCACTGCAACTCCTGCTCTTTCCCTCCTTTCCAATTCTTAACTCACAGAAAGCTGTTTACAAGGTCAGAATAAAAGCAGAAGTTCAGAGGGTTTTCATGTTGTTGAAGCGAGCTACCACTTAGCTGAAGTGAACTGTAATTTTTCTTCCAGTGTGACAGTGACAAATGGTGTTTAAAACATTAAAAGTGCATTGTAGTAGGTTATTCAGAATGCAAGTTTAGTGCTGATTGACTTGATTTTCCTTGGGTTGCATTGTACCTACAGTAAGTGCTTCAGGAGAACATTTATCTCTCTGCTGCCACACAGGAGCAGTCAATCTAAATAAAGCCTGTGAATGCAGATTGATCCTAAGAATGAGGATCTTTTGCAATGTCAATTTGTCTGTGAGAATACCAAGAAAACTCTCGACAAAAATGAAAGAGCAAATTACATTTGCTCAGTAAACAAATATTTAAGGTATAATTACCTGCATTCTTCAGGTTTTCCTTTCCTTGGGCTAGGCACCTTTGTCTCAGGTATGTACCTCAACTCTTTCTCTTCCGTTCTCTATTATTTACACTTAGGAAGCTTGAAGGGAAAAGAAAGATTGCTTTTACCTAGTTTCACTGCACTGTTAACAATCTGCAACGAGTATGTAATCATATGCAGTGCTGCTGAGGGAAATATTCAGAGCTCTTCAAAGCAAAGGCACCTAATTACCCATGTACTGACTACAGGACTTACTGCCCCATACTGATTTATCCATGGGTCTCAAAGCTGTGCTGGAAAGACCACCTCTGAGGGGTGAAATGGAGGTTCAGCCTTTCTGACTGTTCCTACTTAGCCCCACAGCCAGGACAGCTAATGAATGCCAAATGTGGTGTTGTGGAATTAGTCTACCAGGATCTAGCTGAAGATTGCCAATTTGTCTCACATAGGCCAGCAAGTAGCCAGATAACAATCTTAGGTAGTAACTTTTGGGTAAAATACTGGCCACTTCAAAGGCAGTAAGATTTGTGGCCGTTGACACTGGGACCGTGATTCCTCCCCTGGTTGCAGATGACTAGTTCAGATCTTAGCCTTCTGTTGATGGATTTAAACTATCTTCGAGTCACCTAGACTTTGCCTCTCCTTGCGTTCACTCCCCTCACCTTGCTCCTGTAGTTTGTCTTCAGCTTTGGTCACCAACCACAAGGTTTATATATAAAAGCACTAATCTCTTTCCTATCTTTCCCGTTCTCAGTGAAAGCTGTTTTTACTCAAGCTGTTGTTGGTGCTCTGGATGACATTGTGCAGCACACGAGGAGAGCTGGGGGGGGAGCGCAGCGGGGAGCCTGGGCTGTTGCAGAGGTTAAGAAAACAGCTTCCAAGGAGCACCCAGCCTCCGTCTTCCTTTCGTCTTCTCTCTCATTTTGTGTGCATGTATGTGTGGAAGCATGTGTGTACTTGGAGGACATTATTCTTTTCCATTTTCCTGCTAAGTCTTTTACATGTGTCCTCAGGCAGATGTGTTACAGCACTCTGAAGGTTTTGTTGTTGTTTTTTTTTTTTTTTAAACACAAATTCCATGCTTGCAGGTTCCTTCACATATAAATTAACACTATCTGAAATAGGAGGCTCTATGAAGTTTAAATTACTCTATCACTCACAAGGAACTATGTTGTTAGTGTTACTGTTCTCCATTTCATTTAAAAAGTGAGGAAAACACAATTCAAATGTCTGCAGAGTCAGCCTAATAAAAATGATAGATTAGATGTCAAACTGCTCCACTCCCACCCAGCCCCTCCTTTCTCCAATCTTCCCTTCTGGTGTTCGAAAAGAAGTCATACAATAGCTTCCTTGCTGCTGTTGGCTTTTGGAAATAGCCAGCTGATCCTGATAGCTCAGGGACTAGTCTATTTTGCTTGCACTCAGTGGGCAATGCTGTGTATAAACCTGCCCTGCCTAGCTCTTTATGCTTCACTGGAGTTTACCAGCCCACCTTGGCTGCAGATTAGATCTGAGATTAACCTCTGTGTTCTACCAGCCGTCTGAACAGCACAGTGGTTCACAAACCCAGAGCTTGCAGGATGTTCCTGTAATTACGTGAAGGTGGTTTTGCAGAATAAGCTGATAAAAGGAATCCAAGATGGAGATCTTGCAGGCTGGTATTTTGCACTAGTAATCAGATCAGGTCCAAGTTGAATACTGGTGGTATTTTGCAGGCACCCTCAGAATATAGAAATAATCACAAATACTATAAAAGGAGATATTCTGAACACTTGAAAGAAATATCAGTGGAGTTAATGGTTCTAACTATATTGCATATTAAAATTAGTAGGTCAAGTGTCTGCCTCAAGAGTTACTCAGGGCTAGTAGATGGCACTGAGGAACACTTCCAGGCAGCGGGACTGGATTTTCTATACATTTCAAGTGTCAGAAGGGACCCTGGCATGGCTTGGGCTGGGGCCAGACAGCACCCTGCACACAACACAGAATTCCTGGGAACAGTTTGGGAGCTTGCACAAGCCTTTCCCAACAGTTTGGATATGACCACCCTATTTAAGAGGGTAAATGAGCTTAGTAATATAGATGCAGGCTGTTCCCTGCCAGCTGGCTGCAGCACCAGAGAAGGCACTGGGCACATTTAATTTATTAATATCGACATAGCCAAAGAGGCCCAGAGGAATTTTGCCATGAGCTTGAAAGGAACCAGCATTTGGCCAGTGTTGTGCAAGCATCACTTCCAATCTGTAGCTCTCAAAGCACTTTACTAAAGGGGCTAAGAGCTAGTCTCAGTTTACAGGGGGAGAGTTAGATTTGGAGAGGTTGAATGGCTTGAATAGATCACAGATTTAATCTGTGGCAAAGAAAGGAAGACATTCCTGTATCAGTTTAACTTCAGGTCTTATTATCAGACTCACTCTAAGATTTCACCTTGATGTGAAACCTTCAGTTTCATGGCTGAGCTTCAGTATGTTGCCATCAATCAGGCTGTTCTTCCTCCTTTCTATGCTTATGACCCAGCCTGTTTACTGTCTTATCTTTTCAAGCTTAAAATCTTTCTGAATTTAAATGTGGGAGAACACCCTTTTCCTGTATATTGGCCAGATTGTTAGCATGTTATACCATCTGTTTGTATTTTCTTTATGTGTGAACCTGCTGTAAAAATTATCTTAGTGAAATTTGGAAGAACCTACTATTGCTGTTATTTAGTAAGCCAAAGAAATAAGAGAGACACATCATCAAAATTGAAGTTGTCATCCCTGTATTTTTTAACGCTGAAAGCCTTGTTTTTTCTTTTGATTCTGTGCTGCATTTTTTACTTTATTTTAAATGTAAAATAGGCACCAGCAGTCCAGCTTTCCTGACTTAGATCTGATTCTTTAGCCAAAAGACATCTCCCCCTCGCTATATATCTTTCCTCTTGGGACACTTCTGATCCCAGCTGCCATGATGGTTTGGAAATGCTGAGTCAGTATCCTTGTACCTTTTAATTGCCACTGTCTTTACTGGCTTCTCTTTTTATTGTTGGGTGGAGTCCGTCCCTAACAAAATCTCCTAGCTCCCTCTCTGAGAAAAAAGGGGAAATATAAGGAAAGAAAAACATGTAGAAACAGTGACATCTCAGAGGACCATGAATGAAATAAAGAGAAGGGTTGCAAGAGATTTTCCAAAATAAAAAGGTCTATCATGCAAGGCAGTGCCCGCTGGTCCCTGAGCATGTCCTGGGAGCCCATGGGAACCGCTGATGCTCTGCCTGGAGGGAGGGTGGGACAGGGGAGCTGGTGCCCGTGGCTGCCAGAACCTCTGCCTCTTGTGTGAGTTTAGGAGAAATGCATGTCTGTGGTGGTTATTCCACCCTCCCCATCAAAAAAACCCCCAAAGATAAAAAAGAGTGTAATGGTTTAACCCCGGCAGGCAGCTAAGACCCACATAGCCATTTGCTCACTCTTCCTCTCAGTGGGTTGGGGGGGAGAATCAGAAGGGTAAGAGTGAGAAAACTCATGAATTGAGATAAAGACAGTTTAACAGGTAAAGCAAAAGCCGTGCACACAAGCAAAGAAAAATAAGGAATTCATTCACCACTTCCCATGGGCAGGCAGGTGTTCAGCCATCTCCAGGAAAGCAGGGGTCCAGCACGCCTAACGGTGACTTGGGAAAACAAACGCCATCACTCCAAACGTCCCCCCCTTCCTCATTCTTCCCCCAGCTTTCATTGCTGAGTGTGATGTCGTATGATTTGGAATATTCCTTTGGTCAGCTAGTGTCAGCTGTCCCAGCTGTTTCCCCTTCCAACTTCTTGTGCACCTCCAGCCTACTTGCTGGTGGGGCAGCAAGACAAATAGAAAAGGCCTTGACTCTGTGTAAGTGTGGTTCAGCAATAACTAAAACAGCCCTATGTTTTCAAGACTGTTTTCAGCACAAATCCAAAACACAGCACCATGTAATTTACTATGAAGAAAATTAACTCTATCCCAACCAAAACCAGTACAACAAGGGAGATGAAGAAGGCAGAGAATAGAAAATAGAAAGTAAAGGAAGAGAAAACAGGGGAAGGTAAGTTTATGGGTCCATAAGGTGTAGAACAAAATGCCCAACTGAGTCAAACTCAGTTTAAGGTTAAGACCTGGGTTAATGTTTATATGTATGAGTCTATATGTGCATTAGATATCTTAGTGCCTATCATGGTCAGTGGAGTCAGTACCATCAGCAGAACCCATAGAGTGACCCAGCTGAGCGGTCAACAGCGGTTTTACTCAGTTACCCAAGGAGTCATTTTGAGATGTTTCAGAGCATCCAAGACATACAGGTGCAACTGGTACAGAGCCTATAGGAGATCTGTATGGGGATTTGTGTCCTTTTGTAGTGACAGCTAAAGGACAAACACGATAACTTAAGACATGCTAAATGTTGCTGAACAGCTATTGATTGTGATGCTAATAAGGTCAAAAAGTTTAATACTTTTTATGCAGCAGGCATCCAACTGGTAGTCACCGTCAATAGTCTGGAGAGCAAGATTTGAATTCAAAATAATGTTGGTGAATTGGAAATAAGTTGAAGAAAACAAGATGAAAACCCCATGTTATTTAATAGGAACAAATGAGCTTAGTTTAGAATAGTCTGTTGCATAGATATACCCAATAGGACACACTTGGCTAAACAGAACTTTTGCAGTAAAATAGATTGGGGGGACTATGGAGACTACAGTGGTTCTCAAGCTGCAAGTACATTAATGCAGTGCTGTTGTGAGACCAACATGCTAGGAAGTGTGGACAAAAGACTGCAGTGGAGATGAAGTAGTCCATTATTGCCAAGACCCTAGCAGGAGCTCTGTATCCAGTTCAAGAAGGATATGGGCTGGTAAGAAAGAGTGTAAAAAGCAGAAGCAAAAATCCTTCAAAGTCTAGAAAACATGGCTTATCAGGAAAGGTTTCAATATCTGGTGTTGTTAGAACAGAGAGAGACAACTAAGGGGACATGAATTACATATAAGACTAACACAAGGAAGAATGGGAAAATTTGCATTTTGTGCCAATGGTAAGCAGGAAGAGAATGGGGTTATGTTATAGAAAAGATTGCGCTCCCATTTTTTTCCTGATATGTAAAGAACAGTGACAAACTGAAAAAAGGATTATCAACAAGGTTGTGGGGTCTTTGTTACTGGAATTATAAGAGAACAGAATTTGCCAGAAATAGAAAAGACACAGGTCTTCAGGGCAGACAAATGACCTAGATGAATCAAGGGTTACTTCCACCACTGTAGTACTATCAACCACAGATATGTCTTAGTAAGCCAGATTCTCAGATGACAAAACTGGCACAACCCATGGAGTGAGGAATGGAGGGGGTTTTCAGTGATGGGGCCTATAGCTCTCTCTTGTCCCACTGCGTAGCATTAGCAGAAAATTTGAGATCAAGACCAACAATTCATAGCAATGAGGTTTTACATTCTAAGACAAAATCTTGATCTCTGACAAGTATGTTAATTATATTGAGGACAATACATGAAAGGTTTTTCTAACAGTAATGCTGGATCATGATGCATTACAGACAAGATGTATAAGGCAGAAAGACATTCGCTATCTAGAATCTATCTTCCTTAGAAGACTGACACCTTTGGTTTTCCATCCAGGGCTGACTTTAACTCTACTGATTCATTCTATGCTCTAAAATTTTCTCCCTCAAATTGAGATCCAGTATAATCAGTTATTAACACAAGTTGTTCTTCTCACATCCTTGTCTCCCACCCTTGAACACCACAAAAGGTGTGTGGATGCAGAGGGATCAATGAGGTGGAACATTGCTGGTAGTTTTTGTTCTTCAGCTGTTCAAGCAATTGAATAATTCCCATTTTACAGACCTCTTACCACCTTAAATCCCATTTTACAGATGGGTGCCAGTGCATGAAGTGCACATATTCTAATCTCATGGGGAATTTATTCTGAAAAAATAACTGAGTGTTAACAGTATAAGTATTTTGTATGTTTAACTTTTAACAAATAAGATAAAGACTAGAGCACCAGACAGACTCAGGAGAACTCTTTTCTACTCCTACCTCTGTCATCAGTCAGAAGACTTTGGGAAAATTATTTTTCTCAGGGTGCCTCTGTTTCCTTATCTATAAGATGCATAGGTGTCTGAGCAGTATTGATGAAAAGTGCTACTTAAAAGGTTGGTATTAATATCTTTCTTGATTCTCTTCAGGAGCAGTGTTTAGTTTGAAACACCCTGCCAACAATGATTTGACCAGTGTTGTCATCATTGTTTTCAGCAGCCCCTGGAAATATCCCTGATTCCCTTGTCGAGTTCTAACTTTCCCCTTACAAAGGTTAGTACTAAAGTTCTGCACTATTCTTCAGCTATGTATAGTCTGTGAACATGTAGAAAGGCATTTAAGTTCCTCATAGGAAATCTGCATTAATATTCAACTCAAAGCACTGCTCACTAGCTTTTCTGTTACTTAACTATCAAGTTTTCCTTTTTTTTTAACAATATCTCTATAATATAACTGTGATGTAAAAGATCTGGAAGCAGGTACAATTTCCAGGCCCTAATCATCACATCTCAGCTTCTTTTCACAGTTTCGGTGAGGTAAAGAGGCTGTCAGTGGGATTTCAGAAATTTTTCTGGCAGCAATGATGGAGACTGAATTTTATAAACAACCCTAGATGGAGAGTTTCTCAGTGGAAATAGGAGATATGCTCCTAGTACATGTTGTATTTTTACTATTTTGAAACATGAAGTGACACACTGAGGCTGAGTCCTTGCAGTCAGAGCAATACCGGCTCTGACTGAGGTTACATTTACCTAAACCAAGGACCAAGCTGTCTCTCAGGCAGTTTGCAAATATGTGGAATGTTTCAAAGCCGTTTGCCGTATTCTGCCACACACAGATATGGGGAACTAACACCTTTCACAATTGCAGTCCTTCCAAAGGCTTAAAATAAAAAGTTTGTAACCCATGGGGAGCACTGCATTTGAAATTGGCTTGTGAGATTTGATTTCTGAGAAAAGTTTTATGTATGTCAAACTGTCCAGCAGTTGGAAGGAAACAAACAAAAAACCAATCCAACACATATCAAGCATAGCAATACAGGAAAGTGAATACAAGATATATGAAAAAATTTTTAACTTCCACTCAGCATCTGTGGAATTATCTCCCCTGAAGTACTGTGACCTGTTTGGGCCACATTTAAGAAAGATAAGGTCTGTTAAAGAAAGTCCTGAGGGTAACAATATGGTAAGTAGAGATTTGGAAGCACATATGACTGAAAACCTGGTTGTCTTAACGCAGAGAAGAGACGCCTCAGAGGATACATGAAAATAGATTACAGACACTTAAAAGATTGTTACAAGAATAACAGAATAAACTCTTTTCCATGTCATTGGGGATAGTAAAAGGGATAATGGGCTTAAATTAAAGCAAATAAGTGTTAATTTAAATATGTTACCTACAAAGAGATTAAACCCTGGGGATGCTGAAGAGTTGTTCTTTAAGAACAATTAAAACGCAACCATTTAGAATGACAGAGGTTGAACTGTGTCGCACTGGGCTGGGAGGAGGACTAGAGCATCTCTAGAGGTATCTTCCAGACTGATTTGCTGTGATTCATGTACCTATACATATACAATTCATATTCAAACTGTTTCTCCTAACTTTACTTTCCATTTGATCACTGCTGCACTCAGATTGCTTGTTCATGTGATGTTGCCACTTATTGCCTTTTTCTCCCTTCCCCTCCTGTGCCCAAGAGCCTGGGCTTCCCCTCTCCCCACTGCTATTACTCAACCTTTGGCTTCGAACAGCTCCTCTCAGAGTGGAAGTGTAAGATACTTTCCATGTCCATCAGCTTGTTGACCTTGGAGCCTCTAAATTGTGGAAACTGAGTTTGCCACACTGATCTGGATTTAAACCACCTGACAAAATCAAGTGCAGAGCTACCGAAGGAAGAGACCTCTTCTTCCCCTGCAATTTACCAAAGTCACTGCTGTCAGAAATGAAGAAGATGGATTCTGCTCTCTGGCCAAAAGTTCTGCTCAATAGCTTAGCCTGTTGGGAAGCCAAGATCCACAACTTTTTCTGGCTTCCAGATTACTGATCAAGGTGGCCTCTAGTAAGTGTTCAGTGCTAAACAAACTAAATGATGACTTCCTTTACCAATGCAGGGCCTCTGCTCTGTAGAACTTGCAAATCTGCCATAATGTAAACATCCTTCCATCATAACAGAAACAGATGTCTTTCTATTAGTTATGTTGCTATGTCTGCAGGTGCCAAAAGCATCACACATACTATTTGCTCTCTGCCTGAAATAGCGATGGGCAAACTTTAGACAGTTTGGTGAAAATTCTGTTATGGCTGGATGGGACCTGAACTTCTGTGACCTAAGCAAATCAGGAGAAAGGAGCTGTAGAAGTCTATGGTTTTTTTATCTGAAACTGTCAAAATCTGCAAAAAAACAGGTATAAAATTACTTGTCCACTTTCAGTTACTTACCATCTCTAGGCTGTAGGAACACAACCCACTGGAAGACAATTTGGGACTGTAAATTACTGACCCTGTTCATAAAAGGGTAGTCCCAAGGAGCCAGATCCTGTGTTTTGATTCTTACTCGATTCTAGAAATCAAGATTTAAGGTTTCTTTAAGAAATGAGATTTCTTGCATGGACTGGGAGACAAATCATCTTTCTATTTAGGCAACAGAGAATATTACAAATAGGGAAATACCGACACATTTTTTTTAAGCATTTCTAGAGAATACGGAAAGCAGAGACTGAAAGGTAATTTTTAGCTCCTCAGAAGCCATCGATGTCTTATTCTGGATAAATAAAAAATGACCAGAGGTTTGTAAGCATAGAAAGCATATTGATCCTTTGCAGCATGATTCCTAGTAAACCACCAGACGTAGATATTGTGGAGAAGAGCTTGTGTTCATTTTGACCATATCTGAGTTCTTAGTCTCGCTCTTTACCATCAATTGTTTTTCAAATTATATATACTGAAAATTATCAAAGTGATCATAAATTTTAGCTCCCTATAGAGGAAGGAAATGTGACAAAACTTCCACTATGCATGGATCAGAGGATATTTAAGAGTGTCCTCCACAGCTAATGACTCTTGTCCATGCAGTGGAATGATATCTCAGGAATTCTCTAAATATTGACATGGTATTTCTTGTGGTTCTGCTAGAGTATATTCTATAACACACCACTTTTACTGCCCAATATAATAGTTCTGCCTCATATCATGAAGTGAAGAGGAAAATTAAATAGAGGACATCCAAATATACTCACTTCAAAAAAGTGTCGTTAAGCTTCTTGACAAAGTTTTAGGTTGTACCCAAGGGATGTTCAAAGTAGCAGCGGACCTGAATAGAAAACTCCAGTCTCCTGAATACATCTGCGGCTGGTTTATTTATTTGTGAAACACAAATGCTAGCCCTATATAAAAGCTGACTCCTGCGTAGATCCTAAAGAGATCTAGGTCCAAATGTCCACACCTCAGTTTACATATATTTTTGAAAAATAAAAATCCCACTTTTATTAAAAAAAACCAAGCAACTAATAATTTATATTACTCTGCTGTGTTTTCTAATAATGTCTTTTTTAGTGATCAGATATTGTAGTGGCGGGAATGTTAGAAATACAACTATATGCACCTCTAAGACTTCTGGTAATTGTTTGTCTCTTGCTACTGCTGGTACTGCTATTCTAAGCTGATGGCCACATTAAAAAAAACTAAAACAAATGTGTACCTGAAATCAATATGCCATGCCTTGTAACAGCTTGCCAAAAGACAGTTGAAAAGTAATTCCTTTTGTAATTGTTTTTTCTGACATTATTTGTGTGACTTTTCTTCATGTGAGATGGCATCTAAAGAGCTAGGGATTCTTATGAGACAAAGCCAAATGTTATGAGTTAATTAGTACCAAAATGTGAGTGAAAGACAGTCCACTCAACCACGTTGGGCTTGGTGAATGAAGGAAAGAGATTTATCATTTTGAAAGTTGCTAATTGTGCCTGTTTCTCTGTTTGGAGAAGGGAGTCTGTAGGTCTGGGCCAGTTGCCCTTGGGGACCTATCTGTTAACTCACTGTCACCTTCTCTTGAGATACCATCATCTTGTAATGCTGAGCAATAAAATTTGTAATTGTAAGTCTTTTGAAGCCCATAGCTAAAGGACACTAACACAGTTTGTTTACACTGAAGGAGTTCACAAGAAAAACTTAAGTAATTAGATGAGGATAATGGGTAGGTACCAAGAATAAGCTGTGCCAAATATAAACTGGTATTTCAACCAGAGTTCTATTTAACTTTGCTTTGCAGTAGAAAAAATGCAGTATTAAAATGTCGCCAAAAAGATTTTTTTTTCAAAATAAGGGAACTATTTTCCATGAAAGCATCAGCTCATCTTGGAATTATTTATCATGTTAACTGCAGCTACACTCATTTATGAGTTTAGTTTCATTTCCATGACCTACTTACTTTTTGCACAGCTAGCAATAGGAAACACACAGAGGTGACCATGTATGGCATAATGGCTAGCTGGCTAAATGCAGTCTTTGTTTTAGGGAATTTTCTGGCTTCTTCATACTTAGTTTCCAAAATATATACATGTGCTCTGATTCAAGAAAGTTACTTTACTCCAAGACTAAATTTGCGTGTGTCTTGCAATGGTTCTGCTCACATGCACAATACTTGGAGTGCGCTTTGTTAGTCTTCCGAACTGATGTCATGACAGACTTAGCTACATCAGTTAATATGTGAAGAAGAAGCAGTCTTGAATGGCTAAAGTGTTTTAATTCTGTTTACTGAAGTTTAATGTATTGGCTGAATCACCACGCTGCTTCTTTGACCTGCTTTGGATCTGGTTGGATCAAACGTCTGTACTGCATTGCCTTGCATTTCTGGTTCCAGATTTAGCCACGTCAGGTCCACCATCCGTTTTGTCTTATTTATAACAGGTATCGCTGAAGCAAACTGATCTTAGGTGTTTCTCTGGCACAAAGAAAATCAATAATGTCTAGCCAGAATAGCGATGCTTGCTGGCATTGGGGCAGTTCTTCACCATGTCTGAACTGGTCCAGGTAGTCAAGATTCATACAAAGAATAGTCCATTGACTACATCTGCACCAGTAAGCAGTGCTAGGGCCTATTAGTATATGGCTCTGAGGTTAAAAGTGACTCAGTTTGGCCATGTCCATACAGTTAAACTCTCATCTTCCAAAGCAGGGGTGTTGCATTCAAATTCCTTATTGGGAATGGTTCCTGTACTGTGCTAAAAATTCAGTGATGCTTGGGATTGTTTGCAAGAATGCCGGATGGCACAGGCCAAAAATATGTAAAGGATCTTTTAAGCAAAGTAATTATACAGACAAACAAGATCCAGTGCCTGGGACCATGACCATGTACCAGTATGGATGCAATCATTATTTCTGTAACAGCGATAGGAGCTCCAGAGGAAGCACAGCACCAGGTGCTGAGGAGCTGCAATGTCTGGTGCTGCACATGGAAGCACCGTCAAGCTCTTGGGTGTGCTTTTAGACAATGCTGGTGGCAGTGCCTAGCAGAGGTGACAGTGTTTATGCCACTGGCCTCCCTTTCCTTTTGTGTTCTTCAGCTCTGAGAGCTAAAATGTGGATGTCCAAAGTGTGAGAGCTCCGAGAGATGGGTAGAACTGGAGAGCCCCCCAAACAGGGTCTGGGCTAATGCCAGGAAGAGCCCTGAAGAGTGTTGTAGGACTGAGCCCAGTAAAGCTGTTTTGTCACCTAATCTCCTCTAGAAGGATGAACACGTGATAGTGAGCATGATGGTTGCTAGAACAAGCCATTCAATTGCATTCACCAGCAGGGACAGAATTTTGTTGTGTGTGACATTTTCAGAAGAAATTGGTTCTGTTTTTCTTTTAGCTTATAGGACATTTCAATAAGATCATGAATAAATACCTATAATTTAACCCTCTGACATTAACATTAATTTGGGTGTTTTTAAATGAAACTGGGCTAATATGTCACTCACTGTTTGTTTTCTTTATATTATTGTTTTAACCTCTGAGACAAAGATGCTTCCTTCAAGAATTTGCCCTTGCCGTATTGGGAAGATGGTTGCCTCCAAACAGTGTTATTGATGAAATGATTTCTGACATCTAATGGCTTTTCTGATAAAGAAAAAACACCTTTGAAACATTGAGTTTAACGGCAGATGACTAGATGGAGCCACCACTTGGTTTTGGTCTGACAGCAGTATTTATGGGCAGTACTAGATGAAAGTTAAACTGGCATTTTTATGCCCATTCCCTTGGCCAGATGCTTGGCAGGACCAGATGTTGCTCTTGTTTTCTTCCAGCATCACCTACAACAGAATGAAACATAAAACATATCCACCGAAGCCACTGGAAATTGCTAACTCTGTCTCCTGAAGGCCATGGGGATGTTCACAATTACTGATCCACTGAGTCCCACTTTGGTGATTATTGCTGTGATATTGCTTGGCTTCCAGCACCTGTGGGAATATCCCCTGAGTATGGACCATCTACAGCCACCACTGAGGCTGTTTGCTCTAAGCTGACACATGTGATATGTAGATGAACAAAAATAATTTTTCAAAATCAGGCACTCGAAACTGTTTGTTTGTGCTTAGAGGCAAGCCTTTGTTTTTTCCCTCCACAAGTATATGTGACCACTCTTGGAAAAAAAGGTTCTTAAAAAAAAAAGTGGAAAACAATTTCGTCAGTCATGTTTCTGTTTTAGTTTAACATATTTGATGTTCCTATTAGTTCCACTTGGAGAGAGAAAAAGGCTTTCATTCTGCATTAGTTGATTGTTTCCATCAGTCTCCCTTCCCCCTTCCCCCCCATTTTTCACACCTCCTACTGTGTATGAACGCCTGCTGCACCATTTATTTTTGCAATGTGTAAACTGTTACTTCCTCCAACAAATCAGATCTGCTTAGGGTGAAATTAAAGATCTGAAGAGGTGACCGTCCTGCTGGTTCTGACATTTTAAGATCTTAGTGCTATGCAAGAAGCAGCTGCCCTTTTCTGCCTATAGATATTTATTAAATCTCCAAAGGAATTATGGAAGCAAAAATGAATTATTTTGGCATAAAAAGAAAAAGAGAGGAATCTATTCCAGGAAACACAAGCTGCAGTTCTTGCAGTGAGATGAGATCTGGCAAGCAACAGGGTGAGAAATAATTAGCCTCTCTTTGGTGCCTCCAAGCAGTGGGCAGGAGTGCCTGGAACTCAAATTTTAGCGCCAAGGTTAAGAGTCATGGTACAGACCGATTTAAAACTGACAGATTTGTGTGCCTAAGGCAGAAGACGGAGTGTGGCCTCCTTGTACAGATCCTGGGCCCCATTCTGCAAACCTCTACTCATGTGAGTTATCCACATATCTCAAAATAGCTCCCTTGGCCTCAGTGGGAAGATTTTTCCTGTACACAAGGGTCTGTAGGATGGAGTCTGTACATTGTGTGCTAAAAACAAAAGCGTGATGCTACACTGTACTCTGGTTTCTCAGCAATGATCAAGTTGTAACTTCCAGGACAGGAGCCGACATGTATATCCAGAGGATGGTACAACCTGTCTGACATGTCCTAGCATAGGACAAGCCATGCCACTGGCCCTCTGGATGTGCCACTGGCTGCAAAGGGAATTGAGGCTGCCAGGTGGGAGGACAGGACTATGTTTTAGGTGGCTGATGGTGTGTGAGATGAATCTCATCCCCAGGAGAGGCTCTTGGCTCAGTGAAAGGCAGGATCTCTGCACAAGAATAACTCTGTCAAAGCAGGCTTGTGGCTTTGCATCCAAACTGTTTTTTTTTTCCCTCTCAGGGCATGTTCATAACTATTTCTAGAGGTATGGGCCATTAAAGGAAAGGAATCATCCCCTTGGCAGATAGACTTTGGAGCAGATGTGCACCATAATCACTGAAACGTTGTCCTCTTCCTCCTTCCCACTCCCTCATCACGCCATGGATGGTTCCAGCTGCATTTCTTTTCTGAGCTTGCTGTCTGCAGAGGGATTAAATCTAGGAAAGCAACCTGACATGCTCCTGGGGGGAGGGAAGACCATGAGAATAACTGGGGAACACACCCAGTTCAAGGTCTGAGTCCCCACTATCCACTCACTTTTTAGCACCTTACACCAATGCTCTAGTTACACAAAGACCATTCCTACCTTTTATTAAAGTCTATTCACTCTTTTTTTCACTGAAATATATTTATCTCACATAGCAGTGATGACTGCTTAGCATCACTGGCTGAGGGAAATGTTGTAAACCAACTGCAGTCTTTTGTAGGGGCCAATTCAAAGCTCTATTGCATTTTAAAAAATTTTGTTACATCAATGCTTCTTATCACTATAGTAACTGCACATCTTCTAGTCATGTATTAAATGATGTGACTAACATCCGTTGCATGTGGTTTGTTCTGTTTTACATCCTTTTCCAAAATGATAGAATTAAATCTGTTGAGTTGAGTGTTCTGTTTTTGGTCTTTTCCTTTTAAATGTACATGAAATATAAGAGAGGACAGAGTGAAGAACTACAGCCTGTGCTCAGGGGAGAAGAGGTGACAGTGGTGACAGCCTTTAATCCCTGCGGGTGTTTGCTTTGCTCTGAGGAAGTTCATAGTCACACTTTTGTGCTATAAAGCAGTTGCACCATGGAGGAGCACAAAAAAGAAACAAAGAAGAAATCCTAAACCTGCCCAGTTACGTGTTCCTTATGGGTATGGGCATGAAAGCGGTTGGATGCTTGGTTTCAGTTTAAGCAATCCAGCTTAAAAAAGCCTATTTCCAAATGCTCATGGACTCCTGGGCAAATATTTGGGCACTAGCCGCAAATCAGCTGTTGGCTGCTGGAGCTGTGCTGCTGCTCAGCAAAGCAGTTGAACCTATTCAGGTAGCTCTACACAAGCCATCTTTGGATGGTAGGACTGTCTGAACCGTGGAGAGTCTGGGGGCTGGATCACCGCATCTCTTGGATGCGATGACCAGGACAGCAGGCTCAAGTACACTTGAAGCAGCAACCTACACCGTTCCGGGACCACCTCTGAGATCTGCAGATCTCTGTGCTAGCAAACCTCCTCATCCTTCAAAACAGGGTGGCTTCATGCAAACTGCCTGCTGGGAAAGGTCCCTGGCCTGATTTAATGTGTGACCAGTGCTGAGGGATGGTTTCCGTTTAATTTCCTAGTGTGAGCAAACCCTACAGAGACATGGTATAGCAAAGGGAAACTTCTCTTTTTCTTAGTTCCCTTGCTTGTTCTCCTCATTTGCCAGTGGCATCTCTGTATCTTTATACACAGACTGCTCTTGCTGACCTCAGGTGTTGCTCTTGCATGAATGAGGTTACTCAGCTTCTTTTAGTGTTGCCAGGATTAAGGCCTTAAATCATTACAAGTTTTCTTAAACTGCTTAAGGATTATTAGGAAAATAGCAAAGGTGAGGCAAAGCACTGTACTAAAATCTGTAAGGAGAGAAGACTTCTTATTTAACTCGGAGCTGAATTCGCATTTTCTCCTCAGTGATGCTGGAAGCTGAGCACAGTGCTTTTGAGCAGCTGCTGCTTTGGAAGCCAGTTTGTTCAGTTTAGGATGTAGGTAAAAGTGTTTTCCTGCAAAGAGAATAATTATATGCTCGCAAACACACAGAAGCATCAGAATGCACAGCATGCTTTTTACAAGGGTAATAAAGTTTTATATGCATACACAGAAGAAACAGTTTGCAGCAAAATACTTAATGCACCCAATTATCCCCCAAAATAAATGGATGGGAAAGAAACTGGCAAAATTTGGCTCACGCTTAATTATTTAACATTTGAACCTTTCTGTTCTTAGCAATAAATTCCCATTTCTGCCACCCATTTCTTGGTACTTTACTTGGTCTGGACTCTTGTAACTGCACCCTAAGCATTTAGGAGACTGCCCAATGTCAGTGTGAAGAATATGGGGAAGGCTTGACATCAATTACAACATTACACACAACATAAAATTTAATGGCTTGAATCAGCCTTTCACTGCTATTTAAAGCAACCGTGTATGGTTCTTCTAAGATCCTAAAAATTAACCAGCTTCTAAAAGGTCTAAATTTTTCAACAGCACAGGATCTTACTCTGAGGTTTTAAAAATGTTATTTCAGTTCTGTGGTATAACTCGGGGGATAGTTTGACAGGTAAGTGGCTTTTTTAAAGTAAAAAAGAAATTAATCTCCTGGGCAAAGGAGAACTCTGTGGGGTAAATTAAAAGAAATAAAGTCGATCAGATTCTCCGCTGGCTTGCACTCTTTGCAACTCCTTTGAGAGGAGGCAAGCTGAGGCAGTGAGCCTGCTGGGCTGAGACCTGGGGAAGAACTTGGCCTGTAGATTTTTTATGTTTGTTCTTAAATAACTGGGAATCGCATCGAGGACTTGGGTGGCTCGGCGATAAAGTGCTGGTTTTCCACCTTTGTGGCCAGAGTCAGAATTTACGTGGTGGCCCCGGCTTTGTCTCTCACCGATGTGCAATCGTCTCGTAAAACACCAGTTTCTGCCCAGGGGAGACCCAGGCAGAGCAGGAGCAGGACCTGGCTTACCTCTCACCGCCGGTAAGGGTGGTCCCTGCAGGTCAGAGCTGAGGTCACCCTGAGGGCGGCACGAGGAAGGTTGCTTGTCCTGCAGCTGCAAATTCTGGGCTGTGGATAAATAAAAGGCTCAGTTTCTAATTTTTTAACTAAATAATCAGATAAAACTTGGGAAAAAAAGAGATCCTGAAACTGTTCTTAAGGAAAAAAAAAAAAGTCATCAGGAGATCTGCAGATATGTTTTTACTCGGTGTGCTGAAGTATAATTAAAAAGCCACTTTGATGCGGAGTGAAATGGTTGCACGCAGACCTTGACCATCCCACCTTTAATAAGGGGCTAGTGGGGAGAAATATATAACCTTTACATTAGGAATGTTTCACTGATTTTGTTTACAGTCCATAAAATTTTACTTCTCTGAGCTGCTGCTGTCTGCCAGGAGTAGCTTTAGTTTGGACTGGATGGGCAAGGATGTTTAGTGAGTTTTATTTCACACTGTATGAACACCGGTGTTGTTTTTTTGGAAATATTTTTTCCCAGCTGAAGTATAGCTGTAACCACGACCTAGGTCACAAACATTTCCTGGAGGGCTTGTGAAATTTTCCACTGAATCCAATGCTTTCATTGTTGATATTTCCTCCATTTAAAATGTATCTGGTTTTAAATATAGCATTTTGCCTGATCAACACTGGGAATCACATGTAAATTTTATCGACTATATGGAAAGACATAGCCATAGGCCTTAGCTTAGAAGTCTCAGGATGTCTCAGAAAATCTTGGAAAGATCATGCAAAGGCTAGTCATAATTGCAGGTACTCGACAAGCAGCTTTTCCCCTGCAAAAGCTGGGCATCTTCTGTCCTCCCACCCCACTCCTGGGGGAGAAGCCAAAGAGTGGAAGAGTTTGGGTTGGGACCATGTCACATCCCCCTTCCTGTGAGTGGACCTGAAGGAGACAAGGGGGACCGAGATCCCCAAAAGCAGTCCACAGGGCCTCTTGTTGTACCCAGGGAGACTGGTGAGGGATAATTCAATTTCCATTAGATCTCAGGCCAACACACACATACATACATATTTTCTGCAAAGCATTTGAAACATAGTCTAATTCCTTATCCAAACACCACACCCACCCAAAGGGAAGACCAGAGTCACCTCTAATGTACATGTTGTGATTTGATGGGCAGTATGAATGAAATTCTCCCACAAAAAATAAACATCAGAAAAGAGAAACTGATCCTGAACCTTGAGGGAGGAAAACATCCCAGATTAAAAATCAAGCGTTGGCCATAATGTCATCTGGAAACTACACCAGCTGGTCTTTTACCTGGTACATATTTGGAACATAATAAAAATGAATGTGAAATGAACCATTTTTATATTGTAAATTATCTAAGAATTTATTCTCAGAAAACAAAATCTATTTCATTACCTCAGTGGTTTAAAGGTCCCCAAATCTCTGTTTAGTTTAATGGACAAAAAATATTTAAATAAAGCATTATCTGCTGTTGGACAGCAAGGCTTTCAAACCGCAGCTTATACACTTTGAACAGCCCCCAACGATTCAGCCACACAAGACATAAAAAACCCTAATCAATGCCATTTTTACATAAAAAGCAAAAGACTATGTTTCCCATCATAAAATGTTATGGTGTTTACACAAAAGCTGCAGCTAACCTCATAAAACTCTATTGATTTCCCAGTGGGGTCCTCAGAGGACACTTGGCTGTGTTAGACGACACACTGATTTCTAGCACCAAAATAACCCTGGTTTCCTTTCGGAGACTAGATGCATAATGCTGCTCTTATCAAGTGGGCCTTTTGATGAGCTCATACTGAATTCCTTGTTCAGCGAGCTGCCTCTCTAGAACTTCACCTCCAGTGGTCTTTTTATGGAGACAGACAAAACCACTGGAAGTAAATTACAAAATTGGGAATTTCTGGTATTTTGCTCTGGGTTTTCTATGGTGGTAGGGGTGTTTTTGTCCTTTTAAAAGAGTGCCTCTCCCAGAACATTATTCAATAACTACAATAAAAAGTCTGATTCTTAGAACAGTTAAAGATCAGCAGAAAAGAAAAAAAGAAATCAGCAGAAGAAAAAAAGAAGAGAAAAATAAGATTAAAAGAAAATCTCTCCTCCTGACTTAAATTAACTTTAAATGAGGCATATGCTGAGAATTTCTATTTGTAAAAAGTTTTTACACCAGGCAATTAAGCAGACATTTCTCCAAATACAACAGACTTGCCATATTTTCAGAGACATGTCAAAGGATTTTTATACAATAGTCAACATCAAATGTTTGATTTTTCCATAGGGTGAGTAAAACAGAATGATGTGAAAAAAATAATAAAAATATGACCAAATTCTCTGTTGTGGCTTAAAATGTTATATAAGATTTAAAGTCTTATAAAACCTGAAGTCTTCTGGTAAAAATTCATTGTTATAAAAGAAAAAGAATAGGAAAAAAGAAAGAATTGTTCTCTTTCTGTTCTTGAATCTTATACTCATGGAAGTTAAACAAACTGAACAAATTAAATCCTTTCTACACAGTTACATGAACTCCAATTAGATTTTGTTGCCAGAAGAACTGACTCCCCCCGCTCCTATTATTTACTTAAAAACATTTAATATTAGTGTCTAAATTATAACAGAACAAGTCCTACTCCTTCCAGCTAACGGGAGCTGGGGAGGGCTTTCTAGGGAATAGGATCTAGTCCTGCAAGATCAGAGATTGCAAGATCAAATGGACTGAAAATAGAGATGAATTGTGTCACATCACAGGTCTTAATTTTAAGACAACTCATTGCAAAGAGACCAGAGCAGCTAGTTTTAAATTACACAGAAATTTTGGAATGAAAAATGGAGAGATAAAACAAGTTTGTTGGGAAATCCTCATCTTTAACTAATAAAGGATTTTAATATGTGCTTTTCTTTCCCCTCTTGCTCAATTAAAAATATGTTAATACAATGTTAAGTTTGAGATTTAAACCCACAAGAGTCAGGAAATTCAGAATTAAGACTCCCTTGGGAACCTTAATTCTGTTCCCATTGTGCATATTATATTTTATGATAGGGTCTTTCATTACGTGATCACATAACACTGGGGCAGTGTGACATGCAAAGAGTGATATTGAATAAGTGTGGTTTGTTGTGGAGGTTAAAGAAATGTCAATGTCACTAAGTAGTCTTGCAAAAATGTAACAACTGCAGTTCTTATAAAATTATTGTTTCATTATTAAAAAAAAAATCACTTTGAGCATACTGTTGTACACAGGCACCTTCTTAATAATGGTATATGCAAATGCAAAAAAAAGATTTTTCTCTTTGTTTCTCCACAGACTGTTCTCAAACACTTTTGGAGAGGATCGTCAAGACCTGTGTAGTTGTATGTTAGGAACCTCTGCTTTCTCTTTTTATCTTTGGAAATGGCGTGGGTTATATCAAGCCCTGGTCTACTGTTCTGGAAGATGAAATGTTTTGTTAACCACAAAAATAAGTTTTGGGAACTTTTTCCTATAAAAATAAAAATGCTTAAAAATATTCCCCAAAACTATTTAATATCCTGTAAGTAAGGTGTGAGTCTTGCCAACTTTTGAGTTTGGGTGATGTTTTCAGAAGTACTCTCTTCATTTCTGGGAACAATTTTTGATTTGGTGAGGTAAAGCTGTATTGGAGGTAAAGATCTGAGACGTTCCTCCTCAAGCCCTGTTGACTGCATGGGCACTAACATGCCATTTTCTGTTCAGACATTCTCTCACAGATGTGCAAGTTCTGTCAGTCTGAGGTAAGCCTACCATCTTAAAAAAACCCCATGTAGTACAAAGATGCATCCACGGCTCCAAAAACTGTCCCAGTCCTCAAGTAGGAAATCTTAGTCATATTTCTCTTTTATTTAATGGTGAGCACTGTGTGTTAAAAACATGTCGATATGCTTTTTTTCTTGGATGGACACCACTCCATTGGTGGAAAAACTTTTAAAGAAGGACTAGTAGTTCCCTAGTGGGTGATAGGAGGAAAGCTCTCCCGCTATGCATGTGTTCTGGCAAGCTCTCTATGTAATGGTGCACATGCCAGGATCAAAAGCACAGGAATATATTCAGAAGGATGATTTGAGAGACAGAAGACATCCCTGATGTCTTTCCAAGTAAGGCATGTACTACAGCCAATGGCAGACATGGTTGAAATGTTTCAAAATTGAAATTTATTGAGAGCAGCCCCGCAGAGAAGGACTTGGGGATATTAGTGGATGAAAAACTGAATATGAGCCAGCAATGTGTGCTCACAGCTCAGAAAGCCAATCGCATCCCAGGCTGCATCAAAAGAAGCGTGACCAGCAGGTTGAGGGAGGTGATTCTCCCTCTCCACTCCGCTCTTGTGAGACCCCACCTGGAGTCCTGCGTTCAGCTCTGGGGCCCCCAGTATAAGAAAGACATGGACCTGTTGGAGCGGGTCCATAGGAGGGCCACGAAGATGATCAGAGGGCTGGAGCACCTCTCCTATGAAGACAGGCTGAGACACTTGGGGTGGTTCAGCCTGGAGAAGAGGAGGCTCCAGGGAGACCTTGTAGCAGCCTTCCAGTACTTAAGGGGGGCCTACAGGACAGATGAGGAGGGACTCTTTAGCACGGAGTGTAGTGATAGGACGAGGGGTAATGGCTTTAAACTGAAAGAGGTTAGATTTAGATTAGATGTAAGGAAGAAGTTCTTCACTGTGAGGGTGGTGAGGCACTGGAACAAGTTGCCCAGGGAGGCTGTGGCTGCCCCATCCCTGGCAGTGTTCAAGGCCAAGTTGGATGGGGCTTTGAGCAACCTGGTCTAGTGGAAGGTGTCTCTACCTATGGCAGGGGGGTTGGAACTAGATGATCTTTAAGGTGCCTTCCAACCCAAACCATTCTATGATTCTATGAAAATATAGTTTGCATTTTCAACCTTTTGGCGAGGAATTTAGTCAGCTCTATCCTTTGGCATGATTACTTCTTTATTTTTTTACTTTTAATTTTTTTTATATTATTTTTTAGCCTTTTTATAAGCTTGCTTAATTTATCATAGAGAAGTAAGGCAGTGAAATTTAATTATGTGTGACTAACACAAGGTCTATTTAGATGATATATAGGTCTTGTCTGACCTTGAACTTCCAACTAGGGAGTTGGACTTGATGATCCTTATGGGTGCCTTCCAACTTGAGGTATTCTATGGTTCTATGATTCATTAATTGATCAATTTTGGAAGCAATCTAGTTGCCTAGCTTAAACATTTAACTTGCAATGAAATTTTAAGTTAATTAGTTAATGACCCTCAAAGTGTCAAAGTTCCCTCTATAGGTAATGAAAAGATTCTGGTGTGTTTGAAATGTAGACACATAATTGGGAGAGAGAGCCTTCCCTGCAGGGCACAAGGATGCAGGAATCTGAAGATGGACATTTTGGTCTAAGAGGCATGTGCAAGATCCCCTTGCCAGGATTTTTCTGTTCCAGCCCATATAGAAGCCAGGGGGCACTAAGCACACTGCTTAGGCTGAAGTTTCTGCACAATTAAAATCTTACAAGTAGTATCTTAAAAAGCAATATAAATTTTTTCTGAATACCTGTAACTTCAAGTTGGCATGGAAGTGGACATGCTTCTTAAAACCAGTTATATGTTACTGGGGAAATTAAGTAGAACATAAAGATCCAGAAGTCTCACTTTTTCACTTCTAATCTTCAAATATATTTCAGTATCTAACGCTTAGTAAACTCTGCAGGGGTTATGAACCTGAATGAAATATGCCCCTGAGCTAGGCACATAGACTCAGTTTTCTTTTTAGTAACATGGCAATGACAGAAATACCAAGCTATTCTGCCTGGAGGAAGGCAGAAAAGAGGAAGACCCTTTTTGACATCTCTTTGGAAAGAGGATCTGAGACTCCTCCCAGCTAGCCTAAAACATGTTTAAAGCCCCATTCACTAAAGTTAGGACTTGAGCTAAGTTATGAACTTAGGGGTCCATATAAGTAATGCCCTTCACTTAGGTAACCAGCATGTAAGAAAAGGAAATTAGGTGAAAGAATCTTTGTCTACAAATGTGACTAAATGTAGGTATTATTGCAGTGTGCTCTATTATTGCAGTGTTGTTCGCATTCACTTATCTTTCTTCTTCTGGCTGAGTTTCTCATTTAGTAAATGGACGTTCATTTTTGTTGCAGAATAAGACTGCTCAGTTTTCATGGATTGTATTTTTAAACAGATGCTGCTGGGAGAGGCTGGTGATGGGTGTTTTGTCTCCTACCTAAAAGCATTGTCTTAGTGACAAGGCTAGAGGAGTGAGGAGTGACTGAAGTGTAGCAGGATGACCAAGAAAAATGCTGCTGCATTCACAGTCACCACAGACACAGTTCAATGCACCAGCCCTCAGCCCCTGGTGGGAATTTGTAGCTTCAAGTAAGCCACTATTCTCTGGGTGCTCCTACTATAAAATGGAGGTAGTGTAATCCTGTCCCTCCTCGTTTTATGTATTCTCTTAATCTTTTACTTCATTGAGTTCTTTGTAGCAAGCACCATCCCTTGCTGTTTAACAGTCATATTTGATGACTGAATGATGACTTTAAGGTGTAAAACTAAAGGCTGCAAACTCTGAGGGCAGACACATGCTATACAATACCAAGAGGATTTTAAAGGTTTCTCCTTCCTCTCCTCTTCTTTCAGACACTAAAGACATAATTAGTAACATGTTTCCTGCCTTTGACATTAAGTACCACCTCAGATAAGAAACATAATGATAGTTTGTCAGCACAGACATAAAAAGGTTAGATTCAAAATGGTGGCATTCCCCATACTTAACTAGATAGTTTCAAAGAGATTTATAACCAGCCGTAGAATTTTCCTCATGAGGCTGCCCTTTCAGTTCCAACTTTTTAAAGTCTCTGGTGATCCTAAAGCCTTGCACGCTTTGACATTTGAAGTGTAAAATTTTTTGTTTCCTTAAAGTAACAAGATCCTCCTTACTCCTGGGGTTTCAAAAAAGAAAGGAAGAGAATAAAAAAAAAAACAGAAAAGAAAAGAAAAAGAAATCTCCTCTCTACCTAGAGGAGAAGCTATCTCCTATCTCCTCTATTTGCTTTTTTGTGTGTAAAACAGCCTTAGTCCTTGCTAGAAGTCAATAAGTCATTTGATGGCACTTGGAACATGGTCCATGTTTGTTGGTCCTCCCCTCTCATAGTGAGGTTTCATTAGGTCATGAGCTGATCCAACGGTTTGTAATCAATACTACCCCTGCTCCTCACCCTCCCCTGGGTTCCTGCTTTCATTGGTATGTCTCTAACGCTTACCTTACCCTGTGGTGGGTTTCAGTCCAATAAACTGGTAGAAAACCAATCAGATAAAAGTTGACTGTTTGCTGATTAGCTAGCTGAACTGGCTCATTAGGTCGTCAGGTGAGGGCAGGAGCTGGAGCAATAGCATGGGCTAGACAACAGGGAGGGAGGCGAAAAAAGACCCCTTTTCAGAGGCAGCAAACTGTAAAACTGGTAGAAGTTCCTTTTGGCACAAAAAGCTTAAATGCCAACATTTGCAGGGTGAACTGGCTACAGAAATTAAACTGAATGGATAATAATAGTGATTTTTTTGTGGGATTCATTCTCTGCTCTGATTCACTGGGTGAGTGCACAAACCCAAATCTCATTTAATTGGTGCAAGTTAGAACATTGTCTAAATTAAGCAATGCCATACAGCTACGTTAATTAAGATGAATGTCATGGTAAGCTATACCTATTCTTTTCGACTGTTGCAATAAACCTAAGTAAAGAAGAAAAATAAAATGCTGGAAATTCAAATATCAATATTATTGATTTTCAAGCAAAAAGAGTTTTTATCCACAGGAATTACAATAGTCAGACATCAATTTGAAATGAAGTAACTTAATTTGAAATGTCTACTGCTTATAGAAAGCATTCTGAAGAGTGTCAATAACACTGTTCATTAAATATTACCCTAAAAGCTCCTTCACTTTCCATACTGTGGGAAAATGTTTGACATTAACTATTTCTTTTCAGTAACAACATTAATTATTTTTCATTGTAGAGCTGATAATGAACGCTACGATATTTCCAAACCTCAAGCTAATTGTGACAAATGGAAGATTTATTTTCTGTTCCAGCTCTGTAGCCAGTATGATGGAGACTCTGAGCAAGCAGCTTGCATTCATTCCCCCCCCCCAAGTCTGTAAAACAAACATAAGGATAATTTGTAATTTATCTTGCAAACCTTGAAAGAAAAGTACTGAATAAAATATTCTGATTCTGAACAGAGTGCTGTGCTGCTATAGAAAAGGGGATCACTCAAGGTCACACTGGAGCGATGGTTAGGTTTCATTTTTTTTGCTGCTGTGTTCATATTTACTTATTAAATATGCCACCTGTAGGCGGTAGGAATTGTTTATTTTTTACAGATGTGCTACTATTGGATGTTATGTAGGGTCAAGTTAATTTCCTCAAATATCTTACCGTGTCAGACATCTTTTCTTTTGAACGTTGTTTTCTTTTTCTTTATGTATGGGGCCCTTTATGCTGAATCAGTAGCTCGTACACTTGCAGTTAAATATGAGCTGGTACTGTGGCTTCAGTGAGTCATCAGTTTACCCTTCTGCTGTCTGAGAAGTCATGCAAAGGGGAGATGGAGGTCACTTCTGTTACAGGAGTTTGGTCAGCTTGTCAGGTTATTATGATGGGTGCTAAAAGTCAGTTCTGATTTCAGACAAAATATATACGGTGAGATTTCTTTGCCATTCAGACAAGGGTGGTTTTAACATCAGCACATGGCAGTTTTATGTCTTTCACTCCATGGCCTGATCTTACTCCGTATGTTTAATTCTCTCATCTCTGGGACTTTTAACCTAAAGATGCAGAGAGGAAGTATTTATAACTGTAGGTGTATCCTGGTTTTGGTTTTATGAAGTGTGCTGGTGTTAAACAAAGTGTAGCAAGTAGGACCTGCTCCTGGGCTCAGTGCCCTGCTCCTGCCTTTGCTGCCTGGGCAGAGCTGGGGGAAATGTGGGCAGCCCCTAAAGCAGCACCATTGCACCGCAGAGCTTTTAGGCAGGTTGATGGCTAATAAGGCCTCTGCAGGTCCGTCAGTGGCCCTGAGTCACTGATGGAACGAGATTCTTACTGAAATACTACGGACATAGCCTGTAAGACCGTGTGCCAGGAGGAAACTCTGGAGAATGAAAGAGCTGGAGTTCAGGGTTTTACCTTAGAGCAGCTCTCGTCTGGCTTGTGGACTGAATGTCTGTTAGCTGCTGGAGCTCATGGGGTGCTGTCCTGGAGGGAAATTTCTCAGTAAGTTTCATCCCCAAAAGCTCCAGTTCCTGCAGCAGGAACAAAAGTAACATAAGTGGGAATGGTCAGGAGACTCCAAAAGTGCATTCCTAGTGCAAACGTAACAGCAGTGTAGACATACTCTTTGATTGATTTCATACTATTGTGAACTCCCATTCTGGTTTCATGGGACTGAGCTTTTTTTTCTTCTGATTTTATCAACTGTTCTATGATTACTATAATTTACTTAGTGTCCCCAGGATTCAGATTCACAGCATAATAATCAGATCTTTCTAAAGCTGTTATCTCTTCTTTTAGTTCTAGTAATGGCTTGCCAAACTAGACCCTCAGAGCTCTTTGGGATATTTACACACAGCAGCAAAAGGAAATAAGAAAGTGGTCTAATCTCCCTTCTACCGATGCAGAAACTGAGGCAGGTGCTGGAGGCTAACTTTAATATGTCTCCAGTTTAATATGAAAAGTGCAGCCCTCCACACTGCACAGCCTGCAAATGTGGTCCAAGCGGGTAAGGCAGTGCCTGGACTGTGAGGCCTTACTGCCCTTTCCTCCTGCAGAGCAATAATGAAAAGCCTGAGGTAAAGTCATCTTAAGGGAAATCTCCTGTAAGGTTAAAAATAAAATGGGGGAAGAAAACAACAAAAGGATTTGTTGGTTGTCTCTGCTCTCCATCCTGCCTGGCAGCCCCCTTAACAATCTGCCTTATGGTGCTGCCAGTCAGGAAACAGGAATTAAAACCTGTCAATCACAGATAGCAAATAAACGCTATCCCATCCCATAAGCCTTTTCTTCTGCAGTGTGTCTGCCTCGTCATCAAAGCCATTTCCAGCTGTTTTTGTCTTTTCTTGCGTACTGAATGTGACTGATGAGTATCTGAAACACCCACTCTCCAGCCCACTGCTGGAGAGAGGCTGGCTGTTAAATGCACGGCATTTGGGGCTGCTGCTGGAGAGAACGAGAGGAGAGAAGTGCACAACAGGATTACACATGGCCATCCTGTTTGCTAGTGCCTGCTCGGCTCCCATCCTGCGTCCTGGCCAGAGCCCCTCCGGGAGGGTCACCGGGAGGACTGCGGTCTCTGCTCTTGCCTTGAAGTCCCCCCCTGGGAGGAAGTGGGTGGGCTGGGATTTGTACATTACCCAAGACTGAAGGATGTTAAACTCTTGTCTTCCTGGAAAGTGAAGCCATATCTCCTGTTGAGGGAACTGCTGGGGGTGATGGGAGAAGAGGGCATTATATCAGACCAAATTCCAGGTGAAGAAGAGGAGATCTTCCTGTAAGAGAGCAAAACCACCTTACGGTTCTGTGCATTTCCAAGGCTGACTCTCTGGAAGCTGACATTTTTGGGGAAGTGTAAGCTAAATATATTCCCTTACATTTAGAGACTGCAAGGGAGGACATTTCAGAAAAGAACATTTCACTATCAAGATAATTTTCCTGCAGTCTAATAGATCCTATCTTCTCTGAACAAAATCACGGCTTCTCCTTGAAGCTTGAGGGTCTCTCTTTTCTCTCTTTCTTGCTCTCTCATTTCTTTATTTCTTCTTTTTTTTTCTTTTGTTTTTTGGTTACCTCTTCATTCAGGTTTGTGTGGATTGTGAGGACTAGGGAGGACTAGTTACTGGCAGGGCTCAGATCTGTCTAAGTAAAACAACTACAGCAAGCTAGACTGTGCAGCAGATTTCTGATTCTGTCTAAAATCCAAAGAAGATTTTTTTAGGTTTATTTGAGAGCAAGTCAACCAGAGTTTCAACTCTTGAAGAAACATAATGATTTCTGGAGGAAGGGAGTAAATTTTAGAACTTCAGGGAAAGAGAGCAGGGTGTGTTCCCCACTGTATTGCTGAGTATACATTTGACTTTCCTTCTAAGACCCATGAAACAGGTAAAACAGTGGAGAAGGGACTGGTACTGATACCTTCTGTCTTTGTGAAGTTGTAGGTGAATCAATTCCTATTCACAAAAGGCCTTAATCTTCTTTCAGTGGTATTGGCTGGGGCTAGAGGAGAGCCAGGCTTCTTTCAGGACTTTTCAGTTTCAGGATTTCTTTGGTGTGAAAGCATTGTGAAGACAACAGGATTTTGTCCAAGATGACTGCAGTCATTTTATCCTGCAGTCTCCTTCTGTCAAGGAAATAATTTCAGATCCTCCAGCAATCCCCAGTCCTTCTACAGCTCAAAGCCTCATGCTTGCCTTTGAGATGATCAGGAAAGATGTACAGTCCATGTACTAAATATGCTAAATCTACTACTTCTTGCTGCAAAAGGCCATTTCAGTGTTTACTCCTGTCCATCAGGCAGGTGAAGGGAAAGGACATACATGTGTGAGAATGGCTATGCTGGATCAGACTAAAGGTCCCCTTGCCCCGGTGTCTTGGCTCTCACAAACACCAAGGGAGGTGTCCAAAGCCAGCGAAGGTCCTGCAGAGATATTTCTGTCTTCTCACTCCTCCCACCCAGGTTCCAGCCATCTGGGATTTCCTGAGCGCAAGGTAACATCTTGGTGGACCCTGAATTTAATCAGAGTACAATGCCTTTCTAAAATTACTGTATTTGTTTGTATTGGTGCAGATCATAACCAGCCTAGACTAGCACAGAAGATGTGTTAGGTGCTACACTAACATGAGACAGAAGGGCCCTCTCTGCCCCACCAGGACCATACTGACTGAATTTACAGTGCTGGTATGTAAAACACATTAAATAATTTAAAGTAGAGGAGGGTGAGGCAGCTGAGAGACATTATTAGTCTTCAACAGTATCAGCACATCAAGTATCTACATATTTTCCATTTTCCTGTAGATATCATGACAGAGGAAACTTCAACAGAAGGGCCTGAAGGATGCTTCTTGCCAAGAAAGGTCAATGCAAAAGTTATCCATCCTCTCATCTTCTTCTTTTTATTTTTAAACTGTTTTAATAATTTCCTTGTTTCAGTTGCTTACAAAAAGTTCTTCTTGAGCAAGAAGAAAAAGTATGGCCAAAAGTATAAAGTGCTGCTTTGCCAAGGAAGATTGCTCTCTTGGTATTCATAAGAAATGGGAGGAGGGAGGTGGGCAAAATATAAAGGACACGAAGACACAGTAAAGAAAGGAATTAAAGGAGGCAAGCAAAGAAAAAAGACAGAAATTGGTGTGGTTAAAGTGATGTACTGGGAAAATGATTTTCCAAGGGACATTATGAGCTGATATGAATGGAAACGATGCTGTTGCCCAGGAAAGAAATCACTAAAGTCTTTGTGCTGAAACACTGCTCTAACTCAAGTTTTCTCTGTTCATTTTCTTGTGAGAAAGGGTGGTAAGAGTTACCAGTCACTAAACACCAGTGACCTATTGTAAATCCCTGGGATCAGCAAACAGCCATGATGAGTGTCAGGCAGTAATTCCAGTGCTGCAGAGTGGCAATTCCTCAAGTGCTGAGTGTGGAAGAACTTGGGAAAAATTAAGTTCCTACCCACAGGTTTCAGACTTTTTGCTTGTACTGTCCAATAAAAGCTGTGAAGTACATAGGTACAGTACCCACATTTTCCTGATCTGCTAAACTCTTCATGTGCTGTTTTTTAATATGAAACTGCCACATTTTTGTTTGCATGGCTGTAAATCTTTAAAAAAGATCCCAGGTTATTAGTGTGAAAAAATATTTTAAAAAGCCTTTATGAAAGGTAATAGTGTATAGTATTTTCTCTCACACTAGAGTTCGTCTTGTCTTCTTTGTCTTTTAGCTTCAGCCCAACACTAGATAATTATACTGTTTTAATTTTTCAGTGATTTTAGTGAACATGGTGCAACTGAAAAATAAGCACTAGCGTACAGAATCCGCCAATTTCCTTCCATTCCCATCCCTCTCATAATTTGTTCCTTTACCCTGGTTCCAATAGCCACTCTCCCTGGTAGCAGAAATACTGTAACATTGATGTCTGTCGGCTTCTCTTTCTTTCTCCTCTCCCCTTCAAGTGTATAGCTTACTGCTCTTCTCCAAATGGCAAAAACTCTGAGGAACAGCCCCTTGCTTAACATGTCAAAATGTGAGTTCTGGCTGGCGATTGCTTTGGTTTCATTCCCTTGAGATCTGACGGTGCCAGAAATCAAAGCATAATTTTGCAGATGTTGAGATCCTGTAAGCCCCCTAGGTTGCAAAGCTAAGCCATAAAGCCAGCTGGCACTGTGTACGTGTGCTAAGAATGTAAAAGTATACATTTTTAGTTTTCAACCAACAATGACCGACCGCTGGTAACTTCAACAAAGTGAAGCATTGCTAGCTTTATTTTTGGAGAGTAAGTGGCTCTGTGCGTTCCCCTGAGCTCTTCTTCTGTTCTAGTGCTGCTGTTTTAAAGATGCTGTTCAGAAGTATAGAAGTTTCTTTGGTGCCTTTCCAGCATATCTGCTGTTCTTTAAAGGGATACCGCACTCTGACAGCACCTTCAGTTCACGGCAGAAAATTTAAGAGTTATTTCAGTGAACCCTAACCTTGTTGATTTCAAACTGTTCTACATTTCTGCTGAAGGAAATGCATTCAAGGGGGAGAAACCCCCCCCCCAATGTCTAAATTAAATGAGAAGAAGATGATGGGACAGCTAGCAGGCTCATCTGCAAAGAGGCACTAGATAGCCAAAATGTGTGGAGGAGCTTAGACAGATATGGCACGATTCTATGCTAAGCACTACAGAGATAATTGAAAAATACATGTTTAAATTCCTAAAGGGTTTGAACAATAAACAGTAGCATTGTACCTTTTAATCTGGACTTTCCCTTTCATGTATTCGAGTCCCTTCATTCAGTGCAGCTTGTCTTCACTGAATCTTGAGAGTAGAGATAGCTGGCTAAAGCAATGATGCTGGTGAAATGTTTTTTTGAGAGCTTTTGCAGATAGGTCTGCACAGAGCAGGGTGGGAAAAAGTTTTCCACTTCCTCCAAACTTTTAGAATTTGGAAATGCTTTTTATTTCCTACCAGGACAAAGCAAAGGCCTTTCAACTTTTATATATGAAACCTATTCAGTGGAGAGACTGCCCCAATACAGAAAGATGTTGTGGTCTTGTGATCACTCAGGATTTGACAGAGTCAACTTCAGACTGAGATGATAGAATTCACCCCTGGATAAACAGCAGGCTGAGTGAGGATCTCATTGATGCTGTGTGGACAATGCATCAGGCACGCATGTTTGGTTTTTCAATGTCCAGCCCTGTACTCTGACTACAATGTTACTCTGAGCTTTTATTTTTCCCGGTTTTGATCAAAATTCCAGGACCTGAGGAACCTTTCCTAAAGCAAATTGCACCCAAACCGCTAGGTTCTCATGCACAGTTTAAATTTCAATGAAGTGGTATTTTCCAAAGAAAAAAAAAAAGTTTAATTGAAAAATTCCTGACAAGCTCTAATCCTATTAACTTCACTGTGGTTGCACATATGCTAATGAGAGCCGTGTGTGTGAGACTGTTGCTAAATTTGCAAAACACAATACCCAGGACATGCATATTATATGTAGTTTGACACAGGCACATATGGTTTATATTCTGTATTCTAAAACAATATTATGAACATTTTATAAGGTTGCAAAAGTGAGTATTGTAAATTCAAGAAATGCAAAAGTTATTGAGGCATGCACTTTGGACTCTCCCTCTCTCCAGTGTAATTGGCCATATACACCTTCCACTTCCTCTTCTCTCCCTCCTTGTCCCTCTCATATTCCTCCTCTCTCTCCTCAGTGCCTTTCCTCTCTGGATAGCCTTCCTTTTTAGCAAGTAACACCTCTCACACATGGCTCTAACATGGCACTAGATGTCATCATGAGCTGATATTGTTGTATTGCCTGCTGTTACCTTCTATCTGTCCTGTCAGGTCAGACTAAAGTTCTACAGGGAAAAGGATACCCGCTCCATGGAGTGTGGGCAGTGATTACCGTGTAGATGCATTGTTCTTCATTGTTCTTTGGATGCTTTGCAGTAAACACAGTTCAACCATAATTATTTCTCTAAACTCATGTGTTATGACATGTATTCATGTGTTATTGCCTTTAGTTAAGCAATTGCTAACTTACAAGGTATTACCTTTTTTAACAAGAGGTGTCCTTGTGTACCAAAATTATGTCAATTTTCCTACAAGAGTGCATCTTACTTTACAGATAAATAGTTATTACTCTTTTGCTAAGGTATGTGATGATTGATTCGTTTTGATGCTCACTCTCCCAGGCCTACATAGAAACCTTTGCTGATGTGAAACTCCAGTGAAATCGTCAGGGCACTGTTCATGCACAAGGATTTACCCCTACATTTTAACTTTGAGACTGAAGGCAGACACACATTTCCTCAAGAAACAGAATAGACAGAGCTGATTGATTGAGAAAGATGACAACCCAAAGGGTAGAAGCATCTCACTGCCTTCAGCAAAGTTAGTGTCTAGTCTAAGGTGGGCATCTGTGCTCCATCATTTATCAATAGAGAAAGGTGGCAGAGATGAATTCCCCGTCAGTGTTACCTACCTTAATTATCTGTCTTTGGAGAGGATAAATTGTCTTCTGGAGGTTTTTATTCTCTCTAATCAAGGGATTTTAACCATGCTGCTTAGACACCATGACTAATTTTTAGATGGCTAAGGTACAATGAAACAAATCTCACATTTTGTTTCAGTTTCAGGTCACTCCTGAGCTGCCGTACTGAGTCTTGTTGCTTTCATGGTGTGCGGTCTTGTGCTGCCACTTACATGATGGTGGAGAAGTTGGCAAGAGGGGAACTGCACTGTACATGTCCTGCAGCAGAGAGGCTGATCTAAACTGCAAGTTCTGTGATGCACCACAGCAGTTCTGGTGTATACACATTAATATCGTGCTGACCTGAAAGGAAGTGTTTTTATTCAGCTTGACAAGCTGAAGTATTTAGAATCCAGTTGACTTGACCCAAAAGAATGTATTTTGCTTACTTTTTCCCTATGGAAAATTGAAGCATTTCTGGAAAAAGTAACATTTTCCCACAGAAAACTGTTTTTCACTAAAAAAAAAAAGTTCTGATGGAACATTTCCAACCAGCTGTAATTATAGTGCATACATAAAAGGGGCCAAATTGATGCTGTAAGGGCATTCCTAACTGTAGTCTATCCATAATCTGAGTGTTAGTCTTTGTAACATCATAACTTTTGAAAGTTATGAAATTTTTGTAGCATTCATAACTTCTTAAAAATTCACATAAATGTACTGCGTTGTATTCTATGTACATTGACCTATGCTAAATTAAAGGGCAAAACCATGATATGGGCAGTCATCCATTAGGCATTGGGCAAAGACCACCAAACTCATGTTCATGTCTGAAGCTGTTGCTGTGTCTGATTCCAAGTCCCTGAAGGTTCAGTTTTATATCACTAGCAAGTCGAGAGGAGATGCAAATGATAATTCCTAACGTGTGAAAAAGAATTTGGCCATTTTCAGATGAGCTGCAATTCAGTTTTCTTGGAAATAGGTACATTTTGGGGAGAACGGAGGGTTGTTGCTCTCCTCCCCGCAACCCCCACTGGAAGTAACAAGCTTATTGCATTTTACACCCAGGTGTTTGCCATAGAATCTGACACATAACCGTGCCCTGGAAAACTATAAAACAATATAATTTATAGAAATAAACTGAGTGAGAATCATTATTTTTTATTGGTACCACTTAATGTGCAGAAAAAGCATACTTTCCAAAAATATGGAATAAACGTTCTGTTAGCCTTATTGGGTCCAAATGTTAGGGTTTAAATTATTTTACTATGCAAACTTTCTTTCATATCTTGGCAGTAGTGATTTCCATTTTTATTCCTTTGGTATCCATAATCTTATTAGAATCAAAAACATATGCTTTGAGATCATTGGACAGATCCCGTCTCCCACCCTACCCCCTTCTCTCCATGTTAAAAAATGCACCGAAAAGACTGACACTCTAGTATCAAGAATAACAGGAATGGTATAGGAGAAAATGATGCAGACTACCAAGCCTGAATGGGAAAACCGTTTGAGAAATGTAGTTTGGTTTTTATGCTTTTGATTTGCAAGTCATTAAAGGTGCAAAAGTCTCCCAGCCTCCTGCTGGCTGCCATTCGGAGCCCCACTCCCTCTCCGGCAACAGGAGGTGCTCGCACCAGGATCACAGATTTACAATACGAAAAAGAGTACAGGCAGATTTGAGCTTTATAACACTTCTGGGGATGTAACACTTGCTGCAACCCATACATCTTGATGTCAGGGGATCGTATCTGTGGGGCTGAAATGTTAGCTCATTGCTATGGATTTATGAATATCCTTTTTTTTTTTTTTATTAGTAGAGCAATGACATATCTCTTAACATGTGAGCCCAGCAGTTTGGTAAAATGTATTGCACATTCCACCTGGTTGCCTTTTAGCCATGGGATACTCAGTAGATGACAAGGAATTGGTGACCTTTGTTTAGATATTTTCATGGTAGCAGATTTTTTTTCTAATTTGTCTTTATAAAAGCACTTAAATTTACATTAAATTAGCGCTCATGACACATTCTGGCTATTAGAGGTAGAGGCCTAGCAAAATACTTCCTTTTCTCTTCTGAAGCAGCTACTTCATCCTTTTATTCATCTGTGGTGTATTCTGTATGAAACGAGTTTTTATTCATTCTGATGTCCAAAGCTGGAATGGCAGTTGAGATTCCTGTCAATAATGTGAGGGAAATATGAATTAAACTGGTTGCAAATACTCCTGAAGCTTCATCTAAGTGTAACTCGAAGGCTGTACTTGGAAATAAATGTAAACATTCTGTGGTATGTAGATTCACTGTAAATGCACCCAGACCATCTTAATTCCACCTGGCAGTGACATCATGTAATGGCTCTTTGAAGAAGATTAGAAATGTTTAATGTTAAGTATAATCCAAACTCTGAATTTCTTAAGGGAGCTGTCATTTACTGAATTGCAGCCCATCAACTAATGATGCTTAGAAACATCACGGGATATGTGAGTTGTTGCTATATTTTTGGGAAAGACATTTTTTTAATCACTGTTGTGGGAGCAGAAGAGACCTCAGCCCAAACAGAAGAATTGCAGCTTGTGCTTTTTTAATGACATTTTGAGACATTCTCATTGCGAGATTTGCATTCTGCTTTCAGCTGGATGAAGAATCCGTACTAATTTCAGAGAGGTTGATAAACACCTTCTGGATATAGAGGATTTTGAGGACTTTCAATCAATTCTACTGGCACTGCCCAACTTAGAGCTGGTCATTGAGAGGTGACAGGCTCTCAGTTCCTTTGCTGTTTGATCCACAGTGTTATCCTGACATCTTTCAATATGAATCATATCATATGTTATGATTCTGGTGCTTTAGGGAGCTAGGCAAGATTCAAACCTACCTCTTTAAAGATGGCACTGAATTTCATACTTTTGTTTGATCTATCATTTACTCTGCTTGCTCTAGTACCAAAAGTTATGAGGTAATATTAAACCTTGAACTTTAGTACACAAAGTATTTATTTGAGCGCAGCATAAAATGTACAACTTAATCTACTTCTAAAATGGCTTTCCAAAAAAGAGGAATTTTCAGTCCAGAAAAGGCACATCCATGATCAGAAGGTGAGTTGTGCCAGCTTCCTGGGCCACTTAATCCAAATACCGAAGGAGATCAGAGTTGTCCCAAGCACCTTTTACAGCTAAGGCAGAGACACAAACCCCTCAGCCTGGGTTTGTATCACTTAGTTTTACACACCTGAAGATGGCATGTGCTTCCTCCATAGAAAAACCAGGCACCTCCGGAATATTGCAGTTTCCACCCTCTCTCACCACTGACTATATCAAGAGCCTGGGATGACTGATTCCTAAGTGTTACCCAATTTGTAGGCTATGTTATTTACATTATCTGCTGATTAAACTGAGAGAGAACAATTGTGGTTTGTTTGAACTTGTCATGAACTAAGGCAGTTTGTCAAATTGACAGTTACGGCTGAACTATAAACTCAAGTCAAATTTTTCAAAATGGATATGTAAGACCCCAGCCCTTGTATTTGGGGACAAAAATAAAAAGAATGCAATAGGTATGCAAAGAAAAGGACGTTGATTTTAGGCAGTACTAAACCAGCTTCTATACAAGTAATTTTGGGGCACCTGAACTGGAAGACAAATATAATTACTTTCTGGTATTTTTTGTTAAACAGCAATTGAACATACTTTCTGCATGATGGAGAAATGATCTTAGCTATAAATAGGAAACTGTTGAAGATAATTAACAGTGATTTTTTTCTCTTCCAGAAAACATCCATAGAAATAACAAAATTGAAACAAAAATATTTTGCTGAAAAAGAGTAACTTTTCCCGGAAGACATGAGGACTGTTTTTCATTAGTATGAACCATGGGAAATATTGCAGCTTCATCAGTGAAGGCCTGACATACGATTTCTATCAAAGACACATTTCATTTACCCTAGGCTTATTCAGCACTACTCTTATACAATGTTCCCTACCAGCTGTTGTTGCTGCTGTTTGCTAGTAATTGATTGCTTTGTTCCTGGCCTGAGAAATAGTGTCACTTAGTGCTTAAGCTTCTAATGGGCTACCAGTTTCTTCCTTTACCAAATATTAATTGTGCCAAAAATTACGGAAAGGCCCCTAACAAATCTTGGGATGCAAGTAAAGTTTTGAGTTTCATTGCTTAATTTCATCCTTCCCCACATAAATTATACTGCAGTGCGTATTCCCGACCCTCTAAAATAACACAAATTTGCTAAAGTATCTGCTTCCTTATGTATCAGCCACATGTTCTATTTTTATCTCAGTGGTGAATCCAAGAAGTCAAATTACCCATTACTAATGGTCATGTGGCTGCAGTAGCTGGGAGTCCAGAAAATGCTGAGAAAATGCCTGAAAATGTCTTTGGGAACATACAAGAAAAGCTCAAGTGTGTGCACTTTGCAGTAAACGATTAGATGAAGTAATCTAGATACATATTTTTTTTGAAAGCTCTTTAAAGAGTAACATTCATGGCCATTCTCATTATGGATTTTCATTTTGGCACCACTTATTCATCGACCTTGAGACTACATTACACAGTTATGTCACTGAGACTTCAATAGCACTGCATGCAAGGGTAAATGTGCACCAGCACATGTCAAGGCCGTGAAAAAGAACAAACTCTTACTGATTTCATTTTTTGGTAGATGGTACTTGCTGAAATGGCCAGGGAGTTGGCCTTGAGGATTCATGGTTGATACATACTATGAAAATGATGGATTCAAGCACAGAAGTGAGACTAATGGATTAATGTAGGGTTGGTTCTGTTTTCTTGGAGGGATTTTTTTTTTTTTTTGGTAACTGCATTTAGAAAGGTGGAATGTGCATGTGTATGTTTATTTAAAATTAACCAATGCTTAAATATAGTTGATGCTCTATTTAAATTTAATTGATGTTTATAGATGTGTTCTGTATGTGGCTGGCTGACAGTCCCATTGTTAGTGCTACCACCCTCATTCTTGTGATTTCCTCCAGAAAATTTGGGAGTTCTGGAGAAATTCCGTGGCACGTGCTCTCCCTAAAGGGTCAGAAATTTGCTATTTACTCAGCTATGTTAGTGCCTCGAGTTAACAAGCTGTTCATTAGAAAAAAATCACCTTAGATGATAGAAAAGAAGAAGCCACAAGTTCTCTTGAAGGTGTATGCATTCAGTTTGGGGAAATGCAATACAATACCACACACAGTATAAAAAATGCTTTGGAATTTGCCTAATGACAGGTTCTATAATTAGATTAGGCCTCAACATTCCTGTTAATGATGTAAAGGAAGCTGGATATGCATTAAACATTTGATAGGTTTTATTCCAGACAGGAGTTGAAAAAAAGCATTCATTAGTTCTAATAAGTGTGAGTACTGAATGATTCACTGGTAAGAGTACAAGTCAGTTTATAGTTATAGGCATAAGATCTGGACCTAAATATACAGAAAGAAAAACCCCACATTTTTCTTCAGTGGTTCTAACCGCAAGAATTTAATAAACATTATTTCCTCTTCATGTGTGTCCAAAGGCAAAGGTGAAGAGAATTTTTAAATCTCAGTGAGGAGAACTTGTACTGGATATTGTCCAGTCTTGTAATACTACTTTTAAAATGTAGACCTTTCTACAAAGGAAAGAATCAATCCACTGTTTTGTATTCAGATGCTGATCAGTGGGAGTTTTGCTTGATTAATGAGTAAAGATCAAACCAGAACATTCTTCTGAAACGCATAACTGCGGATGTGATTTGACCATTATCAGTGTCCTGGGTCTGTTCATGGGGCGTCATAACGACTCTCTGATCCCACGTGCAGGACTCATCAGAAAAGCTTGGCGTCATGTAATACTAACATAAACAGTTTATAGTCAAGGAAATTGTGATATAAAATGTCTGAAGAAGAGAATGTAGGCACAATATGTGTTTTGAAAGTGCACTTGGGACTTGGCTGAAAAGCAGGAGAGGAAGGAATATTGCAAAAAAATTGCACACATATCTTGTCCACTTTTTTCCTATTCTACGCCAAGCTGTTATTGAATTACAGTGTAATTAGCATTTCTAAACCCTAAACATTTGTACCATGACAGGATACTTAAAAATATTGAAATAAGGATTTTCAAAATGCACAGTGAAAATTCTGCCTGACCTGACACTCTACTTCTTGAATTAGATTCCCAAGAGGGTCAAATTTCATCAGTTTTCCCTGAAGTGCATTTCACCACTAGGTGGAAGTACATCATTTTTCTCCCGTGCCAAAGCCCCCCCCAGGCTCCCACCGGCATCCCCTTCACCCCTGCCCCTGCCTGGAACACACTTTCCTTAAGATCTGTGTATCTTGAGCCCGTTTGCTAGGTGTGCTTCATAATATTGCAATAATAAAGGGAAAAATGCAAGCTAGTGATGAAAATATTGACTTCATTCTTTTGGGAGAGACCAACGTCGGGTTAAATCCCAGTTTTATAAGTTCAAAGCCAAGTGAACACAGGTTGCTGACTGTACGGTACTGTATCGAAGCAGCCAGGGACATAAACCTAAGGACTTTCTACAGAAACACTGGCTCTTACAACAGATCAATAAGAAAAGACCACTAAAGCTGGAAAGAAAAAAAAAAAAAACAAACCATAATAGACTGTCCAATAGATTGTCCAGAAAGTGCAAGAGAGTTTCTTGTAGTACTTTATAATGTCTATGTCAATGTTAAATTTATAGTCTAGGAGCTTTTCTGTACATGTTGTCCCGTCTTACTTTCTTGTCTGTTCTGGTTCAGGTACAGAATCCATCTTCCTTGTTGTTTTTAACAAATTAATTCTTACTAAAATGAAATGTTCAGCTTTGGCCTAAACCCACAAGCAAATTTTTTGGGGATGTTTGGTCAAAAACGCTTTTCTTTAGTTATAAGTATGAAACAATATGCTCTTCACAGCTGCTATGACAATAAAATTTATACTTAAAGCCTGACTTATGTATGTCCCATAGAGTGTTCAAGTTCAAGCCAAGTTTTTAATAGATTGGTTCAGTAGCTTTAGAGGTTTGAATGCTTAACATTCATAAACATTTCTTCAACTAAAACAGCCTCAAAAATTCCATTTGGACAATTTCAGGACATTCCAGAGCTTCTCATGGCCTCTGTGTTGGTGACAGACCAGAGTGATTCATCTGTATGACAGCAGAGTGTAATACAGCCTTGGTCAGGGATCTGGGCCTCTCTGTGCAAAGAGAATACATGCCCAAGAGGGAAAGATGCAGTTTTTGCAAACTACCTGCTAAATATACTGTGTGATTCTTGTAATAAGAAAGATATGTACAGATGTAAAGATGGATAAATAAACGTGTGAATAATACATTTTTCCCTCTGCAAGATAAGCCTCCCTCCAGCTCTTTTTTATTTTCTCTTTTTTTCATTTTAGGCCTGACCCATGCTCTTTTTGTTTGCATAAACACAGAACAAGGAAATTTAATGTGCACAGAAATCTGGTCTCAAGAACACACTTAAACAGTAGAAAAATACTCAAATTAAGAGAAAATGTCCAAACTGAATTTGAACAGGACTTTACCTATTTTACTTTGCACAGTACATTTTCAGAGAAATTTAACAGAGCTTTAAGTACAGAAAAGAACATTGGCTGTTCTAAGCTGATGTATACCAAGGTTCATTGGCTTGTTATCCAATAGTCATGTATCAAGTGCAGAGTTGGATTAGACAAACACATTTCATCCCTCAGGAGGGGTAACGTGAGAATTAAGGGCACTGAGAGGTAAAGATGTTCATGTGTAGATCCAGTAAAGTTGCACCATCCGTATGGAAAGAGATAGAAAACTTCTGAAAATTATTAGCAATTATTTTTACATTTCTTTAAAATGCCAAGATTTGTTGGAGTAGGTTTACTGCAATGCTTTCTTTATATTTTAATAATGAGGAGCCCTTTGTATCCTGTGTTAGCTTTTTAGGACTCTATCTTTCCAGGGTCTTGGATTATATTGAGACCACAGTATCCTTCCTGTCATTCAAGTGAAATCCTCAACAGAACTCCCAATGACCTTATTTATCCCTTAATAAGCAGGCTATGATATCTATTCTTAACTAGGACTCTGCTCTCAAGACAGGAATTCCTGTGTATAATGGATGACAGCAGATTTTGGGTAATACTGGAATACACAGAACTAATATGAGTATTATCTAAGGTATGGATTTAATAAGCATAATTTTAGAAGGGTGTGACCAAGATAACTAGATCCATGTCCTCTTTCATAACAACTAGTCTTTGTGTAAACTCCTTACCTCTTTTTGCACTTCAGAAAACTTCTCTCAAATCTTTACTCTACAGACTGATATAAAACTAATGTTTAGAAGTAAATTACTAGGTAGAATTATCAAGTATTATTGAGGATGTCAGTGCTTTTCCAAAACTGGTCAAATGGTTTCTTTCAAGTATTATGGTGTAACTAAACAACCATTTTGATTAGTACATCTTTTAAGATGCAGGACTAAGCGATACTGTTTTTTAAAGTTTAATTTGTTTTACTCCACAAATCTGACTTAATCTTCCTTCTATTGATTTGCATCATGACTTCGTCAACAAGATGGAGAATACTTCCCTTCTGCCTCCCTCACAAGATATCTTTTCCATTTGTGAGCTCCTGTACTGAATTATCCAGTCACCTTTCAATCTTTAATAAACTGATTGAGCTGAGATCTTTATGGTTTGCATTTCAGTATGGCTGAAAAATTCATTTAAATTTGACAACTTCCTGAAAAAGCTCTCTTGACCTGGTCTACCCAGCAGGTCTCCATCCTCTCTTCATTCAAGTCTTTCCTTAGAAGATCTGTTGAGCTCAGCCCCATATGTATCTATCTTATAATCACAGAATCAGAGCCTGGTCCTTAAACTTTCTTCAAAGCAGTCTTGTTGTATTGGCTTATTCAAGGCTACCCCAGAAGCTGTCTGATACTGTGTGGTTGTCCATAATTATTCTGTGTCCACTTATTCAGCTGCCTCTGGCCTATCTCTGAAATCACCTCTGAAAAGATCCTGTCTCTCACTCCCTGATCTCAAGAACTGAAGAATGCTTAAAATCTTTTTGTCACCACACACTGACAAGTAGCCTAGTCTGCATTGAAGAAAGAGCCAGATTATCATAGTCATTACAATTATTATGGTTGTGATAATACAGAAGTTTCCTGTTCTCTTACATCCTAGAAAAGTCTTGATTCACATCTGAGATTAAATCTCTCAGAGTTCATAATACTTCACAGATATTCGTTCTTTTTTTCTTTTGATAACTGGTAAAATTTCCACATTTTCTTTCGAGGTTTTATAGAACAAGGTAAACAAACATCTCTCAGGGCTGTTTTGGGAAGAATTGATTTTGCTTTACTCCCAGGGATTGGACTAGATGATCTCTTGAGATCCCTGCTGTCCTAATTTCTGTGAGTTAATAATTTATCATCTTGAAGATTTTTCAGTAACACTGATTTCTAGCTCCCCCCTGAAAAATTTATTAAAAAGTAATAGGGACTAAGGAAAGAGGTGTAGTAAGAAAGAGTTTAGTACATAGGTTCCCCAAATTCTTGCAGATGTCAGCCAGCTATGTTATAGGTGATCATCTTTCCTTTGTAACCCTCTTATGCCTCATTCATGTGACATGGAAACAATTACATGAAAATGCAGATGTAGATTCCAGTAATCTCTTTGGAATAGATAAATAGACTTTGAAATAATTTACAAATGATGCACAAAATCTGTGGGCCATCTGCTCACTGTTGGGGAAAAAAAACACGTTTCTCCCAACAGGCTTTTTATATACAGAATTGCTCTTTTCACACAGCAAGGAGGAAAACAATAGATAGCCAGCAATCTGGAATGCAACTCACTCACACACGTTCTGAGAGCTGCATTGTGATCATCTCTTTTGAAAGCAATTAGGGCAAGCACTGTGTGTATATTAAGAAACTTCTTTTTCCTCAGCCACATGTGCAGCCAGGGCAAGGACCACTCACAGTAAGAACTGCTTATGCTATCTGCTCTCCAGACATCAAATAAATTAAGGTGAGTGTAAAATGGAAGAAGGCAAGGTGGGATTATAGTAACAGACCACAGTGGGTGCTACCTGTACTGCAATATCTGCTTCTGACAAGCTCCTGACAAACTTGAGCACAATTTCTTCTAGTGTTATTCCAGTATCTTGTGGAGCTCTGCCTATGCAAGTCACTGACAAGGCTTTCTTTAGAAGTCCTTTATATTGAGTGTATAACATAAAAATCTACTTTAATTCAGAAGCATGAATGAGCTTTGTTATGCATTGCCCTTGTACTAGCTGATTCAACAGTTAAAATCCCTTTGAATTAGTGACATGTAGACTGTACTCTAAGAATAATGGTCTAGAGGCCTTTTATCTGATTCTTAATCATGTAGGTCACATAAATATTACTAGTGTTTGCACAAGCCAAGTCACAGCATTCTTGGTGGCAGAATTGTCAGCCTAGACTCAGCTGATCTACAGAAGATAGTCCTCTACTGTGAGTCATAGTCTGCACGTGGCCATATCAGCACTTCAAATTTTCTTGACAACCCCATCTGTGTCTGCTGGCAACACTCTCTAGCTTTGACCAGAGTGGAAACAATTCAGTACAAATCTGAAGCAATTAAATGCTGGTTGCCAAACAATAAGATTCCTAGCGAGAAAGTGTCTCACCACAGCTGACAGTTGCATTTTTTCTGCCAGGGAGATCCCGCTGAAAAGTCCTGGTGTAAGAAAGATGAAATAGAAAGTTGGCAGGATCCGATGTGAATTATGGGGGGAGTGAAATGGATCGTGGTACAGTGGGAGGTCAGGTGAGCCATCAGCATGTGCCACCATTCTGACTGAAGTGTCTTCATGGTGACTGTGAGATAGCACTTGACCAGGCAGGCATATGGGTTGTAGGCTCCCTACTGTGATGCATGGTTTTCTCTTGGTGTTGCATGTCAATCAATGAAATGTGAAACAAGTGGGCTCAGAGTGGAGTCCAATATGTTGACAATTTGTAGTAGAGGTCAAGGGTAGAGTCCTGAAGAGAAAGGGTGAAAAATTCCCAGGTAGATCCAGAATACTTAGCTATTAAATCCCAATAGATTGCTATAGATCTCAGTTTTGGCAGCTGGTTTTATAAGATACCGCACTCCTACTAGGAATGAAGTCAAGATAGCCTGAGTGGAGCATGTTTCCTCCATCACAACATTCATCTCTTGAGTTCCACAAGCTTTTTGAGTTTGAAAAAATGCACGCACATTATTTTGAAGTATTCAGCTCTAAATATCAGTTATGGTCAGTAATGAAACATGACTAACCATATCAAAATTGGGAATGCTCTTATGGTAGCAAGTGATCTGAGACTGAGTGCTAAAGCAGATGTCATCAGAGATGACAGGATTCTAGAAAGTCTGCTGATATAAAAGTTAAAAAGAACTGACTGTAGTTCAGATCTGTGAGATAAGTTGCTCAGCTGGGATCTTGAGGAGTCAGCCTTCCTTATATGCTTTCCCCAAATACTTGGACAACACTTTCCATTCACCCAAACTTAAATGATTACTTACGTGTCCAAATTTGGAAGAAAATGCTCAAAATCTCAGTCACTGACCAATGCAGGGCTGTCCTTCAATTTGCCATATCACACACTACTAAGGAAAATCCCATTGAGCTCAATGGCATAATTCGAGTAAATGTTTATCAGTGGGAACTGGTGCTATATGAAGAAAAGTAAAGCTGATTATAGAGTCATACTTGTTTATGGTGTGAAGAGATATATTTTTGCTCACTTCTACCAGCAAGTTTTACTTTACTCTGTGAATTATCTTCATGCAACTGGTGGTAATGCTGCTGTGATAGGGTACTGCCCCAAGGGGATCCTATCTTGGCTTGCTGTCATTTCAAAGGCTCAGAAATAAGAGCTGTTTAGATCATTTGCAAATTTGGATGGGGAATCTGTAGTACAGCAGTGTTGCCACACAGCATTCCCACATACGGTTTTTGTTACCCATTGTCTGTTCAAAGTGCTAGACACTGGCCGTGTGACTCCTATAAAACTTTCTTTTGTAATTTATTTATCTAGGAAACCACAGTTTACACTCAATGTCTGGTTTCCAGTGAAGTCTTGCTTTTATTTCCAGCTGAACTTGCTGAGGCACAAAGAGGTCAAACAACTAGTGAAAGGTCACTCAGTGATATTAGCCAATGGCTCAGGCCAAATCACTACCCAGTGCCTTCTGGCTAGTTGGTAAAGCTTTTAGGATTTTTGTTTGTTTGTTTTACTGTGCTGCTTTTCTACTCACCTGTTTAAACTGCTCATTTATGGAAGGTGTAGTGCAAAAGCCCAACACGTTGCCTCAGAGAAGTACTTCATGACTGCATTTGTGGAAAAACTCAGACAAGGTCATTTTGTAGATGTGGACTGCATACCAGATGAGAGTATACACTGGTGTATACTCCACAGTCATGGTGCTCTAGTTGTCCCGACCTAACGATCTCACAGATCTCACTCCTTTCCCTTCTATCCATCTGCACAGGGTACTATTGAAGGGAATGATTGTTGATGGACTATCCTTCTTCACAAACCTAGTTTCTGGGAGAGGCAAATAAAGTCATTTTATAAGTGTTGTAAATGCTCCGGGAGACGCTTTATTGTTCTTCCTTGCGCCCATACAAAAAGCTGTATCACATTTGTGGTTATGTGCTGCATACAGTGTTGACAATTCCAGAGGATCAAAAATCACAAGCCTGATTTGCAAAACTGTGGGATTAATTCCCAAAGTGTATTTCATCTGATTTATTTAAAAACTACTACATTGAATTGTTTGGTCTGTCTTTAAGCTTTGGAATTCTTCCTGTCCCTTTTCAGCCTCAGAGCACCTGGTCCCCTAGATGGTCACCCTAGAGTCCCAGCTCCCACAGATGCATAGGATAAGATGATTCAGTGCCCTGTTCCTAGAGCTCTCCTATCATTTCTAGTCTCATCAGTTCTGTCACCACCCATTTATCTCTTCATTCCACACAGCCATTTTTCTCCTCCAAAGGCATATATCCTTAGTTCTTCCTCTATTTTCCCAATAACATTTTTTATCATCTTGGAGATCCTCAAAATAGGCATCTTCCCCTGCCACATCCATCTATCCATTCAAAATAAGGGTGTCCATCTTAGGATTCCTCCATTATTTCCCCTGTTTAGCAGAAGGGGTGGTGGAGGGATACTCTAGAGCCGGAAGTCTAAGGATGAAGAATTCGGTCCCCAAGAAGCTGGGCTTTTCCTTTCCTCTCCTCCCTTCTGTAAGAACAGCATTCAGTCCTCAGTGGAAAGTGACAGTCGTTGACTTTTCCCCATTAAGTCCTCTTCCCGGGAGCAGGAAGAGTGGCAGACAATATGAGATTTTTTTTTTCCAGGAAAACTAAAATTCAATAGGAAGCTGAAGCTGTTCTTGTTGAGATGGCAATGGCTCCAACTACAAATTAAATAGTCTCCTCTCCACCCCTCACCAAATCATATCATAAAGATTGCTTCCCGCTGTATAACAAATTATGAACACAGTGTCTGCAGCGTGCACCGAGAGACCTTATCACCAGCCATCTACAGTTGTGAAAGAGAGCCTTGGCTGGAACTTAGATCCGATTTTTCTCCTCTTGTCATATGGTCCATACCACCTGTCAGAGGTCAGCATTTTTTCACGGCAGGGTTCTGCCTCCCTTGATGGCCATGCTACTGTTTCTAGGTAGAGTTCACCACGTAATAACCTGAAGCCACAGAACATGCTGGGTGACAGGAGTTTCAGTGCTGGGACCCAAGCCCCGAATTGCCTGCTGCGCTGTGCCTGCCAGCTGCCAATACCAGCTGTTTCCTGTTGTAGATCTACCGCACTTCTGAACATTGCAAAATGTTTTTAGCAGGGATAGGAAGTGTCCAAAGGAAGCAGACAGGATGAAAGGAAGGACAGTTCGCTCTGGCTGCTGGCACTGTAAAAAGAACTGGGAATAATTTAGAAGAGAAATACCGAAATAGTTAAAAACTTCAAATAAGATGTTGCTGCTGCTAGCTGTGTTCCTGTCACCTCCATAAACTAGATTTCTTTATTCAGATACTTGGAACAATTTCCTTTTATCTTCCTGGTAAGGTGAACTAATGGTAACGATTTCTAGCACTTGAAGCTGTTCTTGGGAAGTTTCCAAGAGACAGCAGTATTTTCAACACATATGTATATGCATGTGTGTATGCATTTCGACACAGTTACTAATCTTCCTTCTGAATTTTTATCTGTATATTTATACACATAAACTTTAATACATGCACAGATATGTATGTTTCAGAGCTGGTTACATTTTTGTGAAGGATGATATTTAGTTAGAGATTTAGCTCTAGTTTTGGAGTTCAGTCCTGTGGTTTCTCATCTTGCAAATGGGCCCCGTGACTCTATCATAAATTACAAAGACAAGATCACCTCCCCACCCTGTTATTTAGGCCTTGCAACTGAGCTTCTAGGGAAGTAGTAGTTATTATAATCCATTTACAATGAAGAAAAATGAGTTAGAAAATAGATGTGATTGACGAAAGGATACTCAACATGTCTGTGGTAGGTTATAATCTCATCTTTTCAAAGGTAAACTATGGAAAGCAGGACTTGTATTTTTTTATATTAGTTGGGAAACACAATATACCATGAGATCCTGAACTAGAATTTTAATGATGTATAGTAATAATAATGATAATTAGAAACAGAACTAAAAAAATCTTGACCCCTCCTCCCACTTTCTTGTGTAGTTATATTACAAAGTTGTCCAAGGAGCTGCAGCAATGATCTTAAGTTTATTTGCTTGGATTACTGCCTGACCCATCTGAGAAAGTGATTCTATGACCTGAACTGGTATGACATATTTTTCTGCTACTTTTCCTAAGGTGTACTCCAGAAGTTAGGATCTGTTATCATTTTAGTAACTTAAGAAATATTGTGATAATTGGGACTATGTAGTAAATTGAGTTAAATTCAAAAGGAATAAATCCACTTCAGGCATCCAATTTGATGCATGAACAAAGAAACTGTTTGTCAAGTTATAAATGTTTTTGTTTTTAAATATCCAACGGAGGAAGGAAGGTTTTGTGATTGATATAAAGACTGAACTGGGAGTTGGAAGACCTGGGTTCAATTTGCAGCTCTTCACAGACTTCCTGTGTCACCTTGAATAAGCCATTTACATTTCCCAGTTCTTCTCTTTCCTCCCATCAAAAAAGAAATAATTATATCTACTAACGTCACAGGAGGTTTGTAAGACTAACTTAAGAAATGAGACAAATAACTTTTAGAAGAGTTCTGGCTCTTGGAAGTTACTCTACAACCTCATGTTCTCAATATGCTCAGAGCATTGGACTTCAGAGCACCCTGGAGGGTCTATCTTATCTCCTCTGCATATGAAGAACTATATTAGACTAAGCTGGATGGGAGGGGTTCTGTTACTTGGTACTGTGCATCTGGGAAGGTTGATTTCTGTTACCTTTACATTGCTGCTGAGCTGGGCTGGTGTCATACTTGTGACTCTTTAAGTTAAAAGGTTGTTTAGGATGCTCAGGGTATCTGCAGGAAATATAACATTTAAATAAATGAAAACATAAATTAGCAATATCTGTATAGGAATATGAAACAACTGGAGGGGACTTGCAGAGTTTCACAGAGTTGAAGAAGTTCTTATGTGTTATTAGAAGTTTGTAATTAAAAGGATCTTCAAGTTTATAATTTTTCCTTTTTATTTGTAGTTGCTTGGCATCAGGATACATTCACAAACAACATATAGTTTGCATGTGTTGGTGCATGTATATATTTACACGTGTCAGTGTGTGTGCACGTGTAATGTGTATGCATAAAGAAAGTTGCCTCTGAGTGCATGAACTTGTGTATGAAAGTAGGAACAATAATTTTTGTATTGCAGCTGTGGCTGTTTTCAACATCAAAGCGAAATGAGAACAGTAAAAGTAAAAGAAAAGAAGGGGAAAAAAAGAAACATAAACCAAAACTATTATTAGAGAAGAACAAAGGAACTGATCCCACAGACAGTTTTTCAACAGCTGGCAAGGTTCATCAGCTATTTTTACTGGTCTAGTGCCGGTCCTGTTAACTCTGTCATTTTTTCTGTTTTGTTTTGGATACTTTTTTTTTTTCATGAGTATCACTTATGGTTGGATTGATTTCAATTATGCAGGTGTATGTGTTAAGTAAAACCATACTGAAGTCAAGGAAGTGCAAAAATCGGTAAAACCATACTGAAGTCAAGGAAGTGCAAAAATCGGTACCCTCAATAGTTCTGCAGGGACTCGTTGCCTTGATCTGCCAGGCAGGTGGCCTTTAGATAATATACATTTAACAACTGGTCCAGCATTTCAATTACCCTCCCTGGATTTTGTCATGCTGTAAAGCAACCCTCCAAGAAAGCACCTTCATTCCCCTTTTGTAGTGAGCTGAGAGAGCCTCAAGACTGCCAGCTGTTGATACTCAGAAATTGTACTGGTCTTCAAACAGTCAAAAAATGACTCAAAAGTCACGTGACTAAATAACACTGGGAAACTCCTGGTTTCTTTTGGTTCATTCTTTCTAGCTTGCAGTTCTGGTGTAGAAACTGGAATCTATTTGTTTTATAGGAGGAAAGCTGAGATTCTTGTTTAATCATATGACCCCAGGAGCTGAAGCTTAATGGAAAAGAAACAGCAAATTGTCATAAGACTCAGGACGCAAATTACGAGAGTTGGCAATGCTGAAGTCACATACTTCTCTACTTCTGAATCTTGGATTGACTAAAAGAGATGGGCTTTCAGCATCCTGCAGAAGCTGTGCATGTACCCAGAAGTTTCATCAATAAATGATTCCTGCTGAAGCAGCTTCTCTTCCTTTTATGGGACTGATGAAAGTATTGTAACTGGTAGCAAAGATTTTTCACTACAAATAACATTATTCCAGAAATAGATTGTGAAGGAAACCTGAGAGAATATTTTTAAGAAATTCTGATTAAAGAAGCTTAACTGTCTAAAAGATCGGATCTGCCTATTGGGAGGTAATTATTTACAGTTAAGGCTTTGGAAGAAATTCATCACTAGGATAAGGGAATGTAACTGCTGACTAAAGCAGAGTAGCACCCATAGACAGGGTGCAGATAAGAACAATAAAAACTCCTTGGTTACTCCTTGGGAATATTTTCTAATTATGTCATCTAAAGAAGATATTAATTCACTGAAAACCAAAACTGTAGATACAGCAAAAAATCAAATCAATAAAAGATTGTTTGCCCCATTTGTGATGATATGATTAGTTTGTGACAGGCATATCATTATTATTTCCCATTGGGTCAGGTTCAGAATTCCCTCTCTCGGCATCTGTTTCTGGCAGTGCAATGTCTATAAACATCTATCTGGACACAGGCGGGGAATCCGGATACATAGTTTTCTTACACAGTCCCTGTAGGGATGTGACGACCTCCAATGAGTCATTCCTTACTCCTGAAAGCTGAGTAGGAACTGTCTGATACTAGCCAATAGGATAGACCAAGTACAGGGACCTGGAGGGAGCATTTTATTTCAAACTGCAGCTGCAGCTCCTGGGTGCTGATTGGGCATCTTCACTTGCTTCAATATGGAGCAGAGAGAACCTCACTGGGTAACTTTATTATCTGAATTTGAGTAATTGCTCAGAAGTGAAGACTTGTGCTTAGTGTGGGAGGGATTTAAAAGCATAGTTGCCCTTCTCTGAGAAGTTTATCCCAATCAACAGGGATTAAGCAGGCTGGCTGCGTAGATGAAGGGAACTCACTGCATTCCTCTTTTCTGGGAGCTGAGCCACTGCACAGTTAAAAGTGCAATAGTCATGGGGACAGTATGAGCCCCTAAGGCTGAATGAAAATAATACCAAGCTCGAAATTTCCATCTGCTCAGTACACAATCCTGCCATTCCTCATTTTGTAAATGATTGCCTCCTTCGGTCTGGTTGAAAGTCACCGTGATTGCTATGTTCTGCATAGAAGATGGTGTCCACACTCACGCACCAAGTTCTGCTTGTGCCTCATGAATCAGGCCTTCCTGAGGGGCAAAGGCATAGATAGGTTGTTCCTTGCTTTGCATATGGATTGCTTGGACCTCAGACTGGGCTAGTAGTGGACCTGGTTTACTGAACTAGCAAAAGCAAGTGTTCCTCAGTTCTTTCCCCAGGAGCTGGAATGGAATCATGCCTTTCTTTGGGCTACCTTTAGTTTATGTACACTGAGCCCTTTCAAAAGGACTTTGTTAGATTTTGATCATGACCATTCTTGGGGTGAGTACATTTAGCTTTGGAATTACTTGATAACATGTGGAATAATATTTACATTGGCCTACTATGAGAGGAAAACATGAATATTTCAAACTGTGTTCCACATGTTTACTTTTTAAATCCTCCTAAGCCAGCTAATTTTTACACTGAGTCTGTACATTCATTACCTGGTATCACACGCTCAAAGAAAATGCCTATGGACTAGAGCTAAGAGGTCATCATGCTGATTTCCCTGCACATACAGAATCATTCCCTACAGAAATATTTGTTCTTAAAAGTACTGTTTTGCCTTGTTTTAAGTAGCTAATAAGCAGTTCTACCATGAGTTCCCTTCGGAAAATGTTCCACTGGCTGGTGGACCTCACCATTAGGAACATGACTCTGGTATTTAGACTGTGTTTTTCTTGCATCATTTTGTCCCTTATCATTTATTATTTTATTTACCATGATGTCTCTTTCTCCATGCAAATGAAAGAAATTCTTTCTAAGGCATCATCAGAGTGTTGAGGAGGTTTAGAAATCATGCTGTGAACTGTCATAGCTGGGGTTTGGCCATAGATGGCTTGATTTTGTTGCCTACCAGTAGGCACTTTGTGTCCTTTCAAGCTCAGTATGGGATCCTGCCTGGCCTCCTGCTGCTGATCCAGAAGGTCCTACGTCAGACCTTGCCAGCCTTATGTGAATGTCTCTGATGGCATTCAGTACTTGTGTTAAGGCAGCTGCACAAAGACCCCCCATTTTAAGAATGTGAGTCTTCAGATTAAGGTAAGTATGATGAGACCTAAATGTGAAGTCTTACGAAAAGTCTTCTTCAATGAAGATTTCATGCTAAAATCTTGGCATTGGGATTGGACTTTTTTTCTGGCTAGGGATAATCTGTGGCTATACCTACCTGGTTTCTACAGGATGGGAGAGATATTAGAGGTGGGATTCAGCTGTTAGACCAAGATACCTAAATAAGCACTACAGTCACCTGGGCCTGGGCCTCTCTGACTGTATTGGCTACCCCTCACAGTGGGTTTTAGTAGCCTACATAATACCCCTTGCTGTGTGAGCTGAATCTCATAGACAAAATTCAGCTGCTTAGACATACATGTCTGCTGTAATCTGAAATGCTCTGATATATCCAAACTAGCCACACAAGCTGTTTTACCTATAACAGGACGTGCAATGGACCCACACATATCTGGAGAGGTTCACAGAGGTGGTGGAACACCTTAGGCCATCTAAAATGGTACTAAGCACCTACATTTTACCTATGTTTAGACAACTGAATCTCACTCTGAATTTCTGAAGGATGAATATCGAGATGTCTCTCAAAACTTTCAAGGATTGTATTTATTCAGCTAATTTAACCACACAAGATCTTTCTTCTGTTGTGTTTTAATGCCTTTCACTAATGGTTCATTTAGTGCACCTAGTTTATAGTAGGACAAATAGAGGTTAAAAAAGAAAATAAGGGATACTCCATTGATACCTAATCCAAATATGCTTAAAAATGATGGCCAAAGCAGGGAGCTATCAAGTACATGATTACAATGGCTCATGGACACCTGGGATATTCACATCGTCATCTGGCTTGGCATCAAGCTTGAGTATCCTGATTAGAAGTGACTTCCTCTCCCCCTGACTGTGTAGTGAACAAAACACAAAGCATGGGTGCTTCGAGTATCATCTGAGCTGAAAGTCTAAAAATCAACAGAGCATCTGACCATCACCTACTGAAAGCAGTTTCAAAATACTATTCTGGAACTCTCTTGTCTGAATGCTTATTTATGAAAATTAGGCTTCTGCTGTGGTCTTTGTTCAATACCACAGTGCTGAGTCCCAAGAAATGGACTGAGATAGACTCTTCATTGCCAATAACTGAGAAGAAACACAATTGCATACTCAAAATACAAACTAAGGTGTCTGCACAGACAAGTAATTCTCCTACCGCTTATTGTCCAACTTTCAGTTGACTCTAATGTAGTAAAAATAATTCTATATGAATAATTTGTCATGTGTCTTGCAACAAATTTTACTTCTAGAAGTTGCTAAATTATTTTTGTTGGATCAATTAATTATTTGAACTTCTATGAAAATTATACTACATTCAAGTTCTCCATACCTCTGTGTCTGAGATGGAAAATGCTGAGTTTATTGTGTTTTGCTTCACTGCCATGAGTTGCACAGGAATTTTTCTCTGCTATATTTGGATGCGAAGATTTATTTGAGTACAGCTTTTTGTTCCCTTTATTTTAATAAATGATGACAAAATTCATGTTAGTGAAATTTCAGACTTGGGAATGTAAAGCTGATTTGCATGATAACAGTAAGTAAATTCAGGAAGGACAGTTAACTACCCTTGTTTACTGCTTTAACTGAGGAATATAATCCTTATGAAGGAGAAAAATCCAGTAAACATTTATCTGCATATGAGAAGGATGCTACTTATTTACTTATTTTAAGGCAGTGTTTAGCAAACACAGCTATTAACAGAACTAATAATGTAATGTACCAAGACTTACACCCACAAATTCAGCAATTACAGTTAGTCATGCAATAATAGCTGTGGAATTAGACCCTGGAATTTCACCGTCAACCCTAAGAAGTAAGGAGCTACCTCTGGTGTAGTATGTCTCTTGTGCTTTACACGGAGGCTCGCAATGCAGAGTATGTCTGCATTTCTGCTTACCCTGTGCATTACAAATCATGAGCTGCATCCTCTCAAAAGCATAAGATTAAAAAAAATCATAAATCTGGAGTTCTTTTGATTTACCTTCTGTCATCAGGGGTGTTAGCTTTGAAGTCCTCAGGAGTTTCTTCAGGCTTGATATGTCCTTTTTAAAAAGAGAAAACTAAGGTTTTTACTTAATCCTGAGCTGAAAAGTGATTTAAAAAAGCAAAAGAGAAACAAACACAACCCCTTGCTTGAGGGATCCCTTATGAAAACTGTGATGGTCCCCAGTGCTGACTAGGCACCCATCGTTCCCCTAGTGTGTTTCACTTGTATAACTGCATCTTTGTCTTTGCAATATACCCCAGAATATGCTGGAATGTGCTCCACCATGTTCTGGACTAATTCAGTGTGTGTCTTTTCATGTTTTTGCATTCCCTGCAGGCAGTAGTGATGAACCTTCACCTCAATCATTGTTTTCTGGGGAAAGTGAAAATATAAATTGCCTTTGCTTGCATGTTCCTACCAGGACTAGGCTGTTGCCTGTAATTCAGATGACATGGCAGGTCAGGGTTTCCCAAGTGTCATGGTCTTGTTTATCTTTTTTAATCACCTTAGGCATCCTTCGTAATCGTGGCTGACTGATGTGTGCATACCAGCAAATGCAGAAATTTACTTTGGGTCAATTAATGTGACCATAAAATTACCAGATGGGTAAATGCAGTTCTTCCCTCGCAGTGCACAAAGGCACTTATCCAAGCTGGAAAAGGATTCAACCACACCCTGCAGAGCTGAAGTTGTGCATACATGCAAAACTACTTGTGCGGATGTGACTGCAGAGAATTTAATGCTGAAGCCCCGGGGAAGCAGAGCTGGGGTGTGCCCGCTGTGGCTCTCATGGCAATAACAGGCACAGCTTCCAACTTGGCAGCTTGTTTCAGCCTGAGCTTCAAACGTTCACCAGAGGAGCTAGCGGAGATTAGCTTTCAGGGTTAGGTCAGGAAAGTCATTCCCAGTCTTAATTCTCTTAAACACAACCCATTCCTGTCCTGTACCGCTGTGTACCTGAAGGTTTCGAGGAGGAGAGGTGGGATGAAATAGAAGTATATTCAGAAGGTATTAATGGCAAGAGTGTACACATGTGTAAATGCCTCCAGGCTTTTCCCTTTAAGCCATCATCCTGTAGGTGGTGCAGAAAATTTTTTTTTTGTCCCATCTAATTGGTTTAAACTGATGTGTTTTCAAAACTATATTCCCCAAGACAAAGGAGAACAACTTCCTTTCCCTAACAAAAAAGCTTTTACTTCTCCTGCTAAGGGCAATTTTTGAGAAGACAATTTTCTTGCTGGAATTGCAAGACTTATCACTGTTGTCCTTATCTTGTTTTCAAAGCTGAGATTAACAATACTTTATGTATTTACTGAGTGTTACTACCCAAAGGTAATGGGTCAGTGAGCACCTGCTGGTTGATACAGTGAATACTGAAATAAAAATAAATGTATAGTTGCACACACCCCCAATTGTTCAAAGTATACTGTCTTGTCCCAAAAGTATATAAAATTACTGCACATGTAAATATATATTTTCTATATATGCATTATTATCCATAATAAAACATTATGCATATCATAAAAATGTATAATAGGTTCATACTTTCTTTTTAAGAAGGAACTAGTTGGCTCTACCTGAAAATTTGTATGAACAAAATTACAAAAAAAGAGGAAGTGGTAAATACAAGAAAGATTGATCAGAGAGCTCTTTCTGTCATGATCTGTGCCTTGAGCTGTAACTGCTCTGAATATTGATGAATACTTTTTACTCTACTTATAATCAAACTCTAAATTAACCTCATAAGAATATATTCACACTGCATTTTTGGTACAGTAGTTTAACCGAAAACATGGTTTGTCATGTTTTTCCTATGTCTGTCTAATTTCTGCATCTTTTTATGGCTAAGTAAAGCAGATATGTACCTTATATTCTTTAAAAGGAGCTGAAATTTTCTCCCCTGCACTCATATTTGCAAAACGGGGCTAACTTTGTGTACTGACATTGGCTAAGTAAAGTGGATTTAGAGCTGCTCTGGGTTAGTGGTACTGGAACTTGCATGGGATCAAATCCTACTGTTTTTGAATGGATGGGAACAAAACCAGGCTCACAGTGTAGAAAGCTTGTGTTAAACTTTGGTTCAGTAGAAGGTATGGAAAGAATATAGTTTCTTCTTAAAATGATTTATTTAAATTGGTAGACTAGAATTATACTTAAAACCAAGTGCCTAAATGCACCTGTTTAAGTCAGCTTCTTGTTCTCTCAGGTATTTAGGCATTGAATTTTCCCCATTAGCAGCATGATTGACACTGTGGTCCTTACAATAACACATGATTATAACTCTGAAAATAGCAATTACATTAAATGGAAACCAGATGTTGCATGGAATTTGACTCTCTTGGTTTCTCAGTGAAGTAGATGAATTTGTAAAGCAGAAAACCACAATCATTATTCAGATGGATTGTACATGAATTAATGACATAATATCTAAATCATATATGGTTGAAAATAATGATTAACTTCAGCTATCAAGATAAGCTAATGGAAAACAGATTTTTTTGATAAAAAAAAAATCAAGGACACGCTCTTTTCAATATATTTTATCTTTACGGTAATAACAAAACCAGACCTGTTTTAACATTTCTTTATCCCTCAGATATCAAGGATATATGTTAAAAATAAACTCTTCACAACTTTTAACCTCCAGGAGTGAACCGAACAACCATTTTTGTTGTTTCTTGTTGAAGGCAAGTGCTTTACCTTTTCAGGCTGGAATAAGTTTGACCAAATCGCCTCTCTTTAATGATAGTGTTTAGTGAACAAGATTCATCAACGGTTTGGTTTTTTGGTTTTGCATCTGCCTAGACTACAAACGCCGTGGTCATGCTTGGTCTGTGCAGCCATGTTCACAACACGAACGCACCAACACACCAACAGACACCATTTGACAGACCGGCAGAGCAGTGTGTTACTTTGCAGAACTTTAATGCATTTATAGCAACGGATATCACACACAGAACTCAACCCTCAGTTAGCAGCATCCTAAGTGGTTAAATTTATGAAAGCCTTGGCACATCATTTTCACTATCGTGTATTCTCAGTGACATCATCATTGTAAAATTAGGAACTTTCTTTCTCTCTTTCCTGCAGATGTGGAAGTCTGAAATTGCATTCCATGGTCCTGTGCCACATTTCATCAGCGTTTTTCCTTCGCTTTCTCCAAAGACTGGCCACATGTGGTGTGTAGATTGCTGGTGCTGTTTGGGATCTCATATCAAATACTGCTACCTAATCCCAGGCGGGCCTTGGCGGGCCCACACCTGCAGCTGATTGAATCCTCCCGGAGTACAAAGGCCTGATTTACAGCATCAAGGATACAGGGCCTGGTTGCAGCTGGGCTCCAGCAGGAAAAGGAAGTTGTTCATCATCTTGTGTGCATTTCATTAACAATAGTGTACCCGATATGTAGCTTATACAATAATTTCAAATCACTGACAGAGAGCATTATGGCATTTGGCATTAGGAGGAAAAATACTTCAGGATGGGCAAATTAAATGTGAGCGTGAGGCTTTCATGTGACCCAGTGAAGGTCCACACACTGATTTACACTGGGAGGGCTAATCTTGAAATATTTTCTTTCTTTAACTTTATCCCATTTCTTTCCTTTTGTTTGATGAGGAGGCTGATACAGCACTGTGAGCCTCACTATGTGAGCATAAGGGAAAGCCACTTCAAGTTATAACCCTTTCAGAAGAAAAGGTCTGAAAGAAAGGGATGATCATGGCTACAAACCTATTGTTGTCTTTAAAAGCAAGGAACTCATGGTTCAGAAATGAGCCTCGAGATAAATTCTGCCATGGTATTGCTGGAGCACAGAGACATTAATCTAATGAAATTTTCAGATGCCCAGATGTGCATTAGTTAGCTGTACAGCCATGGGAGGAAAGGAGGACAGTTAGGATGATGTTCGTCAAGCCTGGGTGTCCTACCATTACAGTATCTACAGTCCCGTGAATTCAGAAGAGGTTGTGGGTACTGTTTCTTGGCAGGACAAATCTTGCACTCCTGGCACTGGTCTAAAAAGTTTATGACTGACTATTCAGTGGTTTGGCTCATCTATAACAGATGATTCTTTATAAGAAAGTTGTATTCTTTGTGAAATTGTGTCTTTTGAGTGTTCAGCTCACTTTCCCCCTTTTTAAGATGACCTGGTTTCTTATTTCAACAGAAAAAAAAATATTTTTTTTGACAAAATTATGTTGTTCCACTTTCCCTAATCAGAAATCTTACAGGCAGGCTCACAGAAATGACTGTTGTATATCTGAGCCTTTCAAATTCAAAAGACACAAACTTTGGTTGAACAGTCTCTAAACTGAACTCGCAGTCCTTTTTCAGAAACAATTAGGTAGTTTCCTGGCTAAATAGTGTTATTTACACTCAAAAGTCATTGAACTTCTGTAATTTCAGTATCAAATATAATTAAGATTTGAAGGCGTTGAGCTGAAGAGTCTTTAAAAAAATGCATCCAATATCTGTACAAATTGAGCATAGTTTTGATGCTGCTAGGACAGATAACACTAAGACAATTCAAAACTCTCTTATTTACTTGGTGATCAGGGAATTAAAAAAGATACCTTGAATGACATAAAGTTTAAGAACTACACAATCATAAATGCAATTTAAATGGGGTAAGATATGCACTCAGAAAATCTTAGTTTATTAGTTTTATTATAACATAACATAGGCTAGCATTGTTCTGACTGAAAGGCAAAGAAAAATACAGAAAACATTTCTACTTGAAAAAAGACACTAATTGCTCTTCTATATCAGTTTATTTCATTAATGTGCAACATGAAGTATTTTGCTGGAAACAGTTCTCTCTAATTTGTAACTGCAGTTGATGACTTCAGTTCTTTAATCAAGAAATAGGTTTAAACAATGCAATGTTAAAAGTCTACAAAAAGAAAAATAGTTATTTCCCCAACTCTTATTCTTGTGATCACATCTTACATGTGGCAATTGTGTGAATAATATCATATTAATTAGTGTGGTTTTCTGAAAAACAAAAAACCAACAACAACAAAAAAAAATTGAAATGCGTGTAAGGCATTACCCAGAAGACTCATTTGGGTAGATAGTTTTAGAGGTATAAATCATGGGGAAAACTCAGCTGTGCCTGTTGGTTTGCTGTGAGATTCCCCTTTGCTTCAGTGCTGTGAACTTCTGAAATTACTGACTAAACCTTGTTCTTACAGGACATGTAACAATGAGAATAGGGGTACTGAGGCTGTTTTATGTGTCTTTGAGATGGTTTTCTGACTTCATCCCTATTTCCTTTTGGAATCCATGCTGAGCAGCATTTTCAGACTCGTTTTCATCGGTACCCAGTTATGCAAAAATTATAACTACTTGATTTACCTTAGCCTCCTCAGCTTTTTTTCTGTTGTTCCCTAAAGTGTCTCCTCATACATCAGTCCCAAACCTTTCATTCCTTACTGACAAGGTCTGTGCTAGAGACTCAATCCAAAGCCTTCAAATAGCTTACTATTCGCTTTTTCTCCCCTAACATTTACTATTCTTCTCCTTCTCTAATCTAATTAAACTAGTCACGTTTAATATTTTTTTCCTCTAGCATGAAGTATGTATATGGTGTGTTTGTAGGGCAGGGGCACTTCACCAAGGGTTTGAAGTCAACAGACACCCAGCAAGGAACTGGTGCCTCACAACATAAACTCCTAATGTACCAATGAGACATCTCATTGCTCCACCTTGTGAGTACCTGAGACCAGCCCCTGAAGCCTTGCTGTATCCAAAAATACCTTTTATTGTCTGCTCCCATAATCATGTATCTGCCTACCCTGTTGAATGGTCAAACCACTTGGCTGTCCAGGCCATGTGACAATGACCAGTACCAGCTTTGTAAATTGCCTGGAGACTCAGCTTCTCTACACTGTCTCCTATGTGAATTTGCTCATGCCCTGGGTTTTGAAAACATTATGTGAAAATGATAGGAAATAGGAAGACTGAAGAGATCTACTTTGTCATGGATTGGGTGTCCTGATTTCACAAAGGGATGAGTATAGGATAAGTTATCTTACATTTCTGAATCCAGAAATATGAATCTAATTGAGGACTGGAACACATCCATTGAAATTGTCTGTAAAAATAATTTCCCCTGAATAGTTATCCATACAGTATTGTTGCTGATACAGTTGTAAAAAACATTTAGCACTTTATAATCCAATCTCTGCTCCTATGCAGGCCTGGGAACATAGTCTGCTTAGAAGGGTAACAACTTTTACAAAGTGTTCCTCATGGAAATCACCTGGAAAACTTCCAGGATGGCATTCCAGATGTTATAGTTTTAGCAGTCACAGAAATGCACTGCACTGCATTTCCAGATCCTACATACAGTAAAATGATTGTATGGGGTAGCACCTTCACCTTAACCCAAGAGCACTGTTATTGAATTGTTTAGCATTTGATATGCAAGATGGGATATTCTAAAGCTCTCAGTCATTGCTGGCCCACCTCTGCTCACAGAAAAGCCAAGGGTAAGACCTGAGTTGACTTTACAGGGAGCAGATTTAGACCAATACTGAAAACCTTTGGCAATTCCACATACACTCTCAGATCGGTCATGTACAGTTCACGATTCCATATGTATAGGCATGCATGTTGGGGAAAGGCATTGTTATTTCTCTTTGAACATGGTTTCTTTGCTACAGATATTTAATGAACTGCCCTTTTGATATTTTGGCAAAATCTTTATCTTTTGCATGCCTGTAGCGCCGAAATTTTATTTGGCACAGTACACACAATATGATGACTTTAAATAGTGCAGAACTTACTCTGAAACTTACTCCACAGCATTTAAAGAAAACATTTCGTAATGGGCCAATATGTTCAGCTCTAACTCTTATCAGCTTTTAGGCTGTTCCATAACTAATGTCATCAGGGTTTGAGCTATCTATCAGACAGGCTGTTAGGCTTTTATCTTGGTGTACAGCAATATAAATAACACTGAACCCAAAGCGTGGACAAAGCATGAAACTTATCTTTGGAGCTATGTCAAACTCAGAGCTTGCATGTAGCTTAAAATATTAAATTTGCTATATTTGATTGACTGTTCATTAATAAAGCTTCTAGGAATGCAATGCAGATTTGGTAGCCTACCATGCTAGCTACTGCCTAAAATGCATGTATAAAAAAAAGCAACAACTCTTTCAAGAAATGACTACAGAAATATAAAATAAGGAGCAATGACAAGAATCAAAAAGCCTTAACAAGACTATACAAAGAATCCTACTACTGTTTTAAGGACCTCAAAGAGTGATTTTTTTTTTGGCTCTTTCCTGAGAAGTAGATTTCACCACAAATGTCTTGAATTGGTAGAGGCGTAGAAGTCCTGTGCCTCTTTTATGGGAACGGAGACTAAATGAGACACAGCACACAGATATGGTCAGTCATGCACTCTAAGTGGAATCAAGTACAAGAAACAATGGTAAGCAGCTTCTTTGTGTTGCAAACTACTTGATTTAGAGCTAGCTTGGATGTCACCGCATTCTCCTTCTCCCTTTGTGCTTCTTCAAAAAAACTGTGATATGAGGAAAAAAAACTGTTGGTTTACAAAACTTCTTGAATGTAGTTTATTAGCATTTTATTTGGTAACATATCATTCCCTCTCCTGATACTGTCTGCTCTCTTTTTAAAGCCCCCTCAAGCAAGAGATGTATTTTTTTTCAAGTGTTCAGCATAGACAAGTTTTCTAAGGTCTATTTTTTCCAGAAAGGGGGAGGCATTTGAAACTGCAGAGTATACAGGGAAGATCTCAGGAGGAGAAGGCCTATTCCATTTATTTATTTATTTATTTATGATTCTTCAAACATGATTCTTTAATGATGCTAATACGTGAGGATCTTTCCATCCCCTGCAAAGTAACTACACTTTACTTTGGAGAGTGTCTCCTTAGAACCATTTCTATATGTAGTCTTTCTCTTCTTGAACATTTCTCCAGAGGTTCATCTTGCCTCCTTTCATTTCAGTTCACAAATCATTATTTTTCCAGCCAAAGACTCCTTTATTTGGTAAGTAGCAGAGCAGAACTTTATCCACATGTTGTCACCACTGGTTTCCAAAATAGCCTATTCAAGTGGGTTGGCAAATTTCAACTAAAATGTGTGTAGAACTGAAAACAATATCTGGCTTCTTGAGTTACCAGACTTAATTGTGCCAATGTATGCTTTCATTGCCTGTTGCTGTTCCACAACTTTCTCAAACATAAACAAAACAGAGTTCCAAAATATTAGAACTTTCCAGCTTTGAGAAAGTTGTTTTCTTCCTCAAATCTGGTAAGGGATTTTCTAGCTGTCAAAGAATGGAAAAAGTGTTCAAAAATATTTTCTCTACCCAACTGCCTTTTAATGTTTATTCCGTACTGCATTTTTACCCATCATGTTGTTGATGCATTAGAACATACAGCAGAGGGTAGCTGCCTACCGCTGACCACCTCCATGCAGAGTCTGTATTGGCATAACTGTCTGCCACCACAAAACTGTGCCGAGACATAAGCAGTCACAGGCCACTAGTCGAGTGCCTTCTTCACTCATTTAATCACAATATATTTATGTATGCTAATTAAGAACAGCTAATACATTTTACATTGTTGTATAATATGGTAGAACTGAGCTTGAAGGATTTGGAGAATAGCATTTTAACCCTATGAACCGTGTTGAGCTTGAGAGTTATTCCTGTAACTACCTGTTATTTACTGTGGGCTCCATGGCTCCAACAAAACATTAGACATGTGCATATGAATGTACTCACACATGTTTTGCTCATGCTTCATAAACTATGTTTCATAAAACTAGGTAGAACACTCTCCAGGAATGAAGATAGCAGTGGACAGCTGTGGTTTAAATTCAGCGGGAAAAAAATATTGGATAAGAGCAACGTAAAGATGAGCCCAGAAAACTCCTTATCCTAGTGCTAGGCAGGAATTCATTTGATTTCTTTTTTATGACCAAGATTTGGTGTGGTATTGCTAGCTTTTCTCTGCAAATGCTTATCTCTATCAGTGATGCTACAGAAGAGCAAAATAAAATGCCATTACCCATGTAAAACTTGATTTATTTTAATGATCCCAGTGAGTAGGGGTATGGTTCTCAGGTTAAGCAAAGCACTAATTAAAACAGCTGCTCTTCCCTGTTTGCTTCAGTTTCCTAACCGCTTGGATTCTTCTTTATTACAATTGTTTGGAGAATTTTTGAGGCTTGAATTACGAGGGTGTGGATTAGAAGCTAACTACCCTAACTGCAACATCTGTAAACTCTTAATTTCTGCTACAGCAGGTGTCAACTTTTCCCTAGATGGCTGTCCTGCTGTTGTTCTGGTTACATGTAGCCTTGTCAACATGCTGTTTGTCAGCTGGTTCTCTCATGTTTCCTTTCCTTCATGACCATTGATCAAACCAACAACTGGAGAGAATCTAGGGTGGAATTCCCTTTAGTTCTGTGCTGGTTGATTTAAAGTGTAATCAGACAGGTCTGAGAGCAAGAAATGGCATATGAATAATTGTGAGTGACACTGTCTTTTATGATACTATATTTTTCAAGGAGCTGCGAATTGTAATGCATTGGAACGTTAATACATTGGAACTAACTTGACTTCCTACTTAGCAAAAGCCATAGGAATTCCCTGGATGTCTGAGTATATATTTCACTAAAAAGGCCAATCTGATGAACACATTTCCAGTGATGGAGAATCCACTACTACTCTTAGTGTGTTGTTCCTTTAGTTAGTGATCCTCGCTGTAATTTCATGCCTGAGTTGTATTGCTCCAGTTTCCAGCTGTTGGAAGGCATTTTATCTGCTAAAATACTATTCCCTTGCCTGATGCTATCAACTTACTTTTTTTTACAGATTGTAGAAAAATAATTTCTTAGTTTTTGTCTTCTTGTTATGCTCATCACGGCTAAGTCCTCGTGCCTTGCAAGAGGCATGTTGTCCAGTTCTTTAAAAGTTCTCATGACAATGCTCTGAACTATTATCAAATATCTCCATCCATATATTTTTGAGCATGCTTGGTTAATGACTAGCTGTGAGGCTTTCTTGAGACATGCCATGGAACAAAGAGTCCTGATGAGAGGCAGAGTATGTTAACTCAGGCTCAGTGCCACACTGATAGCTGTGTGCTTAGCTAACAATGAGTTTGTTCCAACGCCTGTTGAAATCAGTGGCCGAGCTCCCATCAGTTTCTCTGTGTTCTGGAAAAGGCCCATGTTTTTAGGACTTTACAGATTTTTTAATAACAAAAGTACTTTGTGAGATTTTATGTCTGATGTGAACCTCTATTTAGTCCTAAGTGACTTCTTTCGATTACCATTTTGAGTATCAATTCCAAATAATAAATAGATAAAAAATGATTAGTAAATCTGATATGAAGCCATCACTTTCTGCTTGGTTTTCCCATCAGATATAAAAAATTCAATTTCCAGTCTTTGCACTCATTTTTTTCTGATTAACCATTGATTATTAACAATTTGTTAATGATTTAGTATTCTCACAGTAATTCTGATTAACCTTCTCGAATCTCAGCCTGATTTGCTAAAACCTGCCCCAAGCTCAGGGTCTGTGCTAATGTCAAGAGATTCTCTGCCTGCTCTCAAGTTTGGTGAGTGAGGAGTCTCCTAATACTTTACTAGCACTGCGTGGAAATAGAAACTAAATGTGCAAATAAGCACCAAAATTGGATCAAATTGCAGTTGGCTAGCCAGAAACTCACAGGTAAGAAGGGCTCACCTGTCAGGTGAATAGGATTCTCTGGTTCTTCCATGTAGTCAAATTCTGGTGCAGTTGTCCACCCTGCATAGAGAGCCTTCCCAGTGCTGGATGCAGTGCACTGCCCATCTGCTCTCACCAGGGCCCTGGCAAAAGAGGTGAGAAACTGGTCTAGAAGTTGCAGAGCTGGATCAGTGTTGTGCAGTGCCTGATGAGGTAACTCCCAAGGCAGGGTAGGCTAACCCATGCTTGGCACCGCTCCACTGCTCCCTCACGGCTCCAAAGCAGCAGTCGGCAGTGGGAAGCCACCTTCAAAAGATGCTGATGTTAGTTCACAGTTTCCTACAGCTGACTGTGCAGGTAAACTCTCCCTGCCTGCATGTGTATGCTCCAAAACCTGTTGAATTCAGTGGCCAGACTCCCACTGGTTTCTCTGGGCTTTGGAACAAATGTTCAGGGCTTTTATGCTTTTGAATGGCCCCATGCTTTCTCGGACTCCAAAGTTTCTGAATCAGTGTATTCAGTCTGTCTCTATTTCTGCATGTTTCCATTCTTCTGAGGGAAGCAGAAGATGGAATATGAGCTGGACTGTGTGCTTACTATGTGGCAGTTGATGCATGTGCCACAGATTGGACATTGCTGCTGGAATAAAGGAAAAAATAAGGGCAACTTTATGACTGTAAGAATAATGTAAGTCAAAAAAGTGCCAAGAAAATCCAAGAATAAAATTCCAGGGATCTTTTTTAACAGAATATGAAATCTCATTTTGAAAACACTTTGATACCTCTAACAGATAATTTTCCATTTTCCTTGTAATTGCCTGGAACAAATAATCTATTTGTTCCTATTGCTCAGCCCTTTCACAACCCCAAGTCAAAATCACGTAACTGCTGGAAGAGCTCTTGATTTTTCTTAAATAGGTTCTCTATTAAAATCTACCTCATTGAAGGTGTAGTAAACTTGTTTGCTCAAAACCCAAAGAGGCAAAGCAAGGAGTGAGCGTGGAGGTATGTGGGCTCATCTGTTAGACTGCACCCTGGAGTTAAATCAGGCTAGCTACAATGACATTACCGACCTTACATTTTCATCTGAGGGTATCCTCCAGCTTTTCTTAATTCACTAAAGATCACACAGTATGTTATTCTTCGACATCCAATATCTATGATAACACAAGACTTCTGCTGTCCTCACAGAATATTTTCTTTATCATCCATTGAAAAGCAGGAAATCTATAGGAAAATTCAGCAAAGCAGAAAAAAACTTGATAAATAGGAGTCTCAACTTGTTTCTGTGATGAATTGTCTCCAATAACCTGGTAAGTAGGGTCATTCAGTGCATATTTCCATGATTAACTCAACTTTCATTTTAGCTTTGCAGTTCACCTTTAAATATTTAGTTTGGTTCCTGTGGACAAATGTTGATGTTGGCTCTCTTGTCAGACTGATGAAAATGTTACACAGATGTCCTTTGGTGATCCAGTACCACTAAAAGGCCTGCAAATTGCTAAATGATGAACTCTCTTTCTCCATTATTCTTTCGGTTGGTGGCTTTTGCTTAAGATCCTTTGCTACTTGTTCTGTATGCTTGTCTAGTGTCCCTGCTCTTCCTTAATGCAGTAATGTCTGTCTGAGTATTGTGTTTGCTGCACAAAACTGGCTGCATTACACTGTTCTGAGAAGACTGCATTTTACTGGTTGCTGATTAGAACTCACGACAATGTCCTAATTTTCTTTAGAAATATGGTATCTCAGATGTTAAAGCAGATACTTCAGGATTTTTACTGGTAGCTCATAAAGAGCCCATCCTCTAACAGAATACCACTGGCTCAAACTCACACGTCATTTCAGGAAACCTAATTTAGTCTGCACAAGAATACTATTTCTCAGTCAGGTCTTTCACCTTTTTTCTACACCCCTGCACCCCCCACCCCTGGACAATGTGAAATCCTCTTCCTTCTCATTGGTTTCAATAGCTGACTTGGTAACAAAGGCACTGTAAACTCTGACCCTTTTCCCTGACTGGTCATTTGAGGAATGTTCTGCTACACTCATTTGAACTCATCTTTCAGTGCTTTTGAGGATCCTCAAATTGCAAGGCTGGGAACAAATAGGAGAGAGACCAGTATTCACACTAATTTAGATGCCTAGAATTAGGAGACTGCTTTCCTCAGCTCACTTGCTATATAGCCTTAACCCATCATATTCCTGCCTTATTTATAATGCAGATTGCTCTCTTTAAAGGGGAGGCTAGAATTTAGGTCATAATTGCATTCAAATACCTTACCCATCACATCACAGCCACACATCCAGCTGCAGAACACTTGAAAGAAGAAAACTTTTGATTAGCACCTAGTATACAAGCAGTGAAGCTACTTTATCACAAGGGTAAGACTGAATCCCTCAAGGAGAGAGCAATTCTACATAATATTCTCTAAAGCCCACTTGCTCTTATGTTCTTTCTTAAGAACAGGCAAGGGGGAGTCAGGAGACCTGTCTGTTCAACACTGTCCTGTTGCCTAAAGCTCAGCTTTGGTTTTGACCCTTCCTTCAAAATACAGAACTCTCACTGGCACTCTCTTGGCACTTCCTCATTAGCACGAGAGCTCTATTTTCTGAAATGAAATTCCCTTTGCCCCCTAAATGCTTTTTTCACCTCCCTTCAGGCTCACGTGGTGTTCAATCTATGCCTTACTGCACTGAGGTATTTGAACTTGGCCTGTAGAAAGCTCAAAGCTTGAATAAAATAAAAACCAGAAATCCCAACCATTTGGTGTCAGTAAAGTTCTTACGATGCAACTCAGACGCAGAGAGAATCAAATATACCTTTTTATTTCTGTAATCAATTAGATTGACTCAATGTTCAGTCTTGCCCATACAGGTGAGAAATAACTTTCAGTGATTTGGATTCTGTGCACTGTAATTGTGCAATGCATGAGAACACTTTTCAAGGAATTTATTGTTTTCATGTTGTCATCTATGAACTATTTTTTAAAATTCTCAGTAAAACAAAGTCTCCCATGTCTTGAGCACTGCACTTAGCCAAAGGTGCAATGATATCATTTCACTTAGCAGCTAGATAGGGTGAATGACAGTAACGACAGTGAAATTTTTGATGGATGAATGTGGTTTCTTTTCACCATCTATAGTTTCTTCGGTATCTCTGGTGTTATTTTGCATGCCGTTTCCTAATGTCTTATGGACAGCTTCTGAAACCTAGAGTATTATTTCAATTCTTTAGGAAAGCTGTCCTAATTTTAGTGGGTGAAGTTTCATTCCTTTAGTGCACCTAACATTTTGGTCTTATCTACACTGCACAACAGAGCACTATGCTTGCAACATGTCAGCTTGCACTAAAAGAGCTAGCACGTCCACAGGGAATAGCATGGTGCCACTTAAGGTACCAGCCCAGCTGTAAGAAGCACAGCGGCTTGGAGGTATGGCTATGTAATCCCTGAGCCGAGCCCTACTGACGCAGCTGTAGTTCAGGGGATTGCTTGTTCAGAGCTATTTTGGTTAGTTCTTCCTGCACTTGTACTGTGTGGTTATAGAAATATCCCACTTCATGGTAAATCATGGGATTTTGTACTGTTTTTTAGTTAATAGTGTTGCGTTTTTTCCACGTGCTGATTGAAAGTTAACCTTGTGTTGATTAATTGATACAAACAAACCATAATTAGCATTGCTCCAGAGGCTAACTTTCATTGCTGGCAAAATGAGGTTTAACTTCATTCACTTTCATGGACTAGAGCCTGCTTATGTCAACACCGACTTTGGCCTCAGAGAATGAAAACAATAGAGTCATACAAAGGAGAGTGCTCTTTTTCTATCAGTATATTAAATAAAGGATAATATTAAGTTTGGATAGTGGATAAAGTTAAGCTATGCTAATACTTATAATCAACTACCACTCTGTTGAAATTAGAAATCATGCATTCCTGAGGTTTCTAGCTATTTTTCCTGCCAAGAACATGTAGCGCTTCTACCAATTGCATAGTAAAAACAAGAGACAGACTTTCTTGCACTAAAGCAGTCAGCAGTTACTGTAAGTTCCCCTTTAAATCATGGACACCTTAGTTATTGATCATTTAAAAAATACTCAGAGGGTGGAGAGATACTGCTTGATAAAGAGCGTTGAAAGCATTATGTAGTTTGAGAAAGGGCAACCGAACACACTTTCTCTGTGGTGTCAAAAATCTCATCGCAGAAAGTAACAGGGAAGTGAGTAAGCCTCTTTCTCTTCCTCTCTCTTTCTCCCTGTTTCTCATTACTAAGAGGAAATTTGCCTGCTCCCTCAGAAACTGTCACCCTGTCAAACTGAAAATTTTCCATAGGTGCTGGGCTGTGGATGCTGTGAGCGCACCTTGGGGCCCTGTGTGCTGGGTTTGGTGGAAGGAAGGCTTCTTGGGCCTCACCTAGACTAGAAAAATTGAGGATCAGATTAGACAATCAGAAACACTGGTGGGATTTCCGTCCTTAAACATTTTTCAACACTCAGCTAAACAAAGCCAGAACTGACCTGATCTAGTGATGGGAATTGTCCTGCAGGAGGCTGGACTGGATGGACAAACCAGAGGTCCCTTCCAACCAAAATTTCTGTGAGTCTATCAACTTATACTTGTCCAGGCCTCAGTACAGACCCACTGTATTCATGCACTTCAGCATGGGTATTCTCTAGAATAAAGTTCACAATGGAAAATACTTTCACATGTAGTGCAGCACGTCTAATGGAAGATCATACAAAAGTAGCTACTTTCCTCTAGTTACGACATTGCAAAGACACCATTACAGTAATGCACAAGGTTGAAGAATAAAACTTGTGTTAAAGAGCTAGACTTCATAATCATACAGTTTATCAAATCTTAGGAAAAGATGATCCCTATGCCTACTCTTCCTCTGTTTCCTCTCCCTGCAGTGTAGTAGGAATGGCCCACATTTTGTATCTGGACATCGTATTTTTATTGACTGTTCCTGGGAAAGAAGATATTGTACGGTTGCTATTTAACTTTCAGATATACTATGCCAATGCCTGAACCTCATATGGGATTTAAAGACTCTTCTTCTGGGTAAACCACTGGTCTCAAGGTACTTGTAAATTTATTTGACCTTTGTAGGCAATGTGGAGCAAAACATTATTCTTTTTAGCACTGAGAAAGCAGATTCAGTCCTGATGTTCAAAAATTTTTGAGAGGCAGAGTGCCCTCCCTCTGTTATAGCAAATAATACAGAAGGAAAAGTTTGTTCAATTCTAACCTAAAAAGACTGTCAGCTTTCAGAGCTAAAGCACACAGCTGACCTTCTAATTGGGAAGTGCTAGCTTATATGTTGAGCCAAATAATGTTAATTTTTAGTGCTCCACCCAGGGTTAAAATACCTTTATATTGTGTATATTTTTTCCACTTAGTGTAATTAATAACAACTTACTTTTAGTCAGGTTTTTTTGCCCTAAAGATGTAAACAGCTTTATGAACTTATTATTAAGAAATAATGGGCTTTCCATAATTACAGTGGTCATCAGCTTCCATTGCAAGGCTTTATTTTTGCCACCTTATAACTTTCACCTGGAAAAAAAACCAAAACAACAACCCTTGGCCTGATAATTGCTGATTTTACTCTGAAGGCAAAGGAGAATTCTTCTGTGGAGTGTGATGAAAAGCCACTAAACCACACCTGAGTTACAGGCCATTAAACATCACCCATATTTCAAATTTTGGAATTTGGCTTGAACTTTATGTTTGACACCTTTCTTCTTATGAAAAGTGTCATTCAGTCTTTAATGATGAATGGTCAAACTCTGGACCTTGGACTTTATGTCCCATGTGAAAAGTGGTACCTCTTGTAACATATTGCACCTTGATTTAGAAGTAACATAGTGCCTTAGAGTTATGGCTGCAGCTCCCATCCACACTACTGTAAATCCTGAATGACAATCTGTTTGACCATGGAGGTATATGTCAGTGCAAAATTATTTAACTACATCACTAGCACTCCTTATAATATGAAATAGTTACCTAGTGCTTATCGTACCTGTCTGAATTATTGTTCCCCTTTTTTTTCCTTTCCTATTGGTATCTTGTCTCATTTTTGACCTGTTAGAAGGTGAGTGATTTACTGATTTGTGTTCCCCAAATGATTATTACTTTATTCTTTTTTTATGGGTTTTTAAGGTTTCCATGCAATCCCAGAATCCAGTGGGGATTTCCGCTTCCTCTATTATAATAAGGCAAAATACAGAATTGATCTAGACCTGGCATGAACGATAGGTCAGAAACCTCCATATCTCTCTGGGGAAGATAACAACAGCTGGTGAAACAGAACAGCCATCAAGGAATAGGAACCTTCTTCAATAACATATTTGTTCTAAGAGGTTTCTGTTCTCTTTAGTTCCTTTTGTCCTAGTATTTCTTCCACAGACACTCACTGAGATATCTCCATGCTGATGTCTGTATTTTGCACTAGCAATTTGCACTAGCAGTTTGCACTCCCATTGTAGTCAATGGAGATTGCAGCCAAGAGTCCTAGCCATGTGTTCATGCTAAGAGCAAGAAACAAATTTAGGGTTAGATTATAATTTTATAGGCTCAGTTATTAGGGGCAAGGAAGATAGCTTTACTATAGTATCATAAAACCATAGAAAAATCCAGGTTGGAGGGGACCTCTGGAGACCATGTGGTCTGAAGTTCTGTTGAAAGCAGCGCTTTAGGTTAGGTTATCCAGAGCGCTATGAAGCCAAGTCTTGAATGTTTTCAGAGAAGGAGACTCCACAACTTCTTTGAGCAACGTAACCCTAAGGTTTATTGTTCTCATGATGATTTTTTTCCTACATCTAGATAGAATTTCCCTTAAAGCCAATTTCTTGTGTTTCTTATGTCCTGTCACTGTGCATCCTTTGGATGTACATTCATCTTCTCTAAAACTGGCTTTTAGGTATTAAAAAGCTGTGATTAGATTCCCCTTAAGCTTCCTCTTCTCCAGGCTGAACAAACACAATTCCTTCACTCTTTTGTCGTATGTCAAGTTCTCCAGTCCTCTAATCATCTTCGTAACCCTCCACCGGACCCTCTCCAGTTTTTCAATGTCTCTCTTACACTGCAGGGACCAAAATGGATACAGTATTTGAAATGTGGCCTAACAAGGGTTGAATAGAGTCCTTGATCTGTAGGTTGCTCCCTTGTCAGTACAGGACGTGATGCTGTTAACTTCACTGTTCCCAGTGCCCACTGCTGGCTCAGGTGTAGCTTGCTACCCACCAGGAATGCCATGACCTTCTGTGACAGTCTGACAAATTATAGTCAATGTCTCAAACATTCATTAGAGAACTTTGGTGGAGAAAACGGCCTCTGTAAAAACACTGGAGTTTTGTGAACAGGACAATGTGGCCGGAGGAGAGGGCCCCATGGAGAGTGGGACCGCACTTCTCCAAAGCTGCAATTCCTTATCTTAAGTGACCAGGAGAAGGAGCACAGCATATGCGCCTGGAGGAGGAGGCCCCACGGAAGATGGGACTGTGCTTCTATCTTAAGCGGTCATGCCAGCAGAAAAAGAGAGGCAGCTCTGCAATGAACCGCCCCCCGCCCCCGCCAAAGCTCACCGACCAATTCCAGTGAACCCCAGGAACGGGAACTGCGCATGTCGAGACCATTGACTAACACGCTATAAAAGAAGGGAGAATGAGTTCTCAGTGCGCACCCTCTGGAACTGGATCTCTATGCTGGCTGGACTAACGCTGGACCCAGGACTGGTGAAACCCTTTTCTTCCCTCTTTCTTTCTTTCTTCTTCTTTCTTTCTTTCTTTCTTTCTTTCTTTCTTTCTCTTTCTCTCTTTCTCTCTCTCCCTCTTTTCCTTCTCTCTTTTCCACAGTCCCTACACCTCATCCTTTTAAACATAAACCATTGACCAGGTCTGAGACTAGGAGTGGATCTAGCCGCCCCTGGGCTCCTCTTTGAGAAGGACTCCAGAAAGCAAGGGGGTCTGCTCTGAACCTTGTGACTCAACTGGAGGGCTCTCCTTCTGATACAGTTCATGTTCCTTTTTCCATTTCTTTTTCTACACCTCCCTTCTCTTTTCAAACAGCGGCTTAACGACATGTTGCAAGGTTCATATTGATAAGTTCACTTGTACTTGGGCAAGGTTAGCTAGCTTGAATAAATGTTGATTGTTGTTTGAACTCCCCCGGTGTAGTTTCACCTTAATTCTGACAAAGGAAATCCATGAACCTGAGTCGCTCCAACTTTGGGATGCGACACCTTCTCAGCAAGGCTGCTTCCCAGCAAGTCAGAGCCCTGTCTCTACTGCTAGTTGGGGTTATTCCACCCCAGGTGTAGGACTTTACATTTATTTTTTTTAAACCTCAAGGACATCTTGTCGTCACAATCTTTCAGCCAGCTAAGCTCTCTCTGTGTGGTGTTTTTTTCTTCTGGCACTGAAATGTCTCTCCCCATCATCTGCAAACATGGTAAGGAAGTCTTCAGCTCTGCAATCCACACTGTTAATACAGATACTGAACAGGACTGAACCTACCATTGACTTCTGAGGAACTCTGCTTGTGACTGGCTGCCAGTTCAACTCTGAGCCATTACCTACCACCCATTAAGGTGACTCAGCATTTTAGCCAGTTTTCCACCTGCTTTTTGCCTCATCTGTCCAGTACATATCTTACCAGTTTGTCAACATGGATGTTGTAGGAGAATGTGTCGTACACCGTGCTAAAATCAAGGTAGATGATGTACAGAGCTCTTGCTCACTGAGCAATTTTTTTTTTTTTTGTCATATAAGGAATAAGATTGGTCAAGTATTAATTATGCTTGGTAAATCTGTGCTGTTTTTTTCCCAGTCATGTCCTTTGCACCATTCATGTGTCTAGAAATACCTATCATGAGGACCTGTTCCATAGTTTTCTCAGAGACTGAATTGATGCTGCCTGGTCTGTGGTTTCCTAGATCTTCCTTTTCACTGTTCTTGTAGATGGGCATGACATTTGCCCTTTTCTAGTCACCTGTGACTTCCTCTGATCTCCACAATCTTTCAAAAATGGTAGACAGTGGCTTTGCAACAATGAAAAGCAACTCTTAGCACCCTTGGATGCATTCCATCAAGTTCCATACACTTGCATATGTCGACTTTGTACAGATGATCACCATCTTGACCCTCCTCTACTATTCATGGTTCACCATTTGCTTTGATTTACTTCTTGACACAGAGCCTTAGGGGATGACTTTATCTGTGAAGACTAAGATAAAGAAGTTTTATCTATACAGGGCTTGTAACAAACAGATCCTAGCCTCTAGAGGTTATTGCAATGCAAATAATAGCAATAGCAGTGATTGCATTAAACCTCACAAAGTAAATCAAATTGCTATGCCATAGTAAGTTGCTGAAGGAAACAGTAATTTTACTTTTGGTGTCTGCATATATGTGTCTACATTTGAGCTAGTCATTCCAGGCTCCTTTTACTGTATTGGAGAGAAATAGGTAGTTTTAGAGTGATTCACATGACTTAATTTAGACATCTACTACAGGAAAAGATGATTTGTGCCTTGCACTGACTTTATTTACTAGACTGGTCAGTGACTAGCTCAGACACAGATGTCTACAGTTGTGAGATAAAACCCCACATTTATCCACTCTTAGCCTGTGCCAAGTGTGAGGTAAAATTCTTACTCCAGCAGCAGAGAAAAAGGAGTAAAAACCTGACTATGATCGTGTGGTGCAGCTCAGTTTATGCCCAGAAACGTGGTAGGTCACATTAACCCTATCATACACCTGAGCTTTCACTGGCTTCAGTTCTAATTTTTCAGCAAAGCTGGGCTGAAATCAGCTGGACAATGGTAGAACTATTAAATAAAACAGTAAACTAAATGGTTAAAGTAAACTAAATTTAAAATGCAGAGGAGAATAAATAGAAAGTTATTTAGCTTCTAGAGCCAAATAAACCTCTTGGGCTTCTTCTAAAAGTTTTTAAAGAGAGCAGTGGGTCTCATACCAGTAGCAACATAGTGCTTCCCAACCAGCACACCTACCGTTGAGCATGACACTGGAAAAAAATCAGCACCTTTAACCTCAGCTGGGGCAGCTGCAGAACAGATGGAGACTAGTGTTGCTTGACTCCTCCTCCACTTCTAATTAACCTGTACAAAGGGGAAGGCAGTCATCCTAAGTGAAAAACGCTGTGTCTCTGTTAAGGCCTTTTCTCTGTAAGAGTGGTGAAAAGCAGGGAGAGCTCTATATCTTAGCAGGTACAACTCCTGCCTTTCAACACAGAGACCACACTTCATGTTTAAAGGAGCTGCTTACATTAATTCAATGCATCTCACCTCAAAACCTAATGCTGTGGCCTAAATTAAAGAATGACTTGACTCTCAATTCTCTTGTCAGCTGAGAATCTCATATTAGGGAGAAACTTCAGCTGACGTAATAAAGTCTAAACTCATCTGTGGATGGACAGAGGAGAAGGAGGCCACAGAATCTGTGCTGAATAACACTGTAAGTACTGAACTGTAGAAGCTGTGAATCTGCACATAATCTGGCCTGAGACCTTCTGCCAGTGTGGTGTTCTATACAAATACATATGTGCACATATGCATACATATATATGTGGTCTAAATGCTTGCAGTATAATATAGTAAGTTTACAGCAGAAATGTGTTTTAAGAATTCCTGTGTAACAGAGGCAGAGCTGACTAAATATTTAACTTGTGTATGCGATGAATGATAGCCATTTGCACAGCCATAAATTCTAATATCCATGAATGGAGGTGGATTCTCATCCAATTTCTCATTTGCTCTTTATAGTTTTATTTATTCCAAGATGGAGCTATTTGAGAATGGGAATCGCATGCTGAGACACACTTGGTGATTCAAAAGTATAAATTCTGAGATCTGAAGAACTTATAATCCATTAAAACAAAAGAGTAATAGAGTTTTGGGAATGGGAATGTAGGAAGTGAGCAAGAAGAATTGCTTGCAAATGTCATGCTATTGCCATGCTTTAAAAAAAAAATACATAAATCACATGAATTAACCTTGTGTCATGTCGATGTTTTGGCAGTTGACTTGGTCAGATGCTTATTTAAAATCAAATTTTAAAAAATGTGGTTTTAAAATAAATGTAAAAGTTAACAAAACACATCCGGATTAATAATTACAGATGGTGTCAGCAGGAAAAAAAATGCTTAGCAGGTGTTGACCCAGCCAATATTCCAACATATTTTATGTTATTGCCCAATATAATAACATTAGACAACGATATCGCCATACCACTTCAGAGGTGTAGGTATTCATCAGAGAGTCGTTAAATACTGGATTTTCTCATTGTTGCACAATTGCAGAAACAGTTGTGTTGGATATTTGTGCTGATCCACTGAAAAAAGTGTCAGTGTCGAATGGCCCCAAAATGTCCTGTTCTTTAACTATAGGAAGCATGCAGAGGGTTGAAATTTAAGCCTATGTCAGCTGGTGAAGAATCAGCAACAATTTTTTTTTTCTTTTTGAAAAAAAAATACTGTCCTGGTTACTTTTGAGATTCTTAACTTAACAACGTTCATTTCTTACACATTCTGTGTTTTGAAGTTGCTGTTGTCTTCCATCTCTTAATTCCCTCACTCAGATTCTTTAAGGATTCCCTTTTCCCCTGTCCAAACACGCCACTGCTGCCTTGAACGTCACTTTAATTCTCTCGGATCATTTTAATCTGTACTTGAATCTCCTAACAGCTTAGTCTCTCCTGTGGAATTCAATTCAATTTTCTCTTCCTTCACTTGGAAGTGGACTCAGATCATTGTCAGAGCCTGGATCTTGCTGTGTAAATTCTCTCACCTCCTAGATTCAGGGTAACATCTTTCTCTTTTCTACCTCTCTTTTTGGACTGCAACTTGTAAAGCAGTGCAAACATGCCCAATTTTAATTAAATGAATTGACCTACCCATACACTTAAAGCAACCACGTATTAAACACCGTGATGGATCAGAGCCCTACTGGTTTCTTTCAAGCTCAGAACAACCTCTTGATTTACTACAACTGATACTTACTGCCATTGTCGTTAGTACTGTTATTCTGGAAAACTTATCACTGGCCAAGACTCCCAGCCATAGACTAGCATCCTGTTATGTTTAATGAGAGGCAAACAGAATAGAAAGATTCAGTGCTTTCTCCTCTCAGAACTTCATGCACAGAGCTGGACTGAAGATCACACAACATCTTCTAGGAGCATCTCAGCAGGAATGGGCAACAGAGCTGGAAATTAATTCAGTTAGCTTGTAGAGGGTAGAAACTATTTCCTACCAGAATTAAGTTAGGTAATTTGACTGCATCTGGATTTTCTTGCAAGAAACTACCCTATGTAACCAAGTAACTACACAGTTCAAAAGAATGTTATTATGGCCCAGGAAAAAGCTGTGAGATTGTCCCCTCCGTGGGAGTGTTGCAGTTGGTTGTGACAGAAGAAGCAGTCCAGCCACCATAGTTGCTAAAAGTTATTCCTTTTTTTTCTTTTGTGAGAGTTAGGAATTGCAGAATAATAACATATTCATATTCAACAGCTAAATTTTGTAGGGTCTGCAGTCCTTCCTCTCAGAAGTGGCACTGCACTGGGTCTAGTAATGTGCTGGGTTTAGAGGGACAACAGTCCTGGATCAAGTATTCCACTGCTTTTAAAAGGGGTTTCCATGTCAAATCTCCTGTATTTTAAAAACCATTTTTACACAGTTACATCAGCACTCCTACAACTTCTTACTTATTAAATATAGTTCCCAGTGCGACTCCCTGGCTTAAATACAACAGGTACTTTTATGAAACCTGGTTTGAGTTTTTAGTGCAGCTGTGCAGAACTTTTGTAATGAAACCCAAAACCCGCCCAGGCTTGAGTTTCATTACAAATCTGAAACTCACATCAGGTTCTCTGAAGGGTTTGTCAGAGTTCACAGCTCTAAAGAGTTGAGGCTCGATGAAGCAAGTCTATGCTGAGTTATGATTTCAGGTGCAAGTCAGGGAAAATGTGGTGGTTTGACCCCCAACCAGAGAAAACCTGGTAGTTTAGGTTAAAAAGGAATAAGTCCTTGAAAAGGGAAAATAGGGGATGAGTTTCATAAGCTCTTGTGAACCAAGGTGATCAGGTTTTAAGCTGCAAACCTGTGTAGGTGAAAGTTTCACTAGTAGTTATGATTGCTTATTTTGGCTTTCTCTTATTCACTGCTTCGCATTTGTTGTATCGAAATAAAACCTGTTTGTACAGTTCCTAATCAGTCACATAAAGGGGTAGTATGAATACATAACAGTTCCTCTGATCTAACAGAGAAGCCACTCATCAGGGAGCCAGGAGATGAATTCTGCACATGCTTTGACAACTGACTGGTTATCTCATCTTGAGCAACAGTATGAATATTTTTGGCTGTATATTTCCATGTCTGAGAAATACTTTTACCCTCTATATTAAAGCAACTCCAGCACATCCATTCTGTGCGATGGAGCAGTGTATTGGGATTCCTGCAGTAACACAGAAAGAGCTGGAGCATCTACAGGGCATGATGTACCGCTGTTCCCAAACATTAGCCCACTTCCCCAGCACAGCACAAGAGAATCATTGCAGTGCACAGAGAGGACCAGTAACGAGGGTGTGCTGTGGCTCTCTGACAGATCCTATTGCATTGCATACAAGTCTGTGCCAATACAACCACACTGTTTCTCATTCCAGTGCTGCTTGCTCAGAGCTAGCCTGTGTGCTTCCACATTGTCCACCTCTGGAGTTGTGAGAAAAGCAAGCCTTTGTGCAATGAGACACTAACATCACAGGTATAAAAATATGAAAACTGCTATCTCAGAATAATTAGTGATTGCTCCTGTTCTTGCTTCGGATATTTCCCCCTTTTGTCTTTCTTTTGCTTCATCCATCACGTGTCCAGTGAGGGTATTTATCAGAAATGCCTTTCCATACTTGGCTCCCACAGTTAGGAGAAAACTCGCACATTTTTGTGGAATTTTACACCTTATGATTTTTGCTAAGACCCAACTAAAAGGTCTAATTGACAGTAGGCCCAAAGGTAAGTTTCAAAACCATCACAATAAATTATAAACCTAAGTTCCACTTTAAAAAGTGGTTTAGGTATTGAAAAGACTGACTCTCATTGAAAGCTTGTGGTATATCAGTCACTTGCAAATCAATAAAATGAGAAACTTTTCCCCAAAATATGAATGGTTGAAGTATTTGTGGGTGGAAGCATGGTTTTAGAAATTGAGTGTATTGATATAATGGCTTTTGGTTCAGGTCCATTACTAATTTTAGTTAACTGTGAAGAGATTGATGCCAATTCTCATGTCTGCAGAGCTAGAGTATCAGTACGGACTCAGATTCGTGTCTCCCTAGTAATTAACATATTTAACAGAAAAAAGAGACTTTTTTTTATCTCTTCTCCAAGAATTATCTAAGAGGTTGAGAAAGGCAGTGCTAAAAAATAGTAAATCTATTAAAATTCACAGAATTTACAAGCTCTTCTTTGTATCCTGAAAATTTAGTGGGATTAATCTTTACAGCTCTAATCAATGTAAGTGACATTAATTCTGTGGTCAAGTGTCACTCTGCATACACTGAAAAATCTTAAACTTGACTTTGTAAATGTCACCAGTCTACTGACTTGGACAGAGACTGAAGGTAAAAGGATGTTGTCCAGGTCCCTGCCTACCTGGTCCGATGTATCATAGCTAATAGGTGCATCATGAAGATTGGGCTCCAGGGCCCTGCATAGATCTGGAGGTGCTGGCAGTTCAAATCTTCCTTCTATTGTTCCCTTTCTTAGCATTCAAGCTGTTCCTGCCCAACTTCATGGTGAAGAGGCCAGCATAGGCTTGGATAAGTGAAAGGAGATTGCATGAGCTGTTGAACTCTTCCCACAAGGAGGAAATCCTTAAAAGGTTTGTGATTTTATTCAACCTCCTTTTAACCTGTAAGTTTAAGACCTGGGGACTGTTGTGAACCAGAATACAGTGTTTTGGCTTGTGACTGGAACTGGTGATGAGGAATGTCTACAATAGTTTTCTAAGTTGCAGGTAGCAAGTCAGCATATAATGGGGTCCCTCTGGTACGTGGAGTCGCTTAGTTGTTAAATAGAACTGACCGCTCTAAACTCCATTTCAGAACTGGATTTTGAGAGCACATTGCATTACATAAATAAAAAATATTGTCCTTATTCTTACAGTCACCAAGGAGATAGACAGATTATTGCTAGTAAAGCATTAATTGATCTGTGGATCCAAAGTCCTGCCAAGAAGGATCACAAAATCTACATGACGACCCATAGCATTGGATGTTGCATTTGTCTTTCTGCTTTTCCTGAGAAATGAAAAAAATAACATGTTGTCAGACTGCTCCCAATTAGTCACCCATCTGAGGAGAGTCTCTGATTGGTCTACTTTACAATCAAGAAACATACTCTGGGTATGGCTGTTTGACATAGCATGTGAAAAATTAGACACAAGTCTCAGTTCTCCTGTTTGTATCATCTGGACTATTTTTCCTTAAGGGGATTATCAAATATACCGTTTGTAGATTTTAAAGCATATTTTAGGAATGATTTTGGAGAGCTGTGGTTATCATGTAGTCAGCTGTTAGCCCCTTGGACACACAGATCTTTCCACTCCTTGAAGGTAAGTAGTTGTCCCTGAGGTCAGATCAGAAATCTATTCAATCTTTGCAATGGTTTAGCAACAGTAACAAAGACAGTTTATTTGAAAAATAGTAGAGAAAAATGAATCTGCATTACATTGATTAAACCTGTAATTTTAAAGAAAATTTAATACATTTCAGCACTGCATTTTTAAACAACAAAGATACAAGCTTCTGCTCATGGTGCTCATTGGAAGTATAATGGGAATGAACTGTAATTGTAATTATTCTGATTGATTAAATTTGAATAGGTTTTCAAATAATCTAAATAAACCACAGGGAGTAGACATATTAGAGAAGAGGAGACATATAATTTTATGAGTGAAACGCATACTTTGCTTCTTACTGTGAAACAATGTCATTTATGTGTAAATTCTAAAGCATAATGCATTTTTGTCCTCGTCTCTTTCTTTATTAATTTCTGTATGATCACTTTGAATCAATATTGAGCACGGTTCCATCTAGGAACTCGTAAAAGTCTTTCACCCATTTCCTCCCTTCTCTTGTGAAAAAGGAAAGTAGAATTTTTAAACTATTTCACTCTCACTTGTCCCCTTAATGCCTTGCACAGGCTTGTTGTGCCCAAAGGAGATGAGAATTCGGAGAGGGCTAAGAGAAAATCAGAGGTATGTGGATATATGTGGAGAAACCACAATGATTTCGTTTAGCCCCAACCCAAAATGACCCTTTGTAACTCTGGCATCAATGGAGTGATGAATCAGCATCTTCCTATGACAGCCGTAGTCCTGAAGGAGTAGTTCCTTCTCATGTTTCCCTCTGAGCAGTAGAGCTGAGGGTATGCAGAGGTCAGGCTGGAGCCTTGGCCCATAGTTTTACTGTGTGAATCATAAGAGTATGTTCCAATCAGAAATAACTCAGTGAAAGACATAATTTAACTTACTTAATTATATTGACTCTTATATAGACCATGAGTAAATAAATACCCTGAATGCAAGAAACTTGTTTATGGAATAAAGCTTAGCTCAACTACAATTTGGTGCTTTTAATACATTTAGAGTACATTTTTAATACTTTCATATGGCCGAATAATACTTCCACATTGATTTTTCCCCTTATTATTTAATCTACTGTGCAGTGAACATACGACAATAGCTCATTGATTTATTGTGAGTGTAGCAATAAGTTTATAACTGCATGAATCATGCAGATTGCTCAATTCACCACATGCCTTAATAAAAGTTTCACTTTAATAAAACAGAGCTAAGGCAAATATGTCCAGAGCCTGGTCTGACATTCCTTATACATTACCCTGCCTCAGGAAATTATTACTATATATTTTACAGCAGCTACAGTAGGTTGGGAATCAGGATTAGAGCATAGTAACTACTGTGACATTTAGCAGAACTCCTGTGTATGCCATTAACCCTCACAGGGTGGACTGGCACAGAAATATTTTGGGACAGTGGTTTTCATCCTTTTTGATTGGTGGACTCACTTAAAAAAATTCCTGCAAAGGTATGATTCCTCGCTTACAGAATTTAATCCCCTAGCATTTTGTTTGTTTCACAGGTCCTTTTGAAGTAGTTTGTGGACCTCACAGGGTCTACACGTCATAAACTGAAAATCATTGTTCCAGGAGAGCTTCCATTATTTGGCTACACGGACATGAATGTGACCAGTCTCTATTTAATTGTAATAACCATACTTTAAAGACAAAAAATAATTTCAGGTTACATATACTTCTACCTGGTATCAAACTAATTACAATAATTAAATCTCAGCAAGATCTACTGAAATGGATTGAAATATTTTCCAGCTGAGGTTGTAGAAAGTATGATCCACATATTCAAACCTGCTCTTTCATTGTGAGAAGAGGTTAGTTTTTAGGCTGTTAGACAAAAGCAAGCCCATAGATGGGCTGATCTCCTGACTTTTTCTTCATTTTAGTCAGAATTGGTCTTATAAAATTTCAAACAGAAATAGTGAAATTCTTGTGATGGCAGAGGTTTCAGAATGTGTAAACTAATTTGAATCAGCACTGAACTCAAACTTTAGATGGAGCTAAGGTAGGTATTTTTCTCTTTATAGCAATGGAAAAACATATATTCATTTCCTCCACCCAGCTTTCACCAGTAATGTCTCTTTACTCTTTCTTAATGAGTAGAGCTCAGAATATTAAGCACAAAGTGATTCATAACATAATTTTTTTAACATATGTAATTGAGGTAGGATTTTAAAAGTGTTCGTCTCACTAGTGACCTCAGTAAAAAGAGAACTACATCAATGCTAAATGGTATTGAAAGTTTTAATGTCTATGGGCATGTTATGATGATCTCTGCTTGCATTAGATTCATTGTACCTTGCTGTCCTCTATAAAAATGCCAAAGTTCTGATGTGAAGGGTCATAGTTTGGCAATTTATTTTATTTTTATTTGGTTGTTTTGGTTTTTTTTAGTGAGAAACACAAGTGCTGTGTCTGCAGCAGTAAAATTTTCTTCTCTTGCATTTTTTTCACAATAAGGAGGGTTTTTTTTGCCTGTGTTTCCTCATTTTGAACATTGTTGCATAAAGGTGATGTGTTTACAAACAAAATAAAATAAAATCCACAGTCTTTACTGTTCCTAGTGAAACCCCCAATGGAAAAAAAAAAAAGAATTGGGAACAATCAGTGAATTTAATAAAAACCAGCTCTGGTATTACTGTCTTCCAGTACCAAAAAAAACTTTTTTCTATTGCTAGGTTGTCAGTACTGCAAAGTGTTTTTTAATGCTTAAACCTCAGGCATGCAGATAAACCCAAGTAAACTGGAGCCAAGGTTTGAAATTGGTGCTTGAAACATGTCCTTATAACTATCTTCTTTGTCAGGGGAACTCTCTGTCATATGGAATTACGGACCTTAAGGCACCCCCTGGCTATAAAAGAAGCAAGTGTGAAGATTTCACCATTATTCCTTTGTAGCACAGTATCTGAATTACTCCTGCCATGATAAATCCAGTTCAGATCACAATTATAATAATTTTGGGCACGCTGCTTCTGGTACTAAGTGCAAAATGGCTGAAGGTCCACATGGTTCCATTGCATGGTTCCATTGCAGCCTGCTTTGCTTATTAATTCACTTTATCTCACTCTTTCTGCCTTTCTTCCCTTGGCTATCGACTGAATTCCTTTTAAGTGTTCAGGAATGAATTCTGTAACTGTCCTGAAGCCTAACCACAAAGTGCAAATGTGTATGTGTATGAACCTAAATGAAAAAATAAATATACTTGTTGACAGAGAAACATTTTACATCATGGTTTAATAAAATTGATGCTCTTTACTAAAGTTTTGTGTAATCTGGGAAATATATATTAACCAGAAAACAGGAAAATTATGTACCAAGATATGGTTTATGAAGCAGAATGAAAGTGTACTATATGTAATTCAATTTGGAGAGTCCTGTTTGGAGCTCATTAGGTTTGGTTTTCATTAGTAGTAAAGATGGGCCATAGCAGGGCCATTCAACCTGCTTGTTTTGCATGGTTGCGTGGATGCATCCCCTATAGTCTCATGTTAGTGCCAGCCTCATGAAGCCAAGCAGTGTTGCCATTATTACAGAGTCTACAGGAGAGGTGTACCAAGCCAGGTGCATGGGGCATGTGCAGAAACAGAGGGTTAAACATCTACAGACCAGTTCAGGAAATGCTACAAGTTTAGATACTTGCTGAACTGGCAGTTCAGTGGGTGGGTTTTGGATGAAAATATTGGGCCTAAATTCTGCAAATCTGCTTTAGTTTTGCTGAAGACCCTTGCATATTTTATTGTAGGTACTGGATTTCAATTGTATATACCAAACTTACTGGCTCAAATTTATGCAAGGAGCCAAACGGTCAACAAGCTGTTGAACATGCTTCTTCCAATGACCTGGAGCCCTCAAGATCCTCTTCCCCTTCTCCGACTGCAAATAAGAAAGCTGAAGCATTACAACAGAAGCTTTAATTGAACAATAAATTAAGGATAGTGTGACCTCTACCAGTAACCTTTTTTCTGCGACATGTCTCTGCCAGTGCTCTACCAGTAACCCTATTTCTGCTAAAATATCTGTGTTACTGATGGATCAGGGCTGAATTTCTAAGCTTTGCAACGTTTGCTTCTCAGGCAGATAATGTATTGCCATGGATGTACAGGCCATTTTTCACTGCACATTTCAAAGAGAGAGCATGGCACTGTGCCATGTTATGGCTGTTAGCATCACTATATCATCCCTTCAGAGTGGTCTGCTCTGCTACCACTTTCCAAGGGATCTCTTTCAGGGCATGACATTGTGAAACTAGAGAAATTATGTTTGGCAATAACATGGGTTGATGGCAAGATATGTCAAACAGCTGAAATTGTAGGCTCCCTTTCAAAAGCTGTCCTCTGCCCCATCACCACTGTTGATGGTTAGATTTGCTGGTCCCACCTTATAGTTTGCACAAATGGGATAAAAGTAGAGGAGCGAAGCAGGAGCACAACACACACTGTGTGATGTGTGAAAAACATCCCTCAGCGTGAGCTTGGCGGTACAGATAGCCATGTGAGATGAAGTGAAATAAGTGTTCCTTTGTGAATAGAGGCCCTCTGCCCAGCCTTTGCATCACACTGCTTAACCTGGCCTACAGCCTATATAAAGATACATAGATTATAAAGAAAACACTCCTTTCAGAATGCAATGTGAAAACTTGTAAAACATTGCTTTTGTCCACACAACATGTATTCATTCTGGAATGTCAAATAAACACAGGGACTTGCTGAATATCCTTCCTCTCATCTGGCATTTTTGGGTCCATACATAAAACTGATACATTACTAAGCAGGGCTAAGAAATTAAAATCTGTGTAAAGTAAAACATCTTAAAGAGAGCCTGTAAATTCTTTCCTGCATGAGAGTCCAGGAATCAAAGTGTGACCTCCTCAGCATGGGTAGAGAATTGGGGCAACATGAAGCCTTGATCTCACTCTGAGCATCGTCCAAGGAGATTTAACTCAACAAGATGGATCAGCTGTTATCTCAGCTTTAAAGGGTATAGGCCTATTAGCTCCTTTGCTGCCAAGTGAGACAATTTAAATATACCAGAAGTAACATGAAAGTCTGGTCAGGAAGGAAGACTATTTTGATAAAGTGCATAAGGGTTTTTTAACATTTTTCCTATAGGAAAGACTACTTTGCCTGATGAAATTCGAAAAATTTCATTCCTTCCTTGTCCTCTGTTACATGCCCTTTCTGTAATTCTTTGCTTTCCATTCCTCCTAGTTCATAGACGATATGAAAACATGGAAAAGTGCTTTTCCCAATTTGATACTGATTTCCATTCAACAAAAGTTCTAGAATAGGAAGAAAGCAGAGAAAAATAACATCAGAACACTGTTTTTTAAGGAAAAATGGAAATTCTCCAGACTTTTCTATTGCTTCCAAAAATAGGTATTTTCAAAACCCAGAAAATGAAAATGACATTTCTAACTATACCTTATTTTCTGTTAAGTACACTGTTAAAATAATAATAATCATCTGTAGTAAGCATTATTCCTAATTTTTTCTTGAAGATTGCTCTGACTTTTACTTGCAGCTTCTAGGGCAAGTTTCTAGACTATATTTTCTTAAAAGCACTTTTTGCTACAGCTCATATGATATTAATCATAAACAACATTATATGATTCTCAATAAATTCTTTCTCTAATTTTCACTATCTTTTTTAACTGAAAGTCTTTCCTCTGCATTTTCACAGTCAAATAAATGAAAGGTAAATAATACTACTAAAGGGGCAAAACACAGCTACTGCGTGGATGGTGATTTAAATGCTAAAACTAAACAATGCTACTATTAATGATAAAATATTTGCTTGCTTTCAGATAACCTTGGCTTGTGTTAACTATCTTAATAACTTCATTTGCAGATCTTGCTGAAGAAGCCAGTGTGAAGGAATCTCTCCCAAATGTAGTGTTTCTGGTTTTTTGCTTTTGCATTCCTCTAGATACTTGCTGTGTGCACAATCTGTCTTTGGGAAGCTCAGTGTAAAGCCTGGGATATGTCATCAGGAAGGGAAAAAATGAACTGAGTAGCATTTGTCAAATATCTGTGATGATTACATTATCATATGTTTCTCATAGGATGTTCTGCTAAAGAAGGCCCACTTACAAGGCCTCTTCCTTCTCTCCCATCCCTCTACCCTCACCCCATTAAAAAAAATATTCTAGCTTCCGTTGATCCACATAATGCTTAATGTCATTTTAATGCACGGCACAGAGCTGGCACCCTCAGGTTGTGAAAATTATGTTCTGGTATGTGATGTGGGAAGGGAACAAGTGAAAGATACTGCCTGGATTTGGCAAGGATATCAGGAAAGGGAATGGGAGTTGGAAAAGCTGTTAGGAAATGTAGATTGGTAAGAGTTGTCAAACAAAGACTGAATGGGAAGGACTCAAGGGGGAAACTGAAAGTTTTGTGGAGAATATATGAGGTGACCGGCTGAGTTTGAAAGCATCCCTATCAACCATTTCAAGTCTGCTCCTCTCTTATTTCAGCTTCTCGTTTACTCGTCATTCGTTACTCTGGTGGTTTGCCTCTCTAGTGACTTTTTCCTGTGCAAATGACATTCCATGGCTTAAGTCAACCAGGTGTCCAGGTGCTTCCTCTCTCCCACCTTTGAATAACATCCCCTGAAAACCAGGGAGCAGATAGGATACCTCATCACTTTCCTGAAGTCCAGGTTAGTGTTTTCCTTTGCATTCAGTCTTGTGGCACCTATCCATGCTTGGGGAGGCTAACACTGTTTGACTGTTTTCTCTTACTGCTGGTGCCTCTTTCAGCGACAGGGATTCTGTAAGCTGTTTTTATGGTGTTCAGTTTATTTCCTTTACCCCTGACTTTCAGAAAAACTTCCATTTTTCTTCTACCACATCCCTCTCCCTGCTGACTCCTCTGGCTATTTGTGGGATCTAATCTCTCTCTGCAATTTCCTCCTCTCTCTCACCCCCTAGTCTCCAGTTAACAACAGCACTACTTCCCCTTGCCCCCTTGCTGGGTAATGTTTACTATGACTTAAGGGTCATCTCCTATTATCCCACCTGACTTGGCATCCTATTCTGATTCCATAAATAAGCGTGGTTATGAAACATCTTGGATGGGTACTTGGCTGGCACAGGTGTCCAAACATTCTGTTCTTTCATGGGTAGTGTATCAGTTGCTTAGATCTTGCAGAAGGGAATAGGGGGACCAAGCTGTCCATATGCTTCTACTTTCTTTTTTTGGTCTGTAGGCAATGATTTTCAGATTGCAAACCCTCTGAGATGCATGCTATGTTTCACAGGTCAGCTCTTACTATTTGTGGTCATGAAAGGGCTGAAGATGTCTAATAGCAAAGGTGACTATAAAAATAGCTCTCCAGAATGTCACGAGGAATTGGGTACAACTTTTTATTTCCATGTTACAAAAAAAAGATCTTCAAAGGCTCTTTTAAAATAGTGGGCACAACAGCAAAGACTTTACTTTGTAGCACAATCTTTTATGAAAGATTATAATCAAAACCACAGCAGCTTTAAGACCAGAGAATAGAGAAAAACTCATACCAGGAAACAAAGGGAAAACCTAGGTGAAAACCCAAGCCTTTTAATTTCAAATCTGTATGACTCATTTTTGTTTGGGGTTGAGTTCAGCCATCGCCTTGATTTCAGCTGATTTGCTTCTCTTGTAGTTGTGGCGACACTGGAGCTCTCATAATGGTTTGTATCAATGGCTAGACCACAGTCCCATTTCCAACAGAGGCTGATACCAAACATGCTTTAAATACGAGTTTCTCTCCTTTTTTATCAGAAGAGCACAAACTAATGAGTTGACTAATGCTGTCTATAGCCTGGGCTCAAAGATGCTGAAACTACTATGTGGATATACTGGTATTTTCACTCTCAGACATGTTTGATTTTGAGGACTGAATGATGAGGTTTTGATTTTTCACATAGTTCCCATACAGACAAATTATTTGTCCCCACGGTTACTCTCCTTTCTGTGCTTTCTAAGGTGGACAACACCCCTGGGATGCTCGAGAAGGGGAAAGAGCCAGTAGACCAATCAATATTAGCAAGTCTGCAAATGTTGCCTGCAAAGGTCAGTTGGATGAGATGAGCTCAGTCAGACAGAGAGAGAAACTTCTGGCATAAAAGTTTGCTCCGTGCTTCATTTTGTGTAATCACAAAGGCATGAGATGATAGCCTACCTTGTTTCTCACAGATAATTTATCCTCTGATGGTTAAGCACTGTGGGATGAATAGCCTCTTTGCTTCCTTTTATATACACCATGGTTCAGAGGGAGCATCCAGGGGGCTGGAACATCTCTGTCTGTCTTTTTTGGGGAATTGTTTTAGCTGCACCTCGTATTTGAAGGTAGCAGTGTGAATGCTTCAAGCCCCTAGGGGGGGAATGATTACCGCTTGGAGGAAAAATCTCAGGATAACAGCACCCTGGAAGTGGAGCAGAGTTTGAGAGACAGAATTGTGTCCTAGATGTACTCAAACTGCAGGATTTTGGCGCAATATGGGGGAAAAAATATTCTAGTACTGGGTTGAATCTGGTAGTAATATTAATTATTTGTAGGGGGAAAACAGGCAAAGGAGAAAAAATACTATGCCAGTTTTTCCCTTGGGAAATTTCCTCTTTTAGCTCCAGCTCCAAGAATCTTATGAAGTTATCAAAATATTCTAGATTAGGATGTTCTGGTGAAGGGGAGCACTGATCATTTTTACTTGCTTGTTCATTAGGGGAATCCAAAATGTTTTAAAGAAAAAGCATCACCCTTTCTTGTACTGCAAATGGAGATGGGCCCATGCACAAAAATATGATTCTAGTTGTGGGTCTGAAACAAGATAAAGGTAATCAATGATCTCTGACTGCAGCCTTACATCTGATTTGCCTGTTCTCCCTTGATACTATGACTAGTTTGTTTTTTCTCTCCTTTAGTCCATACCTCTCCTTTAGTTCACACCTCACTTCTGCGTGAGCTACAGGAAGTCACCATGTAATGTGCTCAGCAGAGGAAAATCTCTGGTGCCAGCCTTTGAGCTGCAAATTCTCTGTAGGGCTTGAGCCTGCAGAACAGGTCCTTCAGCTGGCAGTCAACAATGCGAACGTTTCTGTTGTGAATCCTGCTACAAACCAAGCAATAAACCAGAGCTTTAGAGTATGTGTGAGCTAATGCAGTAGTCTTCTTAAATGTCTGCATCACCCAGAACAGAAGACCGGCACTGCTCTGCTCATGGAGGTCTTGCACGGCTTCAGGAAGGACAGGCGCTGGAGATTCATTTTGCCAGAATCTTGCCTGGCAGAATGTACTCTGGGAAGTGATACTGATTTAAATGTTTAGACATATCATGGAAAGGAAACCATCCATGATGTCATTAATCCTACAGGTGTTTTCAAAGAGCAAGGCTCCAAGATCATTCTGTTTACACCCTTTTATGTGTACAGCCTGTGATTTTCTGACTGCCCAAGAGTGAATGACATAGAAAAGTAGAACTTTTGTTGACCTTTTGAAATGGTTTATATAGGGACAAGTGTTGATAAAACTTTACCTGTAACTTTAGTGATATCTTGCTCACTGTGTTCACCTACCTTGAGCTGCGATGTAAAATGAAAACCTAAACCAGACATTGAGAATAACAGAAAGGCAGATGGTATGTCCAGAGACTACACAACTTTGCTGTTAGTCATTTGTGGCATGTATGAATAGCCTTGTTGGGGAAATGACCCAATACTGATCAAAATCACCAAGATAACTTGATCTAAATGAGCTACCTATCCAAAGAAATTTGTTGAATCAAACACAATTTGTGAACATTGAATTCATGTGACTAATCAAACTCTTTTGCTGAAATATTTCAGAGTAACATGCAACAAAATTGCTTCATTTCTTGTCCTTCTGAGGGGATCAGTAAAATTTGAGGCAGCATCAGCTTCAGGCTCTAAGTGTCTACAATACAAGAGGCTGTATGTGTGCTGGGTGTCTAAGACCCCACTGTAATCAGTGGGGAATAGGATTTCATTCAGCTGCCCACACAAAGGGCTAATACCTTTAGAGATACGTGAGGTATCTGAGACATCTGCTTGCAGATAACAAATATGGCACATGACTATGGTAGATCAATGCCCTTCTGGAGTTGCTGAAGGTTAAATGAGGTGATTTAGGGGGCAGGCATCTAGCCCAGGGGTGCTAGTTGCCTGCATATGAACAAAAGAATTAAGCCGTGTTTAGTACAACCTGAGAGCACTAAGAGTGATTCACCTTATCATAAAACAGATCCTTCAGCTGATCAGCTGAAAATCTGTAGATTTTTGTCAATATAATCATATCTTTTGCATTATTACAAGTCTGTGGATATCTGTAAGGATGCTGTTTAGAGTGTTAACTGTTCAGCTGGTCACATGTAATTTAGGAGTTTCCTTTAAAATAGAGTCCCATCTCACAAACACAGACGTTTCAAAGGAACATAACGTGCACTCATCGTGTGTTAGACTGAGACAGAAGATGGACAACTGCCTGATAAGTTCTTTAAAATTCTGTATAAACACTGGAAAAGAGCACTTCCGCTGGTGTTATTAGAGTTTGGAAGACATATCAGGCCTAAAATAAAAATTTGAGAGAGTGGACTGCAGTCTTTTGTGTCTCCATCCCTAACACCCACTCAAGCCCTTCAGAAACCATTGCTCAATTCCATTCCCAGAGAACAATAAAAAAGGCAAGCTGTTAGGGGAAAAAAAAATAATTCTACCGCCTTCTCTTGTTCTCTATAAAAGACTGAACATTAGTTCACAATTTTGAATATCTGTCACCACATCATCTGTCTTGCTTGAGTATCAAGACACAGTGGGTAATAAATGCCCTCTAACTGAAAGAGAGGGAATACCCCGTGTACCAAATTGTCATAGAATTTTCTGCTTCATGCAACATTTTATTATGTTAAGTTAGTCTATATAGTTTTCACCAGAGATTGTTTAGTTAACCTCTGCCTCATGATATATTTGTCAACTCAATTTAAAAAAAACATTTTAAATGGTATAAATCAAATTTTTATTTTCCTCTTTTTCTAATATTTAATTACCTGCTCTCTTTTTTCATCTTTCCCCCAGGCTCCTTTATTTAGCTCTCACACATAGATTAGCTGATGAAGAAGGCTGGCTCCAAATCCATTTCACAGGTCCTTTGAGACATGCCAAGACCAACCATTTAAACCATGTTTTCTCCAGCTAAGCAACACAAGGCTAATTTTCATGGTTGTCCTTTGCTTGGATGTGTGGTGTGAGCTTTTCAGTGCCACCAAATCAAATACATGAACAGTAGACCAGCAGTAACAATACAATGACATTTCCACAGTTTCATCAGGAAAAAAATAAAATAGCCTACCAAGACTTTTGGGAGAAGTCAGATGAACTCTAACACTGTAATTGTGGTAGGCTGAGGTTCAAACGTGGGTGAAACACTTCAGACCTATAGTAAACCTAAAGTGGTGACCTCATGCAAAATAAAGCAAAACCATAGAGTTTGTTACCACACAAATTCATTCCACAAACATTTCAATGGCTTTTAAAAAGGAACTAATAGCAGTGGCTATGTTACTGCTGAAGAAGAATTAAATCTGAGGTTTTGACTGCTTTCTCTTTGCATGTTTTGCAAGAGTATGGATGTTATACATATGGTACTAATTCCCTTATAACATTAAATTAGACATCGTACTTCCTATGTGCCAACCAAGCCCATCTCTCTGCCGGCTCCAGCCCACAGTTACAGTCCAGGCATGAGTCCCATCCGAGCACAAAAAAGGCCTTGGTGGTGAAGCCATCTTTTGATTAGATTCTTGGGGGAGTTTCAGGTGGTAGAAAGCAGTGCACATTGCCTTTCATTGCCTGTCGTGCTAGATCACAGGGTCTTATCTGATATTGAGCTGTTATGTACCCCATGGCTAGAGATCATGATGGCACTGATGAATGGAAGAGACCTGAACCTCAAGCAGTGCTGGACTTAATGAGACTACTTTCATATTGCCAGGATGAGTGCCCTCAAGCTGTTCTGAGGCTTTCCCTGAAACAGAAGACATTTTGTTTTTTGGAGGGGGTGGGGGTTGTTACTTGTTTGTCTGTTTGTTTGTTTTAACAAAAGTCTACAGCCAGTCAGATGGAAACAGCCTGTGATCTTTAAAGAGATCTCAGTTATACATTTTAGACTATCGAGTCTGAATTATAACAACAGTTGCAAAACAGTTTCCCTCTTGTGCAGTATTTTGACTGTGATGGTGACCAGGAGTGGATGCTCAGAGAAGCTGCAGCTGTCCACTCCCTGCATCTCACAATCAGGACATCCCATGATGTCCTGAAACAGTTTGCCTTTGGCCCATCATTTGTAATAGCTGTCTCTGGACATCCAGAAATTTGTCTAACTCTCTTTTCAGCTAATTTATGCTTTTGACATCCAAAATTTACTGTGAAGTTGAACAGAGCAATTTTGTCCTGTGGGAAAAAAAAACAAAAGTGTGTCTCTGTTAAACTTTCTATATGATAGTTTCATGAAGTGTTCCCATTTGCTTGTTTTGTGGGTGTAGTTATCTCCTATTCACTTCTTTACATCATTCTGATTTTCAGTCTCCATTCTCCCTTCCCTGCTTTATTCTTCTTTTCCAGTGTTCCTGTTAACCCAAAGCATCTATCAGCCAGGGGAAAAGACATTAATATTACTTTTTAAAATACGAGAGCTTTCCTTTCCATTTCTATGGTCCTCCATAAGCTTCAAGGTATCTCTGGAGTAAAACCAGAAAACTTTCAACACACCTTCCCTACAGTGTCAAGGTAACAATTTTAGTGCTTCTTTTAGTTTAAAAGGTCTTTTCAACCTGACCTAGCTGAACATGTGTTTGAATCTTAATAGATATTGATGCAATTCAGTGAAGTTACAGCTACTCTGTGTTAATAATATATTTTATTTCTTGTCTTCTGTCACTTAAGACCACACGAATCTGAGAGGAGCAATTGCATGTTGAATTTCTGAACTAGTTGGCCATAAAAACACTCTTATAATGAAATAAGCTTGAAATAAGGCTATTTTGTTCATTATTCTGCTTTTCTCTAACACCAGTATTCTAATATACTGACTAGTATTGTGATTTTTGACACTGAGAAGCCAGAAAAAAGCATTGATTCTTGAGCACTCACTTTTGTGTTCGTTTATTAATTAATTAATTAAGATGATGAAAACTTTTTGGCATGAATTCATTGAGAAGGATTCCAAGTCTAGAGCATAAGCTCAGTTAGCAAAATGACAGCAGAAAGGTAGACCAAATGATCATACTAAGAAGATATATAATAAGTCTTAGTCTAGTGCTTTCTGTGCATGCATATTTACTAGTGAGGAAAAGTACACTCCACTGAAATAACTAAACATGCTGATTCCAATGGCAGAATACATCTCATCTATCCACGATGGCATCCTTCCAAGGCTGTTCAGTGACCAATTATTTTCCTCTCAAAAATACCATGCATTTCATAGCAAATACATTTCTGCACTCAGGCAAGCCCAAGATAACAGTAAACATCACACTTCCAAGATAATTCTGGTGCCACAGAATTGCTATTATCGTTGCACAGAAATAATGCCAAAGGAAAATGATGATACTAACACAGAACATAGCAGGAAGGCATGTGAATGACATCTTAACATGTGGCCTCAATTCTCTCTTGAATTAAATCTGTATTCAAAAATCATAAAAAAGAAAGAAAAGAATAAAACCAGAAAAAAACAAACAAACAAACAAAAAACCAGACTAAGAAGTAAAAAATACATACAAGGTGATTTTCCTCCCGATCTTCCACCACATCTTTTCAGACATATGGGTACGCTCCAGCTTAGGCGTGTAGTTTTGGTGCCTAAGTCTTGAGGGACTCAGGGAAGAGAAGAAAGTGTGCAGAGGTAGCGGGTTGCATTAGGTACCTAGTGCTGAGTGGTTATGAGTACCCTCTTTCTCTATCCATCTCCTAGACAATAAATTTTCTGGGGACTGGGCTGCCTTTGTATTTCTGTCTTACACAGAACTGAATGGATTTACAAATGATAACAATAAACAATAAAATGCACTCAAATTAATTGATTAACAGTCAATTTTCAGTTAGCGAGTCTAAACAGCAGTAACAGCGAAAGGTGTCTGCTGTGTCAGAGATGGCAGACCTCTTGGGACATATCATAAATGTGTAACACTTGAGCCTAGATTCAAAAGTAATATACAGACTCCCAGAAAAATCTCAGCATGTGAAAAGTTTCATAGTTTCCTTCAACACCTAAATGAAAGCACACCTAGCAGAAACACTGCAAAATGAATGTTGAGTCGAACTATAGCAATAAACAGGACAGGGCAATCCTTTCTGAAGTTTCTGGAGGATAACTTTATGGTGCTTGTGAGGCCCTGGAAGTGCTGGTGCCAGTGAAAAGACCATTATGGTGATGATGATCATCTGAAATCAGCTACATGTCATATAATAAAGCTAAAATTTGCAATGTTTTATTCTGTGTACGTGAAAAAGATACAGATTAGAAGAATTTAAACTTTTCGCTTACTGTGAAACTTGCTTTTGTGTGCTGGAGAAACAACTAGGATTTCAATGTATGGCAAGACATGAAACAAAGAGGGTTCGCACGCCTCATGAAGCCCTGATCACTGTGTGTATCAGTGTATTCTGAATGTGGACACTGCATGAAATCTGCAAGTACCTGCAGATTCACAGCTTCCAGACCACTCTCTGAAGCACAGGGACTGATTCTAAGGGTGCCTATGATTGTTGAAAGACTCAGTAGAAAATCATTGGTGAGTAAAGGGATTATTTTTAAAGATATAACCTTATAGAACCAGAGAAGTTACTTTGTGTGATAAGTGCATTTTCCAAGAGAAATGTCATGCTTATCCTTTTCCAATGAGCAAGATGGGGTATTTGGGCATTGCTAACAGTTGTGAAAAAGCACTGTTTTGGAGCCAGAGGCTGGGAAACACAGACATATTATTTATGTTGTGATTTTAGCCAGTGTGAGTTTTGTTAAGAAAGCCAGCATAAAAGAACATTAATAATCACTCACACCCTCAAAAGCATAGGGACTGACATTTGTGAGTTAAAGACAAAAGTACATGGCTTCTTTTCCAGATATTTGGAGATCATACACTTAGTGCAAGTGCCATAAATCAGCTGAAAAATATATTGGCAAAACAGAGAAACCCAGATGAAATTATCACAGTCCAAGGCATCCTGTTTGATGAGGAAGAATACATATGATTTATGGACATGCATAACTTTTGTCATGTTACAACTGGGCTGTTATCCTCTCAGCTGAATGGAGAGGCCGAGGGAAACGTGCAATCTGCAAAGCACATTCTGAAACAAGCCGACTTAAATTGTTCTGCTATAGAGCAACTCCCATACGTAACCCAGACATTCAGCACAGCTCCACTGATGCAAGAATCACTGTGGAGATGTCAAATGATGAGATGACAAGAGTTGGACAGAGACAATCTGGCTTGACTGCCCTTTTAACCAAAAAGAAAGCTTTACTTAAAATTTGAAATGATAGACAAGAGAGTTTGTATGTACTTCTATCATTTGAAAATAGTTCATTTGCTGCCATCGTCATTAGCATTAACAAGCTGCAGTTGAGTGTTCAGACAAGAGGAAATGTGAATTACATGTATCCCTTGTAGCAGGAGATTATATAGAAGGATTCATTTTTCCAATCACACTGTCGCCTAGAGCCAAGGGTTCCTCTGGGGCTGTGCTGTTCAATCCATTGTTTATGTTCATCTTTTATTGGCTTTAATCATAGTTTTGTGATTATAACTAATAAGCTAATTAAGTTCCTAAGTACACGAGACAAAACTGGCATCCAGGTGGGATTCATCTGACCTAATCTCAGCTGTAAGGCATCTAGACTCAGTCCTGGCTAGCATTTCTCTGTGATCAATGGAAACAAAGGCAATTCTAAAGAGAAAGTCAACTCAGTTATCTTAGGAAATTTTTTTTATGATAGGATTGGTCCTCTTCTGGTAACATCTCTGTCTCTACACTGACTGTAAAGTAAACTTGGATAACTAGTTTAGACAAGATGCCTACATTTTAGACAGCTAAAGGTCATTGTCTACTGTCACCCATGCGGGTGAGTAGTTTTGCAGATTTCCATGAATGTTTATGTGTTGATGACAAGGCATTTTCTTTACTGCTGTGACTAAATCAAAAAAAGTGATCAGACAAGCCTGGAAAGTTTAGGCACTTACATGTAAATGAAATGATAATAATTGTAACCGTAGTATTAACATTTACTTGTTATTACTTGTCTACTTAAAACTATGGAAAATGACATCATACAAAAAATCCTGAGGTTTGTTATTATGTCATCTGTCTGCATTCAGAATTCATAGGAATTTTGTTAAACTGTGAATTAAACTGATTTCTTATAGACACATAGTAGGTACAGGCTGGTAAAAGTTGTGCTAGTGGAAAGGGAATGAAAAACACCCAGTGGTCTGTAGAGTACACCTAAGAAATGTTAAGTGAGAGCTAAGAAATGCTCACAGTGAGAGTGTCTGTTATGGAGATACTTTTGGAGAGCTCCAGCATTTGGTCCTAGAAATCTGCCTTCAGGTTTCTGTCCAACTTATGCATCATTCAAACCAACTAGGATGGTTTACTCCTATTCTGCTGTGTACTAGTGAAACTGAATGGTTTTGCCATTGGTTTCAGTACATCTTTTCACAGGAATTTCTTTCTCTGCCTGCTGAAAACTAACCCTTCTCTATCTCTTCCCTTGCTAGAGTATATTTTACTACAAACTGGAGATTGATACATAAGGAACTAGTACAGCCTAAAATGGAGGCTGCCCTGAAATGGATAGATTTAAAGAAAGCTTAGAAAGAAGTGGTAATGAACTGTTAGTAGTTTGAATTTCTCTCCAATGATGTTGTAAGTCCAGTACCACCAAAAGTGGACTTTACGACACATCTTCTAGGTATTTAGTGTAAGTAGGGTGATCACCAAACAGAAGGTGCCTGGTCTTCACACCAACAAAATTAGATATCTAAATTTCTTTTTCAGGTGTTGGAGGCAGGTTCCTCTGGAAGAGATTTTTAAATACCTGAGAAGAATATCCTGTCCTTCCAATTTAATACTATACAGCACCTAAATTAGACAATCTCAATATATGCTTTGGTATATGAATATATACCTAACCAGTCAAAGCTGCACAGAGAATATGTACTGGGGCAAGAAATGAAATTGGATTTCCTGACTCTCCATTTCGTTTCTTAACCAAAACTCTTTTTTCCTGGTCAATAAACTGTGTTAATGCCATTATTTCAATACTAATATTTTAAGGCTGTATCAGGAAGTCAGTCTTTTCTAATAAATATACAATATTAACCTGATACTGCCTCACCTTTTAGACTAAAAACATAGTGTTCCTAAACCTAAAAAGTCCGTCAGGAGCCAATAAGCTGTCTCAAAAAATCTGTAAAACAATTCTGGGGTACTTTGGAAGCCCTGTAGTTCTGTTAAATTTATTCTGTGTGTGGTGATCAAAATTCAGTTTTTCTGAAATATAATGTACATTTTCTCACCTTGACATACAAAGAAATAATTATTTTGTTACATAGTGACATACAGTACTAAATCAGAGGATTCTTTTTTTTCCCCCTATTTTGGGGCTTCTAGAAAGTGCTAGTGTTGATTTTTTCCAAAATATTACACTGTTGTATCCTAAGACGTATGGAGCTTTGAACCCAGCTTTCCTGTGTCCTGCACCTGGCAGTTGATTTGAAATGGTAATCTCCACCAGAACAAGAAGTCTGCTCATTAGAGCAAGCTGTACAACTGCCACAAGCTAACCAAGTGGAATTAGATTAATTAATCAGGAATTTATGATAGAAAATCAAGGTAAAATTAGAGAGTATATGGGTAAAGTTACCAGACCTGTCTACCTTTAATAATTATGGATTAATTACAAGAGTGAAACGGAAATGTGTTTTTTTCCTCTCTTTTTCATTCTTTTGTTGGATTACTTAGTGCAGATTCAAAACAAAATATGAGTCTCCATTGCAATAAAATTAATACATAGATTCTGAGACATGACCATTATCACAACATAGTATAATACAAACTAAAGCATGTAATCACACAGTAGCCTTTGCCTCAGGCCAATATTTTGGATTTAAGTATTAATTTATATTTTTAGAAATTGACTTAAATTTGATTACAGTTCTAAAGAGCCTGTCATATTCTTAGGTAGGCTGTCCCAACATTATTATCCTCATCTAATGTTTAGTTATCCTCATTCTTTAAAAACAACCACATATTTTGAGACACTTGATCTTGTTACACTTTGCTGTTGTTGTTGTTAAACTGAGAAGTCCTGTCTTACTAAATGCTGAGCCAACTCTTTCCTCATCAGATATGGGTGATGGGCTTGTAAGCATTCATTTTTTAAGACTTAGACCTGGCATAAATGGTGTCACTGTTTGGACCCTCATGTTCAAAAGTGTAAAGTGCAAAGGGTACATTGCCCACCTTCAGCCCTAAGAGACAGCCACTCTCTTTCAGTACTGTGAATAGCAAGAATAACAATGTACTTAGCACTTTTGAACAACAAAATTTATGGTAGGGTTGTAAGTTTTAACCTATGCTTTTCTGTCTTTTTAAAAAAATTTTGTTGTGATCTTGCAATTTGATCTGTATGACAGAGTCCTTGGCCCCATCAAATTCTCCGAGCTTTTCACAGGTGAAAAGCTCTTCCTCCTGGCACCTTTCTCCAAAATTGGACCTACAGGAAGGTGAAGATGAATTGCACGATGATGATATACAACAGATTTCCTATGGGAGAAAAAGAACAAAAGGGAGCAAGAAATGGCCAAGGTAGCTTTCTAAAGGGGTCCTCAAACAAAGGTGTGCAAATGCTAGTTCTCCCAGGAAAGCTCACCTAAGAATTTTTTATATCTTGATGCAAAAATGGTAATAAGCAGCAGCAAAGCTTAAGCCCTGTAGGAATGTGTTTCTCCAGAATTATCAGAGAAAGCCAAAGCCAAGGAAAGAAGTGAGTAAAGAAGGGGACCCGGCTGATTACACTAAAATATAAACCCTCTTTCACTTGCAAAATACATGTCCAGCTAACAAACAACTTCCCAAGAATTTTGAAGATTAAATGCTTTCAAATCATTCCAGATTAGCTGTGACACTGTAGAATCTCCACTGAGTTTTTTATCCAATAGACCAAAATTCAGAAGTGGTTAACTTTTGTAACTTTAAAATTTTTCTTCTTCAAACATTAAAATGGTAAGTATAAAGCAGGTTGGTTAATTAAAACTAATGAAAATCTTGTAAAAATAATTGACAATAAAAAAGAGGAAAGGAATTACTTTATGAATGTTAACATACATTGAATAGTGGGAAAAGGCAAATATATGCTGAATATCAGGGGAAAAAATTCCTGGCAGAGTGATCCACAGGAATGTGGGGAAGTGTCAGAAACCCCATTGCTCAAGATATTTAAATCCAGACTGGACAGAGCACTAGAAACTGTGCTGTTGGGAATGATTTTATATTAACTGGGCCATTGATTGGATCACTTAATAGATCTTTTCTGTATCTGATTTCTGTTAGTCTAGGATTCCCAGCCACTTTTGCTTCCAAAGCCTCTTCCAGTCTTTGGAATTCTTTCTTTAATATTGACTAATAATAGCACTTTAACCAGTGGCCTGTTAACAGAACTTTAGTTTTTCTTAAGAAAATAATAAATTGGCAGATGATTAAAGCTTTCCACTTCTCATTCCTCTTAAAAAGAATAAAGTAAAAATGTCTGTGACTGTAGCTGAGACACTATTGAAAGTTCCACCTGAGCTAATGTTACTCGAGTTTAACACAAGTCCTCCCACTTTGCAAGTAATGGAATCAAAGCTTCAGAAGTCTGAGAAGACTGACAAATAGATACAAAGTACTTTTTTTCTGGACTATGTAATCACTGTAAATAGGTTCTGATCAAAGTTTATTGCTACACAACAGCTACTTGGAACTTCTTTCTGTGCAAGAGTCTTCTTGTGTTTTGTAACTGACCTTAGCTTGAGCTAGTCGGCAGTGTTTCTTGCTGTGTTTGCTTCATCTATTTTCTGTTCACAGATTGCTGCTACTGTCCACTCAAAATGTAGTTCAGGGAATGTGGTTATGACAGCATTTATCTATTGAGGCTTTACACATCAGCTGCTTTGCATTTGTGTCTTCTCAGTGAGGAAGCATTACCCCTTGGGGACCACCAACCTACATGAAACAGGGCGAGACCAGCTTCATCCTGGCTAGCTTCAGGTTCTCAGATGAGTACTGAAGTAGAGTGCAGCTCATCACATTTGCATTTAACTTCTAAATGCCCACCAAATTTCATGGACTTGCTGGAGGACTTTGAGCTGCAATTGCTAGAGGCTTTGAGAGAGCAAAGGGAAAATTATCATGGTGTGCCAGCCAGCCCTGTTCTTACAGTCTGTCCCAGGCAACTGCACTTCATCACTGTTAGGTAGACCCACTGCAGGCTGGCAAATTTTTGGTCAGTAAGATTATTTAATATTGTATATAGACTGTGGAGAGGGTGCTCTTGCTGGAGCTCATTCTCTGGTTTATGTTCTGGTGGGAAAACTGTCTTCCAAATATTAATATCTCAAAATAATGTTGATTAAGTTTAGTAATTCAGTCGAGGAACATCAGAAGTTTGAGTGAGTTCTTAGTTTACTGAAAGCAGTGTATATTTAACTTGCATATCAGCAAGTTGAATCCCCCTGTCACGTGACTCTGTCAGCTTCCCTGATGGGTGAATGACTTGCATCTAGGATGAAATCTTTCCAGAGCTGCTAGTTTCAGCATCTTCTTTAGCTTTCTGTTATGGTAAAGAGTTACCAATTCAAAGATCATCTTACAGAACCTAAAACTCGGTAAATCACCCAACTTTAGCTATCTATCTGCTCTAGTCTAAGAACCAAGATTCCTTTTGCAATGACTGTTGAAAAAATTAGTGTTTCCAAGGGATATGTAACCTCACACACCTTGGAAGTTTGTAATAGAAGACAAAAAAGATTAAAAAAAAATTCCCTTGTATCAAGCATAAATGTGAGTCCACACACTGAATTCCCAATGAAATGTCTAGAAAGTTTCTCAGAACCCAAATGAAATAGGATAAATCACCTTCTCAAAGTGCCTCTTTTTTCCATTGACTTCTGAGGCAGCCTAGATTCTTAGTTTACACAAAATGCCCAACTTCTACATGGTTAAAGTTAGAGATCAGTATTTTCATGTTAGTATTCAATTTTAAAACATATTTCGCTAAAAAACCCAAACAAACAAAAAAAAAAAAGAAAGAAAAAATAAATGCAGAAAACAACCAGAGAGAAGATATGAGATGGTAATGCTACTCTCCATTCACTTCTTTGTGCATGGTTTTTTTTATGATGTAGTACCAGAGCTAAATATAGTCTCGAAATAACACATTTACTTTAAATGTGCATTGGAAAGAAGTAAGTTTGCACACATTTAAATTGTGATCAAGATTCAGATTTTTCTCAAAACTCATTTCTGTATGGAAATTTTTGAAGTGTGAATATATGGGTACAGATGAATGAGTAAACAGCAGTGTAGATTGCACTTGATTTACTACAAGATATTAAATGGACATTTACACTGAAGAAATGGAAAGAAACAACATTATGACAATGTTGTACAGGAAGGCAAATGATTTAAAAACTTTTATAGGAAAATGGGAGAACTTAAAAAAAGAACATTTAAAAATCTTTTTTGTTGTGTATCAGCTAAACCATATAAAAATACATTTTTGTGAGTGATTGGAATACCATTTTTATGGTATTTTAAACTTTTGGTTTAATTTATCAAACAACCTTGGACTGACTCAGTAAAAAACTGCAGTGTTCAATAGGCCTCAAAATACTCACTTCCTAACTGTGGTTTAGTTGTTGAATATTAAACCATTATATAAATCCTCTGACTGTAGGGAATTAGGAGTAAACTCCAACTGTAGTCAGTTTTTCTCAAAACCCCCTGCTACAAGGTTTAGCAATCCAGGAAACCAAACGAGAACCCAGGGCCAATGTCATGCCCTCCACTGTTCCCTGTCTACAGAGTACGAAACCTGCATGCTGCAATGAGGGCACAACCTGTGTGATTTAGTAGTTGTAATACACTTATTTGTGTCAGGTTTTAAAAACAGGAAATCAGCTTTAAAGTAGCAGATTACAGGTTGCACATTGTAGAAGCACAAGAGGAAAGCCAGGCAATAGGCTCTGCGTAAATTATTGGCTTCTTCAGTGAGAGGGTGATATGTGCATCTGAGAGAAGATTATTACACTGCTGTCAAGTGTTTTCTTAACAGCTTGGGAACATGTAGAAATGACTGAAAGCACTGATGTAAAAAGTGGAATAATGTTTCTAGATTTATAAACACCATCATCCCACAGTGCACCCTTGCATGTTCTATTTCTCATTGCAGTATAAAAAAGTAGGTGAGACACTTCCCATTTAAATCAGACAATAGGCAAATAGTTATTAGACAGGAGGAAAATCTGAAATACACGTAGATATAACTAAGCAGGAACAAAAGGATACATTCTTGGTATGTCATGGTGTATCACAAGATGTCATATCCCTTTCTTACTTCCCCCCCCCCCCCGCAGAATCAAGGGTAACACCACCAATAAATGTCATGAACTTCAGAAAAAACATCACACGAGATTATGGACAGCGTTGTTAGATCTGAACTAGCAAAAGGAACAGCAGCAGGGACTCTCCTCTGGCCTGAAAGCCAACTGTGATGGTCTGGCTGCTTCTATATTTCTAAACTTTCCTACCCTCCAGAACTGGGTAGCTGACTCCAGCTACTTAATGGGAAGGGTTTGCTCTCACTCTGAAGCTGTGCCTGGGAATCATCCAGGAGAGTGTTAATTGGTGCAGGCCCTGTGCATGCAAGGGACCATTCCTGCTATTAAACTGGACTGAGTTTCAGTGTCTTGAAAGTGTTTGATTTAGTAGTGAAAGTGAGTGCACACTTGGGCTGCTAACCTGTGCTGAAATCACAACGCTACAACTTCTGTGCCAGGTAGTTAAAGCTAGCACGAGCATTGCTCCCCTTTCTGCAGTCACTGCTTCTTGTCCTGTGTGGACACGCTATCATAAAAGGAACATGATTTCTTGCTCCATTCCCTAGCCTTTGGCTCAATTTGTGTACAAGTTGGGTGGGATCCTCTCACTTAGACATCTGTGTGTCAACATTTCCATCTGACACCATTTATACTCGGTAGGGAGAAACAGACAGTTTGGCTTGCTATTCTAGCCTCTCTGAGAAGTCTGTGTTAGGGTAAGATCAGTCACACCCAGGAAGCACCTATTTCTCCCCAAAGGGAGTCTCCAGTGATAAGGTCAGATGCAGAAGTTCACATTTTAAACACATCTGTTTGAGCAGATCAGTTTCCCCCTTCCAGCTTCCTTTTTAATTTGCACCCTTTTACCTCCATCACCCTTGAATCTCATTGCTGCAACTGGGAGAGCACACAGAATTGCGACCAGTGTATAAAAAAGCTGAGAGACATGGTTAACAGCTAAAAAGTTGTGTTTATCTACCCAACCTCGTCAAAGCTGTCTGTGCCTGTTAGACTTGTAACATTGCCAATGTGAACTATAGCTTTATGGGGGGATGTACATGCTCTCTGCCCTTTTACATTGGTTCATCCAAACTTTATCTATAACTCTGTTACATAGATTTGGAAGTGGAAAAACAAACGTCTACCATCTGCTCCATGTTATTTATGATGATTTCTCCAATTAGGTCCAATTAACTTGCTGTCAATGATTAAATGTAATGGGTAATAATAACTTGACTTCATCATTACCACCAGTATTATTAGCTCATTGATTGCAATAATTTCAAAAATTACCCATCAGAATAAAATATGTTTAGCACCTGGTTTGTCTGTTTAGGAACATCTGCTATAAATGTGTGATATATGTGGAATTTTATGTCTCTTGATGTGAAAGGGAAGCATATAATCTGTACTTTGAGAGTCAGTGCTGGCACAAATTTATCGTGAGACAATGAGAGGATCAAAAAAAAATCAGTCCAGAATTTATTGCTGGACTCACAGAACTGTCAAAACAGGAATGGAGCTATCGTATTTTTACTAGCCTGAATCTTCATGTCTAGCAAGGAGATAGTTCTGTTCAGATGATCTGAATTTATGTGCCTGTGTCGTACTATAACCTGTGCTTACGGACGAATTGAGTGGGTGAGTAGCTTGATGGATACCCAACGTATCTTCAGCAGACTTTGGCTTGCTGCTTGCCAAAGAGAGATGCTTTTATCCAAATCCATGGGCCTAGTTTGTTTGGCCTTACTTGGAGTCTTGCATAAAAACTTTACAGTGATGGGCTGCATCTTCTTAAACATGGCATGCGGCAAGTGAAGGCGCAGTCTTCATTTCCCTTACTGTCTCGCAACGGCAGTTTTCTCTCACTGTGCTCCTGCTCTGTGCAAAACAAATCTATTTGTCCATGTTGAACTGTATTTGCCATCTCCTAAGTTTGCCATGTGTTTTAGGTCAAGTGTCTTACTGTCATGAAATTCTGGTTTCCCTGTAACTGTATGGAAATACCATGGAATGAGTGCTGTCTGGAACGGCTCACAACAGACTTTGTTCAGACAGCTAATGATTCCCCAATCTTTAAGTGTGCCAGTTAGTTCCCCTTCCTGCAAACAATTTTTTTCTTCAGCATTATGAATGCTAATTCTCCTCTGATTCACATTCTTCGGTGGGGATAAGGGGGTTGTTTAGAAGAGCAAACTTTGGCCTTAGTTATAATTGGAATTCTCTTAACCACCCCCTCAGAAATGCTCAGAATCAATGTTTTATTTTCACAAGCACCTAAAAAACAAATCTCAGTTTATGATTCCTGAAAACTGAAAAATTTGGAGAAAAACTAATAAAATGTCTGGCTGTTATTTATACACTGAATGTCTGCTTATTGGCTTGCCAGATCTGAGAAACATTAATTCTGGTGGTGTATTTCTGACTTGAGCCACACTTTTTTTTTACCTAACCCAGTCTTGGAAAAACAAGCAAGGCTTTGGCTGGTCTCGCCCCTTTTCTAACATTTCATTGCCCATTTTCCCCAATTTTGCCATCTGGAATGTAAATTAAGGGGTTTTTTTCCCTAAAAAACCCCATCATGTCTTATCAAATTTTCATTATTTGGCTATTTAACAAAATGCAGATTTGTAAGCTAATGCTTATTCAGTGTGATTATTTCATTGGATATTTGGCGCAAAGTCTTCAGGAAATTTAGTAGTCTAGCCTTTAAACCTCTGATCTTTTTCCATTGGTTGTTCCTAAGAAATATTGAACTACCAGAAGCTAAACAGCTTCATGGATATTGTTTGACAGCTTGCTTTAATGTAAAAATGTGAAAAGTTTCCCACCCAAAGTCCTGATTAGTCTCTGTCTCTAAAGCACTGCACTTTGGAAAGGGTCGTGGGCATTAGCTTCCCTATCACATGAATGGGGAAACCAATTCACAGGTCTTCCAATGGCTGCTGAGCTCAGCCGTTCTTCCTTCCCAGTATTTTGCACAGCTTGTCCCTAGCTTTAAATGTCAGGTCAGATTTTCACTTGGAGCTTTGTTGATTTACAACAGATGAGGAAGAAACCCCATGTATTTTAAACATGCAAAAACATTGCTAGATTGTTTCTGCTGCTGTGTAGTCTTCTCTTTGTAAAATAAAGAATCTTTCAAAATTACTTCATCTTGAAAATCATGCTGCAGGAGGGAAGAAGTTTATCTCAATGTGTTGTTCATCATTCTCATCCTCCCTGTTTGACTGCTGCACCTGATGCAGCCCATATTCAGGTGCTTCAGAAATGAAATCTTTCACTAAACTAGACAAAATGTAGGGTGCTTTTTCTGGAAATGCAGAGAGGTGGTCACAAGACTAAAATTCAGTCTACAGTACTTCATCTCTGGTGCTGTTGTAAAGCAGAAATAATGTTATTTCAGAGAGCTAATCGCTCAGGTGAACATGGAAAACGTGAGAAGAATCAAGCTCTTTTTGACTCACTGATGTTTATCTACCAAAAATATACACCTTAACTATGTTTTGTGCATTTTTATTAGATTGTGTCCAGAAGATGATCAAAAAACTCTGTCTAAATTATCATCTAAATTTTGGATCAGATGTTTTATTGTTGTTGAAAAGTGCCCTGTCTGTATATGGTGTTTCGGGATTTGTCTGTATGATTTTGATCAGAAATTCCTCCAAAACCTATCTGAGACAATCACAATATTTTACTTGAACTTTTTTTTCTGCAGTGCTGAGTTTAGTGTATCCTAATAGGAGTACGGTCCAAGCCCTGTAATGCCACAGCTCGGAGGAGTACTTCCTGCAGGATCTGATAATGTGTCACCTCCTCTTGCTGAGGCTGGATACCATAGTACTTGTTAGGAGTAGTTCTTGTAATGCAGCCAGGGAACCTGAACTTCCCATCAAAAGCAGAAGGCTACAAAACTAGGGGTTTTTTGTTTTTTTTTTTTTTTCCTGAAGTGTCACAACAGAACTTTTACAAGAAAAGTTACTTGTTTCCTTAATTAAAAGTTAGATTTTCAAATTTTGTTTTCTATGGAGAATATAGGAAATCCAGCCAGCTCTTGTCATGCTAAAACAAATCTGCTCTGTGTATTGAAAAAAATAACTTGCCCTGTCTTCCTCACATAAGCCTAAGAGTAGTTTTCAGTGACTGACCAGCCTCATGGTGAAGGAGCATTCTTTGCATCCTTTTCTTTAGACATCTAAATTGAAGTGTCTAAACCTGCAGCTGAATCCCACTTGCCCTGGGGAAAAGTCTAAAACTCAGATTCATCACACAATTTAGGGCACTGATCTGAGCTATGCAAGATGGCTACCCTAGGCTGACGTGTCCAGAGAAAAAATAATTACAACAAAGATCTCTGGAAATGCATCTGTCTTTCATATTACTAGAGCAGCTACTTTTCTATTAACAGACTGTAGCTGATGTGAGTATGCTCCCAATGATGTCTCAGCTACTTAAAATAAGGTGGGATCAATCTGGACCAGAGTATAGGAAACTAATTTACCCCATACAATATATCACAGCCCAGATTTTTAGTTGTTAAAAATCAGTACACCCAGCTGAAGTCAATGGAGGTATGTTAGTTTATGTCTGGTTCTAAGGACAGAGCAGTGATGGAAACAAGGATTTTGTTTTTAGGAAATATTATATTTTTGTCTGAGATTGATTTATGAAATAGAGATAAACACACAATGTTAAAAAAGAAAAAAACCCACAACTGCCATGTTGTCCTCAAAAAACATCAGCTGTGTAGGTCAATAAATAGCAAACACAGTTCAGCAATGATGAATGTAATTTAATACTTAGGGGCAAGTAACCAATTTGGATAGTTTGTGCTCCCTCTATTAGCCCCTCTGCACTGTTGAACAAAGGGAAAAACCTAGGGATTATACAGAAAAATATTGATAAAATCAACACCACAGCTGCATTTTGGGAGACAAAACTTGTGTTAAAAAGCTATGTTAAAAAATACTTAAATTTTGTATTCCTTCAAGGATTAACACAGAAAACAGATGCTATGGGAGGCATTTCATACAGCAACTGAAAGAAATATTTTTCTTCATTAAGAATCATAACTCATCTGTTTGGAAAATCTGCTTTTCAAACAGTCTTTTAGGCCTAGATTTCCTCTCCTATTGGTCTAATTGCTCTTTTAAATCCTCACCCTGTTTCACTGCAGTATATGAAAAGAGTCTCCATCTACTTTTTGCTGGGAGATGTGGGCTTGCACTCTGTTGGGAGATTTGGGCCCATGAAATCTGCCATGACCTGTTTCCCAGTGTGCCAGTCCTCACACCGGACAGTGGTGCTGGAGGCAAGCTGATGACCAGCTAGAGATGTTCTCCTGCGGAGGACAGGCCTATTCCTAAAATCTGCCAGAGAAACTAGTGCGTGCCAGTGGGATCAGCTGGTCAAATAACCCAGTCAGGAAGGTTTCTCATATGAATTTTCAGTGACAGTTTAATTCTGTGTCACCTGGTGGCACAGGTCCTCCCTAGGATATCACATCCCTGTCTAAGAAGCAGCACAGGGAGTTAAACCTGTGGTGTGTTTTCTTTTGCCCAGTCCTAGCTAACATGTCACTATTTCAGTAACAAACTTGATGATGGCACAGCAGAAAATGGTCAAATACATTTGGAGACATATTAATACCCAAGTCTTGTCAAAAAGTTTATAACGTGACACAGTAGAAGTACTTCTGATTCACAGCAAATAAGGACTCCTTCTGTGCTTAATATGTCACACATATTTCCTTCAGAAGAAGAATATTTTGTACTTCTATAGATCTTCCCATTCTATGTTTTCACAGGATTTCACAACTTTAACACCTTTAACCTCATAAAACCTGCTGGTTTTATTATCTCTGTTTAACAGAAGGGAAAACTAAAACAGAGGTGGTAGAAGAACATACTCACCAGCACAAGGTGTCTGTAGCAGAGCTGGGAACGGAGCCCAGGTCCCCTGATTTTTTAGCCTTCCTCAAAGTCACCCCTGAATTTTAAGCTAGAGAGCTCTAGTGCTTTTACACACTGCCAACTGCTCAGAAAAATCCCATCTGTGATCGTTGATTACTGCTTTGTACACTTCCTATTTAAGGGTCCCAGTCCTTACTGAAACCCCACTGTACTCAACATAAAGACACAGATAGGAATTATTTTTATTCCAAAGATTATAGTGTACAGTTCCAAACAAGCTTTAGTTGGAGAAAAAATTAGAATGGATGAATGGAAGACATAAAAGCAAGACTGCATAGCTGTATACATTTGGAATTCCTCACCAAAATTAGTTCATATTTTGAAATCAGTAAAGGTGTAATGGTATAATGCATAAACAAACCCAACTTTACACTCTCAAAATTCACTTTATACTTGAATACTATTTTTAATACCTTTACTCTGACAGTATATTACATCTATATTACATGTAATAGAGGACCCAAACTGACCTCTCCAATTATTCCAATTGGAACCCTTTTCTAATTCAAAAAGATCCCAGCCTTTCGTTCATATTCTTAAATGGCATTTCTATCCAGCATGCATTTTGGCCTACTGCTTCATATTTTGTTTTATACATTCTGGTGTATGACTGAGTGTTGCTATGCACGGCCATTAAGTTCCCTTTCTCTTATCACAAGGGTGCTGTCTTCAAGCAACTCCAGCATATCAGGTGTATTTATTACTGGCATTTATAGTTAGTTAAACACAACCTGCTTGATTCCACACTGCTTGCACTTAACCAAACCACTTTCCCAGGTGTTCTTCCTGCTGCATAGTTTAAAATTTCCAAGATTTCCCTTCAACAGATGTTAAACTCACTGGTCTCTAGTTTCTTGGTCTTTAATCTCTTGACCCTTTTTAAACTAATGGAGTTGTATTTGCCACTTCCTAATCCTCAGGAATCTCCTTCATTTTTAAGAATGTCAGTTAATTTCATGCCTTTTACTAATGCTTGTGAAATCATGTTATTTGGACCTGGGGCTATATCTACCATAAATGCACTTAATTTTTCTTTTTCTAATTACAAATTTTGCTTTTAACTATAGACTGTCTTCCTTTTGTCTCTGGAAAATTGACCCATTGTTTAGTCAGTATATTGTTCCACCTTCTTCTTCTGAGACAAAAGAGAGTAACTGTTTAACATGTCTTTTTATTCTCTTGTGCCTCAAATGGTAAGCTTTACTTGCACAGAGGAAAATGAAGTTGCAGAAAGAAAGGCAGTTCCCAGACTTTTTGTTGTCCTTAGTGGGACTTGAGCATTTCCAATGTTACTCTAGAAATGTGAAGCCATTTTAAAAAACCCCTCTGTCTGATTAAAAGTTGTGAGATAGCCAGCAGTTACGAGCAGCTGGGCAGTGCATCAAATAGTCTTGCTGCTTTTCTTGGGTTTCCTTTCTTCCAATTAGATCTTAGTGAAGAAACCACTTACAACTCATAGACCAAATCAAGTGCTCTGTTGAATTGAAGCCCATGTGTGCTGAAGGGAAATGTGCTGTTATAATTTCTTTGATAATTGAAACACTTTCTAGGCCACCCTCACCTTCAGACAATTATGAAGAATATCTCTGAGCATTTTGAGACTGAGTTTTTCCCAGACTATCCAAATGGGAGTTAAAAAATATATGCTAACAAGTTCCAAGGAGCATATTTTGATGTTTTGTTGAGAGCTGTGAAACTTTCCCACTGTCAGTTTTCTCTTGGTACTTTAAAATCTTTTTCCCTAGTTACAAGGTGCTTCTGACCTTATTCCTTGAAATCCCATCTCCTCAGAAGCAATATTAGGTAGCCCTAAGATTTACATTTGCAGAAGCAGTCCATACTTTATCTGATATGAATCATATATTTTGGCTTCAGCTGCAAAGTTCTCAATACCCTTGAAATCAAGCTCTCAGATGTGATCCATTCAGCTTCTGAAGGCTCTATTCATGTGGTATTTCACTGGAGTAGGTTTGGACATCCATATGTGTTCTGGACAATACAGAGGTTTGAAAATGAAGTACTAATTTTTTTCACAGATGTGTTGGGAATTTCATAGGATCTAAACTGAGTAATGATATTTTTTTATCTAAGACCAAAGCTATATTGAAATTTATTCATGGTGAACTTGTCTGATTCCCTCACCATTATGGGCAAAGGACTGACATCTAAGTTTAATTGGAACTACTTACTTTCTAGCATTATTGAGCAAGGGAAATCTAAAAAGCATGAAGATTCAAGAAGTGTTGATGGACTCTATTCTGTTCAACTCCCACAGGTGCAAAGGTCTTTAAATGTAATGTAGATCATGAAGTTTTTGCTTTCAAGTGCTGTCACAGGAGAATTCGGTGGCATTGTATACGGAAAAATAAATGACAAATTCTATTGCTAGTCTTAGAAGCCCAGAAATTTCATCTTTCAAGGTATATTTTGCATTGAAGAAGAACCTTAGAAAGATAGCAAGTGCAGCAGAAAATCAAAAGGAGCATTTTATATATGCTTTGTTTAGACTACCTGCTGAATTTCTAAAATGATGGAAGACTCCCCAATTCCTCAATATGCATACAGTATACTTATTAGACTGAATAAATCACAAACTTCACCAAGAAGGCTAAAAACTCCAAAAAATCTAAAATAATAATCAATAGCTTGAAGACATCTCAGTCCAAAGCTTGTACTGGTGACTGAAAGTGAGGACTACCAAGCAGATGTCACCATGGTAATATTTCAGCAAGATGGCATGAACACCCTTTGGATAAAATGGAACAAGGAACTGGAGAAATCTGAGTGTGTTATCTGAGGTTTTGTTTTGAAAAGGCAGAACTCTGGGTTCACAAATGAAAAAATGAGGTTTGGGAGGCAGTTGTATTGTAAAGGCAGTAGGAGAAAAGAAGGGGTGAAAAAAACAAGTAAGGGAAAGCTCAAAGTGTGGACAGGAGGCAAACTGTGAAGGCACTGATAAGATTTCCACAAAAATTTTATCTGAGCTAACTAAAATATTAGCATTTAATATTGTCTTACATAAAATGCAAAGTATCCAGGTATATATTTAACTAGATTTCATATTTCTTTCAAATACCACTTCTGTGAACTACTCCTGACTGTATTTATCTGTATTCAGAACCAGAAAGTCTAGGTATATGGTACCTACAAACAATACCCTGAGTTCTTACTTTTTGGTTTCCTGTGTTGCTCTGAGTTTTCATTTTTCGTGACCACAAAAATGAAAGAATCTAAGGCAACATCTTCAGATATCATCTTGAGCAGTCGTACGGTCTATATATGGCCATTCTGTGATTTTTTAAAATGATATTATCAGTTACTATGTGAAGTCTGGATGAATGCAATTAATCTTGTATTTCACAGCTATGGCTTATACTGCTGGAATAAATAGTCCTTTATTATTTCCATTAACATTATTCCACTATTCTGATTAGTATTTACATGATTAGTGGAATCATCACAGGTTTGGTTTAATTAAAGGCAAAGGTCTCAGAATAAAATGTTCAAACAGCTTAAATGACCTGACATTGAATTTCCATTTTCAGAACAGATTTAGGCGCTGAAACATAGTAATAGATAACATCTTAACTCTTATACATAATTTTTGAAAATGGAATGTAAATTAAGCACTTTTGAATGCTTATCCCTTTATGTAGCTCCAGGGAGTCCAGTCTAGAAACTGTTTTGCCATTACCTTTTCACACTTTTTTTTCTTTAAAATACTGTAAAAATGTTCTTGCTGTAATAACCACATGCAAATACACCCATCTTTTTATCAACTTTATTTTGTACCAGTGTCTCCTGTCACCCTCCCACTTGCCTGCCTTATTTCTTGTCACATCTCTGAACCCCATAGACCATCCGGATTTAACTAACTCTCTGCAACTCCCCGCAGAACGCATTCCTCTGTCAGCACATATGCTTCTCATTCACCAATATTGTTATGCATTCAATTTTTCCCCCCCTCTCTTTTTACTGCCACTACCTTGTTGGCATTGTAAAAAGAGAATACCTTTAATGGGCCCTGAACCACTGTCATTACACGCTCCAGACAGCAACCCAGGGTGCAACCGGCATCTCACCACAAGTAGGAAATGAGAAATTCTGGGCTATAATGAGAGCTATTGAATTTTTTTACAGCAGCTTAACATAGGCTATTTAGCTCAGGTGTTTCAGTAATGGTAATGCACATGGAAAAAACAGTGCTTTAGGCCCTTGAGCTTTTTCATCTTTCTCCCACCTCAACATGGGAATCAATGTAATTCTCATGAAGGAGTCACAGTAGCCCTGGCAAGGTATGATTTCAAGTGTATGCTATATACCTACTTGTATTATTACTTGTAGACCTTTGGTAGCTGATTGATTCTAGGATTTTCCTTGGTAGCCTGCATAGTGGGTCCATTATTCTTACATACCATCTTCTCTGAGGCAAGCACCCTTTTCTTCCAACCATTTTCAAGCAATCTTTTAGAAGTGCTTTAATTTTTTTTCCCCCTAATAAAAAGAAGTAAACCCTTTCTGCGTGAATATTTTTACTTCATAGAAAGGACAGTCGACTCACCCTTTGGATTCTGCAGCCATGTCACCTTTTGCAGCACAGCTGCAAAGCCTGAAGGACTCGAGAATGTGAGGACAAAGCCAGTCTGGGCCCCTCTGGCTTCAGCATAGCTAGGATTTCACCCCATGTGCCCTGAAACTGGAGGTCATGGCCAATGTCTGCAATATGAGACTGGGATGAGGTCACTAATCTAATCATGACCTAAGCTTATGCTGGAATTCCTGACTTTGGAGAGACAGATGCAAAAGAAACCAGTTTTGGGGGCCCTAATAAACCAATTAAATGTATCACAGTGCTGTCCACGTTCACCAGATTTTTATATTCATTCAAACTGTCTTCTCAGGAAGATTCAATAAAGATGCTGGTCTCTTTCTGATTCAAAACTGTCAGGAAAAGAGTATGACTGTTCAATGAGATTGAACTTCTGTTGAAAGTTTTTTAAGACAACAGTTATCTCCTTCGATACAATTATATATCCTTTAGCCATATGGAACTCTGCTTTCTTCTAAGGCCTTTAGGATGAGGAAAATATTCAGTATGAAAAAACAAGAGTTGGTTCAACACTGAGAAAAAATATCAAAATCTGTTCATAATTTAAAGACATCCAAGGAAAGAACCATCCCTTTTCTTACCTGTATCTGATGTTACTGTCCTGTCACTGTTTATGAGTTTGGAGATACTTGCATAAGCCAGGAGGCCATGGGCATTCATTTGCAGAGTAACATTTTTACCCTAAAAATTTATAAAAATGTAAACAGTTTTGTACCTGAGGCTTTAGGTGATCTTCCTCCCACCCCTAATTCCCTTGTGGAGGAGTTATTAATTAAAGCTTTGATGTTATTTCAAGTACTGCTGGAATGTACCTAAAGATGCTGGGAATGGGCAGAGTGTAGGAAAATGAAGAGAACAGCAGATCCTTTACTGTCATTGATGCGCATTCTGGGAATTGTTTGTAAAACTGCATCAGATAAAAATGCTGTGGTTTTCTTTTGTCTTTTTCAAAAAAAACCCAAACAACCACAAACCAATCAATCTCTGGTGTATATTTAAATGAAATTCTATAGAAAGCTTTAGTATTAGCTCTTTTCAGTATCAAAAAATGACTAACTCTGGCATGCTTTCAGAATACTCAAGCACTACAGTGAAGACTGTAATAGAAATGCTTACAAATAAACAAAACAAAGAAATAGACAGGTACAGGAATTCCCATGTCCTGACATTGGGAAAATCAAGTGTTCTGGGAAAAGTTTGTAACTTATACAGAAGAGAGTCTAAGAATTCATGTAATATTCCACTGTGATCCTTTTTTGGTCTTTTAGTTAACAATATGATAGTGATGCCAAGTAAAAAGGGTACATTTTCTCTAATATAGCAAAGAATACTCATCCAATTAAATCACTTCATAATCTATGTGGGGCCTGTAATTTCTGGATATATTTATTATTACTTAATGTCAGCGAAAGCATCTTTAAATATAAAAGCACATTTTTTGGTCCTGAGAAAGCAGATTTGTTTTAAGACCATTGAAATGCACAATGAAGAGAAGAAGCGATATCTCCACCGGACTTCTTATTTTCGACATCTGGTTGTGGTCCGTTGGGAGAAATGTAAGTAACAGTTTACCACATGGATTACAAATGTGCTGAATTGCAAGAATGAATATTAAATGAAAATATCCATAGCACCTGCAGCTTGTCCGGGAGAATTCCCCTTGTGTGTTGTGGGTGGGTTTTCTGAAAAACCCCTAGTGAGATGCGAACTGCAACTGCAGCTGCTTGTAGTAGCAGCTTGTCTAGTGTTACCGAAGAGTTTGCAGATTCTGTTCCCTTCAATGAATCAACATTGATCAGGGCTGCCAACACACTAAAAAAAGAAAGGGAGGGAGCAGGAGGAGGGTTGCAGGGGAAGGATTATGATCATTAGGATTATTCCCCCAGGTTTTAAATGATCAGGAAAAATTTAAAAATAGTGATTAAAAAAAGAAAAAGAAAAGGCAAGCGAAACGCATGAGGAAATATAAAGCCAGTTTGATGTATCTGGGCGAGAAAGCAGTGTTTACTCTGTCAAAAGGTCAGGCTTGTTTTTTTCGCAAGAGAAACCCTGCAATTGTGTGTTTTGCTGACTTCATATACATTCTGTATGTACTGAGCACTGTACACATATGACGCTTGGCTAGATTTCAAATGCTGTGTTAGAAGGGATTAAACAGTGGAGAACGTTTCCCCCTTAGTATTACCTTTTTATTTTAAAGAGACAGAGCTAATTCTACATGAACATGCCTTGAAAATAGAGTGGCTCATTAGGAAGTGTCAGACTCCCCATTTTGATTTTACCCTCCAAAGAAATGGTGACGAACAGACTCTGCATGTTCCACATCTTTTTGTCTGGCTTCTCTGAAGAGCACTTGCACGTTTAGGCATAGTGAAGTGGAAATCAAAGGCAGATCAATGCTGGCAGCACAAAAAGGGAATTGCTAGTCTTTCCTTTGGGTTTTATAATGTCAAGATGATAAAAAATATGAATGTCAAGAGGTACTTAATTTTTTTTTCTGTAAGAAAAAAAATTAATATTTTTAGCTGTGAGAGACTGCCAAATTATTCTGTTCTGGAATTTGTGTAGGAGCTTGCTACTATTACAGAAAAAAGAAAAACTTTACACACATTTCTTTGTATCTCTTGGATACAGAAGGTCTGCAAGGAAACCCCAAGTTGCACAGGGATTAGAAGAGAGTCACATGGCAAACACTTGTTACCCTGAGGCAGCCTCGGTGGGTGACTAGCTCCAAATGGTAGGTTTCCTCTGGAGGTGATACTTCTACCTTTGGTTCTAGTCTGTTGTACAAATATTTGGAGCATGTCTAAAGAAACCCATCGAATTAAACTGCCTATATGCAGTTCCAGGTTTTGCATCCCTTGATTTTATATCCCTGTAAATCACAGTCTGATGCTGACAGGATATGGAACATACCAGCTCAGTAGTGGAGAACTCAGCTGGGCGCCGGACAGCGTGTGTCCTGCCATTGCTCATGTGAATATTAAGGTCCACATCCCAAAGAGGAGGAGTAAGTGAATCAGAAGAGGGAGCTCTAGCTGTGCTAATGAGGCCAGAGGGGGACTTGCATTGGAGCGTACCCAAAGTAGGAAAAGAAAGCTTTTTCTCTGTTTTTTATGGAGGAGAAGGAGCTGTATTCCTCTCTGCCCCTCTGGAAGCCCATGTTTTCACTCTAGTTTAATAGCTCCCAACAGACTCTCCAGCAACCTATTGTGCTGTGCTTCTAGTCTCCTCCCTCACTCTTCTTTCTCTCCCAGGCAAAGCCCAGACATCTCACCAGCAAAGACTCCAGGAGTCTCTGATGGGGAGACTTGATTCATTTTGCTTAAAACATTTGCATGAGTTCAGTTTCTAAACCTATTGTGCAATATCATATTAATCTACACAGGAGGACTTCTGCATAATGGTCTTCAGAGACATTGGAGAACTCTGGACTTTCCCTTTTCTTTAAAGGTATCAGAACTGTAAGTGTTCCCAAATAAGGGGCAAATATTGACTGTCCCTTAAAATGGTGTGAAATATGGGAGAGAAAAAGTTCCCTGTCCTGTGTGGCCTTTTGTAGGCACTTCCTTCCTTATCAGTCTTTTCCCCTCAACATGAATGAAGGTTCAACAGAAGTAAACAAGTATAGTGTTCCTTCTGAGTCCCACTGATCTGGCTTGGACTCTGCCACTGAGAGGCACAACAGAGGAGACTGCAACAAGGAACAAGTGCTTTTGTCTGCTTGGAAGCTATGGGAGATGTTTGGGCTGTGGCCCTGGGGGAAGGGCCATTTCGCCCCATTCCAGTCCTGTTAAGTGTTATGTTCGAAGGGATATGCAGACTCCTTAAAAACACTGCCAAGTTGACAGTACACTAGTGTTTTCTGTGTTTCACAAGTCATTTGTGTAACATCTTACAGGCAAAATTACTTTCTGGAGATTCAGATAAACTGCTGTATTGTGTGCTAGACAGAAACAGTTTAAGAAATGAAGAAATGTGCTTGCATACTCTTGTACAAAGGCTCCTGGGTTTTGACAATGAGCAGGTGTTCTGCACACTGCTTACAGTCCTTCTTTTTGCTACCATTTATTGTGTCATTAGAAATGGAATTAATCATAATTTTTAGCCCGTTGTGAGTCATACAAAAGTTAATAAAAAACTTGACTAATCACGGCTGGAGGTGCTTCAGTTTTCTCTGAGGGAAATCAGTGGCTTTGACTTTACATATCCGTCTAGCATACATAGACGTACAGTCATCCAAAGCATATGGAGGATGCTACTGCTCTGCGGGGATGCAGGTAAATTCAGTGACAAGGAAAGAAGTGGCAAGGGGTCTGTCATGTGGCATAGACCAAGTTGCACCTGGCAGGGCTAATCAGAGAGAGATCTTAATTGACAAGAAAGCTCCAATATGAAAAAGTTAGAAAGCAACTAGCATTGGAATATGAGCTTTCTAGAACAATGTGCCTCTGTGTATAGGAGTGTGCCCCAAAAGAGCTCCTATTGACAGACAGCTCACTCTTGTCCTGAGGCACCTCCAGGGCCGTGGTGGTGCTCTCTGCAGTGGGCTCATGGTCAGCTCTCCGGGGAATTCTCAGCTTGGACTTCCAACACAAAATGCAAAAAGACATTTGTTAAAATGTGATTTAAAGAATAAATACGGCAGGCCAGCGTCATATTTTTCTTACCGATCACTCCAATGGACACCATTTTCCTTGCTAAAAATACCTTACATGGACACCTGCATGGGAATATGTGGCAGAGCTCATGGGGTTGCATATAATGAGTAAGGTAATTGGAAGATTAGCAGTTTCTCTTTTGGGTTGGTTTTTAATATTTCGTCATGAGTTTACTGGAAGTGTGCAGCTGAGATCTATATTACCATAATGCTTACATGTGTGACTTTTAATGGACAGAAATTGAAAGAACCTATCTTTCTGGTTAGTGAAAACCCTAATTACTCATTATTCCCTGCTCCCTACTTTAGCACACTCCTTGGAGCCTGCTGGTGAGCTGCATAGAGGTGTTTCTTTTACAAGGGTTATTATAGAGACACCTGTTAGGATTGATATAGTTAATGCTGCATCAACATTTCCATTGATTTGGTTTATGACCCAGCTGTAAAAACTCCTTTTAGTCTGAGATTTGATGAATGATGACTGAACCAAAGAGTGCAGAGAAAATAATGATTGTAACTTACTAGAGGGCAACATCAAATTAAACATAAAGACATAAAGAAGTTTCAGAAGCTTGTTTTACATATTTATAATGTGAAAAATATTTCTTTCCACAATGGAAGTTTGGAAGTTTTTCAGACACAAGTCTACTGCCTGTGTGTACATTTAAAAAAATAATTAAATCAGGGGATTTCAAGTGGAGAAATGGCTCCTGTGCAGGTTGGTTAACTATTTTGCATTAGGAAATTCATTGGTATTTTAGTAGATAATTTAGAAAAGGCTGTGACGTAAGGTATAATGACCTTTCTGTTTTGGCCAGATTAAAGAATCATTTGATACTTACTGGGGAATGTGGAAGAAATATCGCCGATCTTTTCTCCTCTGTAAGACGGGTAAGAAATATGGAAAACATAGCCTCTCTGCACTAGTGTTTATTAAGTGATGGCACAGAAGTTCTGCATGTTCTGCCCAGAGACAATCCACAGAAACGAGTGACCCATGTGAAACAAAACTTTGTAAGGTGCCTCATGTACTAAATAATTTGTCTCACCTTCCCCCTCCTCTCAGGGTCCAAAACCACAAAATGCAACCACATGTTTGAGTAGTAGTCTTCCAAAGTGAAAAGAGGACCATTAACGGAGGGCAGATCTGGTTTTAAGCTCAAAAGAGTCAGCCTTTATAGCAGTAACAGACACGCTTCTGCAAGTGGTCCTAGTGTGGGTCGTGTGTCCCATCCCTTCTGTGGCAGAGGTGGAGGCAAGTAATTACAGACTGGGAGCAATTTTAACTGCAGAGTAAGAGCTAGACTGCAGCAAAAGAAGACAAGGGTGTCCCAGGGATGTGAAATTACAGAGAACTTGGTCTAAATATCTGAGATAATCCACGTCCCTTTGAAAGCAAAGGGTGATGCATGTGTATAACTATTGGTACTGAACCTGAGCTCATTCATTGCACCTGACTTGGGGCATGCACTGTTAGTTCCATTACAGTATATTGTAACTTAATATTTACACACGGAAATATTTGAGTGAATGGCCTCAGCCTGGGTGACTTATGCTACACTCATCAAGGTAGTCAATCTCCTGGAGGGTTCCAGATTTGCTTAACTCCTGTGGGTTTGCTAAATGTGATATAAATAATGGGGCTGGCATCACTTTTGTCAACAAGAAGAAAAGACTGATTTTCATAGTAAAAAAATATCCATTTGTGAAGACAATATTGTCTAAGGTAAAATGTGAGAGCTGGGGTCTCAAAGGATGTGGAAGTTTAAGAAAATGTGAGATCTGATCCAGAGTTCACTGAAGTCATGGAAAGATTTCCCCCCCTCTATTAGTGGGTATCGAGTGAGCCCCTGGATCAACAGAAATAGAGGAAGAGCCAGAAACAAGTTATCATGACAGGTCAGAAAGATGGCAACAGCACTCAGAAAAATATGAAAGTGTAATAAATGTGATGTAAAAGTAATGCTTTTATTTTAATAGTTGGCATTATATCTCCTAGTCCTCTTGGTTAAATGCCAGGGTCAAAGTATTTAATATCCATTAGGAGTTTTAGGCCTGATTTTTTGATCATTACTCCCTTTCAGTAGCACATGTTCATTTGGTGTTCTTTATAAGATGACCATGGCCAAGTTCTTGCTGGCATATTCTCTATTGGACACCAGTGGAGAATTTACTCCAATAGTCAGTCCCTGGAAGTAAATAGTTTTAGTTTAGCGCATCTTCATTAATTTCAAATTATGAGCATGATTATGTTGCATGTATTAATTCTAACCAAGTTTCAGGTGAAATAGATGGTTATACACACATGTGTGTATGCACGCACACACACAAAAGAACCATCTCTAGAGTAAGAAATATTTCTTGCAAAGAAGACTATGTCATTGCTTTTATTGAGCTCAAATTAATCAGTGAAGAAGTAGATGTTTTTTACAAGACAGTACAGTCTCCATGTGAATTACAGCAAAAGGCAGCACAATTTTTCGGCCATGGTCTTTACAGATTTCAGATGGCATTTAGACAGCTGATTTGCAATCAATGGGAAATAGGTATCTAAGTCTTTGTACCTGAATGGGAGAATTTTGAACAAAGTATTTACATTTCCACTATTTTACAACTCTAGCAAGGTCAGGATTCAATTTTGTGCCATGGGGTTGTTCATTGTAGGTATGTTGTCACAGTTCAGGCAAAGGATGCTGTCTGCAGTCTTCTGAGGAGAAGCTGATGGACAAGAAAACCATTGCCTGCTAAGGAACAGTCTATATGAGATAAGGAAAGAAGTGGAAGGATAAGTGTGCTTTGGCAGAGAATAAATACCTGATCCCTCCTTTACTTTCTGGGAACTTCTCTGCTTCAGACACAGGCCACAAAACCACTTTTGTTAAGTTCATAACCTACTCTGGAAAAGTCTGATTAAAGCAGAGGGAGGAGTGGGATGTTTTTATGTGTCTGTGAATATAAAGGAGACATCCTGAATTCCTTGTTCTAGCCCATCAATCACTTTCTATCTTGCTTGAATAGAAAAAAACCAGAGTCATATGAAAAGTGGTGGCCAATACTTCATTTTAAATGTTACTCGGGAGAAAAAAAAATCCTTGGCATACCATGTATCTTTTCTCAAGTGTAGCTTGATACTGTGTTCAGATGTACAATTCTGAGATCATTAATTTCAACTTACTAACTCAAATGGTACTTAATGTCCATAATGATTTTTACTTTATATTTGCCTTCTGAAACCAGTTTATAAAACACCTTAAATTTACATTTGAAACTAATTTTAGCAGGAAGTTCGTATTGAAAATTTATTGAGTGTCTGCAAACTGTTCTTACCTTTTTATACAAGGAAAATTTTCTTTCTACTTCTGCATGTGAGGTAAGAATGGGCATAAAAGCTTTAAAAAATGAAGAGAAGTAACATCTAAAAATAGAACATTAAGCCAGTTCCTAGCACAGGGCTTGTAGGATATAACATATTTTACTGAATCTTTTAATACTGTGTATTTCTCATATACTACCTTTCATCAAATTTCAGTTTTCAATAATCCTTACAATTTCCTGAAAAGGAAGAAAAGGTGGTTGAACAGGGTTAACATAATTTTGTTTGAAGAAATCAAAGTCTGAAGTCAGATATTTGAGAACTAATGTATATCACTGAATGAAATCCTTTCCCTTTTCTTCCAGTTTGCCATGATTTGTTCTCAGATAAGAGTTATGTTTATGACTGGAGAATCTGTCATCAATTCTTTGATATAATTTAACCTTCAGTGGATAAGTGAATGAGGTAATAAACTTCAGCATAAGGAAAATCAGACTGTTTTAAACTGCATCATATAAATCTTATAGCACATTGTGTGAGAAATATAAGCAGTATTCAGTCACTGAGCATTTCTTTCCATCACTGACTGCCACCCTTCCAGAATTAAAAACTGCCGCTAGGTAGCTTTGCCTAGTATGCAGAGTGACTTCTAAGAGCTGGAAAACATTTCCTTCCAGCTGCAGGGTACAGAGATAATCAGCCTTTGAGATCAAATTATGACAAGGTCAAATCATGACCAGGGTAATTTTTGGTATTATTCACGATAGGAATTACATAGGTAGTGGGACACAAACATTCATTCTTATTTTTTATTCTATTTTGAATGGAAGAGTTAACATTGTTATTTAGTTGGAGTGTTAGTATTATTTGTTATAAATGCTCATTCATTGTCAAAATGGCAACTGTTTGACTGTAGTAAGCTTTTTACATTTTTTATTGTTTCTAAGGCAGTTTATGTATGTCTTGAAGACAATCAATTACACAACAGATTATTCCCCTCTTAATTGTTCAGTAATGATAGTCAGGAAAGAATATTTATGTGGCTTGATATCCTCATGACCAGACAGAAAAAAGCACAACTTGTTTTCTTAACTGAAATGGGAGTACGAGACTACACAATGTTAGGTAAGGGGCAGCCTCGGAGAACAAACCCGTCTATTTCCTGTTAGAATAAAGTAATCTAAATGGATTATTCCAGCTAATACTATAGTACGCATTTTTGTGTATACTATGGTGTCACAATGTCAATATGATCCTAATCATTCCAAAAAGTTACAAGCTGCTTTTGGTCTGGGGCAGGGGCGAGTTGAAAGGGAAAAGGAGTTTTGATATTTCATCATCACATTCAAGGTCAGGGTCATGATTCATGCACATTTTTAATATGACCAACCAAAAATACATAGATAATAACTTAGATAATGCAAAAATGTTTTTTTGTGGGTTTGTTTTTGGTTTTTTTTTTTTTTGTGGTTTGGTTTTGGGTTTTTTGTATAAATAAAAACCAAGGTCCACTTGTAATTTCTGGATTTTAATAAATGGTTGACTGAAAGAAAAACTGCTTTTCTGTGATGAGTACACTGTGTCCATGATACAGGTCCCCTTTAAAGCTCAGGAAAGCCTCTCTCAGCTTCCAGTTTAGTTACTTTTTAAAAGAATTTCCTGGAATTTGGTTGCCAGACTCTAAGTCTCCAGTCATCCCTTTTTCACTGCTCTGTTTTCAAGTAGTATATCCTTTTTGTGAAATTTGGCTTGGGAAATGATGCTGACCTTGAAGAAAGCGAGGTGAGGGATTTTAGTGGTTTGTGCCAGGACTTTGGATGCTATTCCTGTGTTGTAATCACCTTATCTATGAGGTTTTTGTATTAACCAATCAAACTAACAAAATAAATAAATAACCCAGTATAATGCACAACATGTTATTTTACTTTGCTAATTTCTTGAAAGATTTTTGGCTGTAGTTGGTGTGGTGTGGTTTTTTTTTTTCCTGATATCATTCCTGAGGTTTATTAAATATCATTTTTTATCTAGCTGAAGCGTGTATAAAAATTAGTGACCTGAAGAGAAACCCACTATTCTCCAAATAATTTTAATGATTCTATGCATACGTATTAGGTCAGAGTCACAGAAACGCTGCACTTGTGTTTACCATTTAAACTGCTCTTCCTAAAAAGCATATTGCAGGCTTAATCCTATTTCAGACTCAGTTGAGTTTGGTTTTAGTTCTTCAGTTGTATGTGACTTACTTAAACAGCATATATGTTATGTCCCACCACAACCTACATCACGAAGTGCTCTGAAAGAATAAATAGCAGTCTTGAGTCATGAGTTAATTCTGGTTCATTTACAAATTACAAGAGGGACAGTCAGGATGGTTTGTTGATCAAGCAAGCAGAATTAGTGCCTGTTCACTCCAAATACTTTTATTATTTTTGTCACGTGTTCATAAAGTACCAGGCTGTTATAATCTTACTTATGCTGAGCAGTGCCTTATTCTACATGTAGTCTGTGGAGGTCTTTCCAGTGACTGCTTGGCTAATAACCTTGTTCTTAGCTGTGTTGCAATTATAGATTAGTTCACTTCATGCTGGATGGGTCAGCAATGCTACAGGTACTTGTCTGTGAAAGCTGTTGATATCACACAAAAAGTGCTGGACGGAAAAGAATTTATGAACTCCTTACAGTAAGTGAAGCACACTCTGTTGGGTCTTTGTGAGTTAAGTTCTTCAGAATTTTGTTTTACTAAGCAGTTTTGTGGTAGGTTTTTTTTTTTCATATCAGATGTGCAGCAGGCAAAACAAACCTAATTTGTGGAGATTCTGGTTTTGTTTGGTGTTTTTTCTCTGCAAAAAGGCAATGGATAAGACAGCATTACACTCCATAACACAGTGCCTTACAGCTTTTAAAATTTCCAAGTGCAGTGCAGGTGAGTGGAACTCACAACCCCAGTTTTGCAGTGTGGGCTTCACCTTGTGATGCATAGGGACAGTAGGAGTTTCAGAAACTAGAACACCAGGCAAAAATCTGCCCAATCTAGAAGTGTTGAGGAGAAGGAGGGTGGGAACAAAGACTGTGACTTAAGCCCTACTCTCTGCTGCTCAGAAATGCCTATAGCGAAATTCAAGACAATGAAGCATCTTCAAGAGGCAAGCAAGCAATCCCTTTCAAATGAAGTACTAACTGTCTTCCTAAAAGGTGGAGGAGAAAATTCATTTTTATCTTTTAAATTGGTTGTTGAGAGCATAATTTCTGAGGTTAGAGTCCCCTATTTAACTCCCCCCCCCCAACATATTTGCACCTACAATCTTTCCTTGCCTAGGGGAATCAGTGAATTACATTGTATTATTAAGTGCTAATGGCTTTAGTGGAGGCAAAAGGAAACAAAACAAAACAAAAATAATCTATAACTGAATTGCTTCTGACAAAGTCTCTCTGTTTTGCATATAGTTTTGTACAATTTTCTCTTTGAGAAAAGAATAAAAAATGAAGTAGATGACCCTCTTGAATATGTTGCACATGAATATGAAAAAATACTCTGTGACTACATTCCTAAGATAAAGTGCAGTTAGCTCAGTGCAGTTTTGGGGCATGAAAAACAGAACAAAACTAAAGTCTTTTACTGCATTGTTTCCTTTTGTGTGAGCTGTGAGAGAAATGGGAGTTTCCCTTTGGTGAAATATTTCAAGCAAAATGCATCGCATGGAACAAAGTTCTAGGAAATCATCTGCAGCATCTCCAGTTCTGCAACACTTATTTTACATGGCCAGAAATATTGCATCCCATGCTCCCTAAAGTTTTGCTCCTGCCTGGCAAGGAAATAAACAGTGATTTAAGAATTTCGACATATTTCTGAGGAAGCCTCATTTGTTCATGCCGATAAATTTGTAATGAAACATTTTAGTTTCTGAGAAGTATATTAGGTTGTGTGTATCTATAAAAACCTTGTATCTGTTTGCATCCTCATGGATTCTTGCATTGTTATGAGAAATAGATATTTCGTATAAAACACTTTGACTATATCTATGCTAGTAAATGAAATGACCAGAGACCATTGTCACCTCTGGTGCATATATTATGTTGATATAGGTAAAGTCTCTTTATTCCTTTGTCTCCAAACCATCGTACTGAGATAAATACCCAACCCACGTTAACTCCTGACCATGCCCCAGCTAGAGTATAGGTCAGTGCCACCCAGTCTGGGTGAAAAATGTGTCAAGGTACACTCCTGCCATACTTGGGTTCACGCCCTGGCCCTGGTCTACTGTTTTAGATGTAACCTAATAACGGAATCGCTATAGATAAACGATTCCCTGAAAACCCTGCATCGATGAGTAGGAAAAACAATGTCTAAAAAGATGAGCAAATAAAGGTTCAGGCTTTAGGATGAAGACGGGGTGGCATAGACGACCCAGCCATGCTCTTCATCATTGCTTCCCTCTGAATAAAGGAATTGTTCTTTGGAGGAGGAAAAGGTGGGAGAGAAGTACATGGTCTTTCATTCAGGTCTGTAACCCCTGAAGCTGCTCCTGTCAAGGTCAATATTGCAGAAGTGTTTGACCTTACTAATGATAATGTAACCAGTTTTTGTTGGAAAAGGGGTCAGCAAGAAATTGCTCCTTGTTTTAGTTCCTGGTAAATGCGAGAGCCTGGAATCTCCAATCTGACCTACCAAGAGTACACGGTGACCCAGTTTTGCTTCCTTCCTCCCACTCAGTGGAAGAGGCAAAAGGCAGCACAGACCTAGCTGGGTTAACACTATGAACGTTAAGGTCAAAGTAATTCTGGAGTTTTCCCTGTTTCATTCCAGAGCAGGGTTCTTAGGGACGGAACATATCAGAAAATCTGCAGGATTTTCACCCCTGTTGCAAAGATAAGGTAGAGATTGTACTACTTGTACTTTAGGGGCTGAAATAGTGAAGGAATTAATCTGCATGTTCTTAGTGGGAGAAAAAAAACAGGCAGGAGGTTTTTTTTGATGTAAAAAACCAAACCAAAACAAAAACACCTGCATAAAAACTGTGCATACAGTGTACGATACAGGCAATTTATCATCATTGTGAGTAGGCTGGAGTGAGCTAAGCTTTCCAAACACTGTTCTTGCTGTGGAATGCAGCCATTCTTCATGATAGTCTTCAGGGCATAACTATTTCTAAACCCAAAGCGTTTCACAGCATATTTTAAATAATCAGTCATCATATTAAATGTTCTCAGTGACTCCAGTGTTTCTGCATTTGAGCTACTTATTACAGAAAAATTACACACAACAGTAGAGAAAATAACTATTTCACTCCCAATACTAGCTAATCAAAATCGTAAGTATTTTCTCCCTGTTATTTTATTCCAGTGTGGATTTCTGAAAACATATAAATGGGCTGGACACAATAAATAGAAGTCTTAAAATGGACTTTTAACCAGCATTATCCTTGGAGCTCTAGAACTAGCTAAAAAGCAGCTTTGGGTACCAGTGTAAGTTCTCCTGATAGGGAAAACTGTAAATGGTGATGTTTAGATCTGAAGCATCTATGTAATATCAATCATCTCAAATTAATTAAGTAGCGTAAGCTGGTTGCTATGACTCCCTGTGAAGTCAGTGGGAAGGGAAATGCACACAGACACACACACATGCACAGGACAACTAATTCCCCATCTTTTAGACATGTATTTTAGGATGAAGTGAGTTACACTCTGCAACTCTACTTATCCCTCACTGTTGACTCAACAAAGAACATAAATGATGAGCTTATCAAGCAGTGCTTCCTTTCTACTTCACACTGTTTTGGAGCAGTGTGCTAGATGCTTATCAGAAGATATGCATGTTGCTGCCTAAATGCTCAACAGTAAAATTATGCATATGACAGAGAAATCACTATTTGATATATATATATATATTTACATACAGTAAAAAGTGTCTTACATTGTAACAGATAATTATGATAAATATAAATAAATATAGCTTCTGGATACTCCTCTGTTAAGACACAGCAACTACAGGGACTACACACATGAGGAAGCAAGAAAAAGGACACATGGGGTTTTTTGTTGATATGTTTGCTTTTCTTAAATATTCCAGTCTGAGAGAGATGGAGTACTTCTAGAGGGATCTGGAATCAGTCAAACAGATTGTCGTCTGCTCAGTTGGCCCAGTGGATCCAACTCTGAAGGTGATTCTTAGGATTTAATCAAATTATCACCATGTTCAGTGGAATTTTGGGTTCAGTCTGGACAACACAAATGAGACCAATTGTCAGATAAAATGATGAATGAGGTGCTAAAATGAGGTTTATGGAACCATGAGGAACATATTCTACGTTATTCCAATTGTAAAACTCATGTGACTTCATGTTTAATAAAAATATTAGACTTTCTGAGCGAACCTTAAGCACAGTTTTGAGTGAACCTTGGCTGATTTATGCTTTGCATTCTCACATGATTTTGACAAAGAACCAGATAAAATTTGGCAGTTTTGACTGTGTTTCATTTTGAGATTTTGAGTTTATTTGGACCTGAAACACAAGCAAAACTTGTAGCTGTGAACCCACCCAGAAAGAAACTGAAGAAAACAGTGACCCAGCCCTCTATAAAATTAAATGATTGATTTTCACATAATTCTGACATACAGATGTTAAAATTAGGTGAGATGAATTCTGTGCTCCAGGAACACCACCGTTGGTGACAAGAAGCACCACAAGAGAGGGCAATAGCTTCCAGCTCTAGCCTACAGGGGCAGTAGGAGACACCGTTCCATATTCTTCTCAGTTGCTTCTTCCACACAATCAGTTGAAATGGCAGATCTTTAACACACTGGGAACCCAGCTGTACCCCTACACCAATCTCCTCATCTGCCTACCATGTACCACCAAATGCACTCACCCAAACCCATCTCCTTAAGGTAGATTCACCTAAGGCATGCTTCACCTCAGCAAGCTTTTACTTCCCAGAGGCTTTTTGCCTCCTGAACCTGGTCCTGCATCCTCAGGCAGGAGTACAGACCTTGAAAATAGCTGGGGTCTGGCAGAGGTTGGAGAGCCAAGTCGTTTCCACACTCAAGTACTTAGCTGAAAGATCTGTCTGCAGCTCTCCTAAATGCCTCCACCTAGACAGACCTGGCAGCTACTGCTGTTATGCATCACTTTAGCAGTCTGGAAACTTCTGCACCACACTAAGCAAAGCTGTGTATCAGTACTAGCTTTCCCATCCTGCCAATAAACTTATGTCATGCTAGAGAGGTATGACACTTGGAATGAAGTTTTTAGTTTTGCAGTATCACAGGTGTAAGAAACAGTACAAATACAGGTAAAGACAATTAAAGAGAGAATAATTCCCTGCCTGAGGGAAACAGGATTACAAGGATAAAAGAATTTACATGCACACAGAGATTTTGTGTCTCATTTCAAGTCAGTTATAGTTTATTAGTGTATTTTCATTTATTCCAATGGATCACATCCTTTGTCATCTTAGCTGTAATTGCCAGTGACGGTGAACTGAACTGTCACTGGTGATAACAGTTCTGGTGATCCATCTATGCACTGTAACCCACACTAAACTGACTAACTTTTTTCCTTTACACTTTTGGGCAGCCCCTGGCTCTTCATGACTGTTTTCAGAGCTCCATTTAAAAAAAAAAAAAAGAAAAGCTAGAAGGCTTTTCCAGATGAACCAGTATGACATTAATTTTGTATTTGTTTCTGATTGTTCTTCTCATTGAATGCAGTTCAAGAAGCTTGAGGCGTTCTAGACTTCAGTATCAAAATAGTAACAAATTATACCTCACATAAAAAAAATGCATGGTGAACAAACAATATGCAATCTGACAGAGATTTTTCTCCGGGAGATTTCTTCTCAAGTGGTCAGCTTTGTAAGGGAATTGCAGGGCAAAACATACCTTTTGCTAATGTTTAGTAGGAGTTTCAAGGAATTAACTGTGTTTTCTGGCATGTGTCATTCATATGTAAGATTTAGGGAGTGTTCTGTCCAAATTTAACTCTTCAGACTCTCAGAGCATATCACAAGCTTAAACGTGACAACACTGCAGGCCTCTTGAAGAAGCAGATCATGAGCAGGCTTAAAACAATAGTTGTATCGACTTAAATGTCTCTTGGGTTGAACTGAGGAATAAAAGGTCAAAAGCCATCTTAAGGTTTGCCCAGTAAAACAGTGGCAGGGGAGAGAATGAATGACAAGTTGTGTGCTGCATTCTTTCACTATAATGAACAGTATTGCTTATGAAATGACATGAAAGGGAAAGCTTTGGCACCTCAAGGAAACACAGCCCTGACCTCTAGCAGGAAGAGCTCCTGCAGCACAAAGAGATTCATCTGACCACATTAGGTTAGTGAACTGTTACATAAGGAAACACACTAGGGTAAATGAGACAATACAGATGGTCAGCTTCCCAGTAGTGTTAGCTACTTAAAATTGATGGGGCTCTGGTGTGAAAGAGAACATTTAACTGGTGGGGAGAAAATCAAAGAAAAATGCACCACCTCCTTTACCCTTTTTTCCCACCTCTTCCTTCTTTCCTTCATCTCATTCCATACTTCGTGACTGAGGGGGGATGACTTAGCTAGGACATTTCCTTGAAGGCATGAAGAGGAGAAGGAACATAAAGAGTTTTAATGATGGAGACCATGTACAATGGACAATTTCAATTTAACGGATGACATAAAATATTAGGATAACCTCAAAACATTGTCACAGGAAGAAACTATGAATTCAGAATATAAAGGCAGTGTCTTGGGACCAAAACAGGCACATAATCTTGAAAAAGCTCCCAGTGGGATAGAAAGAGCCCACTTCATACATTTGTACTGAATACCAGTATGCACCAGGCTAAGGGAGCGAGAAGGCGCAGACTGTCTCTCAAACTACAGTGAAAAAGAAAATGTCAGCTCAGCAAGCTTTCCAAGGTGAGGCCAGGCTTTGAAGAAAGAAGAAGGGGAAATAAGGGAAGAGAGAGGGAGAGGCGTTACATTGCCAGACCTTTGCACTCATCGTAGCCAAGACACTGGAACAGCTAAAAAGGAACTTTGAAGTCAGATATATTTTAAGTTTCTGTTTTCATATTTCATTTTTTGTTTCCAATTTTGCAGTCAGGAATTCATCTCACTGTTTGCTAGGACACATTTGTTTCCTTCTTTAGGCTTGTCTTGTGTTAAGAATGGGCTGCTTTGGCAAGAGGCAAGCTATGGAGAAATAACCTGTGATGTTGGATTAACTCGTACTGGACATTGTCCTCTGCCATGTGATGAAGGAGAGCAAGGGAATTAAGATGCAAAATGTCTTGTGAAGTTCTTGCTAGACACAGCCCCCGCATGGTCTCAGAAAAGCAAGCTTCTCAGAAACATAGCTGAGCCAACAATGAACTGTGTAAACTGAGCATATGAGTGCAAATGAAGCAGAGTAGAAATCAGACATTAAACAAGTCTCTTTTTTTTAACTCTCCCAAACCCTTCCAGATGTTAAAACAAGTAAATAGCATGTGACAACTGTGTTTTATTATTAATCCTGGTATTAGGGTTAACTTTACCTTGCTTTTATGCCTTGTCATCTTATTACAACTATTGCTTGAGGTCCCAAATGTGTTAGTTTTAGCCTTCTGTTAAAGGTAAACATGTGCACCAGATCACTTTTGTTATAGAATGAGTAAGATAAATTTCAAATGTAGTCGTGCTCAAATATAGCTGGGAATTTTTATATTTTAGCAAAAAAGAATTTGTTCCCCTTTGTGTTGGCGTCAATGGCAGTTCCTATGTGTAATACGATTAGCACTGGTAGCTGAAGTTCCCCACAAGGAAATGATGCAAGACAGATGATAATAAAAAGTGTGTGTGTGGGGAATGGGAAGTGGTTAGAGCAACAAAAGTCTCACTTATCAACATTATGTCTTCACCGTGGAGTTACTTAGCTGGTGCCCCCAGTTTGGCAACAACAAAGACCTCTGAACCAATAGAGTGATGCCTTGATCTAAGCAAGATGAATTGCAGAGCTATAGGTTACAGTCTGTGCTTCAGTTGTTGATGTTATTATTATTATTATTATTATTATTATTGTCCTGATAAATAGCTTACTTTGCAGACAGGATTCAGATATCCCTCTTGTGCCTTATCACAGTTCCCTCTTTGCTTCACTCAGTTCACGGGAAAACACTCAGTGTCTTCAGAACCATAGGATGTCTCCACGGAAGCCCTGTCTTACACCTCTGACTCAGACTAGTTATCATTATTCTGCACATCATAATACACTATCATATAGCTAAAGTTGTGGGTGCAACAAAATATGAAAAGGGTATTTACATTAGCAAGGAGAGATTAATCTTCCTTCACTTCAGATACCTATGGTGTGGAGTGTGATCCATAGGATCTCTTTTAGGTGTCTATGTGACACTGAGACAAAGATAACCTTAAAAACAGCTATTCATTGTCTCTAAAGAGAGGCTAGCTGAGATGTAGACATTTACATAGATTAAGGTGAATCCCATTCCAAGTGGCTAATCTCAGCTGGGAAAAAGCTGTCACTTTTTTTACTGCCTTGAACTCAGATCACTGCCTGTCAGAGTGAGTGCTAGACTGCAGTGTTAAATCAAACAGATTAGCTGAGGTCATGAGAGATGCAAAGCAGGGCAGAGCACATGCACTTACAGAGTCAGACCCTGGTTACCTGCCCTTCCCCAGGTGAGCCCAGTCTCTGCTGTGGTAGGTGTCCCTTCCTTTCCCTTTGCTGTGTGGTTTACAACAGTCTGCTCATTAGTGAGCATCTGTCTCAGCTGAAATGTTGTGGTTGTCCTAAGATTAATGTTTGCCATCAAGGTGGAAGGTGAGACCGGAGATAGTGGAATAAAAGATGAGCGCTTGTACAGGCAAGTGCCAGACAGTAGAAAAGGTCAGCACTTGCATCTGAGACTGGTGCAAACAGACCTTTTTTGCTCTTTCCCACTACTGTTTAAACTAAACTGCCTGAATTCACACTGACGGGGCAACGAGAAAAGTACTTGTATAGGCAGGGATCTGTCTGAGCCAAGAAGCAGTGGGTTTAGCTAAGAGATTGTAGCTGAGAGTTAACAAATGAGAGCCCTTCCTGTTGAATGCTGGGGTTTCTGGAGATCCCACAAGCTTCCATGTAAGGGAGCTAAAGAGTGTCCAGACAGGATTGTTTTCTCACTGGAGGGAACTTGGAAAATTGTAAGATCCAAACATTTTGAAAGTTAAGGACATAACCAAGATTAGAGGCTGATAAATAGATGGGTGATTGATAAGATGAAGTGGAGAGAGAGAAACCATGCAGTGTCATGATACATGTAATCACTGAGCTTTAAAGACATGAATATGTAGGTGTAGTTCTTCATTATACCCTTTCATTTTCAAGAAAAACAAGATACAGACATCAGTCAAGACAAATTTTCTTAACAGAGTATTGTGGCAACCAGTGATTGCTATAGCTAAGCATGATTACCCACCTGAACACCAATCCATCGGGACAGATGAGTGGCCTGTTCCTGGGCAACAGGGGGAATTGAAAAGTTGCCCTCTTTCAGGTTTCATCTGGCTGCAGTTCAGACAACTACACAGAGTTTAGTTTGTGTTACTTTATATTCTCTATCACATACATGGATGAATAAACTAATCCATTTCAGATACCTGTTCACTGAATGTAACCACCTTGTTTGTGAAATTTGTTAACTATGTCAAGGCATAAACTGTAGCAAAATAATTTCGAAATCCAAGCAATGCTAAAAACAAACTCACCATGCAATACCTTATCTCACATTTCAACAGACAAAAGCAAGACTATACCACTTCCCATTTTATGTGTGAGTAGACCCCAGGCCATAAAAATCAAATAAGACTCAACTAGGAAAAAATCTGGGCTAATGAAAAACTTATGTTAGAAATGAAGAAACTCTGTAGGGCCAAGTACACATTGATTTCATAATCCAAACCCTGTAAGCTGCTTTTCCATTAGCTGGCAAAGCATTTCTCCAAGCTTCGCCTTGACTAGAAAGTGCTGGTTTTAACATGATAATGAGCTTAGCATCAGTTTTTAAATCCTTATCACAAACAGAATTAGAGCTGAAGTAATCAGAATGATATAACCAAGATTTATTTGTGACTTCTCTGATCAGTTAGTAATTATCAACATAGTGTCAGCTAAGTCAGATCTTCTTGTGTGTTCAAAGTTTTTGTTATGACATTGCTTGGAAATCACATTGCCTGGAAACCTTCTTTGACAAGCAGGGACATCGCATTTCCCCATGGATCCTCTCAAGGCTGATAAGAGTGATTTAGTCATGAATTCTGTTTGTAGGTTTGCATGTCTTTTCTAGGAGTATGATGCATTTCCAAAAAAGTATGATGAGAAGGACTATATGGCAACTGTTTTCCTGTTCTTGAAGAGTTTGCTTAAGACCTTGTAACTGACATGACAGCCTCTGGGTTCATACGCTGGAAGAATTTTGGAGCATCTTCATTGTGACCCTGGTACTTGTGAATGCTTGTGAAAGTTAATAGTTGACATTTAGTTACATTTGGACATTTAATTGCATTGACATTTGCAACAAAACATTGTAATAGACAATGTTTGCCAATTCCCTTTACCATGGTCTGTTGATGGTCCAGACAATTCTACTTCCAGTGAAAAAAAAGAATATATTAAGTATTAAAAGTAAATCTGGCCTATGGTTCATTGGTTTTAAAGCTGGAGACATGATCGTGATTAAAGCTGAGCTCCTCCATCACCATGACCTGTAGATTCTCACCAATCTATTCACTCAAGTCCACAGCTTCAGGTTGACCTAGAACTGTTTTGGGGTTTTGTTTTGTTTGGGGGTTTTGCTATGATTTTTGTTTGTTAGTTTCTTTGTTTGTTTCTTTGTTTTTAATGTCATTAAAAAAAAAAAAAGGCATAATTTCCTTTTTTAGTTGGGTGAACTGGAACCTGGAGTAGTCAAGTGGCTTTGTCAAAACCAAGGGAGAAGTCAGTGGCAGAACTAGACCAACACGCAGACTTGTAATTATGTATCCCATGTTCTCATTACTCCAGCAGACATTCAGTCAGACAACTCAGTGCTTTAGAAGGTAGGTGAATATCACCAATCTTTTGTGATCAATTCAGAAACCAGGCAAATGTGCAAGATCTCTGAGACATAACTGAGCTCATTGAATAGACTAAAGAAACCAGCAAACCAGTTCAATGCAGTAGCATGAACAAGTGATGGAACAGATGATAAAACAAAATTTGATTGACTGAATTAAAATAAATTATTTAGATATAGCCTTGCCTAATGTTCTTCTGGAAACCATATGTTGCCTAGTGATAGGTTTCTTTTTAGCATGGGCTCCTTTCCCACTCACATTTCTGGCACTAGAGAAAAACTAGGAGCATGTTATTTTCGTTGAGGTTCTCAATTATTGAATAAGGATTCCAGTGGTACTCTACCTGGCATTTCTACCATCAGAGCAGATACTCTTCACCTAAGATTAGTCACCTAAGTAAGGATTTGTGGTGGTGGTAAAGCTGAGTGACTTTTTCAAGACATTTTATACAAGTCTTAAAACCTGGACTGCATCTGTGTGTGTTCCTACTCCTGCCTTTGCTTTGCCTGGGTGTTGGCAGTGCTCCTCACACTACTGGTCATGACTGCTCTAGGGGTCACAGGAGAGTTCAGAGAGGATCACAAACTGCCAGAAAACAACTTAAGGAGGTTTTTTAACAAAACAACAACAACAACAAAAGATGAATGACATGAATATCAAATTATGCTGATTTAACATTTGATTAAAAGCAGCAACCCTTCATTCAAACCCCACAGTCTTTGCCCTTGAAATGCTGTACTCTATTAAGACTTTCAGGAAGACAGAGAGGTGAAAGGGCTCACAATTTTCAAAAGTGAAATTTTTTATTTCAGTTAATTAGCTCCCCAAAATGGGGGTGGGGGTTAGACTAACAGTGAACACACAGCAGATACAGAGCACATTTACAGAAAGGGAAAACCCTGCTCTGAGGGCTATGCTCATCTGGTCAGACAACAGCCTACAATCCCATGTGATCACATGAGATTTCAAACTAAAATTTGTGCCTCTTCAGCATCATGGTTTTGGTTGTAAAATTAGCCCATTACTTAGGTTTTGATAAAAGTGACCTGTGTGAGCTGACTGTAATGATTACAATAAAACTTTATAGATCTAAATCAGACGTACTATATAAAAATAAGGTAAAGGAAAAGGTGGGGTGAGCTGGATGCCAAGCAGAAACAAAACCTGACAGGTTGCTACTGCTTCTACTACTTCTTTTGCTGTGCAGGAAGGAGAGCTGCGAGTCCAGTGTGGTGGAGTGAGTATGATGGTGGGGCAAAAGGGCAAGAGGAACCTGATGAGAAAGGGGCCCAGGATACCAGAATGTCTCTGGTTCTGCACAGAAAGATGGGACATTGCTTAGTAGCCCTTTCTATGTAGATGCTTTTGCAAGCTCATTTTGATTGTAAATTTAGATTTAATGAAAGGTGAAAGCCTGAGGTTACCAGAACAGTTAGTGAACCTTCTGCCAGTTAAAGGTTTTGCCCCAAAGACCACACCTTGTGATGGCTGAATTTCACTGCCACCCCTTCCAGAGTGTTTTCCCTCTGCTACCTTGTTATTGTAGTGATGGTGGCATTGTAAATTATAGTCCCAGCTGGATGAAGAACCCTTCTGAACTGATCCTAGTGCTGTTCCCTATAGTATTGCTAATGATTACACAGCTGCCTACTAGGCATTCTAGAGCCTAGGCTTGTGGGTCTGCCTCCAGCACAAGTTGCAATAAAGTTTATTTTCATTCAAAACAAAATATATTGGGATTATTGTCAGAGCAGCCCCAGAGGCTTTTACAGGGGGTCTAGTAAGCATTGGTAAGAAAATTAGAAGCCTTGAGGTTATTAATGTTGCTAGAACAGCAAGCTTAGTAGCCAGCAGAGGTATAATTTACCTACACTAGCATCACACGCTGGAGCAAGGCAATCAAGTAAGAGGTCAAGGGACTTTAACATAACATAAGATAGATATATAGCCCCGAGCTTTTTAGGCCAGATTCTCAGCTGCTGTAAATCAACATAACTTCATGGGAATCAGTGGACCTATGCAGTTTTCAATGTGCTAGAGAATCTGGCCTATACCCTTTATGGAAGTTATCCTGAGATCCGAAATGAATGCAGCAGCAAAACTCAATTTTCATTTTTACTTTGTTTTAAAGCCAACACATGACATTTTTAGCTCAGCTGTACATCGGTTTGGAGAGCAAGACTGTAGTTTAACACTTTTGGCAAGCACACATCTCAAAATGGTCATGAAAAAGCTGATGAGATTCCATCAATACACATTAGCTAATAGAGAGAAAACTTAAGTAAATGCAGAAGGAGCAAATATCTATTTTTAACTGATTAGTAACCAAAGTTCAGGTAGCATATAGTCTTTTTGCCTGCAACTGTGGTTTCTAGTCTATAAAACAGCAGTTCATGTTCCTATTTATAAAAATGACTTAGCATATGTTTGACCAAAAAGGTAATATCAGCTTTCGGTGATTTAAGTGACATGAGAGCGTGCTGTGCATTCATGCCAGGGGATAGTGTAAGGAAGTTGACAGAGATAGCAGAGAGTGTGAGGAAGACACAGACAAGTTAAATGCATACACCATTCACTCACAGATACACAAGGGTTGGTCCTTCTCCTGGGTACGTATAGATATAGATCCAAGCCACAACTTTTATTCCTGGATTGCAGTCCAAGTCTATGTCTCAGTGCAGTCCCAAAGCTGATGGAGTTTCAGGGAGCAGGGAGGGGATTGTGTCTAGTGTTTTTGTTCAGAATAATTTGTGGCAACTCATAAATATAAATCCTGCGGTAACACTTGAATCTCTACCAGACACTTTAGCCTCCAGTAGTACTGCTTTCTGTTCTCAAGAAGTCCTTATATTTACTGATTTATCACAGTTATGCATAGTACCTGTCACAGGAAGAAGCTCTTACTAACTTCCTTTGATGAAAAATGTAACATTGAGTACAAAAAACCTCAAGAAGCATAGACATTTTTCTGAAGAAGGGAGATCAATCTGTGAATCAATTTACTTGTCCTACATTTCTGTAGGGACTGAGCTAGTTAAGAGTTTGAGACCCACTTTTGCTGTTCTCTGTAGTTGCTCTTGTCCTTTGTTTAGACAAGGGCCTGGCTCCAGTTGTCCCATGAGAGGAAACTTAGTAGTTTGCATTAATGCATCAGTATTTGAAATCTTTGTATTTATTGAAACTCTGAGTTTCAAAAATTATCTGACATTACAGATGGAGCAGACTCATTAACAGTCTTCTTCAATAAATGCATTCTTTCTTGGCCCTGGATTTAATCAAGTCACATTTTCCAGGTCACTAAGGTATTAAAAATTGGAGCTATCACGTTACTTTCAGCTAGGACACTTACAAAACTGGGTCAGATAGTGATTTCACAGGTCAGAATTGAAAGGACACACAGCGTTTTGTCCATTTCAAAGCTCCTGATGAAAATTTTTCTAAAAAGTTTAAGGTAAAATAAACTGAAAGGTGACAATATACCCTATGCTGAGACCAGACAAGAGAACAAGAGGTGACAAGGGAATTACGGTTTTCTACTCAACATCCTCTTCCTCTCTCCTTTACTTCATGCTCTTGAGTGAAGCAATTTATTCCCAGTTGTGCTTCCATACAGCCTTTCTGGCCAGCAAGAGCAGGAATCCTCACTCCCACACCTACGTCCCTTTGCTTCCTCTCCATTTGCTCTCAGTAAACAGAATCAAGCAGGACTCTGATGAAGCTTGAGGGAGCTGCATCCCCTCCATCAAGTCAGGCTGGGGTCAGTTTAGCCCTTCCCTCTCCTACCTACCAAGATCCAGTACTGCTGGTGGCTGCTCCTTCCCCAGCAGCAGCAACAGAGCAGCCGGCTCCTCCACTAGCAGAGTTCACAGATCATCATGTTCATTAACACAAACTGAACTTGACTGTGACTTAAATTGATATACCAGACAGTCAACTGCAGTTGCTGGGGAACCAAACACTCTGACTGTTCTGTTGCCACCACTGCTGCTGGGGAGGAAACCTCCGAGCAGTGAGCTGGGGGCAGAGAGCTGAAGAGGATGACTTCTTGGGTTACACCAAGCTGGACCACCAGAGAGCCTTCTGAAGTTCCTTCTGTCACTGTCTGAGTTGCCCTGGAACAGGGTTGTAAAGCATGTGTGGGGCCAAGGAAATCTGTTTTGCCATGCTCCTTTGCATGGGTAACTGAAAACCCACAGCCTTACTCAACCCGTCTCCTCAGAGTATTCGTACTTTCTGGAAGATCTGCCTTCCAGAAGCCAGAGCTGGTGACAGGGGACCAGCTGGCATGCTCATAACCCTTTACTTTTATGTGGGCAGCCTGCCAGGCTGATCAGAATCTAAATTTATATGTACTGCTTCAGGTATTGTGAAAACATTGTGTTTCTGGATCACTAGGGATGCTGGGCAGTGAGCCATCCCGAGGACCAGGAGCCAGAAGGTTGTCTATTGGCATGTTCTATGGAAAGCATATAGCTGATTCTTTCTTGGCGGTTTATCTCCCATCGCAAACAAGGGGCAGAAGTTTGAAGTATTAACCCTTCCAGATATGTACAAGGAGGTGCCACAGGCATTTGTTGACTATTTCAGAATAAGCAGACTGGCCCACTGCTCCTGGGTATGGATGGAAACTTTGCTGGTCAGGATGCAATCCTTACCCACATGACATACCATTTTTTGTTTTCACTGATCTCAGTGGCTTTCTGCCCGTCGATATTTACAAAGAACCTGACCCACAGCTCTCCAGAGCTGTGAGTATGGGATCAGATCCCATACACTATGTTAAAAGCATCTCTTGGTGGCTCCCAAAGCACTTGCAAACACAAGAGAGGATAAAATATGAGATGAATGGGAATCTTGAATGAAATAGGAATTGTAAACCTTCAGGCAGAATTTCTCTCTGGAGAGTTCAGAGTCTCCTCTTACTAATAGGTCAGGATCACATGGCCAGTGAGGATCACAGGCAACACCACAGCAAGATCAAAACATAAACATGATTCCTGTGTTATTTTAGCTAAACCAGGAACAAATCTGGCACCATTTGACTCTGGCCTTTCAGCTCTGAGACAGGGCAATAACCCTGCTCATGCCAGCTGGCTATCTGCTCTGCAAGAGTCAACAAGTTTCTTGACATGCAATGTCCTTCTATCTCATTTGTTGATTGGAGCAGTGAAATATTTATGAACTGCCATCAGTGTCCAGCTTTTGAGTCTTGACCCAGTAAAGGATAAATATGGGACAATTTGCCTTTGGCCTTTCACTTTGGCCAGTGACCAGCTTTCTGTCTGTTTGTGGTTTCAACTGGATGGGGAAACAACCGTCCCCTAGGTAAAACCCTTTCCATATCTATGACTTACTCCAGAAATAAATGATTTTAAAACCAAACACATCGAGTGAGAAACAAATCCCACACAGTTGTCCAATAGCCTTCGACCTCCTGATGGCTTGATGCCATCTGGCTGCCAGCTGGCTACTTCACTACACTAGGAAATAAGTTTCTCACAGACAACGCTCCCTTCCATTTTTAGTCCTACCAAAAAAGAAAAAGCAAACACACCTTTCCTATAACACCCTTTCGATCCAAAAAAGGGAGAGATGTGACACAGGTGGCTGTTGAACTTTCAACTTTGAGTGGCAAACTACCAACTAGCTACTGCTGGACTCCCACAGCAAACAAAAAACTTGCTCAGGCAAATCATTGGGTCTTGCCACCTTAAAAGAGGTATTAAAAAATGGAGAAAGAACAAGTAAATAAAGAAAGAAATCAAACATAGTGGGAGGTATTGCAGACCATTTGTACATGGCAAGCAGTGAGTAGAGATCTGTGCTTTTTGGCAGATATACAAAGAGCTAGACTTTATACATAGGCTCTGTGCAAAAGTGTTCCTGCTTTGCACAAAAACAGAGGTGTTGTGAAGGATGTTTACTTTGCTGTGGAGATTTTTCACAGCCTGATTCGGCAGACATTTGCCTAGTTCCTGGAAGTAGAGCAAATGTGTGCTTTCAGCAGTGGGCATGCAATCTTCCTGACCCTCCCGGCTGCCTACCAAACTCTTCATACTGCCAGGACCCATGAGATGCATAGGAATGCCTCAGAGAGCTGAAGGGAGGAGGCCCTGGGAATAGTCCTCAGGCAGGTGATGACAGGGGCTCCGGTGCTCTGTTGCAGGATGAGGCTGGGCTAGGCATTCAGCCGGATTGGAGGGTGACCTGCTGCTGCGGCTCATTTCCTTCCAGAGCTGGGTGTTGCAATTATCTGACAGTCCCCACATCAACATGCACACTCACATGAGGTAGGTCCAGCATGAGAAATGCATATATATTGTTCAAGAGCAATTGAACACCTATATATTATTCATGCAAGGATAAGACTTTATATAGATTAGGTACTTTTTTCTTCTTCTTTTTTTTTTTTCCCCATTGGTGCAGAAGGCCTGGCATGTTTAATCAGCATTAGCTGTTATCATTCAAACAATTGTTTTAACCCCACTGTGACCCTAGGATTTCTCCTTTCACAAGACTCCATTTCCCTTTTCTATCCTTTGGCCCTTACAGTACATGATGTCCACAGACAATGGGTGTCTTCCCATTCTCTCTGTGCTCTATCTGCCCATGAAGACTCTAAGGTTTGCAGGAGACATGATTCTCCCACTCTACTTTTCCCATGACAGATTCTCTTCCATCCTGTCATTTACATTTACAGGCTGACTCCAAGCCCATTTATAGCCAGAGAGGTCTTTTCATTGACTTCTGTGGGCTTTGAATCAAGCCTTTATAAACCACACATGTACCCAACAGGTATTTATTAACACAAGCTGGCCATGTACTCTATGCCATGAGTGTGGAAAAAACTAACAATAACTTCACAATTACCCACCTAAGCCCTCTAACAGGCTCCAAAGGCATGTCTCTTTGCCAAGCAAGCATTGAATCAAGTTTGACATTTCTAGGGTAAATCATTTTTGTGTTCTAAAAACCAAAAAAAGGGTTAGGAAAAAGTCCAAAGAGTGAGAACATCCCCATTTTTGGACAATAATATCATCCAAACATCCTATCCAAATGGCTTCAAATGTTCCAGAAACAAATGAGCGTTCTGGGATAAGACCGCTGACTGCTAGGTAAAATTTCAGGTGGGTCTGCTTGAGGTTGGCAAGATTAAGCAGGGGTTAAAATGGGATTAACAGTGCTACTTTTTTTTTTTTTTTTTTTTTAATTAACCATGGAGCTATTAGTGTTATTCAATATCTTTCCAGAGTGCTTAGACAGCTCTGGGTAGTAACATCTTTATGGATTGACTTTACATTTTGATATTTCAGTTCTTTCAAAAGCTTTGCCTAAAAGTATCTATTTTTGAGTTGTAGGACATGAAATCAGATGTTATTTTTTAGTCTCTGCTTGAATTGAATGGGTGGAGCCTGTACTGTCAGAAAGGACAGCCCAGTGGACTTGGAAAACCCTCAATCCACTGTGCTGGTGAGATGTCACAAAGGACTTTCCACACTTTTATCAGAAAGCAACTCTATGCCAAAAAGTTTGGATCCAGACCTAGATAAAAAGTCCCTCAAAGGACAAGTCTGATGAGCTCAAGGCTTTCCATCCAGGCCAATTTCTAGCTGTGATGTAAGACAAGGATATTTCCCTTAACGTATAAGTTTTGCATCATCCATTCTCTCGTGCTTTTACTTTTTCACTTTCTGCAGCAAATCAATCATTATAATACTAGCAAAATTTTAGTTTTGTCTCATACATATTATAGCTTAGTTGAGCTTTGTGCTGGTGAAATATACATCTCTGAGAAAGCATTTTGGAGACAGGTATCTGCTAACAAGTAGTTTCATCTTGTTCACAAAGGCCAAAATTTTTTAAAAGTAAATGTCAAAATTGGAGTTTTCTGAGTCCTAAACAAGTATTTACATGAGTATGAGTCTTGCTTTGTAGAAAAAGCTGTTACTCTGCACCCATCTTTAGCAGTCCCTTTTGAAAGTCACGGCTGAAATAACTCACAATACTGTCCATAGCTCTTGGTCACTTTTTCTTCACTGGCTGCCCCCCTGAAGACACACGTACCTTGGTCATTTCTTCTTCTGTTGCTTTAGAAACTCTGTAGTTGCAAGGGTTAAACACAGGATCGTACATTCACAGATGCGAAAATACATATTTTTTTGGCAGGGCAAATGCACTAGGCCACTTCTGCGTGTTTGTACTTTGAGTGAGGAGACCACCTGCTTCTAATGTTACAGGAACATGTTGGCTAGTGGAAAGGCAGACACCATTTTTTACTAATTGAATAATCTGTGTATCTTATCCAAATGCCAGGAGATTGCTTCTATCCCATGATTAGCTTGGAGTTTTGATGACATATTTTTCAAAAAAAATATACGTTCTGAAGTCAGTTTCCTGTTTGGTCCAAATCATTTTATTCATAGTACAGAGTGATGGGAAAATGGGTACTGGATGAAAGAAATGGTAAATAGGAAACAATCGTTCGCTCGGATTACCAAGTCAGTTTCTAGGTAGGGTACTGTTAGGTAAGTAGGCATATTCAACTGTTTGGCACTAGCACATGGAATAGCAAACACATGTAGCAGTTAAAATCAAGCTTGCATTAATGATTTCATTGCCTGGACTAAATTTGTAATGTAAATCATTCGGAGGTGCTCTAAGGCATTTCTATTCTTAGAAGAAAAGTCACAAACTGGAAAGTACGTCACCTTTGCAATCAGCACCCCCTTTAGCCTGTAATGTGGAACACATGGTGGTTGAAGAGGTTACAGTGTTACAGACATGTCATTACAGAATTTCTCTGTGTTAACATGTATCATCTGTCACATAATTGTTTGTTTTACAACCCATACCTATAATGGGCTAAGTGGGGACTATTTATATCAGTTAACAATGAGTGCCTTTAATTAGTATTTCATGCAACTGGAACATGTTAAAGGTTCTGACACAAATCTGGCTTGGGTTGCTAAATTCCATATGAATTTCATTATGAAATTGCTAAGACATTACAGTTGCTCAGGTATTGAGGTTTATAAGTGCACTTCATCTGTTACAAAACCAGAGTAAGTCATCTGCATGTTAAATAAAAATCTTCAAAACAACAGCTTGGTATCTGACACAGTTGAATGAGAGTTTAAAGCAGGAAAGATGAAAACCTTTTACGATTTGAAATGTGTCTGTATTTGCTCTAAAACTGCAAATTTACTAACATCTGCACAGCTGAAGCATTATATAGAATGGAAAAAATTATGACAATGGAGAATCATATTGTAGACAAAACTGATGATGAAAATTTATTAAAAATGGATCAGGCAGTAGAGATATTCACAAGCTGTTGCTAGACTGTAGAATGAAAAGATGGTCTTTTGCTGATGGTTGAGACTGAGTGGTTACAAACATATGTCCTATGCTTTCTGAGTCAACTTAATATTTAGACTGAGATCCTCATTCCCAGACCAGCCTCTTTTTAGTGACTGAGGTGGTCAACAGGACATTTTGGAGCTGCAGTTCACACTGAAGGAGACCCCCAGCCCCTATGGGACTTTCATCCACAGGCACTCATGAATTTGCATCGTGAAGAATGTGCCAAGGAGCAGTGTAATATGCAGGGAGTGATGTGAGAGAAAAATGTGCCTGAGGTTACTGTTTTAAAGTTTGGGTAGTGTCACAGTCCTTAAGACTGATCAAAAGAACATGCGAGAATCAGGCTTATGTCAAAATTAGAACGGTTCAGGAGATGAAGAGTGGGAGAGCAAAGGATGGCAGGAAATCCCAACAGCTTCTTGCCTCCACATTATTCTTCTCAGATGTACGGGCAGAGTCTCCATCCCTCTGTGTGCCTCAGTTCCTGAAACTAACACTTTATTTTTCTTCTCTACCTATTATTAGACTTGTAAATTTACATTGTAATGACACACTAATTAAGCAACTGTCTCTAGAACCTGTCTCAAAGCTTTCTTCAAGATTTTGAGATGTTGAATTAGGAAAGGGAAGAAGCTCAGGATGTCTTATTTTTCTTCTCCCCCATTTGTATCAGTTACACGTATCTGTGCCCACAATTTTCTGTCTAAACCAGTTTCTGACAGGCAACTACATTATAATGAAATTATTTTACAGATAACTTTAAATGGAACTTTGCGGGTTATATCTGATCTATTAATTAATACACAGATTAAAATATTTTATTTATGGAATGCCAGAAGCTGGTTGGTTAGTCTCCTTGTGAAACTACTAATACAGAGTTCAGCAACAAGTCTCACAGTATAGCTGTTTATCTTCTAATTTAATACACAGAAAACCCCTTTTGTCATTTTAGTTTTTCCACATAGAGCACACTAGCTGTCCTGTCCCACTGGAGCAGACTTGGCAGTAGTAAAGATCTTCATGGTTTGTTACCTTTGTTAAAAGAAAGGATCTAATTTCTGAAGTGTGTTGTCAGTGTTCCAGATAGCAGTAAAGTAGGCCCTGCAGTGCCATCTCTGATCTTTTTATATTAACTATTTTTATCATTCTTTTAAATTGTTTGTTAGCAATTTGGTGCTGGAGTTGCATTTGGTTTCTACTGTGAGTTGTAAAATTTGGAAAGCTGCTATTAATTTGCAATCATATTCTCCTCCTCTTTCTAGTCACCTGATTTCCTATGAAATGTTTTGAAGATTTCTGCCACTCTCACTACTAGCAGTTGGAGTAGTCAGAAAATATTTTGAACAAGAAATCACAAACAAGGGAAAAAAAAGAAGGATTACAAAATCCTCATGTGATTGCCTTTGATACCCACTTTTCCTCTGTTAGACTTGAACTTATATTTGGTTAAAGTTAATCCTTAGTTAAACTACATTTTTCATGAAGAACTGTAACAAGGTGTCTTACCAGAATCCTCAGTCATAGGACATCATAAGAAATAATATGCAAGCTGTGTGTGCAATATATAGAAGTAGATAGGAATTTGAAGAACATCAGCTGCAATGAGGGGACATATCAAAATATCTGAAATAAAATATTCTGAATTCTGTGCATGAGAGATTTTTGCTGGCTATTTTCACCTATATCCTCTTTTTTTCTCTTCTCTGTCCTCTTCCCTCCCAATTAATTTTCTCTCAAAACCTGTTTTTTAACTGATCCTCTCTGTTACTCTGGAAAACAATAAAAACCTTCTAGACATTTATGAAAAGAAAATCCCTCTTCTGGAGAATTCTGGTGAACACATCATGATAGACAAATTTGGGGAAATGGCAGGGAACACAGACAATTTAAAAAAATATACAAAAATATGTCTCTGTGCATAATTTGAGTAGTGTTTTTGAAAACTTAAGAATAAAGAGACATAAACTGATACTGATTAGCTGATTTCTGGATACTGGAAAAAATATTTCCCATTAAAGGGTCAACTTGGGTACAGCACATTGAAGGAATAGTGATCATAAAAGAAACTGGTGAGAAATCATGCAGCTGACTTGCAAGAAAAGGCTACAGACCAGCAGCAAGGCTTGCTCCCTCATGATCTGATGAAGGCTGGGAGTGAGATGGAACATGCTTGTTCAACAGGGATTTCAGTGTAAACCTTGAAGGGGGTTACACTGGCAAAAAATAATTTCTGGACCACTGGGGGCTTTTTAGAGTTCCCTGCTGGTCACAGAAAAGCATTTATGCCCCAAAGAAAAGCTTCAAGATACGATTCATCACCACATGCTCTTGTGCTTTCACACTGCTGTCACCCCTAGGAAGATCAGTTTTTATCCTGGCAAATGAGCTGGAATTGTACTGAGGTATCTGGCTTAACACTCTCAAGGACTGTCACCCAGTTTTAGCTGTGCCCTTGTGAATGGTGGTGTGCTGATTTGAAATATGTAGCATAAGGCTACATTTACATCCTCCCATACTGTCTGCCCTCTCACACTTTTATTTTTCTCTTTTATGTGTGTGGTTACTTAGGTTTTTATACCTCTGATTTGAGCACACACCCTTCCACACATCTCAAAAGCCACTGGAAATATAATGTGCACAGTAGTTTGTAAATTAAATATGCTTAAGTAGCAGAAAACTGCAGTAACTAAGGCTGATATATGGACTTGGAAGACTAAATCTAACTTTGTGGATTCAATTATAATTACAGCTGTATGAGCTGGCGCATTGGCAAGATGAACCTGCCAAGACCGGCTTACTAGAAACCGTAGGAAGGCTGACCACATCATCAAAGAATAGCTCGCTGATGACATAGTACCTGCAGCTCTCCAGCTGATGGCCCACAGGTCCATCTGAAGACACTAGCTGGTTTGGTGGGAGGCAAGAGAACAGAAAGGATGGTAGTTTGCTGCCAGGGTCAAAGGTAAGAGGGATGTTTCTTCTTAGAAAGTTCAGGGAGAAAACCTAAGTCTCCAGAACAAAGAGGGGGAAATTACAAAAATATATTGGATTTTGGAGGAATTTGGATAGCTGAGGTGTGTCAGAGCCAGGTTACAGTTACTTATTAGGGAGGAAAGGTTTAGAAATGCAGCGCTTAACACTCTCTCCAGCTCTGCTAGACTATTTATGAAGAGCTAACTATAATTAGAAATCCAAATTTAAAAAATAGTAAACCAAAAATTTACTTTAAAAAGTGGGCAGATCGCCAACTATTTTTACTGGGCAGCACTGGAATGTTAATGTGGAACATACGCAAAGCTGTTGTGGAAAAAAATACACCTCTTTAGTGATAATATCCAAATAGAATAAATGATAATTACATTAAGCACCAACTGGGAGTCAGCACAGGTCCCTGAGAACTGGAAACCCACTATACGTTACAGCATAAATTGTTACTGACAGAGCTAGTTTGAGATTTTTTTCCTGCAGGGAAAAAAAATATGAAAGGGAGGAGGAAACACAATTTCTCTTGCAGCATGAAACTGTTCTGTCAGTTAGTAGTAACCAGAATAATACCTGTCTAATTTTGCTGGTTTTAAAGTGCGTTTGATCTGTATTGCATGGGATGTGTATAACCTCATACCAAGTAATGGAAGTTGTGAATAATCTACATAACTGCTTTCCCAACCTGGTTCATCCATTTGGTTAAGGTTTAAGACAATAATCACCTAAATCAGCAGCCTGATTTTGTCCCTTAACACACACCCACATGGAATCATGAGGAGAATTTATGGTGGGTGGAATGTAATTATCTGACCTGGAATTTACCCAGAACACATGAGGTTAATAATGCAAAGCTTTCCAGGCACATATTTCAATTACCAATCACTCTTTCTCTATGGTGGTCTTGATGATGGGTAAGCCAAAATCACTAGAGTGAGAATTAATGTAAAATATTGCAAAACCTGAATGCAAAGCTTACTTCTGTATTATGGCAACAGCCACATCAGAGCAGCTATACTGAATCAGGTTTCTTGGGTAGTGGTTTATCCTGGGTGAAGGGGATCCCATTACAAAGAGTTGTGGCAGAAAGCCCAGAGAGAAAAGCTTTGCTGGATTTGTGCTACTTCTCTCCAGAACCAACCTGAGTGTCTCCGCAACCTGCTTCTAGAAAGGGTAACTAATGTGAATGACTCTGGCTGGAGTCAACCAGGTCCAGCCAATGCTTTTAGCTCTGTCTCAGCACAGATGTTATTAGAGCTAAAAGCAAAGCTGGTTATGGCAAGGACAAAGAGGATCTGTGTGCATGGGAGGAAAGGAGAAAATGGAGAGGATGTGCTTTTCAGGTGAGTCAGGAGAACATCCAGTCAAGAGCTAAAGGGAGAGGGGGATAAAACTGCAATTTATTTAAAATGAACTTGTGATGCTCAAGACAAAACATTAATCTTTGACATGTCACACAATAAATGCACAGTGCATTCACATCTTGAATTTGGATCTGGTCCTACATCCACCAAAATCCATAGGAAAAGTAAGGAAAATACAAAGAAAAGCAACAGAAGTGATCAAAGGTGGGGAACAGTATTCATATGATAAAAAAATGAACCTAGAAAAAACTCAGCTGAAAGAAGACATGAAAGTGTGTTCTACGTGAAATTTAGGTGTATAAAATTATACGTGCTGTAGAAGAGGAATTATTTTTAATTGTATTTCACAAATAGAGGTATCAGATGAAGCTGTCAGGTAGGAGATTCAAGGCAAATATAATGAAACCTTCTTTCACACAACTCACAGTGCAATAGTGGAACCCACTGTCACAGGATGCTAGACATGCCAAAAGTCAAGCGGGGTTCAAAAACTGGTGAGGCTCAGCCACTGAAGAGAATTACCACAAGGGCTATTAAACACAAAGATGTTACTTCTAATCTGGGAAGTTCCTAATTCTCTAATGGCTGGAACCAGGGGAGGCTTGCTGGGGAAAGAGCACTTTGTGTTGCTCTGTTCATTCTCTTTTTCCCAGACTTCTGCTACTGTCAGAGGCAGGCTACTGGGCTGAAGAAACTTTGGTCCAATCAAACATTGCCTTTTGTAGTGTTCTCACTTTGATATTTCAGGGCAATGTGCACACAGACTGCTTGGGAAGGACAGATACTTCCGAGAAGCACTGGACCTACTGTACTGTTGTAGAGTGACTATGGAGCCATTAAACTGAATGCTTCCTATAAATAAAGGCACAGGCAGCTAGTCAGCCCCACATGTATTTCTGGATATATAGCAGCTGAGTTGGAGATGTCCAGCTAGTTAGGGCTACCAGCCATAGGGAAATTCCAGAGAAATGTATAACCCACCCCACCCCAGTCTTCCCAGACAAAATTTTCTGGCAGAAGAAGGAAGAAATGTCCAGGAAACCCAGCCTTAGGGTAGCCCTAAGGGTGATAATGTACTTAAAATGGATTAGTGAGCAAAAGAGAAAAGGAGGTGGTGATCTCTACCCATCTGATTCTATGCTGCACATGAAAATAACCCTACATGTTACTAAATCCATGCCCTTACAGGAAAATCACAGTATGTAGTACACAATCCACACTGAAAACTGAATGATTGGTTTGTTCATGATCTATTGCATGCTAGAAAAAAAGTAAGCTGCATTATCCTGGAGAACTTTAATACTTTTACTGGAAACCTCATACTGTCTGTTTAAAACACTCGGAATTTTTGAAAGAAGGATGTAACAATTCAAAAAATCTTGCAGCCAACAAAATGGAATTACCTAGTTCTTACCTTGACATAAACCAAGCAAGCCATTGCAGAGGTGAAATCTAGTAATTGCCTTGAGGTAAATATTCATTACTTCTTCCATTTAGGATGTGGATACAGACTAGTGTTTCAGGAGAGTTAATTTCACAAAGTTTGCAAGAATGAGGAATATATATCACCTGTAGAAAAAGATGTTCAAAAAAGAAGAGATAATCAGGAAGTTTAAAATAGTTTTCTCTCACAACCCTAGAATTATAAGATGTTGATGGTGATAAAGTAAAATAATCTAACGGGGGGAAAAATGATGGCAAATACAAAAACTAAAATACATCTAGAAGAAAGAGGAAAAGGGTGAAAACCAGCAGCAAAGCATAGCATTAGACAAGAAACTGTGGCAAAAATTATGAAAGAAGCTAAAGTATGCAAGGAGGAACACTTTGCCAAAGCAGAGAAGTGTAATAGCACCGAAGAAAACCTGGGAGTGTCCATGCCATTACGTAGTTGGAAATATTATTCCAACTGCTACTAATGACACAAAGGAAGCAGTGTTCAATGGGTATTTCTGCTTTTTATTCAGGACAGAGCCGTTATCAAAGGGCAGTGCTGAAAATATTTCAAGCACTACAGCAAAGCAGGAGGATGTTAAAGTAATAGGTGAGGATTCCCGCATCTGTAAGTGGGAAGAGAGGAGCGCACGAGCTGTCTGAAACACTGAAGAAATTGTAGAGGTGTAAAAGAAGGCTACAACTGCGGTAACACTGTGAAAGGTTAACTATAAGAATGTCATCTTTGGTGTTAGTCCCTGGCAAAATAATGTAATGGGTCATCTGTAGTTTCTTTAATAAAGTATTAAAAAACAATATAATGTATACCAGAATGAAAAATTAATGAAAACAGATCTTTTCTGTTTTTTTCATACATGTCTGTACTTTCATATCTTTGATGAAATTAAACATTTCAGTGACAATAATGTTGATATTACAGATTTCTGTAGGTGTTTTGGGGTTGTGTGGCAGAGTTTTGGTAGCAGGGGAAGGGCTGCAAGAGTGGCTCCTGTGAGAAGCTGCCAGAAGCTTCCCCGGCTCCAAGTCAAACCCACCGCTGGACGAGGCCGAGCCCATCAGCGATGGTGGTAGCGCCTCTGGGAGAACGGATTTAAGAAGGGGAACCTGCAGTGAGTAGGGGGATTGGAGTGTGAGAGGACCCCCTGTGCAGACACCGAGGTCAGGGAGGAAGGAGGAGCGGGGGAGGAGGGGACGCCCCCGCAGCCCGCGGTGAGACGGCAGGCTGTCCCCCCCCAGCCCACGGAGGGGAGCGGGGGAGCAGATGCCCACCTGCAGCCCGGGGAGAGAGGAGCCCACGCCGGAGCGGGGGGATGGATGCCCCCCAAGATGGCCGGGACTCCATGGGGAAGCCTGTGCTGGAGCAGGCTGTGACTGAAGGGCTGCAGCCCGTGGAAAGGACCCATGCCAGAGAAGTTCATGGAGGACTGCCTCCCATGGGAGGGACCCCACGGTGGAGCAGGGGAGGAGTGAGGAGTCCTCCCCCTGAGGAGGAAGGAGCGGCAGAGACAACGTGTGAGGAACTGACCCCAACCCCCATTCCCCGTCCCCCTGCGCTGCTGGGGGGAGGAGGGAGAGAAAAATGGGAGTGGAGTTGAGCCGGGAAGGAAGGTGGGGTGGGGGGAAGGTGTTTTAAGGTTTGGTTTTACTTCTCATTATCCTTGTCTTGATTTGATTGTTAGTAAATTAAATTGATTTTGTTTTTTCCCCAAGTGGAGTCTGTTTTTTGCCCATGACCGTAAGTGGTGAGTGATCCCTCCCTGTCCTTGTCTCGACCCATGAGTGTTTCTTTGTATTTTCTCCTCCCCATCCCATGGGGGCAGGGGGAGGAGTGAATGAGCAGCCTCATGGTGCTTTGTTGCCAGCTGGACTTGGACCACAACAGTAGGGTATCTGACTTGGCATTTTCTTACTTTAACAGAGAAACATACATGTTGTAGATTTCAGAGTATTGCTCCATTAAATGAAGCACTGGTTAAGGAGCCATATGGAATTGTGAACAAGGAATCACTTGTGAGACATCTCTGATGGAGTCCTACAAGCTTTAATTCATGGCCATCTGCTACTTAATGTTTTTATTGATTAACTGGAGGAAAACACAGAATTGTTATATATAATATTTAGAGATGACCTAGGTAGGAAAGAATGCTTAATAACAAAGAGAATAAATCAGTTACATTGAATAATTTGGATTCTGTGGTCAGCTGCAGGCAACTGAAATGGTTTTCAGTATAAGCAAAGGGTGTTTACAGACTAGGGAAGAAGTACATCTGCGAATGGCTTGTGAGTTGTAAAGGATAAACAGCTGAGCTCAAATTCCCAATATAGCACTGAAACAAAAAGGGTAATACAGTTCTTATATATATGAGGAGAGGAAGCTGGAGGAAGCTAGAGGACATTACGTTATCTCTGGATGTGGTGATTGGAACCACTGATGGGAACCACTAACTGGATGCTGTGCTCTGATTTGGACCTTAAGTCCTGTAGCATATTGTGGAGATAGAAAGAACTTGGACTTATATTAACTTCAATTATAGAACTTATAGAACTTAAATTATAGGATGGTGAAAGATATTTTACAGTTAAGACTTGGGGACCCCACTCTATCTACAATGTCTATGAATGAGATCATTGACAAAGATCAGGTTTGATGTGAATGGATGAACGGACACTTAATAGCAAAGGCTCTTCAACTTACCAGAACTGGTGACTGAAAATAAATACAGTCAAATTCAGCCTTGAAACAAAGTGGAAATTTTAGCCTTCTGTGAGTTAATTGATCACTGAAATGACTTACAAGATTTGGCTTTTGTTTCCTCTGTCCCTGGAAAGCATTTTTCTAGTTGAAATAAAAATAATTTGAGGAAGATTTATTGTATATTTGTTGAGTCAATGTAGCTAATCATACCATATCATCTCACACTGTAATGTCTAAAACTAATAGTTCTACTCTGTTAATGTTATTTTCTGAGATATATTCCCAATCATTTGCCCCACGGTATGGATGCATGCCCAGTTTTGAAGTTGGCTGTAGTTATGCATACTTATTTGGGACAGCATTTTGCTCCAGAATGTTTGCAGACAATGCAAAGCCAGAGCGACAGATGCCTAAAAGGACGATCATCTGAAACAAGTCTGTTCTGTAATGTAAACCTGCCAGTAAGCACACAGGGTTCTTGTGAATAGTGCAATAGCAAATTTAGGGTAACCTAAAGAGCTTAGAGCAAAGACGACATCTTCTGTCACCAAGTTTTCTCCTGGTTCCTAATGGGAACTCTCCATAGGTCCTCCTAGTGCTTACCAATAGCAGAGGTGAATTAATGTTTGGAATTACGTGTGAGGTGTAAATTTTACCCCTTGTTAGTTGAATGAAAAGCCACTAGTTAGTGTAAGATACTTTTGACAGTTCAGTATTTTTGATGCAATTCTGAGTTCTTGTAAAGACTATGAAATCCATCTTTTCTGAACACCAAAGGGAAGTCAGGGAAGGAGTCCACACTTTCATCTGCATGACACTTTCAGAGAGCAGTCAGTAAGCAGACCTCCAAAGCTGTCTGTAGACCACCTTGCAGGGTTTCCAGGACCTTTTTATACTGTCTCATTCAGAGAGGGACACACATGGGGTATAGGTCCTTAGGGAGGGCAAAGGTTTCTAGCTCCAAGCTGGTGCAGGCAGGGAGGAAAATGAAATGGAAAGGCCTTCTGATGTGTTGGGTATGGAAGGCACCAGTGTGAGAAGAGAAAGCAGAAGGAAGCCAGGTGCGCTGGAAGCAGGATATAATAGAAGGTGTGAACAAACCAGACTCAGCTGCCTTCAGGAATGGACAATATGCAGGGGTTTCTTCTTCTGGGTGCTTCTCTAAGCTACCAGGGCAGCTAAAGGACTGAATCATCCAGCATAGCTCCTTAGTCTTTTCAAATCAATGTCGGCTTTACCCCAAAGTTGTATCTAGTTGAATCTATTTATGATTGCTTTAGGCTAAGGTTTTCAACCTAACCCTTCCTGACTGCAGCAGCTCATCCAGTCCTCTGCCCCCTTTCTTCCCTGGTGCAAATTCCCCTTGTGCTAGTGCCACTGTTTCTATGGCAATGCTCTCAACCAATTATTTGGTTTCTGGGGGGCAACGGAGGGGAGATAAAGAAATACTATTTTTCTTTAAAATAAACTAGCATACAGATATGCCTGAGAACACAGCCACATAAATAGCTTCAATAGCAAAAGTGGATAGCTAATCAAGTCCAGAGGAGTGGAGGGGGTGCATGGTGGGGAGCAAGCAGATGGGACAGGAGAGAAACTGAAAGGTATCTTTCACCCTAGCTTTGCCATGAAAATCTTCATAATGTGAGCTTCTCTGCACTTTGATTGTTTCTCTCTCTCCATGACATAGAGATACATGTACACACATACCCTTCTAAAAAATAGCCAGCAAAGCCTTCCTCCAAAATAGTTCAAATTCCTTAGTGGTCTTGGGTGTGCCTTTGTTTCAGTTTGAGTACTGCTATCACATCATAAATGAGCCTGTTTCTACAATCTTAAATGAAGAGTGACGGTCACACCCAGCAGTTCCAACTAGATTTAACCCAGCCTATAACAGTATTAATCCTAGATCACAACCATAAGCTTCTGCATATGTTTCAAATAAGGGAAACTAGCATAAACCCAGCACAGTTTTACAAGACATTGTTCTAGTTCACGAGTGGATAAACTGCAGTTTCAAAAGCTATTTTAGCCTGAACAGGAAACCAAATTATAATAAAAATGACATGCAAATCCTGTTTTCACTACAATGCTTAAAGCAATAAAAGAATAAACTGAGTTTATCAAAGCACCCTGCAGTTAGCCCCCTTGATGGCAATGTCAGCCCCCATCCACACCAAGATCGGGTACAGAAGTTGAACAGTCCTTCAGCAGTCCAAAAATAGCTTTCTTTCAAAGGAGGAGCTTTCTCAGGAGGAGTGGAGGAAATGCAGCAGTAGCACCTATACAGGTTCCTCGGCTAAATAGTTTCTTGTACAGAGACCTCTGCATCAGCCACTCTTCATTTTCCTTGTGGCTAAAATCAGTTAATTGACAGTATCAGTAACTTATTAGTACTTTATATGATTGTTTTTACAATAACCTTCCTTTTCAGTGTACTTTGGTTAAAACAGAGTAGAGGCTATATTTTGCATGTCTATTTTCTAGAGTATACACTATACAAAACACAGCAGTAAAGACAATAGGGCATAGACACCAGGATACTTAAACCACATAAACAAAATGTATGTTCCTACATTGTGTAGATACTTTAGCAAATATTACCTCCGATCTGGGAATGAGGAAGCTCTTTTTTTAGTAAGGGTTTGAACAACTGCTTGTATTCCTGAAGACTGATACAACCTGAAAAAACTGGCCCAAGCTAAAAAAGTTGCAACCATAACACAATGGTTGAGACAGTTTAAATTTGTGTTTGGTGGAAATCTATTTATTTTTACATCCTTATTCAATTAAGATGGCCAGAATCCAGTGGAAGCTACTATTAGAAGACGACGCGTACATGAGAATGGGATGAAGTAGAATTTGCAAGAAACTGTCAGAGTTGGACAAAGTGAAGTGAGGATGCCACTGATTTCAGGTTTTTACCGTTCTTTACTACTGACAAACAACAGATTCACAGCTTTATGATAATCTAGGATTTAGACACCTCATGGTTCTTTAGCTAAGATTGTTTGCTGGAGAATTTGAATTTCTCCCACCACCCTAGATCTTTGTTATTGTGTTAAGGTATTGATTTCAACTTTCAGGTAGTGTAGAAAATGTTTAAGAAATGTACCAATGAAATGTTGATTTCCAACATAATCCTTTCACTTAGACTTTTCTGGAGAATACAAGTGACAGTTGAGACATCTGCATTTTTAACTATTTCATTGCTGACTGATTTAGCAGGAATGGCCTGTTAGTGCTGTAATGCCACGCTTCATACCACCCTTCTCCTGATCCTCAGCAGCCCACACGCATTCTCCCAGACCTCATGTTCCCACTTCAGTGATGAACTTGTGCTCTTATGAATTCAAAATAGTAAGCACATTCCACATGGAAATTGTAGGAACAGCATAAAATTACATTTAGTATCAGAATAAATAACACGAGGACTATATTACAGGCTACGTTGTTCATTTTACATTTAGTCATGAAAACTTCCATTATTCAATTTAAGTGAATCTGTCACATAATTTCCAGCCTCCTGCTCCAGAACACTGGAGAATCCAAGCGGGTTATTTCAGAACTTAGATCCAGCTTCCCATTGAGCGTTCAGGTCCTGGAGCACATAGAAGATCTTGGGCAGCTTGTCGGTGCTGTGGTAGCAAACACAGCCAGCCAAGAGGGTTTTTTTCTTCCTGCTGTGTTTGGCAAGAAGAGCACAACCTTTCCTGTCACATGTGGTCCCTGCTCAAGTTATCCATACTTTTCTTACCACAAGGTTAGATTACTCTAATGCACTCCGTGTGAGGCTACATCTTGAGGCCATTTGGCAACCGAATCTAGTGTGCACAATTCAACCACCTGTTTATTAAGTGGAGCATCATGCAGAGAAGACATAAAAAAAAACAGTCTCCAAAACCTGCAATGGCTGCCAATAAATTTCTGGGCTGAGTTCAAGGTGTTGGTTTTAACCTATAAAGACCTAAGTGGTTTGGGAGTTGGTTACCTGAGAGACTGGCTTTCTTTCCCCATGAAGCAGTGCTTTAAAAGTTGATATGAGGGGAGAAATCTGAGTTGGTATCACTCAGGTATAATAAGGGTGCTGGCAGGACTTCTACGTGGAAGGCCCTCTGTCAGTGCGTCCACATTGTAATAAGTTTATCTATTATGAAATGTCTCTGTTCATGGAAGAATTCAAAACTAACATGCCAGTCTGGGTCCAAACCAAGGCTAGAAACACTCATGTTGAAGTCTATTGCTATGTTCTGATTTTCCCCTTATCTAACTACAGTTGCTATTTACATTGCTTAACCTTAGAAATGTGATTTGGTAATCTAAGTTAAACCTGATGTTAACAGCTGCTAAACCAACTACAGTTCACATGGTGTGTTCGGCATCCCTCTCTGAGGCACCCGTCTCTCCTGACCGGCTACACAGGTAGTACTGAACTTAAAGAACTGCCAGAGGAGAGTAACATGCTATGGCAACCAGACATTTTTCTTGGTTAATTTGCTGGTGTCCCTCAGTCTGAGTCAGGTTGGATTATTCCTGGCCTTCAGACCTGTGACTACATCCCTACTAGTAAATAAAATGGCACGGTGCCTGTTCTCCAGCATTTAAGTGTCCTGGTAAAGTTCACATCTGTGAGTCTGAATTCCGCAAACTGACTGGTCTCACGCATGCTGTTGAGAGCAGCTTCTGGCTGATGAAATCCCTCACAATGTGCCTGGGCACTGCATGGGAGAGTGCTCGTGAGTGTGAGCCAGACCAAGGCCAGGGATCGTGCCAGCAGTTAAGCTGTGTGTATGGTCACGGGAAAATGCTTGTGTTCAAGTCCTCATGAGTTTAGTTTACTTGTATGGAATTAACCTGGAAATCTTGAAGTCATTGGCCTAAAACAGCCTCCTGTATGACTGAATAACCAAGTTCCCAAATAATAAAGAATCTCAAAGGTCGATATTCCTGGCACTGCCCTGGCCTGATGAGCAATGGGAAAATTGAGTTTACAAGAGAGGTCCTGTGAATTTACTGGAAATTTGTCAACAATGGGTCAATCTCCTTGAAGATGTTTCTCCTTCTTACACTTCCTGGTGGAACAGGGAGGTACTACTTTCATTATATTTCTGAGGAAATAAAACCCTGCAGATATAGAGATAGTCAAAGTCGTATTGAAAACGGGAAGCTGAGACAGTAAATAAAATCTTGCCTCCAAAGTTCCAGACTTGGAACATGATCTATATTGGTCCTTCCAATAAAATGCAGGTCACAAAAAAATAGGATGCATCTGTCTTTTCATACATTAGACAATAAATATGACAATGTTTACAGTCTTGTGTTAGTGGAAGGAAAAAATTAACTGTCTTGGCGTTTCTTACCCAGAGAAAGTTGTGAAGTTTCCATTACTGGAGATCTTAGCAAGTACCATAGATATAGATGACTGCTTTGGGCAGAGGTGTGCATTAGATGGCTACCTGAAGTGCCTTTGAGCTGTACGATTCTATAATCGCATTTAGCTGAAGTACATTTCTGTTACTGCAAAATGTGACTGAAGCCATATTACTGCATCAAAAGTTGTTTGCACACTGGGGTGAAGGCTGGTTTATAGTCTCAGTCTTCAGGTCCAAGAACAGCAGAGTTATTCTGGGGAGAAGACAGAGTTTTCTGGGGAAACTAACTAGATTGTGGAATTAATGACCTTCATCAGCACCCTTTGATCCAGTTAAACTTTTCCAAAGGCAATACCTAATATTAGGCTCATTAAGAATAATAGATACTACCAATGTGTTTCACACCTCCTCTGCCTAAAGAAAACTCATTATGTATTCCTAAATATTCTGCAATTTGTTTTCAATATCCCACCTTCATGAAAAAAATCTCTTAATCTTGAGTAATGTCAAAGATCAAAAGCAATCCTTATGAGAGCAGACTGAGAATTTTCCACCTTGCGAGTTTTGTTCTGCTGGAAAATGCTGATTTATCAAAATGAAAACTGGTGTCCATAAACATAGCCATTTTCAAGAAACGTTCTTTGAAAGTTTTTTCATATTAAGGAAATCTTAATGGCTCAGGACCAGGCTATTCCCATGTGCTGCAAATCGAACCACCGAGGAAAATGAATGGCCTGGCTGAACGGGGAGTTTTGCTAGGAGTCAAGAAAAAAAAGAGAGTTTATCATCTCTGGAGGAAAGGGCGGGCAACTTGGGAGGAGTACAGGGATCTTGTTAGATCATACAGAGAGAAAATTAGAAAGGCAAAAGCTCAGCTAGAACTAAATCTGGCCACTATCGTAAGGGACAACAAAAAATGTTTTTACAAATATGTTAACAGTAAAAAGAATCCCAAGGAGAATATCTATCCTTTAATGGATACAGAAGGGAACGTAGCAACCAGAGATGAGGAAAAGGCCGAGGTACTTAATGCCTTCTTTGCCTCAGTCTTTAGTAGTGAGTCCAGTCACCCACAGGGTACTCCACCCCTTGAGCTGGAAGGTAAGGATGGAGAGCAGAACATACCCCCCTTAATCCAGGAGGAATTAGTTAGGGACCTACTACGCCATCTGGACACTCACAAATCTATGGGACCTGATGGGATCCATCCAAGAGTACTGAGGGAACTGGCGGAGGTCCTTGCCAAGCCACTCTATCATCTATCAGCGTTCCTGGTCAACAGGGGAGGTCCCAGAGGACTGGAGGCTTGCCAATGTGACTCCCATTTATAAGAAGGGTCGGAGGGAGGATGCGGGGAACTACAGGCCTGTCAGCCTGACCTCAGTACCGGCAAAGATTATGGAACGGTTTGTTTTGAAAGCACTCACATGGCAAGTCCAGGATAAGAGGGGGATCAGGCCCAGTCAGCATGGGTTTACGAAAGGCAGGTCCTGCTTGACCAACCTGATCTCCTTCTATGACCAGGTGACCCGCCTAGTGGATGAGGGAAAGGCTGTTGATGTTATCTTCCTTGACTTCAGCAAGGCCTTTGACACTGTCTCTCATGGCATACTCCTTGAGAAGCTGGCGTCTCATGGTTTGGACAAGTGTACTCTTTGCTGGGTGAAAAACTGGCTGGATGGCCGAGCCCAGAGGGTCGTGGTGAATGGGGTGAAATCCAGTTGGCGGCCGGTCACAAGTGGTGTTCCCCAGGGCTCGGTGTTGGGCCCTGTTCTGTTTAATATCTTTATCGATGATTTGGATGAGGGGATTGAGTGCACCCTCAGCAAGTTTGCAGACGACACCAAGTTGGGAGGCAGGGTCGATCTGCTTGAGGGTAGGGAGGCTCTACAAAGAGATCTGGACAGGCTGGATCGATGGGCTGAAGCCAATCGTATGAAGTTCAACAAGGCCAAGTGCCGGGTCCTGCACTTCGGTCACAGCAACCCCATGCAGCGCTACAGGCTTGGGGAAGAGTGGCTGGAAAGCTGCCTGGTGGAAAAGGACCTGGGGGTGCTGGTTGACAGCCGGCTGAATATGAGCCAGCAGTGTGCCCAGGTGGCCAAGAAGGCCAACGGCATCCTGGCTTGTATCAGAAATAGTGTGGCCAGCAGGAACAGGGAGGTGGTTGTTCCCCTGTACTCGGCACTGGTGAGGCTGCACCTCGAGTACTGTGTTCAGTTTTGGGCCCCTCACTACAGGAAAGACACTGAGTTGCTGGAGTGTGTCCAGAGAAGGGCAACCAAGTTGGTGAGGGGCCTGGAGCACAAGTCTTATGAGGAGCGGCTGAGGGAGCTGGGGCTGTTTAGTCTGGAGAAGAGGAGGCTGAGGGGAGACCTTATCGCTCTCTACAACTACCTGAAAGGGGGTTGTAGTGAGGTGGGTGTTGGTCTCTTCTGTCAGGTGTCTGGAGATAGGACAAGAGGAAATGGCCTCAAGCTGAGGCAAGGGAGATTTAGGTTAGATATTAGGAAAAATTTTTTTACTGAGGGGGTTGTCAGACACTGGAATGGGCTGCCCAGGGAAGTGGTTGAGTCACCATCCCTGGAGGTATTCAAAAAGCGAGTAGACGGGGTACTTCAGGACATGGTTTAGTGGGCATGGTTGATGGTTGGACTCGATGATCTTGAAGGTCTTTTCCAATGTAAATGATTCTATGATTCCATGATTCTATGAATTTCTTATCCTTAGGAGCCTAACAATTAATCTGAAGTAAATAGCGCTCTCATGATGAGCCTGAAGGATATGGGGAAATCCATGTTCCACGTGATTCACATAGGAAATTTTAGTCTACCAGAAACTGATGAAAAATTATCTTAATTACATAAGCATTGAAGAGTCTGACTACATCCTGCAGTAGGTAGAAAAACTTCTGATATGTTAACGTTTGTCCTGTTTGATAGAATAATTTTCTTTCCTGATTTATGCCAAACTGATCAGTATTTTTTGTGAGGTTTATAGAAAATTCAGCAACTGTTTTCCTTTTAATCAACATTTAATCAAATTTTAAAATCAAAGACTGCAAATTCTGACAGTAATGCTTTTGTTTGCATTAAAGGTCCTTTTCTCACCTGCCTCCACCATTCATACTACCAGAATTTGTAAGTACTCCCAACTGTAATGTTCAACATGTCATGAACCATTGCTGTTTCCCATTATGGCACTTATGCTGTCTATCATTTGAGCTAGCAAAACGTTGGAATTACTTTGACCCATAACTGTTTCCCGCTTGGGAATGATGAGCTCTTGTGCTGAAAGACCTTTCAAGCATCATCACTTATCTCATGGTGAGTTCCACCAGGTATATCAGAGAGGTTCATGGCTCATGAAATGGAGATGTTTTGACAATAAGGAGACTTACAAGTTCTGCCAGCTGTACCAACAGAAACGGTGATGTCTCTGAGCTAGCCAAACAGGACATTCACATGTAATGCACTTTAACCCTTAATGATCCAAAGGATGTACCAGGCCCATCAGTGCTAGCAAACTTGAGTTCTCTCTTAAGGACTTATAAGCTTTAATGGCACACTTCACATTCCATTTCCGTGAGACTATGTGAGGCACAGATGGGACTCCAAATGATCCTCACCACTGCCTGATTGGAAACAAATACGGTAGATTTGACAGGAAGAAGCCCCTCCCTTGCCTTTATAATGTGTTTCCTCTAGCAGTATTGTTATGGCTACTTCTATTTTGGTGATGTGATTGGCTTGCAGATGCTGGTTTAATACATTTTTTCTGCTTTGTGCTGCAAATAATTGGAATGTAACTCATTCAGATTTTAAAAACTTTGAACAAAGCATGGTACTTAGCTTCAGTCTTGCCTTTGCCTTTACACAACGATTGCACCTTCCTTGCTATGCATCACTTAAGTTTTCTGAGCACAGGCAAAGTTCAGCTATCATCAGACAGAGAGGCAGTAAGGGAGCAGGAGCTGTACACCCATAGTAAGAACAAGTCTGCTCAAATGAGGTAGTGATTAATGGGCAGTTTGAAGTCATGTGCCTATATTCACCTCCTCAGTTTCATTTGTGCTGCTGAGATCTGTAGTTGCAACTGAGATTGTGTCAACAATTGCTTTTCAGGAGTTTTCATTTAAAAGTTTTGTTTTTTCATCTTGGCTTTCATCAGAAATGAAAGCTGTCAAGCCACAGTGGATAACTGATTATTCACTATCCTATTCAAACCAAAGATGCCTTTCTTTTTATCTTTGAAAGATCTGTATCCTCAATCAAAAATTAAAGTTTGTCGAATTCCAAATATTGTCTCAAAATGAAACATATAGGGTTTGGGGTTTTTGGGGAGGTGGATATGCACTAAGAAAAAGTTTAAAATATTTTTTAATGTTTTGCTAAATGCTTTTTCAGCAGGAACTCTTTTCTTAAATTCATATTGGCTGAGTGAAAATTGTGGCCAGTCCTCAGCTCCATTTTTCAATCATTTTAATTAACTATTCTCTTAAATTAATTATTATTACTATTATTATTATTATTTGGACATACTAGGCCTCCTTCTATTCCTCAAGATTTTCAGTTCTGGATCACTGAGTTGTCAACCCTCATGCAATGTTTTTAGCACTTTTTCCTCCAGACTGCCCAAACCTCACTGACCAGTGCAAAGGGTATTGTCTGATTCTCTGGTCAGATGTATGTCTTTTTTTATTATTATACATACTTTTGATTGGTCTGTAAATGACCACACTGACTCTTGAAGTAGAGTAGCTTCTTGCATTTTCCTCTCCAATCAGCTCAGATGAATAAATGTGTTAGCATTTCTCTTTCACAAAGCTCTCTTCCTCCCCTACTCTTCCTTCATACCTCTATACAGTTTCCTACCCTATATTGCTGTACTCTCTGTGAATACACTCATTTAGCTACCCATACTGTCAGCGGAGGTTTTGCTACTGAGAAGAAAAACAGCCTTATCACAGGTAAATGCACTAAACATGTTTAAAGGATTCACCTGGAGTTCATTAGGTGAAAGGAACTATATCAAGTAATTTTCTTTCTCTCAGAACTGAGCCTGAATGAACTTGTTTATTCGTGGATAGCAAGAATAGAGTGTTGATTCGGGTGTCTCAGATGGGAACGTTGAGATGACCTGCTCATCAAGGTGGACTTTCTCTATCCTCGTCATGAATATGCCAGGAGGTAACATTTTAAGCTATAGTCCAGACATTATTGAACGCTTCTATTTTTGTGAACAACAACTGAGGTCTAATAATGAGACTCTTTTTTTTTATTGAGTTAAATAAAGAACTCTGAAACATCTGTATACCAGAACAAAGAACAAGTGCATTACAGAGAGGAAAAATAATGGGAGCATATTCAGCAGATGAGGCATTACAGACATTATGGACTCTGTTAATGTTGTAGGCATCAGGATAAGGTATTCTTCAAAGTGTGGGGAATCTTAAGAAAAACAAGACAGCCCAGAGGATCTCGTAGGTCCCTTCTGGCTCTAAACTTTCTGAATATCAGGGTATAATAACTTTGTTCCCAAGGTTCAAGGAACAAATTGTTCCTTCCTCTTTAAATGTGGCTGCTGGAGTCAAAGGGACACCTGTGAGCTTTAGTGGGCAAGAGTGTGACTGAAAGAAAGTAGGTTATTCACTTCAGATAATTAGTTTTTGAGTTATGTAGAAATGATCTAAGATGAAGCATCAAGAATATATGGCAGCAATCTTCAGTAATGCGCTGCCCAGTAGTCAACGTTCTCTTAGGCTCTTACAAGGTTTGCAGTTTATGAAAAACAGTTAAGTGTTTCTGTTACACATTTTGGTTGCCATGTTAACTTGGCTTCCCTCGAACTGCAACAAACCCAAAACACCTCCTTACATACTTGTTTTATGACATTTTATTAGAATGCCAATATAACAGTTTTATAGTAAATGTAGGATATGGCAGGAGACTAAAATAACACCATATTCTCTGAACACTTTAATCTAGGTTTAATAATTTTAAGGTTTTTAGACATTTGTAACTTAACCTGTGGGCATAATCTAGTAGTAACAGTGCTTGAGAGAAGTTATGAGCACTGCACTCTGAGATTACAGTGGCTCAAATAACATAGTGGTTCCAAGGGAAACTAAATCTTTTTAAAACCCCTCAAACATCAGTTTAAACTGTTAACTTTAATTTTATTTTAAATTCATGTTAGAGTAATTGCATCAAGCTGGGATTATGTGTGTTGTCTGATTCTGTCTTACAGCACTTCTGCCTCTTTTAACCATTTCCTCTATGGGTGATTCTTACTTGTTGCTTATTAATGGAGGATTCTCCCTCAAAGGGTGTATTCAGTTAAAATGATACCTTACCAATGAGAGCTTTGCTGGAGCATTACTGGCAGCACATGTAATTTATGTATTGTGAAGGGAAGGGTGTAATGCTTAGTGTATGCAAGGGTAATTTTTTTTTTGCAGAGGATTTGTTAATTAAAAAATAAGTCTTCTGTATCAGAAGAGTAGATGATTTCCATTATTATGGAAATATACGTTTCTTTCTTATACAGGAGAAGATTGCTACTTTTTCTTGATATGGATACATCTTCTTCTCAAACACCCAGCAAGAATGGAAAAAGCAGCAATTTTTACAAGTTTTGCATGTCAATGTGTGTCCATGTTGTGGTGCTTAACATGACACACCTCACAGGAGTCCAAGATGTCAAAATTGTTGAGCAAGCACATCTGAAAATCACACATCCCCTTTAGCCAAAATATTTGTAGCTCAGGGGAACTAGAATTGTTCTGAGAATTCCTATAGACCTCAAAATAATCTTAGGAAAAAAAACCCTAAACTTTATTACCTTTGTTTTACAGCAGAGGAAACTAAGAGACAGAAAGGTTAAAGCCAAAAATGTCACAGAAGGAGTCAACAGAGAATGTGGCTTCTTGTTTGTTTGAGCATTTTGAGAAAAACTCCAAAGAGGTTGAGGAGCCTACAGCAACAGAAACAAGAAAGAAGCTTTATATATCCTTATATATATGCTTTTGTCTAGTGAGTTTAGTCATAGCTGCCCCGCTGCTTAACAAAGACATTTTCTAAAAGGGCAGAGCCTTAAGGCCAAGAAAGACTTCTTTCAACAAATGAAGTCAGTGAACCTTACTTGTGTTAGCAGAAGAGGAGGTAACACCAGGGAAATCTAAGTCTCTAGAGAATTAAGATAGGGCAAACAGCAAACACCAGTACCATGGTCCAGCACTGAGGATGCTGTTTGTATAGGAAGTGCTTAGTTAATTTTTTGTCCAATTTTTCCATCCTGTCTAAACAACTTTAATTCAACTTGATTTTACTCAGACAAGAATTAGTATATGACACATATCCTTCAAAAAAACAGTATAAAATACTGCTAGTGAACAGCTGAGAAGATAGACAGGTGTCTGGAAGAAATTTTTCAAATATCACAGTCTGGCTTTTAAAGGAACCTGAATATGATTTGGACTTCCTTCAGTCCCAAATTCATGTACATGTTTACAATTAATTTAGTGCCTTGCACATAGAAGTTTGATGCTTTAGATTCCTTATGCCTTACAGCTTTTAAGTGTTTTCCTCAGCTGCTGAGCTAAGATAATAAAGGATATGTCATAAAGGCAAATGCCTTGATCCTCCATGGGTCCTGTGTCTCAGTACTGATGGGTTTTGTTATGACTTAGTTTTTGATATTTCCTAAGCAGTATTTCTTCTACTTAATGTTGGATATCAAGCACTGTACCACCTTAACCATAAGTAATTTGCCTTTCCGTGGGACCCTTAGCCCCAGAAAAAAATACCCAGTGACCCTATACATAAGTAAGTGACTAAGAAAACACTGCCTTCTCTGTATAATTGCCTGGACTAATGGAAAAATTTTAAAAACAAAAATCTAAGAAGTTGGTTTCTCCTTCCATCCTATTGGGGTGTTATAACCTCCCTCCATACCACAACACCAATCTGAGACTTCTCAGAAGCTTGCTCCAAATGAGAATTGTCATTTCAAAGACAAGAATGGGCTGCTCTGCTGAGGAAGGGGATAAAGGGAAATGGACACAAAACAGAGTAAAAAGGAAAGCCCTGATGGCTGGGCTCTGCCATATACAAAGTAGGTAGAGTGAACACTGGGGTTTTATCAGTTTCCAGCCTTCAGCTGCTGCCCTACTCCATCTGTAGTTTAAGTCAACCTCTGGCTTTATGACTGAACACTCACCTGAAGTTATGTGCCTAGCCCAGATGATTGTGCCTTTCTCACAAGGAATAACCCAGTGCTATTATGATCAGCAGGGCAGAGATTAAACCAGTCATTTGGTGTATGAGAGCCCCATATATCTTCCTCTTCCTGATTTACAACAGGAATCTGAATCAAAGTATTTCACTCCAGGGAGGAGGCACCTTTGCTCTGTAGGTGAATGTGGGCTCTCTAGCTTGCTTGATTAAAAGTTCTGGTTTGGGTTGTAGCCTGTATATTAACTTGAAAAAGATGGGCTCTAGACCCTCCTCCAAAAAATATTTATTAAAGAATGGCTGGGAGCTGTGTATGTGTGCAGAAGACACATTTTACTGACATTGTATGTTTGCAAACACGGACATATTTTACTGACAAAAACCTGGATGTCTCCAGGATTCATCCAAGCAGGCGCCTTGGAGTTACAGCTGGATTTAGGTGTCTAAAGTGGCAGTTAGACACCTAACTGTTTTTCTGGATTATTCATCACTTTTTTTCCTCCTAGTTTCTCTTTGAATTTCCTCTCTTACTGGAAATCTGTATGTTACAAATAAGCATATCCCCAGCAGCTGGAAGTACGTTAAAGAATACCCACCCTGCAGTATTTCAGGTCTTAATAAAGCCGCTGACCCAAGAAAAAGAAACCTATAAACTTTAGTGCTGGCAGGTGAAGAGATTTTCACTGAACCTGTCTTCTTAGATCACAGATTTTGGCTATGCTGTGTTTATACACTCCTCAGCCATGATACAATATATGTGTATGGGCCACTCTCTATTCCACGTCCTGTCCAACCAGGCCACAAGAGAAAAGGATCACAATTTGTCTCCACACCCCTCACCCCCGGTGGGTGTGCTAATTTCTGTCCAAACAGCCTAAAACGCACAAACCCCCTTTTCTCTTTAGCACATGCACAGTTGTGTGGGGAGCTACTCCCCTGCCTGATGGAGAGAATTCACCTTGTAAACACTTTTACTGTAAAACTTGGCTATGGAATCTCTGCACAAATTCCCCCTTTAATTGCCTTTGATTCTGCTCCCATCACAGACAGTTTCCTCAACATGTCCATAGTTTCTTCACTGCCTTAGCAGAAACCCTCTGCCAAAGATAGCCCACTGAAGGCAAAAGGTAGGAAACAAAATAGCTATTGTAGGATAGTGAGTGTGTCAGTGCAAAGAGCAAAAGGAGTGGAACAAAGAACAAAAGTAACAGAAGCCTGAACAGCCCTAGAATTGAGGACGGAAAAGCTTTTCCTTCTTGTTCCTGCAGCAAGACTGAGACTCAGACTGACTGTGTCTGCTTAAGTCCCAGCTAAAGATTCTGGGTTTCAGAGAATGATTCCAGCTCTATTAATGCCCAGAAATATGTAAAATCAATTTTTTGACTTTGGAGTTCTTCTGTAGGTAACCAAGATATACACAGTATCCTAAATAGGACAACTGAGTGTTGAGTCCAGCCTGAGCACTGTTGACCTATAGAAATAATGTTTAGGACCTGAAAGGGGAGATAATCTGAGCGTACTTATGCTCAATGCACAACCACTTTTCTTAAAAAAGAGATGGGAACTAGACAAACATCTTCTATTATATTGCTTGTGGCTGGGACACTGGTTCAGACCCACCCCACCCTGAAGAAGTTTGAACCTTTTGCTCCCACCCTGTGTGAAAGTACCCCAAGTATTAGGCTGCCAATGAAAGAAGGCAATGTGTGTTATTCTTTTGTGCACACACACATACACACACGTGCGCACACACACATGCAAACACCCAAGTTTATCTCTGTGCATCTGCAAATGGTGCTTGGTCATGAAAACATGTGTTAGGACCATTCCCTGAGAACTGTGGAAATCCCTCCTTTTGGTCCTTTTTTCTAACACTTGTAAGAAATATTATCCTTTGACCTTAAAGGGGACTAAACACAGCCCCTAAGTGAATGGCATGGTACCAGGATGGTGACTCATATGCTGGGAGATAGGTACACTCAATGCAGGGCTAGTGAAAGTAAGTGTAGCCCACGGCTCAGCTCCAAACCTCAGCCATGGCTACAACCAGTCTATCCATTCAGGTTGGTCCCACCTGCCATGAACACAGCAAGAGATTCGCCCTCCCTCTGACCCCTTGTTTCCTTCCTTGTGATGTAGTGGTGGCAAACCTCATGTTTCCACTGCTTTGGTAAAGTGAGGAACACCTAATCCTACAGCAGGTATTAGGAGACAGGGCTTAATATCTCATATCAAGAGAGCCTCTAATTCCATCCCTCCGTGAAATCTGTACCTGCTTAAAAGGCAACTGTATAATCAATGAACAGATGGCACAGGAAGGAAATCGGACTTGGACATCTTTTCTTCTTGGCTATGAGAGCTGGTAAAGAAGGTTAGCCAGAGCCATTTGTCCTCCCATCCCTAACACATACCCCTTTCAAGAATGAACTCTGCATGTTCTGCCCTTATACTGATTAGTTCTGTTTTCATGATGAATGAATGATGGTGGTGATTCTTGCCAAAAAGAAAACCCCTTCAAATGATTAATCTTTAATAAAACTTAAAAGGCTCAAGCATGTTCAAGTGTTATTTGGAAAAATACGGTTAACAGAAGTCATCGAGTCGTAATGTCACCTTCACTTAACTAAATATAAAATCAGCAGATTTGGTGGGTTCAGGCCAAGTCTTACCAGACAGGACTGTGCATTGCAAAGGCTACACCCTACCCACTGGTATTACTTGGCAAGGCTTGCTGGAAGCATCAACAGAGAAAACATAGATTGACTGAGGGGAGGATAGGGCTATCTTTTTTACCACCTTGTATCCTGAAGGCCACAAGCAATATGAGAAAGTGATTGTGTGCCAAATATAGCAGGAGTGTATTTGTGTGCAGCAGATGCTAAAGGAATAGGGTCTAAAACAGGTTAGATGAATAACTCTGCAATTGCCTGCTTCTTCCCACTGATCCCAAGGCAGGCTACTCCAGAGGCAAACTTCTACACTGCAGATTTCTAGAACTGAATAAGACTGTGCTCTTCCCTGTTGTTTTTTGCACTTCCTTCTCAGAAAACAGAATTATTTCAGTTACAATTGCTAGTGATTACCAGTGATCAGTCTCTTGGTAACTCAAGTTAAAAATAAACAACCAAGCAAATATAAACTTAAAAAAATATAATCTTTTGTCTGGTTTTTTGGACCATACTAAACCCTGTACATGTATCAGAGTGGTAAAAGCTCACTGTATATCTGCAGAGACCATTGCACATGGATTTTAAATCCAATGCAATTCAATGATGACTACCCTTATAAAGTCATAGAGACTGAGGGAAATCTCCATTGCAGAAGATTGCTTTGAAGTGAACCTTCAGCCTGACAGTCAATGTCAGGCTGTGCAAATGATGCAAAAATAATATCTGAGAAGAAGGATTCAGCTAAAGATTCTTACTCATTTTTGTCATGTTATTCTGTAAGAATGTTTTGGAGAGTGAAATTTTATTTTTGTAGAAGTCTGAGGAATGTAGGGGTGCTGTAAAATGCCTACAGCTTACATGCCCATGCTGAACTCTAATGCAATGTATTGAGTCAAAGTAGAACAATAATATATGATCAGAAAGTTAATGAACGTGTGAAAATACAAAGCAGTCTCCATTGCAAGTGGCTTGCAAGCAATCCATTCCAGACAAAAAATTTAATATGCCATCCATCAAATAATTTAAAATAAAGCCAGATTAGGAAGCGCTTCAATTAAGAATCCATAAGTAAATGTTAGGAAGTGCGACATATAAGAGTTTTATCTGATCTGAAAAGTTAAACTCAGTCAATTATTCCCCAGCACCTCTTCTGTATTTAGCAATACACTAGTTCACAACAGCAACACAGCTAATTCTAGCAACGGTTGACTTAAACATTGGCTCTAAAAATCTAAAGAATGCAAGTAAGAACAAAAAAGTACAGATTCATTCTTTATTTAAAAAAAACAAACCAAACAAACCCCAAAACACCACAAAACCCTTTGCTGCAGAAAAAAGAAATACAATGGGAAGATCTCTGACAATGACAAAAAAGGTGAAAAGGATGCTATAGTCCTGTAAGACAGGAAGCCAGGATTGTATGGTCACTGGAATGCAATACTGTTAGTTCCTGTGAGAAGTAGATGGAAAATATCTAAACTCAACCACAGCTACAAACATCTGGATGCTCAGCTGCCCTGTTGGCTGAGAGGAAGCAGGTGCAGTTGTCCTCTTGGTTTGAATTAGCCTCACACCGTTCAAGGTAGATGTTACTGGAAGAGGCTAATGGCCCCCAGATGGAAACATGACCAGTCCCAACACAGTGGACAGGACTGTCTGGATTTCAATGGAAGAAATGGAGCTTGGGTATGGTCAGCCACAATAAGGATCTCATCTTTGAAGATTATAACCTTTTCCATACTCTCTTTCCTCAGTAGACCCTCTCCCTTGAGCCAAGCAGAGAGAGATGAGAGCCTCAAGAAGATCTCTGTTAAGAGGAGAGAGACTCAGCTGGCCTGTGCACAGCAAGCCTTCAAGTACTGAGGTGTGCACTGACAGGATGTATCTGTTCAGAAAGCAGATTTGTAACCAACAACATTGTTTAGGTCAACTGACTTGGAAAAAAATAGCTAAACTGTACAACTGTCTGGTTTGCGAATAGCACAGTCTTACCCCAAAGGGGACTAGATTTCAGATGGCGTATGTAAATCGAGCCTGTTTGTGTGGATGAGTGTGACTGTACATGCAAACACTGCATACCTTGTCTTGGGTACCAAGTACCTTTGGCACTTAAATTGCTGTAGAAGCCACGATTAAGACCTCATCTGTATCATTTGCCTATGTACGAATTCAAAATGAAACAGATGCAGAGAAGGTTCATCAAAAGGAAGCTGGACATGAAGCATCCATCATTCTGAACCGGGTTTGTTTAACTTAGGATACAAAAGCCAAGGGAGAGGAATAGCAAGGAAGAGAAACAGTTTAAATTAGCACAAGAACACATGGGTATAATAAACTGTCCATGAGATGTAAGATGTGGGATGTTAGAGTCTGAAATGGCTTTCTAGTAGGGATAAATAAACAAACAAACCCCCAGAATAATTCTCAGTAGCTTTACAAATGGTGCATAAGAAATTAATGAGAAGACAATACAAAACCGGATGCCCAGAGAACAGAGAACCAAATTGCCTTGACTCAGAAAAACCGTTCAAGTTCAGTTTCTAGCCCTAGTTAATTTCTGTAATTATAGGTCTTAGTTGTACCTTTAAGTCATTTTCCTTCCCTAAGGATTATGCTAAGAGTCACAATTCAAAAGGCAACCTCTGCAACTTCCAAAGAACACCAAGAAATGTAAGCATAGACCTCTCTCTTGGATAACTATCCACAGGTAAGAAAAGCAGTATTACCTGATTCCAGCTTTGCCCTTCTTCTTTGGGAGGGGATGGTAATGATCACAGGGTAGTAACTAGCCAGAAGAAGTCGTAATGTCTGACCAGAGAACAGCTGTTAGTGAAGAGGTAAAGTTCAATATTGAGGGTCCCTAGCTCTAAGACATACGTAATGTCTTCAGCTGGTTAAGTTAGGAATTGTTTTCCATCAGAGCCAGAAAGAGTAGAGAAAGTTATCTGGGATAGTCACCAGCCTAATTTTGGATATACTCAGATGAGATACAAGATGCCCTTACTCACATCTTCCATCTTATTCTGTCAGAATTTATCTAAAAGCTTTCTTGACCAATCACAAATGTCCTAGGGCCTATGTTACTGTTTATTCTTGGCTGGCTTTCTCTAGCATTTGAATGTAGATGGGATGAAGATATGGATAGGTTACCTCCAGGATATGAGCTTACAGCAGCTGCTGTTTCTGCTGTTTTGTAGCTCTGCTTCAGCATATTGCTCTCCTTGTGCTCCGTGACATACATGGGTAAACTGCAAGTAAAAGCATGAAAGTTAGAAATCAAAGTTAAATTTTTTCTATACAGCAAGTTAAAGCATGCATGTAAGTAATGGCTGCAGAGCAACTGGTCAATCAACATAGGACAACCTAGCTTGCGCCACAGTAACTGATTTCTGTGTCCTATCTTCTCATCCACTTGAATTCTGATACACTTGAATTCAGGGCTCTGCTGGAGTTTGTTTGATCAAATATGGAAGGACATTAAAATCATAGCCAGCCAGCAGTGCCAGCAATCCCTGTTCTCTGGGCACCACTGCCACCTGCTCAAAAGACAGATTACTATATTCAGTTTGACATAAGAACTCTGCTTTTCCTCAGCTCCTTTCCCTCATTCATTTACACTTGAAGTCAGAAATCCATGTCTTTGGTCCTGCACTAAATCTGCCCCCAAAAGAGATGCTAGCAGTTTAGCAGCTTACTGCTGCTTTATGTGAGCAAGGTTTTATGAAAACATGTACAATTGAGGAAGTAATTTTGGCAAACTGACAGTTCCAGACAAATGCTCCCCAAATTGCTTAAAAATTGCATTGTGACTAAACCAGGACAGAATATAACAGTAGCTGAGACAAGGCCAAGTCAAAGAAAATGCAGGCTGCTAGCAGCTATTTTCCCCTCTGTGAAATACGATATCTAATATTTTTCTTTACATAATCCTGGCAGTTAGGTTGAGTGTTTGTACCTACCTTTTACAGATGGATATACCAGAGCAGAGAATTGATCAAGTGATTTGAACAAAACCATAGGTGAGTTTGGTAGAAGCCATTGACCTAATCCCAGGCCTCTTCATCCATAGCCCCTTTTGGCCCTTTCTTGAGTAGAGAAGCATGGTTTTAGTGCTCACATTCACTATTACACTGGTGACATCCTCTCCTTAGTTGCTTCAATTGCATTTGTTTATTCTGCTGGTGTTCTCTGATCATCCTTATTACCACAAACTGAGCAGAAATTGTTATTTTGAGGTTCATCTTTTTGTTAGACTACTTTCCCATTATTTTCTAAAAGAACTCACAGTAACCTCTTTTAATTCTTTTGGCTCTTCTAGACAATATTTCCATTTTGGCTTCTCAGTGTTATGCTTACATTTTATGATATATACATCCTTTTTTTAATTCTTCCACTATTCCTGCAAAATTTTTTTGAACTTCAGTACCTTTGTCAGTTTTGTGATGTAGACTATTGTACTGAAATTCAAGTGTAATGTAAATTGGAAGTAAGGTTTTATAATAGTCTCTCATGTTTTCTCTATCGCTCTCTTCCATTTTGGAGAACTATCCATGTTTTCCTTTCCTTCACTGCTTTGTTGGCTGTATCGACAGGTGAATTCCTATACCTTGCTACATCCTGGCCTCACACAGGAGTGCTGCCTCCTTTCATGGGATACTTGGTCACTGAGTCTGGATGAACGTAGCCTTCACTGCCTTCTGCCTTGCTGAGTGCAGAATCTGCTGGCTGTGAAGCTTTTTTCTGTGGCTTATGCATTCACAATCCCCACCAAGAAATTGTAAATTTTAGCTCTGAAGAATGTACACGTTGTGTTTTGGGTTATTGTGTGATGGTCTACCCAAAGCGGATTGGAATCAATGGGATCTGTCATCTGGTTTAGCTGACTGTAGTGCAGACACTAAGAAAAAAAGGCAACATTATGTACCTGACTGACTTAATTGACAAAAAAAATCTGTTATCTCTACTAAATAGTCTAGTGTTGCTTACCAAAGTGTCTACATGAAAAAAGGTAGGTCATAGGATGGTGAGCTTTAGCATTGAGAGGTGTTTCCTTTTCCATTACAGGAGTGAGAACTATTTCTAAAGAGATGTCAAAATCTCCAGTTACTGTTTGGTAACAGTAAATAAAAGTAGTAACAGCAAATAAAAGACTCTGTGGCAACACAAATATCACAAAAGAAACCACAAAGATTCCTGCTATAATCATAAGGGAAAGAAAGAGGATATATACATTCTAAAATAGCATTTAACAAAACTCACCCGTACAAAAACATTTAAGCCTCGAGAGACTATTATTCATGTTGAAATATTTGATGAGCGTTATTTTCAAACGCCAGTGCAAAACAGTGTCACACAGAGATTTCCAGATGAAAATTATATTTTCCTTTAAGGCAGAAGCTTCCCAAATCCATGCTTTAACTGCAGAGAGACCGTGAACTGGGGACGATTTCAGCTGCTGCAAACGGATAAAAAAATGCCTTGAGCGCAGGGGGGTTGGAGCAGAGCCCCGGGAGGGGACTGGCCAGCAGGTGGCGAGTTTTCTTCAGAATTGCACTTTCAAGAAAAGATTTTTATGGTCCCGTCTGTTCAATAATGCCCTGACTGTATTATTCCTAGTTTTACATACAAAAGCCTATCTCAAAATAACCTTAAGGTTCTGACCCCAAACCACAAATAGCAGGAAGTTCTCAGTTAGGGTTGAAACTCTGTCAGTGCTTAACCTTCCCCTTGGGCCGAGGTATTACAGCATATTTGGTAGTTAGGATCACCTGATGGCACAAAGCCCCCCCTGTTAGATGACCTTTATCTCTAACACTTCAGCATAGCTGTGTATGATAGCAAATTGTCTTTCCATCTTGACTCTTAACTTCCTTTGCTTTTGTGACTTTTAGCTGATCCCTCGGCTTTATTTCCATGTAGTTTCAGTGGGAATTTATATCCTTTTTGAAAGCTAACACACACACACACAAAAAAAGAAATACAAAAGGAATGCCATTTTTTCTATAGTGCTGGTATATATTTAGAAGCTGCTAAAAACAGGAAAGACATTGTGAGTGATTATACAACTAAAATTCTGATTTCTTATATGTTATCCTCAATAAACCTCATTTTAGGGTTGTTCTAAATAATAACATTCTTGCCAGATCAGTATTTCTATGTACTTTAGCCAGATACTAGTTCTGTATTAGTAACAATAATACTTTGTGTTAAAATAACACCTTTCCACTGAGTACAAGCCAAGAAATTGAATCCGCAGTGACACACTACTGCAGTTGTTAGATAATCCTGTCATTGAAGTCAATGGTAAAAACTCATCCAGGTTTCTGTGGAAGAAAACTGGAACCCCACAACTGCTTCAAAGTCATGCAGTCATGTTAGCAGTGTATATGGCTAGGGATCAACTGGCCTCTGGTAATCAGCATATTATAAAATGAGGGGGCATAGATGTGATTTAGAGGACTGGGGACTGATGTCATTGAATTAAAAATGTCCTTGCCCCCTGTGGAGGGTTGGCCATTGCATCTGCCAGCAGTGCTGGTCAATTAGCTGCAGCCAACTGAAGGGGAAGTGGTGCTGGGGTCACCAGCTGTTGACAACGCCTTTGTGTGCAGCAGGGAAGGTGACCTCAGTGCCTGCGTCTTTAGTCCTGTAGTGGATTCCCCTGTCACTGTACAGGAGCTGAAATAGCGGCAGTCCTAAATATTCACTGGAATGGTGAATATCCCAAACCTGTTTTTAAAGTTGACCCCCATTGACTACTGAGCCAGGCTCTGACCTCCCTTGAAGGCTTTCCAAGGCCCAGGCACAGGATATTTAAAATACCACCTGTATTTCTGAGCTGTAGGTCGTGAGTCAACAGATCTGACCCGGCAGAGCTGCCCCAGGAGCCTGTCCAAGGCTGCAGAGGGGGTCTGCACAGGGTCTTCACAATCTTCAGCGCCTCTTCACTCTGCTTTCTCTACTGAAGAGGCATGGCAGTTGGTGCGTCAAGGAATGGAAACGAAATGCTTGAGTGCTCACAGCTCTGGGAAGAGGGTCGGAGTTCTGTGGCACAAACACAGGACGAATCTCCCCTCATGCTACTGCATGTGGACTGAATGTGCCTTTGGGCTCCGGTGCCCAGTCTATCAGGGTGAGGAGATATGAGTATTGGCAATTGACTGAACTTAGAGCCCTGTTTCATTACTTATCCCAGGATCTATGCAGCGAACAAAGCCAGAACAAGATCCCAAATAATTAGGATATAAAACCTGGACTCCTGTTTGTATTGCTGTCTTCAGTCTTGCTAAGCCCAAAGGAGATGCTGAATTGCTGTCATGAAGTGTTGCTGTGATAAGTACTAGGAAAAGCTTTTCCAACCACTTCTTGCACAAAAAAAAGGTTTCATTTTTCACTTGTAACAAGATTCTTGTCATGTAGGTGTATGATCTATCAACTGCTGCAGATATGTACTTTATCAACTACTGAAGATAAAGCCTGATAAAAATGCAGAAATAGAAAAGACTTATACCCATCCCACTTACTTTCAGGCAATTAATTGAGATGCCAAAAATAGACACCATTGGCTCTGTGTATGTGCTGGCATATGGTCAATCAAAAAACTGAAAGGTTTCTCTGAAATGTGAATCAGATCTCAATGTGGGTTGGATTTACCTCCACTGTCTGAAGAATCTGGGAGCCAACACTCCTAAATTAGGTACAACAGTTTAATTGGAAGAGTAACAGTCTGGGCTGAGTTACAGGTATAGTGAGGTCAGAGAATGAATTTCCTTTGCTTTTGGGAAGTGCTAGATCCACTGGAGGTTACTAGCCCAATGTCACTGTGATGAAATCCTTCAAGGGAAGATAAATCTTGTGGAATCCTGATTCCAGTCCCGTGTTTGACAGACCAAGCAAATGTTGCCTTCATTCTCTGAAAGTTATGGAGTTCTCCTTTAATCATCAGCTATAGTAAATATAAGCCTTATCAAATACAAGTTATTCCAAAAATTTCAAAAGGTAAAGGTGGCTGACATTCTTTGAATCAATATACTTGTACCTCTATTCTACCGTGCACACTGTAAGCCCGTCTGTCTTAATCTCTCTCTATGTCTACATATACCTACAAAGGTAATTTCCTTTTCTAGGTATACATATGTATACATATGTACCTCTAATTCCATACATACCTTTTTTCTACCACCTAGAAATAATTCTTTCACCTCTGTGAGATATCATTCTTTGTGATCCTTTTTCCTAGCCAAACCTGAGCTGAATGTGTTGGAGGATACCCCTACTAATTTTCCAGGCTAGTAGAAATGTATATTTTATAGCAGTAGAGAAAGGGCTTCTCTGTAAAACATGTGGCATAGGCATAATCCACAGCAAAATGATGTGATGTCCAGGTTTTGCTGGCATTCCACTTGAGCATCCCAATTCACACTGGTCTTTGTCTCATAGGCCCATTCTGAGCTCATGTCACCAAAACCTTCAGTTCCTGTGGGGTCATTAAATCCTTACTCAATTTCCAGCAGATATGGGAATTGTATGTGAACGAATGCAATGTACACAAATCATTCCAGCCACCCTTGTATTAAATGAACTTTTTTTAAGAAGATGGTTTTGACCTGATAGAATATAATGCTTTCAAGGGAACCATATAGCCATTACAATCCATCATATAAATGAATACTTAGGGACACCTAAATCCAAAGATTATTTGACTGTTATACATATACTTGCACAAAGGGGGCTGGAGGATAGACCCCTCAAATCTGCAGTGAAAACATCTGTACTTTTAGGAAATTCTTCTTAAATATGAGCACATACATAAACTTTCTCAGATTTCCAAAATGATCAGTTCATTTTAAATCAAAGTGACCCCCAGCATCAAATTACATTTTGGATGTATTGCTAGCAAATTATCAGTTTAAAAAAGCAAAGGGTTTTAGAATGATAAAGGGTATTTTATATGACCCGTTCTGATTGCGGACTCTGGCTTCTCTGTAACCTGATGGGTTTTCACGTGTTATTAATTATTGTGTACTGTACTCCTTTAACATCTACGGCAGATACGGTGAAGCTGAGGAAAAGCAAGCAATGTAAAATACAAAAATGTTCTCCAAACCCTGCTTTCGCTTCCTTTTGTTGCTCTCTTGTAATGTAAAAACAGATAAATGGTTTCCTCTTTCAAATACAACAAAAAGAAATGACTCCTGGGAGGAGCCCTGGGATGCCAAGTTTGAGCCTGGATTGAATTTTTATGACCACTGTAAAAACTCCTGAAAATAGGAAATTATAATGGAAATGCTGACTCTCACTGCAGCAGTGTGAGCAGCATCACCACGGCATTATTAGTGATCTAAAGGGGCTGGAAGTTAAAGTGGAATCATTTACACAACCGACTTCACACCACTTTGCAAACAAGGGCTGTGGGGGGGTGTGGGGGGAGAGATCTTGCACTTAATTAGCTGCTTGCAAAATCCATTGTGATTCTTGAAGAAGACAAATCCCCTATCGCTCTATTCCGTGCTCTGGATTTTCTTTCCCAGCCGGCAGAAGTTGCTGGCAGAGGTCTGTCCCTGCTGGGTGACCAGCCCACGCCGTGGAAGGGGCACGGGGCCATGCCATGCCGTAACTCCTTGCGTAGGCACAGGGGGGCTGTGCTTCCGCGCCGGCGGATCGCTCCCCCTCTGCAGTAGCTCGCTAGCGAAGCGCAGCGATATATTAAGGCACCGGCTCACATCTCAGCACCGCGCTAAAAATCAAGCAAACGATTTCCCCCTTACTAACAAAATGGAGATGCTCCAGAGTTTGGCTTTTATTTTCAGGGAGTCCTAGAAGTAGAAGTTGTTTCTTTTTTTGGCAAAAGTTGCCAGAACAATGTTCTATCCATCTCTGTGCCGATTTGGGTTTTGGGGGATGGGGGCGGGCGTTGCTATCAGAAGAGCATTTACCCGCACGGCGGGAGCAGTTTCCACCCGCGGTTTTTTCCCGCTATTCTTCCGTGTCTTGTCATTAGCAGCTATTAAAATAATAAGGCTACATGGGACCTGAGGAGCGAACTGGGGGCCGGGAAAGAGGAGGGGACCAGTTTCGGAAAGGGGGTGCTGGAGCGCCCGCGCTGCCGCCGCCCCCCGCGCTCCCCGTCCGCGCTCCAGCGCGCTTCGGGCTCAGCCCCGACGGGCTCGTTTCCCTCCCTGGCCCTTTCTGGCTCTCCCGTTTCCATCCGAGTCCGGTTCATCCCAAGGGGGGGCGGTCAGAGCCCGCACACTCTAATCCTTCACCGCGGTCAACACCAAAACCGCAGGAAGAGGAAAAACCAGGCAAAGCGAAGGAAAGCAGGGAAAAAAAAAAATTAAAAAAATAATAAAAAAACCCCAACGACAACAAAAAACCCCAACCAACAATATATATATGAATATAGCCCCCAGGTGCCACTGATAACCAGGGGGCCCGTCTCGAGGCGGACACCTTGCCCGGGGAGGCATGAGGGCGAGGGGGGGACGCTGCCGTGCACTTGTGCCTGCTCTTCCCTGCGTGTCTGCCGCCGGGGCTGGCTCCGTCCCTCCCAGCGAGGAGGCTCCGGGCGCGGAGAGGCTTTTGGAAACGCCGCCGAGCACAGCCGGCTGCTCTGCCCTGCTCCCCGCTCCCTTCCCCCGGGAGGTTTGGGAACTGCAGGGCTGCCGACCGGAGGCAGCTTTGACCAGCTCCCCCCCTCCACTGCCGCGTTGCGGGGGGCGAGATGTTTGCTGGACTCCGGGCGGCGATGCAGCCCTTGAAACCCGCCGAGCAAACAAATATCCCCACCCTGCCCCGCCGGACCCGCTCCTCCTCGCAAGCCCAGCGAGGCGCCTGCGGCTGATGCTTCGCAAGTGGCACGGTTGTTTCTCCTCAGTAAAAGATTTTTCAAGGGACAAGCGCCGTTCCCCGGTGGGGAGAAAGTCCCACGGAAGCAAAGGGAGTTTTATCCCGCACATGGCTACGGGATGGGGCCGGGAATCGTTATTCTTGCAAAGGTTAAGTGCGTCCAGAAGGTGAAGCCGGGTGCCCCAGCTGAGGGAGGGAGAAGGAACATCAGTCAGGCTGCGCAGCCCTCTCCCAGCACACGTGTCGGTGCATCCAGGGATGCCCGGCATCCACAGGAGCTTAAACCAGAGGAGGAGCGATCCCCAGTACCTGCGCTGCGCAGGATTAGCCCTCGGACCCAGAACTCGTTGGAGACGAGGTGACAAGCGCAGCGGGCTCCCTCCGGGAGGGAAGGAGAAATGCCCTCAGGTGCGCTGCCCGTGCCCCCTAAGTCTGCTCCGCAGGTGGGGCACGGAGCTCCGGCCCCGGCCCCGGCCCCGGCCCCGGCAGCGGCGGGGCGAGGCGGCAGCGCTCGGCGCCGGCCCCGGCGCTGCGGGAGCGGAGCTGGGAAGCAGCCCCGGTGGGGTGGCCGGCTGCTGCTGTCCGGGATGCTGCTCCCCGAAAAAAGGGGGGCACAGCCCGGGGCGGGGGCGGGGGGGGCTTCACCTTGCAGATACGTGGGGCAGGATGGGGGCGGGGATGGTTTTGGGAAGCGGGTACAGGTGGGAAAGAGGGATCGGGGCTCCGGTCTCTCCAGTCACCCCACAGATTTCTCTTGAAACGAATTGGGTTTCGCTGTCACGTCTAAATCCTACAAACGTAGCTGGCTTTGGGAGCAGATGCCTTCACTTTTTACGAGTCTCTTGAAGTTGTAACATTCCTAATCGACAGCAGATCTTCGCTGTGGAAAAGCGCAGCGTATTCCCTGCGTGTCAGTGCTAATAGTGGTTTTGTATCCCGTTCCCGGTATTAGGTTCCCCACCGTTACAAGTTGACATAATGCAAATTAGCAAGGGACATCATAAAAATCCATCCGAGAATAAAGGTTTTGGAACAGCATACCCTTCATAACTTAAACACCAGGTATTTAAACCAAATGCACTTAACAAGACAGTTAACCTGAAACTTCAGGTCAATCGCCAGTGGGTTGACAAGTCCAAATATTTCTATTTTTTAACAAATACGTAAATATCAGGCTATACGTTATCCAGGCAGCTTTCAGCTACAGCTTATACTCTGCGATAGAATAATATCCCAACGACCCGCTTTGATTAAAAACTATTTTCGCGTGGGAATAATTTTCTGTGTCTCCCTCCCCCCTAGCCACTGAGATCTTCTACTGCCTTTTATTTCGATGTTTAAGTATTTATTTCGGAATGATGGTTTCTGTAACTGGAAGTGATTTTTTTTTTTTTTGTTCCTTAAAGGCAGCACGTGCAGGTATCATTGCTGTTGTGTTTACCATCTCAACTAATCTGCTACTTCTCTAAAGAGAATTGCGATTTTTGTTTTACTAATGCACGCACCCACCCCCAGCTATACCAACATTATTCCTCTGGGAAAAGAGAAATCTGCGGTTAGAAGAGCATATCTCCGGTCTGTTTCTTGGTTTGGGGACACTTGGGGATCTTACATTCGTGTTGTGACAACAGGACTTGAAAACTATTTTTGAAAATGCAAACTTATTCGAAGGCATCAACTTACAGCATCGGGCACAGGATCACACTCTCGACATTTCGACCCCCAGAACAGGAATAAAAGTGCTAGGTTTTGGGTTTAGGATTTTTTTTGGGGGGGGGGGGCGGGGGGAAGTAATAAGAAAGAAAGAGAGAAAGAAACAAAATAACAGCACGAAATAAGAGAGAACTGAAGAAGCCGGGATGAGGGAACGTCTTTGCTTCGCTTTTGCCTCATAAAAATGCCACTCGTTTACAAAAGGAGGGAACGAAAATCTCTTCGCCTGCCCAGAGCAGTGGGCAGTATTGGACCCCAGACTCTCCCCAGAAATAGAGATGTTTGGGGCATGAAAAGGCAGGGCTAGGGCTTACTTCGCCACGCTACTGTCGTGTTCATCAACGCTTATTCTGCAGGATGATAACGTAGTGATTTCTGGTTGCCGTTTTGTTGATATTTTTTTTTATTTGTTTGTTTGTTTTTCCTTCGGAGATGGGCAAAAATCAGTGTAACAACGGCAGTGACACGAACAATAAAAAACCACATGCGTGTCCCTGAGCACGGTACCATGTTATCCTGACGGATCTGTCTTCGCTAGCGTATTATGTTACCCTGGTTCCTCGGGACAATGTAATACACCCAAGCAATTTTTCCCCCTTCACGGATCTAAAGGAGTGTGAATGGATGGATGAATAGAAAAACAAATAAGCAAGGAGATTATGGCCTCAGGATTAATTATAAAGCACATTTAACCTTTTTCTTTCGAGGGTTGTTTTGCTTTGCCTGCTTCTCGCCCGGGTAGTCTGACTCCCCCCAGACCTAAGCAGGGCTCTGCGGCTCCCGGTCCGCGGGGGATCCGCGGGACTTCGCACGCCGCGGAACCCCTCCCGGGCTGCGGCGAGATACCGTCCCGGGCCGCGGGAGGAGGGACAAGAGGAAGACACCGAGGTCAGGGGCGCTGGGGTGGAAAGTGGGGGCCAGGAGGGATGCTGGGCCGGGGGGGGGAAGCGGCTCTAACCGGGGGTGGACTCCTCGCAGGTAAGCGGCTCCCGGGATCCTCTCGGAGGATCTCCTCAAAGAGGGAGAACAACTTGCGATCCCAAAATCCTCCCAGAGGGATCAGATCCCTCCCTCCATCCTCCCCCACCTTTTTTTTTTTGTTTGGTTGGGTTTTTTTCTCCCCCTTTCTTTCTGCCTTGCTCCCCCTCCCTCCCTGGGCAGGTCCCGGTGAGTCCCGTCCCGCGGCTCGGCGGGGAGGGGGCGCAGCGAGGCCGGCCAGGAGCGGAGCTGCGCGGAGCGGCGGGCCGGACCGGCGCAAGGCAGCGCGGCCGCGCAGCGCCGCCGGGGGAGCGCGCAGCCCTCCGCCGTGGCGCAGCGCGGAGCTGGACGGGGGGATCCCCCCACCACCCCCCCCGGGAAGGCCGCTCCGCCGCGGGGGGCCGCGCGTAGCGGGCCCCGGGGAGATGCCCCGGGGGAGGCTGCGGGAGCGGGGCGGGGGGGGGCGAGATCACACGTTTGCGGGCTGCGAGCCCCGGGCTGCTGCGCCTGCAGGAGAAGCGGGTTGAAAAGTTGGTTCTTCCCAGCCAGAAACTTTCTCCCCGCGTGCGCATGCCCGGAGTCTGGTGGGAGGTTGAGGGGGGAGCTGGGAGGGGGGGTTGAAATAAGGAGGAGGCTGGAGGGAAGGGATCGGTTCAGTGTGAGCTCGGCAGCTCCCGGGCGCGTTTGCAGTCCGGCACACGCAGCCGGCGCCGGGAGCAGGAGGAGGGAGAGCACCTCCGTCTCCATCAGCCAGAGCACCTGGACACCTGGCCCCGCTGCTCGCTCGGATCTGCCTGTACCCGCTGGAGGAGCAGTGGGGTGGGGTGGGGAGAGAGCTGTGCCCCCCAGGGCCAGCAGAGACACTGACCTAGCCCAACCTCTCCTTTTTCTTTTTCTTTTTTTTTTCCTATTTTTTTTTTCTATCATTTTATTTTGCCAGCTCCAATTTAGCCCAGGATCTTTTAACTGCTGCCAGCGGTGGAGCACAGATCGGGATTAGGTAAATAAAAAGAACAACTCATTTTGTTTGATTTTTGTTTTGCCAAGCCTCGGGGGTGGGGGATATGGATCCAAACACCTCCTTTTCTCTCCCTCCTTTCTTTCTTTCCCCCCCCATCCCCTCCCACCATTCCCTGGACGGTGCAGACCAAGTGGGGAAATAGTGGTTCACGTGAGGAGGACTGTTCTCCTTGGGGCGGGCGGAGGGCTGGGGGGAAGCCTTCACATGGGGCTCGGATATTTTGATGCTATTTAAGGATTTGTCTTCCCCTTTCAAAGTTGTTTATCCCCCCTTGCGGAGGAGCTGTGTTTCTAACCCGAGCTAAAAATTACACATACGAGCTGCAAAACAGAAGCCTGGACGTCCTTTATGGGCTTGAACGTTCAGCTTCTCTCCTCTCTCTTCTTTCCTTTTCTGTTCTTTCCTTCCTTCTTACTTTCTTCCTTCCCTTCTTTCTTTCCTACTCCATTTTTAGTGCTTTAGGGTCCGAGAAGCTGCCTCTGTTTCCTCCCAAGGCCACAGCAGAAATGACTCTGATGTTTGTATTTGTCTGAATGGTTCGAAACAAGTTCAGCGTAGGGAGCGACTGAGCTTCTCCCGAGGCCGAGCCTATAAAGTGTCAGTGCAAAGCCGAGGATTAGGGTATAGTTGTTATAGTTGGCTTTTGGGAGGGAAACTATAAAAACCGAGCGGTTTGGAGATGACCGTAGCGCTGCGGGACTCGTCCGACAAAACGCGAGCGGGGCAGGAGGGCGAGAGCCGTGTCCCGGACAGGTGCACAGTAGGTCCGGTTTAGGAAGTCCGAAGCCAAGTGAGGAAAAAGGGCCAACCCCGAAAACGGCGCTGGGCTCGGGACCCCACGGCGCGGTGGCACCGCGCCGCGCAGCTCCGCGGCGGGAGCCCGGCTGCGGGCCGGCCGGGGACGGCACCGCCTCGGCCGGCCGGGCCCGGGCATGCGGCTCGGTGCCCTGCGTGCCCCCGGGGCTGCCACCGCAAAGGTTTTGCCCTCCCCCCCACCCGTGGCTGTGCGTGCTGTGGCCGTGGGAAGCGAGGAGTACAGAGGGAAGGAATCCTCCCTGCCGCCGGGAGAGAGGAAGGACGATTTATTCGTGCGCAGGGGAGGGAGGCACCGGCCGTTTCTCTAGGGAGAAAGCGGGAATGAATGTTGTGCTGGGGGCCTGCCTGCACCCGAGGGGATTAAACCCCCCCCCCCCCCCCCAAAAAAAAAACCACCTCCAAAACAACCTAAAACCTTCAGCAGGGAGAGGATTGAGGAGCCTGGCCCCTGCGGCCGCCCCGCCGGCACCCACCCGCGGCCGCCTCCCGCCCGGCGAGCCGGCCGTGGGGCTGTGCGCCCGCCCCTGGCCCTCGTAGCCACCGTCCCACCAGGATCCGGACCCGGGGATTTTGTTGTTGTTGTTTTGGGTAAAGGCTGCCCCGGGAAGTGTAGCGATCGCTGGTGCAGTCGGACCCCGGTTATTATTATTATTATTTATTATTATTGAGAGACTAAAATCCGCCGCATTCATCCGCGTTCGCAATGGTGGTCTGGAGGAACTTGTCAACACCGATTTCGTGATAAAATGTGAATGATGATTTTATAAGGATTGAGCGGAGGTATCCAAGGCACATGCTGACTGAGTCCTTCCAGTCCTCATTAATGTTAGCAATTAACTCTTTCACGCTCAATTAGCCCCGAATAAACCTGCTTTAATAGATTCTGCACACTTCATTAATATTTTGAATAAATCTGTGCTGAACAATGCACTTTATTCCTCAAGAGCACCACGCTCGAATAATGCGGAGCGAAAGGGCAATTTTATTCTCTTTCCAGTTAGTTTCCCAAACACAGATAAATTGTAAGCTCTATTTCCTCGCTTAAACTGATAGGAAGGGAAAATCTCGTTCCCCTCAAAGGGGACAAAATAAGTAGCCGACCTGGTGGCAAAATGCTGCACACCGATGCTATGCAGCCGAAAGGACAGAGCTGCCAGGCTTTAAAGGATTCAGGCAAAACAGGGGGACTTTTTTTGACAGATGAACCTGATTGCTGTAGTTTGAGGCTATCGCAAGAATGCAGCATTTTATGCCCGCTACTTTATCATGTTTGTAAAAATAAGCAACGTTCTCAGGGTAATTTACCTCCTCCATTCTTCCATGTGGAACTAATTAGCAAACCTCATTATTTATGAGTCAGGTATTTAATGTAACAAATATCCCTTTCAAAGGACACATCGGAAATTGATAATTCAAGGTAGAAAGGAAAAATACCGACTAGCCACAAGATTACTTAGAAATCCATTTAATTTCACCCCTTGCTATGCTACCAGCAAAAAGCCGGGTGGATTTTTCTTTTTCTTTTTTTGGCGTATAGGGGAGGTAGAATTTAATCTGGAAGGTTAAGATTACAATGGTCTTAAAACAATGGCAACTGGACAATAGCATTACCGTATCTTCAAACAGGACAAAGGGTAAGAAAGCTGGAGACAGATGTAGTCTTTCAAGTTTATGATCCTATTTTGCAGGGTAAATTTATCTTGGCATGAGCGGTTTTTGTTTCAGTCAGAACACAAGTGGTTTGTTCTTAATTACTCACCGAGGTAGTTTGTGTTAAAAAAGAAAACCCCGCACAGTTTTATTGTGATGGGGGAATTCAAGCAGAGAACTCGCGGGGTCTTCTTCTTTAAAAAAATAAAAATAGAAAAGAAGCCCCGATAACGATCTGTTTACATGAAACAGAATTAAAGGTGGAGGTGACACCGAAATCAAAGAAACATTGATCTCTCTGCGGGCAAGCGGGAGAGCGGGGAGTTACTGCGCTGTGAAACACGTTCGCTTTGATGTCCCGGAGAGAGGGGACTTCTTTATGAAATACTCTGCTCTTCATCTATATTTTTGACTATCCCGGTCGCACAGAGCAAAAGTGTAGCTTACATTTCTGGAAAACTGCCAAGAAACTTGTAGTAACGTGAACACTCTGCTCCCACCTCCTCTTTTCTTCTTCTTTTTTTTTCTCTTTTTTTTCTCTTTTCCTTTTTCCCTTGCTTTCTTTCTTTCTTTTCTTTTTCTTTTTTGAAAAATAATAGAACTGCTCTAGCAAAAAACCGCGGGCGCAATGGATGCTATTATGACCCGACTGTATTACTGCTTGTTTTCTGCCCCCTTCTTCATTTGGGAAATCGAAAGAGAATTTTTAAAATGTTATCGAGCGAGAATTTACCCAAATTGACATAGTCGATTTTTGCTTATGTATTCCATATGAAATGTTTTCTAAGGATACGAAGAAAGAAAGAGGGATAAGCCCAGAAATTAACTCAGTTTGCAATAGCATGTTTCACGCTTGAGAGATCTAGGGCTACCTAGACAGGAAAATAGACACGGAGCCGTTGTGACAGACAGAAAAAGACATTTCAGGTACCCGGACAAGAGTGTTTTCCATGCACTTTGTTCTCGGGGTCATCGATTGAGGCATTTGTGCTGCGAAGTGGACACGCCTAGCGTATGGGCAGCACTAACAAAATAAAAAGCATTTCCCCAGCTGAACAACAGAACAGTCTGCTTGGTTCACGGGCCATAAACAGTTAAAAAAAAAAAAGAAAAAAAAAAAGAGAGGGATGAGAATGTAATGTGTGCATTTTTCAATCAGCCACTACCCAAAATGTATCCAATTAAAAAAGGCAAAATGTCACAATCTCTTATTCTGGGTCATTGCGATGGAATTCCTCCAAGGTTTGGGTCTCTCTTCCTGCTGCTGATTTATGTAAAGCGGTGTGAAAGGTGGACCCTGCATATAGAGCTGCTCAGAGTAAGCTTCTCCCTCTCACACCCTCCCAGCCGCAGCTCCTTGGTCCAGGCAACAGCCCACATATAAATCAGATTTGTTTCCCTGGTCTTTAGACCTCTTCCGCCACCAGTTTCCACCCCCCCCAGCCCTCCAGCCCCGAGGGACAATTACTGCTCTGCACCACTTTGCTGCTTCCTTTCCCCCAAAGGGGCTTTACTCTTCAGGTGGGCATGAACTGACCCTCCGGGCTGAGCGCCGTGAGGATCCCGCCGGGACCCTGTGGGGATCTTGTGGGGATCCTACAGTGACTCAGCAGGAATCCTATAGGGGATCTTATAGGAACCCTATGTGGAGCCGGTGGGAACCCTGCAGCAAACCTGTGGGGATCTTATGAGCATCCTGTGGGGACTCTGCAGGGACCCTATGGGGATCCTGCTGGAAAACAGCCCTACTGAGGGCAACTCCTGGAGTTCGCTGGGGGGAAAGAGAGCATCAGCTATAGGCTGCAAAGTAAGAAGGAGACTCCCTGGGCTGCAGGGATGCGATGCCTCTAAAAGCCGTGGGTGCTTTCTCGCACCCACAAAGAGGGGAAGCTACTAACCACCCCTCCCCACCACCAACCCTCAGGAGGGTTGGCTCCTGCCAAATGGTTGACAGCAGCCGGGGCTGAATTTGCAGGCAGGGCCAGATATGCCTTCATGCTGCTGCCTGGTAGCATTTTTCCCTCCGCCTTGTGGGGTGGAAGGGGTAGGGATCTGGCCCAGAGGAGAGGCTGGGGGCTTGGCGGGACCCTGAAACACAGAGCAAAGTGGTGGCACCCATCCCAGGGAAGGGCTGCGGCCCTGCGGCCCTGCAGCTGGTGGGCTGGGTGTCCCCACGGGAAGGGTCCCTGCAGCTGGTGGGCTGGGTGTCCCCACGGGAAGGGTCCCTCCAGCCCTCGCCTTTTTGCCTTTTGAAGGGTTCTAATTAAGCGATTGCCTAGATTAGGACGTGGGCTTGAAGCCAGGCACTTCCCCTGGGAGAGCAAATGGCACTTCAGATTTGTCACCCGAACTCAGCATTTTCCCATTTATTTTTGCAGTACGTAAGAGGGAGGGGTCTTGGCTGGTATTTTCCCCCAAAAAATTTTCGAGGATTTTCTTTGTTTGAATGAGGCAGGACATGCAGTTCTGAGCATGCAACTGCCTCCACCACCCCAGAGGCAGAAGCTTGGCTGATGCCAGACTGCAGGCAGCTGAGCGACCCAGGGGCAGCGAGCTCGCTGCACCCCCTCCCCGCGTCACCTGAAGGGTCAGGGCTAGAGGCAGTTTTTGTGGACAGACATAGTGGGCAGTATCCCACTATTTTCTAAAGGCTGAGGGTGCCCAGGAAGGGATTTTAAATTACGTGGGAGAAGCCTGAGCTTTGTGGGCCAAAACGGCATCTCTGTGCTGTCCCTCTGCAGAGGATCATCGGAGGTCTACCTAGCACAGGGATGCTGTTGGGAGGTGAATGACTGTGGATGGGTTACAACATTTGTGTGCGAGGGATGGGGAGAGGGAGAGTCTGGAGACCTGTGGGGATAGACTCGCAGCCAAGAGCTGGTCAGGCCTCTCCAAGTCCAAGGCAGCCTCCTTCTGTGGCTTTGGAGAAGGGCGTTAATAAGGGGTGAGGTGAGAAATTACCTCTGCTTTTATCTTCGTATAAATCCACCTCTCCCTCTTCCCCCCTCCACCTTTATTTTCCAGATCTTTTCCTCCCCTGTTCCCAAGATCCTCCTCCTGAGCGGCCACCATGGGAAGTAAGACCCTGCCGGCCCCAGTGCCTATCCATCCTTCCCTCCAGCTCACCAACTACTCCTTCCTGCAAGCGTTCAACGGGCTGCCCGCCGTGCCCTCTGACCACCTCTCCAACCTCTATGGGTTCAGTGCCCTGCACGCTGTACACCTGCACCAGTGGACTTTGGGGTACCCTGCCATGCATCTGCCCCGCTCCTCCTTCTCCAAAGTGCCCAGCGTGTCAAGCCTGGTGGATGCACGGTTCCAGCTGCCGACCTTCCCGCTCTTCCCACATGTCATCCAACCCAAGCAAGAGGCCACCAATGTGACCCTCAAAGCCAAACCACGCTTCGACTTTGCCAACTTAGCAGTGGCCGCCACACAAGAGGACCACTCTAAACTGGGACAGGCAGACAGCCAGGGCTCACCCCCAGGGCTGGGGTCTTTGCTTGAGGTGACTAAACTCTCTCCAGAGAAGAAACCCACGCGGGGAAGGTTACCGTCCAAAACCAAGAAGGAGTTCGTGTGTAAATTCTGTGGCAGGCACTTCACCAAGTCCTACAACCTTTTGATCCATGAAAGAACCCACACCGATGAACGACCCTACACATGTGACATTTGTCACAAGGCCTTCAGAAGACAGGACCACCTGAGGGATCACAGGTAACAACTCTTCTTCTCCTGTCCTTTTTTCTTTGTGTATCTGTACTCCCCTGGTTACTCTCCTACATTCATGAAGGTGCTTGTAAGAAAAGTCATGGCCCTGGCCAGCTGGCAGTGTTCCCTCTAGGTTTTCCTCTGCCCACTGCTGGTGGAGGAGCCCAGCTAACTCACTTTGGAAGAGACGCCTGTTGTACTCACTCACTCTGCAAAAATGACTTGCACGGCCTCCTTCTTAGCTTCCACAGATGTTTTCATCCTCCATTTGCATTGTCTTGTGTTTTCTGCCTTTGTGATCATTCAGAAGTGTCACGAAGACACGCAGCCTGATGATGCCGAAGTTAGAGAGGAGCTCTTTATCCCTAAGAAAGGCACCCTTGTAAGCCTCCGACACCCCCCTCTCTTCTTACAAACACACATACGGACGATCGCCAGAGTGCCGCACTCCAGCACTCGGTCTCAGCAGTAGGTGTAAAAAGCTCTAGCATGTTCTCCGTCAGGTAGCTCACTGCTGAGTTTAGGCCAGTTATTTCTGACATCTCAATTCTTTTTCTTTCCCTAGATATATCCATTCTAAAGAAAAGCCTTTTAAGTGTCAAGAATGCGGGAAAGGATTTTGCCAGTCCAGAACGCTAGCTGTCCACAAGACACTGCACACGCAAGTAAAGGAACTGAAACCTGCCAAACTTAAGTGCTGAATCTCCAACTTCTGTGAACTTTTCCTCCCCTTCAGACTTTACACCAAAACCAGAGCAGAAACAAAACTTTCAGGATGGGAGCACTGAACTTTGTGTTTTGTTTTTGTTTGTACTTTAAAAAGAGCAAAATCCACACCCCACCTCCCCCTACCCAAGCAACTAACTTCCTAAGTCGTGGGTGAAAAGATTATTTTGCATTTAAAATATACATGAATGATGCAGAGAGTGCTAGCTGACTTGTGTGGCTTTGATAAACTTTATGCCAAAAGGTGGTGCTCACGTGTTGGACAGGAATCTCTTTAAAACCAAACAAAAACCCACAAGCACCCCCCCCCAAATCCCAACAAAAAACCCCAAAACTGTAGCTTCCAAAAGTATTACTTTAAAAAAAAAAGAACCCCCAACCTCTTATTTTATACGTTTTTTTGACTGTATAAAGCTTCTTATTTTTACACTTCAGGAAATACAGAGAATTCCGGAAGACGATTAAGAACTGAAATGGTGGTTTCTCATCACAGCACCATTAGGACAAGGAGAAGGGCAACTTGCAAATCTCATTTGCTAGTTTGTTTTCCTAAAAGGAGAAGAAAATTAATGTTTGGAAATGACCTATATCTCTCAAGTGGGGAGTCCTATCATGCGCTAGAAAACGCATCCAGATCTTAGACCTGCGGGTCCCCGGTGTTCAGGACAAATCAGTGTTCATAGGACATGGAGACCTTTTTTTTGCCTTGTGGTCTAGTGTGCTGTGAGGAGGTTTGTAACTTGTGGACTTATTTTAAAAAACCCGAAGGAAAGAAAGATGGCAATATGTCAAACTGACGGTATGCACAACGTGGTTTTAGTGGTACTTTAAAGTCTTCGTGCGTCCTGATGAGAGAGAACAAATCTCAACCTGAGAGCATATTTTTTTAAATGCTGGCTTTCTGAACAGTGTATTCAAATTAAGAGACATTCCAATAAGTTTTGTTTATTAAAAAAAAAAAAAAAAGTTGTATGGCTGTTTGGCACTTTATGCTGATTATTGGTAATTGACATTTATCACTGGATTGTGTGTGTTTTTTAAGTATTAAAATAAATCGTTATTTTACAGGCAAGTCTGCATGGACTACATATGTGTTCATTTGGTTTCTGGTCTCTTCCCTAGCAAACGCTCTCTGTCAATATTCAGAACTTTTTTTTTTTTTTTTTGAGTTAACTCGGTATTTCCTCAGTGCTTGTTTCTACGAGCCTTGGAAAGACTGGATCTTTCCTTCACGCATAAGCTCTCCCCCTCCTAATTTTCTCCCCCCCCCCTCCTTTTTCCTTTCTCTTTCTTTTTTTTTTTCTTTTCTTTTTTTTTTTTTTTTTTAAGGCTGACAAAAGTAAACAGATCTGCAGGGAGTCGAATAATTTTGCTGCTAGTGTGGAAGAAAAAAAATCGTCTTGGGTAACTAAATCTTGGGTATTAGCTGATAAGATTAGGTGTCAGAAGTGTTATAAAACAAATCAGATGAATAATGGGCGAACTGTTGCTGCTTTCACAGCCCGAAGGCGCTGCGGGGAGGGCCGCCTTCGCACACCCTTCCCTTCGCCTGTCAGGAGCGGGCATTTTTCAGTCTCATCTTCGGCCGGTTCAGCGCTGATTGGGGCGGCCTTTGATTCCCGGCAGCTGTCTTAGATCAGAGATGTTTACTCCACTGCGAAACCGCTCTGGATCGAGACGGGGGAGAGCGAGCTCAGAGCTGGGGGATCCGCCTGAGCCTTTGAAGGGCCTCTTGCCGTCCTTCCTCGTCCCCTCGGCAAACCTTAAACCCTCTTCCCCCCCGTCACAAGCCAGTGTCCTCCCCCCCCGCTATAAGAAAAGCCTCCTGCAAATTAGCAGGAGGTAACATTAAATTACGTCCGCGGTAACACCGGCCCTGCCCCGGCGGCTCTTGCGCTGCCGGAGCGGGGATGCTCTGACGCCGCAAGCCGCTCGGTCCAAAGCGGTTCCTTTCCTTAGAAAATATTTCTTTATTTGGTCAAGGAATCCCATCAAGGACAAGGGAAAAGTTGCAGTTGTAACTTATTTAATGTAAGGGGTGGGGGGGGAAGAAACCTCTCGCCCCCTCTTTTTTACTGGACACCCATCCGAGCTCATCGTAACGAATGGAAAGGCACTTGCTGGGCGGGCGGCGGAGTCACCTTCAGCGTGGGAAGGCCCTCGGGAAGCGCAGGGTGCCGAGGTGACGTCTCGCTGTGCATCCAGCTCCGGAGGCTGGGAGAACGGGCAGAGCTTGAAGCCGGCTTGCTTTTGCTTTGCTTCCCACCCGCCACTCGCTTTCCGCACCGCGTAAAGGCTTTTGGGTTTGTCTTAAAAGGCATCTGAAAACCCACCGCTCGGTACAAGCAAGGAGCGCGGGGCTGAAATCCCCCAGGCCTGCAGGACGCCTGGGCTGGCCCCCTCCGCGCTTCCACAGCGTGTAGCCGCCACCGTGGGATGAGCGCGGAGCTCTGCGCGGTGCTCCGCCGGGCAGCCTTTTGCGCGGAGCCCGGCAGGAGAAAGGAGAATCCCTTTGCTGCCCCGGCCTCGCGTTGCCGAGCCGGATCGGGCTGCGTTTTCTCGGCAGCGTCTCTCGGGGGCAATTCGCGCTGCCTCTGAAGGTGTCCCTCCCCACACCCCCCCCCCCACACCCTCCCCCCCGCTCCTCCGCTGGGGTTTAGCTGCATCGCCTTGCGCAAGCCCAGCGGGAGCGGCCGCCTCGCCCCGCGCGGGTCGCTGCCTGCGGAGCTCTCCTTGGAAAACGCCACCCGCCCCCGCCCGCGCGCCGGGCCGGCCCCGGCTGCCGCCGGCGTGCCCCGCTGCCCGGCCTGGGGCACCGCACCCCGCGCCTCTCCGAGGAGGGACCTGCAGCCCCGAGCACTGACACGGCGTTAACTGTCAGCCTAAGGGCTGGGTGGCTCACTGCCCCCGCGCCGCCCCCCCCCTCCCCCCCCCCGCATTTCTTCTAAAGGGAGATTCAGAGAGAAAATCCCTGATGAACTTCCCCCCGTCGCTCTTGTGTCGTTCGTGGCACAGAGTAAAGGAGCAGGGATGCTCCCGGAGTCCTGTCGCAGAGGGAGAAAGTGAAGGGCTCTGTCGCTTGCAGCCAGTCGTTTTTCAGGGGTCGTGACTACGAGGCAGAAATCCGAGTTGGGTCCGAAGGGAGGGAGGAAGGGATGCAGGGAGGGTCACTCCACTGAGCCTTTCCCACGGTCGCTCCACCACCTCCTTAACACCGGGATACCGAAACACCCGTGGCGAGGTAAGAAACCGTGTCAGTTACTGGTTCCTGGGAACCATTATAACTGCGGGGTCGCAAAGGTGGAGAAACCACTCCTCCCAGCTGGGCATGAGAAGCGTTTCATTTGTAAGGCTGAAGCCTGGTGATCTTCCTGCCAAGAATTTCCTTGGACATGTATTTTTATGTGCAATTAAAACCCAAAATCCCCAGAATTGACATAATCAGAATTACAGATGTATTAAAACTACGTGGGCACACCAAGCATAGGATGCACACACGGCCTCTTAATGTCATTTGTACAACACATATACGTGTGTGTATTTCCTCCTCCCAGAAGGCCGCTTTCGACCTTGTGCAAACAAAGGCTATCTTTCTGGTCATGCTCTCAGCTGCACTGGTGAACAGTTTGCCTGTTCCCTCCAGTGTTTTGAATTTTGCTAGGCAGTATCAGTTCAGTGATTCCAAGGAAAGCAAAGAAGAGATGAAATCATGACAGTCAGAAGAGATAAGTTGTACTAACCCGCAAAATAAACGAAAGGAATTAGACGGGAAATGTGCCTTTTGAATCAGGATCACAAATAATTTAAAAGATTAATTACCTCCCCCTTCTTTCTTTTTCTTTTCTCTCTTTGCATGTGTTTTAATCTGACATTCACGCAGTGAATAAAACTTGCTTAGGCCTCTGTCTGCCAATCGAGAGCTGATTCTGTTTTCACAGTTGCTTTAAATTTTGCATTTTCATCATAAAAACATCACTGAATGGGAGTTTGCAAGAGTAAAAACCAGGGCACCTGACACTAGTTGTCTCTTCCTGCAAGATTTACAAGGGAAACACAGATTTTTTTTTTGTCTTTTTTAATTTTTTTTTTTTTTAACCATTTCCAGTTACTGGAGAAAATGTAAAGATGTCTTGGCACATCTCTCGCTCTCTTTTTTTCCGCCTTTGCATTCCAGTCATTCTTTTTCTGCCCATAAACTGTTACTACTCTGCAAGAGCCTGATTCTGCACAGCCTACTCAGCCTGTTTTTTTGTTGGATGCAGGAAGAAATCTTGTCAGATGGGGTCTTCAGTGTACGTTGATGAAATAGAGCAAAAGCCTCTCTCAGAATGTGCACTGGAACAGCAAATAGTTACTTTTCAGCTGTGGATTACATGTGCCTCTGAAAAGGGGACCACAAATCATTGGGTTTTTAAAGGTTCCGCATGAGTTGTATATTAATCCCAGTTTCCCTAGGGATGGATTAATCCCAGCTTCCCAGTTGTGTGGCTACAGACAATGTTGATGGGGTTGGGGGCAGGGGAGAAGGGAGATGGGGAAAGGAGAGGGAAATTAAAAAGATATATCACAGGAATACACGGCCTAAGTGGCGAGGAGCCATAAGTACTTAAGTTTCAATACCTCTTCTACCTCTGTCACCACATGTGAGCGGAAGCAAATCACTTCAGCTCCCTGTTTGGGTTTCTTCATCTGTAAATTGGGGATAATGCTGCTGCTTTTGCTCCCAAGAGGCCTGGCACAGTCGTGTAGAAACTCCTGCTCAGCCCTCAGTAGTGAAAGGAAATATTCCGATTCGTACCTGGGCAGCTGAAAGCAGTGGCTGATCTGGGAGATCTAATGGAGTGTGCAAGACAAATTTATACTCACGTGTAATTCTTTTTCAGCCCTGGCAGTTTCGTTGAGAGATGGAGTCCTAGAGCCCAGCATGCATTTCTTCTCTACATTCCTATCCAATGACTAAACAGGAGGAATGGCATGGGCCAAATTCATCCCTGGTGGGACTCCAATGACATCAGTCATCTTTACAGGAGTTTTTTGAATCAAGTCAATTGGGTTTTACGAGGACTGAGTTTGGCCACATGCATATTTAACTGCTCAGAGAGCTGCAGCAGTGAAGGAAGTTTTCCTTGCCTTAGAAAGAATCACTTCTGAGTCTGGGAGACACAAGCTAAGGCATTGACCTGTTTTACACAGTCAGGTTTACCTTATTTAAACTCAAGGAGCTGCTGAAGTGTGCTCAGCATCCAGCAGAACTTTAAAAAAAAACCCCAAACACCCAGCTGCCCCCAAATGGTCATAGCTTTCGATGAAAGTTTGTATTTGTCCATACCGCTCAGTGCAGCACCGTGCCATGGATACCCAGCAGACATGTTTACATGACACAGGGCAGCACTCTGCAGCAATATTGGCATGAGGCCTGCAAGCAGAACAGCGGCTTCAGCATGGTGCTGTGCCGGAGGTGTTTGGCTCTGCCTTTTATTAGGCCTAGCTGTTCCAGAATCCCTGTCGTGCTCATATGTCTCTGCCACTTCCAGCTCACATCTCCCTTTAGACTGCTCTCTGGGGCTGTAATTCCACTGCCATTTATACCTGATGAGAACGTGGTAAATCACTAAAAGGAGGTGTTTCGTCCTCCACCTGTGCCTTAGCTGCTGGTGCCGATTCCCCCTATGCCTTATGTTTGTGCTTTACTGGCGTCTGATACTCCACCAAACATATAAAAATATTTATACTAGCATTATAGTTCCTGACACAGTAGCTATTGAAAAATAAAACGAAACAACAATTTGATCAGTGGCAGTGATTATCAGAAGATTGTCCACAGAGCTTGTCACCACTAATCAGTTAAATTATTTGCAAGGTCTATTGATTCTGCGTTCTTATTGTATCTTCTAAGGAGCGAATCAACTTGAACAGTTAGAGAACTGTATTGCTAAGTTTGAGTAGCACAATGTGTGCTCTGGTCATATGAGGCACCACAACTATTTTCCAAGGGATGAGTGTCATAACTTCTTTCCTGATTTTTAACTTGCCTTCTGTCTTTACTAGATCTTTGGTGATGGACTTGCATTTGATTTTCAATATTTTTACATTATACGTATGGAATAATGAAATCTGAGTTTATGGGCTTGTTCATCTCTTTTACAGCAATTTGACTTGGCTGAATCAAGTGGAGCTGTTCAGGTTTTACAGGAGAAGTTGTGAGAAGAGAATTAGGCCTACTGATGGTTTTGTGGCAGCCACAAAATCCACATTGCTAAGACCCACTATCACTTTTTGTCTAAATTTAATTTTCCTTAGTTTTGTTTTACCACTTTGTCTTCTGGCCCTATTTGTCTGTATTTCATACTAGGGTAAACTGAGGAGGAAAAAAAAAAAAAAAAAAAAAGAAATTGTTACTGGCTTTTCATCAGGTTTATGAGCTTGTACCAGAGACCTGACACCCACTTGCCTCTTTTTTTTCTTCTTTTATCCTTATTTCTCAGGCAATATTCCTCCCCGCCCCCCCCATATGTTAATACTTCTTCCTGTCTTCTTTTTGTGACATCAGTGTTGCCAGACTTCTTGCCCTGCCCATCATTTCTGTTTGTATTTCTGCCTCTTATTCAGCACCATTTTAGTTTGTCTACTTGTTGCTGCAACTAATTATACTTGTCACGTCACTGGACCTGTTGACTCTATTTCAGTCTGGCCTTTTTTTAGCTACCTTTCAGCCTTCTGCATCAAGTTCAAGTTAGTGTCTTCCAGAGTGAAACTCACCACAAATCTGTCTTTCTCTGAGTCTCCAAATTCATTAAACTCTTCATCCTCTTGCTTTCTTTGCTTGTTTCAGACAACCGCATAATTACCACCCTTCTCTCATCATGACACCTTTTCTCTTTCTGGCCTTTTGGCTTCTAACTGGGGCTGCTCAAATCACATGTTATGGGTGAATGATTAATCAATTTAACAACTTTTTTCCATCAAGAGTTGTCCAGACACAGGATGGCTTTCTTCCAAATGTATGTGAAGATATTTCAGCTTATATATGTCTTCTAAATCCTTTTGAGGCTGTTTCTTTATCTATTTATTCTCCAGGACTTCAGCACCAGGCTACAGAAAAGTCTCAGGTACATTTTCAGACAACAGAGGAGAAAACTTTCCAATAAGGAAATACTAAAGTAAGTAAAAGCAGATTTCATCTAAAGTGATATTAGGTAGGAGGGGTCTGTGTGCTGCTACCCTTAGGGAATAACTACATACTGATGAGTATGTTCATGATCCTGCTGTCCTTCCTCCCCTGCTGTAGCCAGTGAGGCTGGACAGACATATGTCAGAGGAAGGACTGTACTGCATTTCAGAGAACAAAGCAGGACATCAGTGATGCACAGCTATATAGGGCCGTGGGACTCTTCCTCTTCTCAGAAAAAGCCTTTTTCAGGCTCTTCCATCCCTTATTAGTTGAACTCTCAAACCTCACTAATAACAACTCCCCATGTTTCTTCCCTAACTTACACAGGCTGCTGAGGCCACTTTAGTGCTCCAGGCACAGCCACCTCTGTCCTGCAGGTTTTCTTCTCTGCTGGTTGTCTCTGCTGTGTACAGAGACCACCTGCAGCCTCATGCTGGGGACTCTTCCAGTCTGACACTCATCTGGTCTCACTGGGATGTGCTCATGGGTTAATGTGGCCGGCTATACTGTCAGGAGGCCTTAAGGGTGGATTTTTTCCTGTGGGGTGAGTTTCATTTTAACTGAGCATGGTGACAGGACAGCTAATTACACACCCTTATTTTTGTTTCAGAACTGTTTGATCTGAACTTTACCAAAATTCCTTATTGCACCCAAGATCTTTTTTTCCAATTCAGACTGGAAATTTTGTATTATGAGTAAAAATATATTGGCTATGGGCTTACAGGTTCTTCTCCCTAACTATTTCTTTACACACATGAAAATTTGTTTATGTAAGCGTTCTTGAAAAGAACATGAAAAATAACATTGTCTGTGGCAGAAGGAGAAATCACAGACCTTCAAGAATGTGCTACTTTCCACCACTTTCCTTCAAACTGTCAGTCAATTCTTATGGTACCTATTGTGTACTCCTTTTGGTGTTCTTCCTTAAAATGCACTTCTCTTGGAAAATAACTTCTCTAGCACTTTACAAACAGCTCTGGCTTTCACCACCCATCAGGTGCATTGCTGGATATCTACTGAGCATCCAGTGAGTTGCTGGATACTGTTGGTATGCCAAATTTAGACTGTGGTGAAGGCTGCCCTGTACAGCTCTAAGCACAGTGTTGGCTGCTGGTCTTAGCAACCCATAAATAGTTAAGAAGCTGCATATTTGGTGATCCTTAAAGAAGAATGACTCAGCTAGCCCTCTACTGTTGATTTCTTCATTAGCACAGACATAGATCCAGGCCAAGAACTGGTTTTCCCTTATGCATTTATTTGGTGACCACTTGGATATGGCTTAGGAAACAGTTAGTGTTTCTCCAGCAGTTGGGAAATGTTTACTTCCAGCTGTTTATTTCCCTCAGTGGATTAATAAGCCTATTTCAAAGTGCTGCAAAAAGGAAAACTAGATTTTCAAAATGGGGAAGGAAGAAAATTCATAGTGACACAGTGTTTTCATCAAACTCCCTTTTTCCTGCACCGCAAAGTAAATGTTTAAATGAATGGCTCAGAGTTTCCTTAACTTTCCAATGTACCTAATCAAATACATAAACTATATAAAACATAATAAAAGCAATGCATCAGTTGGGGAAAATGGAAGGGGAAAGCAGATGGAGTTGTTAATATCCCTGAACACAACCTTTCCACTAAACTGGTATCAGCCCGATTATCACATTATGGAAATAACACTAGCTTTCTGCAAAGATTTCACTCAGTATAAAATAGTCGGCAAGGAGGACTCAGTGCTTGGTGCCATTTACTTCGAATCCCTGTGATTCATGAAGTCTCCTGCTTTTTTCCTCTGGCACGTAATAGTTTAAGACTTTTTGTCTTTTTTACTGAGATCTTGTATTACTTACAAGGTAGGGATTTTGTGTCTTCTGAGTTTGGGGCAAATGTCTATTATATAGTTACTTGCGATTTTAATGAAACAGACTTTTTAATCCTAGGTGGATGGCACATAATATCCTATTCTCCTGGGATGCAGTGGGTAGGTTCCTTTCAGTGGTGGTCTTGCTAAAGTAAAATGAACATGGATAAAGTTGATTGTAAGGGCAAAGGTCTCATTACTTCTGGCAGTCCTATGAGAGCAATGAGATGCATCAGAAGGGACTGAACAGCGAACGAGAACTAGCCCATCTGCTAGGCATGCTGGTTTGCATGCAATCCCATGGCCAAGCAATGAAGCAGATATGCTCGATACAAGTCTGTCCAGCACTGGCACGTTTCTCTGACCCATCTCTGCCACTGTGGAGAATATGGAAGACAAAAGGTCAAGAGAGGTTTGGCTAAACCTGGAGTTGTCAATATGGATTTGAAAGTCAAAACTCCAAACCCAAACTTCTAAACTTAACATGTAAGGACCAAACTCATGGTGTCCCAATTTTCAGACATACAGAGTGCCAGAAAGTCCCAACTGAAGTCTTTGTTGGCTGCAAGTTCTTAGCACTTACAGCATTGATTTTGGCACTTAAATCAAGATTGCTAGTTGACTTTAGTAGGGCTACCCAGTTTATAAATCACTCCTTGCATTTGGCCCAATATTTGTAGATCTCCAGATGGAGAAGAGTGTGACCCGAAGGTGGATTTGGCAACTCCAATATGCCTTAGGTCAAACATCTGTAGGGAACATGTGTCTGATTTCCTTACGACTTCATTGTTTCAGTAGATGGTGTATTCAGTGCAATGTTATATCTGCTACTGAAATAGCTGAATGCAAATACCAGGAACCTCTGGGAAATTTTAGTTAATAGGAAAATAATCTAAACCAAATTCATCCAGTTATACAGCCAGGAGAAAAGAAATGAAAATAAAAGGAATTACTGATCCAACCAAGTAGGCACAGAAATGAAACCCCTCTAGGATTTTCTTTTTAGTTTCTCCAACTTCCATTAATTTAACAAGCAAACTAGGTCAGCAGCACAGTCTTGTTATGAATAAATGAATGCCACAGATTCACTAATATTAAAGTGTCTGGGCATTCAGCATCATTTGCTGCTCTGCTGAGGGAGCTGTGGCACAGCGACTCTTGTATTTGGCTCTAATCCTGATTCAGATATTCAGCCCTATGAGTCAATGTAACACAACTGCTGAAATGAAACCCTAACTATAGAGAAAGAAAGCTGCAGTATCACAAAACATCAATTAGCCCCAGTTTCTAGTGCAGGTAAGAGCAGTCATGTAAACGGCATTTTAAGTTCCTACATTTGGATTTTACACTGATAAAAGACTGGGAGGTCAGACTGAGATTTGGAAAGCTTTGTATCTCACTGTCATTACAATACTGATGTATTCACTTGTACTCTTCAGTAATGTCATCAATAAAGAAACTAGTTGCAGAATTCAAAGAAAGATCACAGACGCTGTTTCCTCCATGTGCTTTCTCTTGCTCTGAGGAAGGAGAAAGCTTATTCACTGTCAGTTTAAACTGGTTACTGAAAATCTCAGTGGACCACAAACTGATAGTAGCGCTTAATATAAATAGTATTTTATTTCCCATGTGATGGGTGGAGATCTTCACGGGAGATTCCCTCCCCACCCCCACCTTTTTTTTTTTTTTTTGGTATCTAGATATGAAAGCAGAAAAACATGCAATTAAAACCAGTTGATTTAATATAGCCATGAATACCTTAGCTTTGGTCCTAACAAAGGCTGCTTTCCTGATTCAGAGCCAAAAACTCCTTGCAGAATAACTTCTTGGAATACAGGTAAGAAATTTTAAATAACAGATTGAAAGGGAACAGTTTACAAAAAGTTCAAATACTGAAATATTTTTGCATGAACAATTTGTGTATTTATATAAACAAAAATACATTATATAAATGAAAAAATCATATGCAGAAAGATAGTTTAAATAAGTAGCTATGGTAAAATTATTCACTTCATATGGAGATTTGAGCAGTATTTAGAATACTGTAGTATTTCTTCCTATAGGCATACAAAGGACTTTTAAATTGACCTATCCTGAATTGATAACCTGTCTCTTTGTATTTTTGATTAAAAAAAAATTAAAAAATTATTGGACACTGAAAGGTGGTTAAGACATGCTAAGTCTGGCTCTTGATTTCCAAAATAGTATGTATCCATCTTTGGGGATTTTTTATGTTGCTGCTGTCAGGAACAAGAACTACCAAGTCCTGTTGAGAATATGTGCCATCCTTGAAATTGCCATTGCTGAGGACACTAATTCCTGCCTGAATATGCACGTAAGAAGAGGTGTATGCATGGCTCCTTGGCTGCATTCATGTACCATTTTGTGACCTGTGGGGAACTCCTGGTCTAGATGGTAGAGCTTACAGTTTTTCTCAATGATCTAAGGGATAGTTTAATGATTTTTTGGGTTTGGGAAGGATTAGTCCCTCAAAATGCTGACAAACTAGTTGAGGGAAGTAATTTGAGATTTAACTCTTCCACCTTTTCTGCTGATGTGAAGTAAGGATTGATTTGCTGAAGGGTATTTGCTGCAAAATGGGAGCTGCCTTTAAAATAGGGAGTTGGTTGTACTGAAGACTTGTCTGACCACTTTATAGTGTAGGCCACCTCATAATATTTCAAATTGAGAACCTTATCTTGTTTTCTTTTATTTTCAATCTCTTTGTCATGGAAACAGTTCACAGTGACAACTTAACAGTCACATATCTGCCCACTTGAAGGCAGTGTTCTAGATACAGTGTCTTGCAGAGATACCAAAATCAACAGCACTTGTGATCTAGGATGAATTAGAAAATGAATCAAACCCCTTTATTCAAACTGGCCACTGTTTTTACTTATCACTGATGTTTCTAGTTTCTACACCCACAGCGTATCAAGCCACACACAATTTGGCTTAGTGTTTACATCTGCAACTTAGATACACCAATCTGTAACTGAAGTTTGGCAAAAGTTGAGAAAATAAAAATATATTCAGAAAGTTTGTTTAAAGCATAATACAAAATTAGTCAAGTTAATGAACAAATATTTGCTATATGAAAGTATTACAGTGTTTATGTTGTCCAGATGATCTTTGTTATGTAAATTGTTTGTGGACAGCCAATATTTGCTTTTCAAACTATCACTGGTTGGACTGGCTGCCTGGCAGTATTCCTTTTTCCTGATGTGTGAGTAGTACTTCCAATGAATTTTCTTCCAATTCGAGGTTCCACAAATACTCACATATCCATCCTTCAAATCTGGGATCTGAATCCTTTGTGCCAGCAAAATTCAAGGAAATTGCGGTTCGAAGATATTAATTAATGAAAAAGGCAAAAGGATATTTCTATTCAAAATAAATTGCACTATTTTCCCCAGACTAACACACAGACACCCGTTCTCTTGTGATAGGCAATGCAGATACTTATAAAGAAATAAATATACATAAATAAAACAATTGAATTTTATTTCCTGCTTGCAAACTGTGTGGGTGGCAGTTTATTCTCTTCTCTTATTCCAACTGGGTCAGATTCAAGTTGGACTTGAACATAGTTTGCATCTTGCCCTTTTTCTTGTGAAACTTGGGAACTTGTGGGAAGGGGTCTTTCAGCAGGAGGAAGTGTAGTGTTTAGAGTTAGGCTTTGCAGCAGTGGTGAATCTTAACTTATTGTATTCGTATGGCGGCTAGATGGTGCTTGGTTGCTCCTCTCATGTCAGCAAATCGGAAGACAGATGTCTTACTCTTTTTCTTTATTTCCAGACACAGAGCAGTGAGTGTCTTGCAGGGTCAAACAAATATCCATGTATTCAGAAGCAAAAATCATGATCCTGCTGAAGGGTTTACAGTCAAGTCTGAATGTTTCAGAATTTGTTTTTGAGTCAATGTCCGCACCCAGGCTTTTGTTGCACAAACGAGTTTGAAAATAAGGGATAAAATACTTTAATATTGATGGAATTTTCAATATAAGTTTTTATGTTTTTATGTATAGATATTTTCAAAAGTTCATCTATATTATATGCAAATACAAATTGTTGTGCTTTATTTTTTATTGGTATTCTGTAGCCACAATGTCTGTGTAGGCTGGCTGGAGTATGAGTTACATGTTGCACATATGAATTTATTGTTTTTCCCTATTGCAAAGGTCATACTATAGCTTTGAGCTCTAGAGAGCCTAGATTCAATGTCATGGATTGGCCAGAACCACAGGCACCATATATGGCTAAAGGGTAACATCTGAACTGCTCATGACTGATAGAGTGTTAGCTCTTTAGATAACATGCTTCTGAAGCTACATCTGTGCCAGTTTGTGAAGTGGGTCAGGGGCTGCTCTCTGACTGTGAGACCAGCTGGAACTTATGAATATACATTTAAAACGAACAATTGAAGTTTACGTTTATACAATGAAAATGTCTTACCTCACATGCTGTTAAAAACCCACCAGTGTTAGGGATGCAATTATTTCAAACTTTTGTGATATTGTAGGACACTGTTTAAAATCTGGAAATATGGATGTTGTATCATGATTATATTAATCAGAAAGATAATAATCCTGACTTTTACAGCCTCATGCTAAAAGGAAGCCTGGTGGAAGTTTCATCTGGAAGTCTCATCTGTGATGAGACTGGTGTGGTTGTGGAGCTAGGCCAATGCAGTATGCTGGAGTGGAGGCTTCCATAAGTGATGGGATAGAGGAAAACAGGGAAAGTCTTTTAGAACAGAAAACATAAAACAAGCAAAAGTTGTGACATTCGCTCAAAGAACAAATCACCCAACAGTTAGATAATCACCACAGATTATCTGGAAAAGGCTTTGCCTTGCTCTGCTAGGCAGAGCTCTCTTACACTGCTCCCAACAACAAGAAGAATTGGATTAGAAAAACATCACTTCCTCCTCCTTCCCAGGCAAGTTTGCTGTCTGAAGCACTCCTGCATCTAACAGTGGTTTTAGATCGACTTGGACACTAATCTTAGCTACCTGTCTCTTCTGTATTTTTCTCTACTGATGAGCTAGGTAGCTGATGCCATTAATCTATCTGTCTGAACACTTGTTTGAGAGCCTGTTTTGGGATTTTCCAGTTTCCTCAGAACTGTGGTCATAGGGCTCTAACAAAAGAAAGTTTGAAGTCCCTTGCTCAACTAAAACGGTATAACCACATCAACACTGAAGTCCATCTGAAACCTGGAGCTTTTTCTCTGTTCCCTGGGAGTTTGAATGCACTACTGCTAACAGAGTAGCTAAGAGAGTAGTAGGAGAGGAATCTTTTTTTTTCTAGAGAGTCAGAAATAATCTTTGAATGATATTCTACTGCTCATGCATGCTATTAAGACATGACTGAGCCCAGATTTAATAACTTTTGCAAAATTTATCCTTAGCATGTTCACCCAGTGGGAGAGAGAAAGACCTCCTTCCTAGAAAGACATCATACACCACTGTAATTGGCAACATGTGCATTATACACACAACCTAAAATTAAATTGACATGCCTCAGGGATTCCATCTGCTGTCAGATCTAACCTACCACAAAGGGAGCAGCAGAGCTAGGCTCACTCAGATCCTTGGTCTCTCCCCCAAAGCTGCAATGATATGAAAAAGTGGGAGTCAAGGCGCAAGATTTGTCACCATAATTCTGCCAAGTATTCTGAAGAAAGGTATGATCATCAAGTTGAGTAATAATGGCAAAAAAATAGAAGTAATTCTTTCTTACCATTTCTTACATCTTCTTCTGATGCATCTGGTGCTACTCATTGCTGAGGGAGGTTACTGGGCAACTGATTCACCAGTTGACCTGACTTACCATGCCAATTGTTTCTAGAAACGGACCTGACAACAAAATCAAATAAAATGGATGATTAATGAGAATTAAAAGGACAGCTGGCACCTAAAGGAATGTACAAATCTGTAAGCCAACAGAATGTCTTCTAAAGCAAATATGACAAAACAGAATTGTTCCTGTAGATGTCTGTTAAGCGCAGGGATTACAAACCAAGGAAGTCTCATTGGCCTCAATCATTCCTTCCTTATGGTTAAAATGGCTTGTAGTAGTGGGCACTGTGTTGCAGGACTAGATCTTCCTTTTGCTGTGTATTGTCAAAAGAAGAAGTCCACATGCATAGAGACAGCAATATTGATTTTAAAGGGAACAGGAGCAGGCATTTGCAGTTCATCTGTCAGTAACAGACAGAAAACATTTTCTTGACTTAGAAGATACTTATATTTAAAATATTTTTAGCTGTAATAGTAATCCCTAACTTTTTTTAAAAAAACAAACTAATTGGAAAGAACTGTTTATCACAGCCCAGCATTCCCAGAAGGGGAATCAATTTATATAAACATGCTAAAACTGACCTATTTATGAAATGTTATGGAGAGCTGAGAAGAGAACCACAACAGATCTTTATCTTATGTTCACTGTTTTAAAAGATCAACGGTAGGGTGAAGGCTGAGGCTAGTTATCGCATATGTTTTAGACGTGAATGTTAAGGTCATCTAAAATCCATTGCCAAAGCCACTGTGATTGCCAGCAAAATGTAAACTAACGTTCCAGGGCTCTCATTATATGCTTAATATGAATATGCTTCCCTTTCCACATAAATCACTACGAATGCAGCAATCAGTTGCTCCTATGAAAGACACTAAATACAAATGTAGATGAAAGGCTGAAAACTCTAAAGAAACCATGGTAAGTAGTTGATGTTTTTACCGAAGGAAAAAAAGCACAAGAAGGATATATTTGTAATTTAATATGTGGAAATACACTATTTAAAAAGTAACATTAATATGCATATGGACAAATTTATTTTTAATGTGGTTTAATCTAGTAAATGAATATGCATGTCAAAAAAATAACTGAAAAGGCCAAATATGGTCTGCAAGTTCTGTTTTGTCCATAAAATGTCTATCACCTTCAGAGAACTTTATGCAGGCCTCATTTATCTTAACTAAGGAGGAAGATCCCCATGCAGTTGAGATCAATTGCAAAATTACTATGGAAATCAGCAGAGCAGCAATTTCTCCCAGCCTTATTTTTACCAGGCAAAGATTCCTTTGTGTAAGGACTGGAATATTTCTTTTTCACTAAGTGAGAGGTCATTATGCATGGCCATGTACACATAAGAAAGACTGTGAAAGTGCAAAATAACCTCCTTCTTTCATGACCTTTGTGTAACAGCTTGGCAAAGTTCATTTACATCATTTGTTCATCTCCATTGTATCCAGAGGCTTGAAGATGCAAAAGCTGTATTCAGAGTTCTTCCAGGAGATTTGTCACATACTGCTCCCAGTTAGGACTGGGACTGCCTGAAGTATCATTCAGCAGCTCCTGGTCTGTCTGCGCTGATGTTCCTGATGATGATACTGATGTTTCTTCTGAGCACATAGTTACCACAGAAAGATTTAGGTCATTCCAGAGTACTTTCTTCTTGCTGGAGATCGCAGCTCTCAGGCTCAAGTTCTAAAGTTTCCCTAAAGTCAATGCAAAAGTGAGGCAAAGCCTTAAGCAGCATCATTATTACAAACCGACAAAATTAGAACAGATGGGAATGTTGACATGAAGTGAAACAATTTTCCAAATGAGTGAAGCACATGAAAGTTTTGGAAAGTGCGAGATAGAGATTATCTAACAATGCCCCAGAAAAGTATTTTATTTATGATGTTGCCCAGTAGCATTGCTCTAAGCTAAGACAATCACCATATAAACATGGATTTTTCTAAGAGTGTTAGCTTCCTTCACTGAGGAATTGAGTGAGAGATAGAGGGAAGGTAGACATAGCAAAGAAGAAGGGAGGGGAAAAGGCTGACAGAAAAAACAAGGAGAGTGCCAAAGCAAGGAAGATAGTGTTTGTGTTTAAAAGAAGAACTTGAGACTGTGCCAAATCAGAATTTTCTTTAGGAACTTGAGAGCTGAAGAACTTCATGAGCGTGCACAGATCATGGGCAGAGGGAGACACTGCGAGTTTGCTGTAATGTACTATTGCAAGGCTGGGGAGAGAAAACGGAGAAAAGAAAGAAATGGCCTTTGGCCATCGCTGTAATGAACTGAGGAAGGTTCATCAGAACATTAGCAATTCTTTCAGTAAGCCTGGCTCAAGCAGATGGTGTTTAACAAAACCCAGTAGCAGGCAGGGGATTTCATACCCCTTCTATTCTAGGACCAATAAATAAATCAATGAAACACATACATAAATAAATACATAAACATAAACAAATGAGATTCAGCTGGTGGATTTGGTTTAGCTCTCAGTTTGCAGGGGGAGGTTTCTGGAAGTTTAAACTCTTTGAAGCTCAGGCTTATAAATGGCTGAACTAACAAGGGCCTGCAAAAACTCTGTGCAAGTTCATAAGTTTTTGGAATGGCACAAATGCATTTTGATCGGATTTACACTGGAGTGGAGTTTAGAGCTTTTGGTTTCAGTGCACTGAGACCAGACCTACATGAGACATTCTTGTTGGGAAAATGCAGTTGATGTGGGAGGTGATTCTGAAATTTTATTTCCAGCTCAGCATAAGTCTGGATAGTTTGTGTGTGGACTGTAACTGTATCAACAAAATTACAAGACAGTATTTGCTTTCACTGTCATAAGCTACAAGAAATTTAATCTTTTTTAATATAGGCCTAAAATATGGCATCTCATATATGGAATTTGTAAGGTAGGTAACAGTCCTCCCCCACTGCATATCCTGATTTCTAGACTTTCTAAGGCTGCCCTCCCCATGCAAGGAAATAATGAGAGCCAGGGCTGCTGGGTCTCAGTGTAAAAGATTTCAAACATTTAATAAGGGATGTTAGATCACTACAGTTAACTGTCATACTGTCACTGAAAGTGCTCAGTTCCTACCAAAAAGGATGAGAGATTTGGGCCATCATTTCTCCCCTGTCCATCTTCCCCAAAATGGATTTCAACATGGGGCAGCATGGTGCATTACAGTGAAAGAAACTAAATGGACAGGAAAAGGTCTGTAAAATCTTGTGAAGCAAGGAAAAAGTGAAAACAGAATGACTGTTCACTGTGCTCTCCCCGTTCTTCTATGGCCATGTCCCTACTGGGCACTACTGGAGTCCATATACTGGACTAGCTGGTTGTTTGGTGGACTTGGTACTGTGGTTGTTTTCATGTAGAAAGCATCACTATGCAAAATGCTGGATGACAGGGCTCTGGTCCTACACTTTCAGGGAACTGAGAAAAAAAAAAAAAACAACTTGACCAAAACATTGCTGCTTTCTTTAATGAAAACTGATAATGACATTTTCTCCAATATGCAGGTAGACAAACTTTACAGACACCATTGTAAGAGGGAAACTCAGAGCATCCCATTTACTCCTCCAAGCACCAATATATTAACTGCTTACAGAATCACAGAGTTGGAGGCATCTCAAGAAATCACCTACATTTCTCCTGCCTGTATTTCCAAGTGCTTTATTTCTGTCATTTCTGACAGAAGTAGTTCTAATCTATTTTAGAGACCTTCAATGATGGAGAGTTTACAACTTCCCCAGATATTTTACTTCTGTTAGAACGTGATTTCCAAAGGCCCAACATGAGTCTTCCATGTTTCATTTTCGTCATACTATTTTTTGGTCTGTTCAGGCTCAACAGGAAGTGTATTATTCCCATTTTCTTGTCTGTAGTCTCTTATAAGTTTTTATGTCCTTCCAGTCTTTTATTTTGTGGACTAAGTCCTAGTTCACATTTGGGATCAAACCTTACTCTGGTTACTCCATTCCATCTTTAGTGAAAGAAAATGTATGTCATGTAAGTGATGAAAAAAATCTATATTAAAAGTAATAACAATAGCAGAGACTTGTGCGTGTGCAGTGCTTTGCCCATGCAAACCACAGCTTTGGATTTGATTCCAGGGCTCTGTGTAACCACAATGTTCAGGAGCTTGCGAAAGAGCAGAGTGGCAGGAGTAGTCTACTATTCTACATGTTATTTAAATAGCTCACCAAACATTTGGTAAATGTCATTGTCACTTGGAAGTCACGGATACTACAGATGATCTACTACTGCATTCATGTCGCGCCACAACAGAGAAAAAAGTAATAGACAAATAGTTCTTACTATCAAACTCTACAACCATTTTTTTTCTGTAGAGAAAATATCAACCTCCATGAGAATCTGTGTATCTCAGGCTTGAGACACTCAGACCTGATTAACTAAATGAGCATTTTGTATTAAAAGGACAGATTTTTCTTAGGTGTTCTTCTTTGAAGTGTACAAACTTTAGTACAAATACTTACATCTTTTCAGTGCTGTGATAAACTTGATCTGTGAAAGTGACTTTCATACTCTCAAAATAATTCATAGAGTTAAAGGTCTCTCTAACTTGCTTCACTGGATATCTGTTTACTCTTAGGAATACTGAAGATTTAAAACAGTATGACTCTGTCCCTTGTCCCTGATTACTAATTCAGCAGAAGTGTCATAAAAAAAAAATCAAAGAAATGAAAATAAGTGGCATGACACAGTAGACCCCATTCTAGCAATGTTGCAGCTCATGCTGGAAATGGAATCTCCAGTTTCATTTGTTTTGATGTACTGTATAAATATTTAAAGAATGCAAGCTGCAATTTTATCCAGCCTTCACTGAATTTCAGTATCATGTCTTGGTGGGGGTTTTAGTGCTGATACTAATTAGTGTTAGAATTGCTGGTTCAGCAGACCAATGAAGGATGTACATAAGTCCATTTCTGCTCAGAAAAACACTTCAGAATAAGTTTCACTTGAAGCAATGGTCCAAGTCTCACTGAAATACCATGGAAGACAGTGAGCCTTCTATGTATGTTGTGAAGTTCAATGCATGCACGATGAATCTCATCTAACCTTAATCTGCATATAAACCTTTACTGCATTTCAGCCATTTTGGTGTAGAAAGGATACTTTCATATGCAATGAAGTAATTTACAAGTGACTAATTTTAAATAGCCAAATAACTTCAGGTAAGTAACAGTGTCATTAAATAACATTTTGTGATAATTTTATTTATAACATGCATATGCACGTGAATATCTCATAAACTGCTTATCGAGAAATCAGATCCTTGTAAGATTAGAGACCTGGGACACTCCGTCTCACCAATTAACAGTGGTGTAAGATCAGCAGTTGAAGATTAATATACTAATGTACAGCTGTGATGCTGCCTGATGCACCGTGGATTAAATTGAGGACCTCCAGAGCTAAAAATATGAAGTGAAGAGCCTACACTTTCTAGCATGGGTTAATAATAGACTCACATCCACCAATAAAACAAGTACCATGGAGACATGTAGTCCATCTTGGAGAATGAAAAACTGCCATCTAAAAATCTATCAGACTTGCAGGGTAATTATTGTGAGCTGTGATGTAAAAACTTTGGGGAAACCGTAAAATACAGCTGGTCATTTGGCTGTCAGTTCAGCACACTTTCTAACTGTGTGTTTGCTGGAGAGTGTTCTCAGCATCTGAATAGAAGAGCAGGTGAAGTGGGAGGATACTCCTGTGGGGTCAACCATTTAACCACTATGACTGCATCCATATTCTTAAGTAAAATAAGCCAGGGCTGCTTGTCTGGCCCTGAAGCTAAGTGGCAGAGCATGATTCCTGTCTATGTGTCCAACCTGGTTTGTCCCCTCAAAGAGGGTGGCTCTGTCCAGGCTGCTGGTTGGGACCTTTGCTTGCTTTGTGCTGTTTCCAAGCTGTGTTCATGCACTGCAAGTCATCGCATCCAAAGCTGTGCCTTGGAGTGCCCTGGCAATTCAACAGCAGGGACAACCACAGGACAGCCCTTGCTCCTGTACTTGGCCCTGTTTTATCAGGAATGCAGATGAAGTTCATGGACAAGGACTTTAATCTATGCAGCCTATATACTGGTAGTGACACTAGTAAAGGAAAGAGTGTGTGTGACTTATCTCCAGATGACTAGCTGCTGGGTGACTGATTGGCTCAGAGAATATGGTCCAAAGTTAAGTAGGGAAAAGCTTTGTTAATTCTGATGAAACTTCACCAGCCTGCATGGTTCTTCAAAAATCTCCTAGACTAATACTTTCAAGCCTTTAGTCTCTAAATGTAGTCCTGTAAAGAGAAAGTGTTGGCTTTCCCTATGAAATGATGGATTTTTGTTTAAAGAGTAGCTCAGGAAACAGAGAAAAATATTGTTAAATGTTACTGAGGTATTTCTGGGAGGTTAGGAGTCTCAAGTCTTTATTCTTCTCTGGGAGCTAGATTACTCAGGAAGGCATTATCATTTAAAAACACAATGACCACAGACTCCCATACTGCAACACAGCAGCTCATCAAGAAGAGGAAATAAAGGGCTATACCAAAAAATGTACCCTGGTTTTGGAGCCTGAGAAGGTGGAAGGCAGGCAGCATCAGAACTGCAGGTTTTTGAGCCCCCCAAAAGCATTTCAGAGGCTTTTTTTTCCTAAAATTTAATTTTGTTTCTGACTACTTGATTTCCTTGAAAAATTAGACGAAAAATTTTTGCTTTCATTAACATTTTCTAAGAGAAATCCTCTCTCCAAAATATTTTTCTCTTCACTTCAGAGAGAACGTATTTTATATAATCTTCTCCCCGAAAAAGTTGTCCCATGTGTAAACATTCCTGTACAGAAATATGGGAAATGTACTTACCTCAATTGCTTTATATATAAATGAATCTAACACTGAACTGTAGCTGCTAATCTCACTTCTAAGCAAAGTTGTGTTTTCTCCACATGGTAGAACTGTCCTTTCTGGAACTCACAAAAATATACTGTTTTATGCTCTGGGTCTGAGAGTCTTTAAGGCTAGGGTATACATCATAGAGAGTCTCCTCACTCTGCTCCATGAGACAGGTAATTCATAGTGCTGTCTAAATAGCTCTTGAAATTTGGCCCATGGGAGATATGCAGTTCCAATACCCTTCTGTCTTTGTTATCTCTGAACTGTAATTTACTTCATTCAAGGAGACTTCTGCTTTCAAAAACAGGCCTCCATTTTGGTTTTGGTGCAATGAAGTCCTGCAAAGAAAGCACTCAATGTTCTCTCTTGTAGTCTTCACTGTTGGTTTTTCTTATTTTGCAATTTCTTGCTAAATTTTTCCATGCCTCAGAATTCTGATAAGAACACCAGGAGTAACCAAGAGAAAGTTCAAAGTGGACAAGGGGAGAAGAAAATTCCTGATTAGCAAGAAAAATAAGGATTAGATGGCCAATATTATGACAGATCTGCAATACATGTCTAGTTAAAAAAGAACAGTTGGAAAGATGTATACAAAGCTATAACAGATCCATAATTACATTTGCCCTAAACCATTGTTTATAAACCTATTCACAGAAGATAGTTTATGAACCTGCTCTGGGATTTTTCTGGTTTATAGGCAGTGTATAAATATAAAATCATTCTCATTCAACTATGACCACATTATGTACTGTGTGTTGGATGACTGGAGGAATTAAAAACATGACGGACTGTAGACTGTGTTGTGAAACAGATATTAATGAACAAAGGTGCTAATAAGCAAATGACATATTAAACACATTATGAAGCAGAATTCGTAGTAGAAAACAAATGATTGCTTTCAGATGACCTAGGTTTGCTACTCTGAAAGCAGAATCTTAGAGTAAAGCAAGTGCAGATTCATTCCTTTCCTTGTACCCAAGTCAATTAATTTTTGCTTTCCACAGTGTTGAGGGAGGAACCCAGGATTAGTTTTCAGAGTGTTACATGAATGAGTAAAATTAATGTGGTATCTCTATCTGGAGAGTGCATTTTTACATGTGAGGATAAATTACTTTTGTGTCACTTTCAAATCTTAAATAGCCTCTGTCAAGAGAATAAAATATCCATTAAAAAGATATTTTTAATGCTTATCGGACGTGTTTCTGTGCCAAATACACACTACTCTGTGAAGCACAGTGCTCTGCTGGTACTTCTTTGATCTCAACATCCCTCATTCTGGTCTGCTGCCAAGGATCATTCACTTTCTGCACACATCAGTTGGGACGGGAAAAAAATGAATGAAACTGAACTCTTGAGCTGAATTCACATCCCACTTCCCCTATTTCTCTGTCTGACTGACTCTGATGTCTCCAGGGAAGCTATTCCTCATTTATTCAGGTATGGGTAACACCATCTACAGCTGTGCCTTCAACACAGTCACATGGCATCTTCCTTGCTTAGTCAGATAAAAGACAAAGTATCCCTCTTTAAGCTTGTAGCTGGCCATGTTATGATGACTTTTCTGAGGAAGGACAGCTTGTGGCACAAATACACTGCAAAGCGTAATGCAGAGTTACTAAGCTAGCTCTGCCCGCTTCAGTATGTGATCACCTCAGCATGGCACTGTTAGTTCAGGTGCCAGTATTATTAGTTCAGGTGCAGTGATGTACTAACATGGCTCTGCTGCTTCCAACATCCACATAATTTTCCCTGCAAAGCCTTGCCATGCCTTGCTCGGCTCCGCTGTGTGTGGCAGTACAAGGACTTATAGAAGTGCCCTGCCTACACCATGCCTCCTCTTAGATACCCATGTTCATATTTATATCAACCTCTTTATTGGATTTAGCCTTAACACACCTGAAGGGGTAGGGAATATTCCTGTGTCCATTACTATGAATGGAGACAATGCAATTTGTCGCATCCAGAGACTGTAAGAGGACAAAGGCTTACTCCCAGGCATGCCAACAGCAGGGACCACTACCCTGACCACTGACCCATCCTCCTTCCTTAAGTCAGTGTTTGGGTTTTTATTTCCTTCTCGTGCCCAGGTGATCGTAGCAGGGATTGCACCATGGATGCAAACACGAATTTGGTCTTAATCACTTACTGACAGCGGCTCTCAAACACAGCTGGCTCAAATAACTTAAGTGGTGAATGAACATCCAGTAAAAGTCTCTGCCTTGAAGAGTTCACCATCCTGATAGACCAGGAGGAATAAGGGTTTGCCTAAAGCAGCAGATTGGTGTGTGTTATGCTGGGGTTTGAATTTGCATTGTACTAGCTCCCCCATGCTCTGTGGATGTTGCCGTGAGATGTGCGTGCCTCTGTGCAGGGTAGCTTGCTCCAAGGGAAGCCACATCACATCTGTTGTGTACTATGGCCCAACCGCTGCCCATCGAACTACAGACATCTAATACTGACATAGGGGCTGGCCTGTGGCCCTGCAGCCAAGCGGCACAGCTCACGGCCACCAAGACAAGCTCTCTCACCGAGCACAGCCAACGGCTGTGTCCATGCTGCCTACCTGGCTACTGCAAAGTGCAGTGCAGGCTTACACGGAAATAATAGCCAAGCACTGGTTTCTTACGCTCACACTGTGGCAAGCACAAACTGTGCAGAAAGTTACAGCACCTTAGGAAAAAAATAACTTAGGATTCACCTGAAAACACAATGCAGAGATGCCTGAAGCCACATGCTCGAGCCTTCAGAAAGTAGTTCCCTCATGCTATCAAATTATTATAAATACAGTACTGTGATATCAGATATCATAAAGCCTCAGATTATCTTAAATATTTGTTCTGATTCTTACCATGCTTTTAAGGTGGACTTAGAACTTCTTTACTGTAGCATGAGTCTGGATCTGGCCATATGTATCTTCCATTGATTTATCATTTTTCTACATAGAATAGAAGAGAACAGAATAGAATAGAATATTTCAGTTGGAAGGGACCTACAACGGTCATCTAATCCAACTGCCTGACCACTCCAGGGCTGACCAAAAGTTAAAGCATGTTATTAAGGGCATTGTTCAAATGCCTCTTAAACACTGACAGACCTGGGGCATCGACCACCTCTCTAGGAATCCTGTTCCTATTTCTGTGTAGAGTTTGATATGATGAAGCTGTGATTGTGTACTTTGCCCTGAAGTGTTACCATCAACGAAAAATAGCAATGGGTCCAATACAGTAAGTGCTTTACACACATAATCCTTGAGAGCCTGGACTTTCATTTTTGCACTAAAGCAGCATAAACGTGCCTTAGAGTGGGATTGATTAGGATTGCTTATATCCATTTTAAGGCACTTTTATACTGCAGGGGTGGTGAAAGAGCCCTAACTGTAAATTAAAATGAGGCCTTTTCAGTCAAAATTGCTTTGAATGGCTGTATTCATTTAATAATGGCAATATGCTCTCTTGATACATTGCAAATGTTCCATGCCTGCAACAGCTATGACACGACTCACAGTTGTAATCCTTGCAGAGCCAGGTATAGTGGTGAATGCCAGAAATTCCTTCAGTAGTTTTTCAAAGGGTACGCGTATTTCTGCATATGTGTCTATGTGTGTCAGTCTTTGGTATTGAAACAGACCTTGTGGCACTCAGTACTCACACAGGTGGCTCCTATTCCTGTCTGTGAATAGTCAGACCATCACCTCTTCTTGCAGTAACAGAGGTTACACAGGGTTACAGTAAAGTGGTGGTAGTACAGCTGCAGTTATCCTGGAGCAGTGTGCTTGTCCAAGTTGCCCACTTCAGATGGAAGATGTGAATGACCCCTTACCTGCTTCTAGAAATTCCTAATGTGTTGGAGTTTTTTATTTTACTTTTGAAAGATTTATTCCAAAAATGCTCAGGCTGGTTTGAATTTCTTTCATGATCTTTTTCATTCTCACGCAAGATGAATAAATTTTGAATACCTTTTCATTTACGTATTAATATCTGATCAGGGGAAGCATTTCTGTTGCAATACTACATAAGAAAGTAACACAAGACAAATGTTCAGCTTCTGCACAAAATGGGTCTAGTTTTCCACGTTCTTGCACCTCAGGTCGGTGACTAGCTAAGTACAAAGCAAGTGTAATTGTCCACCACTGTGGTAGGTGATGTATGAGAGAGATCCCTTACTTTAATATGCTCTTATACTACCTGGTATATTAGAATAATCTTAAAGAAAACATAATTTCAAGTTCTTACATTGCCAGACAGTAAAATAAGAGTGAAATCCCTGAGTTTTGAACTCATATGGCACAGGTGTAAATGATTACTCCAGAGCTATGTGAGCAGAGACAGCACATGCCGACATTTGGGCATTAGAGGCTTGACATTTGCACATACATCTTCTGTGGGTGCAGTCTAAAGGCAGCAGAAGATTTTCCACTTTCCATATCTGCAAGCCAGAACGTGATGACACAAGGATGCTCAGGAAAGGCAATGTGAATTAGCTGTTAAAGTGGATTAGTTAAGAATAATTAAAAGGCTTCAGGAACCCATTCAAAAGGAAAGGATGTCAATTATATTTATCTTATTTTGCTTCCTAAAAGAACACAAGCTACCAAAGTTTCGGCTTGTGCGTGCACTTAAGACATTGGAAGTGTGAAGTAAGATGTATTCATTTAAATCTCTTTTACTGTAAATGAAACTGATGCATTTTACGTCACACTCGCCATGGAGTTTACCAGTTATCCAGTCATTACCATGTTTCGGTTGATGGACAGAGAGTGGCTTGGTGTGGTGCCCTGTGTATTGGAACCATGAAACTGCCTTCCACTAACAGTGATCTGCATTCTTAAGGATAATCTTAAATTTTGGTGAAAAAGAATGAGTGAAAGCAAAACACAAGAAAAAACAAAGCCCAACTGACCGCAAACTCCTGGAACAGACCAAGTGAAAACTGATTCCTACGTATGTGCTGTTTCATGACACGTCTAAGCAAAACACAGTGGAACAAAACCTCTTTGAAGCTCTTTATGTGTTCAGTGTTTGTTGAGGTGTGTTGCTTTGCACCTGCGTTTCTGAAATAAGATGTATTTTGAAGGGGGGCAGGGTTGATTCTGGAAGGTGAGATGGCTCACTTTGTTGTGCAAGTCAAGTGCAATGGCAGCACACCACAGATGTCTGCCACATGTTGCACACGTTTTAATATTCAGTAGCAAACGTTCTTATTATATGAGAGCAAGAAGAATAAGGTTCATTTCATGAAAGCAGGTGAAGTAAACGCCATTGAGATGTATGTCATATGGAATGCATAATGGATAATCGTCCAGATGCATCCAAAAAAGAAACGTGCTTTGCGTGCAGCTGAGATAGGGAAGCTTGTGGTAAATTCTGCCCTTTGTCTATGAGGCTTTGGCTCTGGACAGGGATTCTTGTCATGCATTTCTGCCAAATATGTTAGTATTTAACTTGTACGTTTTACCATATATGGGTATCTACTTAAGCACTTTTGTGTTTACCATGTGCGTATTTTTTTCCTTCTCATTCTTGCAGAACTGCTTAGTTAAAAATTCAGTGGGCCTAATGATTGTTGAGTTTTCATTAACTCAAGAGAAAAAACACACTTTTACTTTGGAATAAGTAGAACACATGGAAGAAAGAAAAAAAAATCGAACAAATGGAAATTCTCAACGAGAGAACATTGCAACCAAACTCTGCCCTCAAAAATGTACTTAGCTACCAGAACCTTTATGAGGGAAGTCGTATGGGTAACTGCACAAGCTGGATTTTCATCCAGTGGGAGGTACGGTTCCATTTTACAATGGCCATTTCAGATGGAAGCTGCAGTCCAAGACAAAAGACCTAAATAAAATGTCGTCTGTTTGTCCAAGTCTTACTTTCCCTGGGATCTTATTCCAGCATAATTGTCATAATGGTAGTTACAGCAGTTAGTAGACACAGGTCCCTCTTATAAGATGGGGTTTGAATTCTTAATAAGCCTGACTGAATTCAGATGACAGGGGTCAGGGAAGAAAACATAGGCTTTTACCAGAATGCTAATGTGTCAAATCAGGCTGCTTATTTAGGTGCCTAAATATGGATTTACTGTCTAATGTTTGTGTTTTACATTAGATTTGCATGAGTAACATCTGAAACCTTACATTCTTGGCCTGAACAAATGAGTGATGTTTCTTTAAGGAAAAAAATAAATAAAGCCAAAAAAGCTAAAAACCCCAGAGCCTTCATTAGGTTTTGTGCTAACCAACATTCCTATGTTTTATATTCAAACCAACATATTAACATGAAACAATCATTCCAGATGGAAGAAAATATCACTTCTAGGGTCAGGAAAGGGGTACATAAAGTTCTGGCAAATTAGAAGGAAAAATCTACAGGGGCTAAAAAGCTCATTAATATATGCTTTAATCCCCTTGTGGATCGTTGTGGTTTGGACCTGCAGAAACTGAAATGAGAAAATGCTACCATAAGCTGACCAGTTTTAGTGCTGAAAGGCAATATCCAAAATGTTCCTCAGACTTCCAGGGAATGAAAGGCCTTGAATGTATATGTCTATACGTTCTATTGAACAGCTGACTGAGTAGACGCCTACCCTAAATTAACATGTCTCAGATTATGGTGTGAACTTCAATAGAAAACATGTACCTAGCCAAAAGCCAGCATAATTTAGAAAGTATAACACTTTATATGCATCATATTTTTAAAGCTGTTTTTTGTTGAGGAACAACAACAACAAAAAACCCTCAACCATTGAACATTTTAGTTTTGCCTTGGGGATAGAATTTCAAGAAACTACAGTTCATGCCATGCTTTAGCTAATCTACCTAAATACAGCATCTGTAACTCCTTTATGTGGTATTTAGTATTTTGACATGAAAATTTTACTGATTTTCTGTCACAAACATTACCAGACTATGCTAGTACATGCTCTAAATTTGAGTTTTAAAAGTAGAATCAGATGCTTCTTCATTTTATGTATTTAGCCTGATAACATCAGCAAACAAGTCTCATCATCTCTTACTGTCCTTCCTTCCTGCTACGGGTTTGGCTGTTTGCAGCTTCAGGAGCCACATCAAGGGGCACCAACTCATAGAAGGAGAGCGAACATTTTTAACCATCTTCAGCTACAACTCCTGACTGTTGGCACCTTTTGCTGGGGCCCAGATATTATTATCTCCAGAGCAAGAAGTGAAAGTCATTTTACATGAGCACTGATATGAATGTGACCGAAAAGCAAGAGTTGAAGTCTCAGCACAAAGCCACAAAGTCAAGCACGTGACAGTGGTACTGTATTAATTTCACCAGCTGGCTGTCTACTAGCAAACTGAGTGTCCCTGGCCAGGACCTGCAGGGATTTGAGGGTGCTATTTGAAAGGCAGCCCATCTATTTCATACCTTCCAAAGCAAAATGTGATTTACAACTGGCTCAGGATGAGCCTTTTAGATCCAAAAGTCTTACTGGAGGAAGTACTTATACATAAATGACTATTTCTACTTTCCTTCTCTTCCTTCTGTATCTCTCTTACCTACATACACAACATTTGCGTGTGTGTTACTCATACAGTATATGTAACTGTTGATTACTTCAAGACGTTGTTTCAACAGAAGCTCAGCAAAGAGTGAGGCAATTCTTTCAGCCAGGAACCTGAAACATTTCTGAAATGTTTCCTAAACATTAACAGGAACCAGGAGGTATTTTGATAGACTTATAAATTTAAACTCATTTATAACAAATACTGAATTTATTGGTTTATTATGCCAGCAGGAATTACATATTGTATTATAAAATCAAAGGCCAACATAGTTCAGATATCTTCAACTATAATTAAGACTTCCATGTATTTTACAAGATTCGAGAGAGAGGAATACTATAAAATCTATAGACCTTATTCATTAAAAAAGCTGCTTGTGTAATCAATTCACATTTTTCAATGTGTTTTATGGGCATCCTGGAATATCTGCATTCAATACATATTGGACGATTTCAGCTATATTTATAACGTTTATGGCTGTGGATCTAAAAATATAGATGAGATATGGCTGCTAAAAGGTAAGTCTGTTTTTATACTTGTTATTATTTATTATGTATATCACAGTAGCACCCAAACTGTATGCACATGTTTAATGTCACTTATGTCAGCCCCCATGCTGGCAGCAAAATCTCTCCTAGATTTGTAGCTGAACATACACAAGATTGGTGCTCTGGTCTGCGTACAATGGTGGGAGGAAGTCTGTGAAATAAACCAGGGGTTTCTCAAACCGAGTTTGTTTGAGGTCTGCCCTCAGAAGCAGCATAGCAGCAGCTCCTGGTGTCCTGGCTTCTGACCTCCATGTCCTCTTTACGGTCCTCATACAAGGACTCCAGTCCCATGTCCCTCACGTGGATGAGCTTTCTGTCAAGCATGTTTAAGCTTCTAGCCCACATATATTCATTTAGTTCTATGCACTTATCATGACAAATTGCCCTCGGATCCAAACACCCTCTGGTGTACAGGCCAGTGCTGCCAGCCCTGTCCCATGCACCCCACCTTATCCTGCCACACTCCTGCGCTAAAGTTGGTCTGAGAAGAGCAGTTCTCACAGACTTCAGGATGGGGCATCAGTGCCAGCAGCTTCAGACAGTCAGATCTGGTTTTGTTTATATGCCAAGGCAGTGACAGTCACAGCTCCTTACTCTGCAGGGTTACACTTTCTCATAGGATTGGTGAGGCACTTCTTATAACACTGACCTTGTAAGATATTACACACCGGAAGAACTGTATGCTAGCACTGGCAAAACAGTTTTAAAGGTCCACGTATCACGATTGATAAATTTCTTGTATGAATAGTTTAGTTATAGTTAACATCATTACTGCTATTGAAGTGAATGGTCTCTGAGGTGCTGACTAAGATCCTAATTTTGCAAGATTTCTATGCCACTAGCATCCCAAACTTGTCTGATACTCCACTAATATGGAATATACCCATATATTTGGTAAAAAGGCATCTGGAGTAGAAGAGGGGTAGGGAAGTATGCTCAGAAAGCCACATACCTCATGTCCAGGCAAGCCTAGAGATTTTCTAATCCATTACACCACTTAGTGGTTTTCTTGCTTTAAACTGAGCAGTGTCATCTCCACAGCTTAAAGGGATCTGCTCAGTTGAGAGGGTGGCCTCCAGTCATGCCTGGGAAGTGCCTGTAGATTTGCTGCCTGTATCTGCTATTAATTTGTTCTGGAGGAGTGTCTTAAAATAACTTGTAGGCATTCCCACAGGAACTTGAAGTTGAAATACATGAAGGATTGGGCAGGATCAGATTCATAGTGATGCATTGTTCACATTTGTGATCAGTTTTTTGATGCTGAATACTGTACTATACAGTTTTACTACAGAATTTTTCTCTAACAATCAGCCTTACTGCTGAACATCTAAAGCAGGAAGATGCAAAGAGCAAACTACTGCATAGCTCACTACAATAGGGGAAGATTTATTTATCCAGAGAGATTTCAAGTGGACATTTAGATACTGCCACTGTGGCAGATGAATTAGCATGGGAAAGTGCTGCTGATTCTACTTTCCAATAGATCTAGTACATTACCAGAACACCATGGGCTGGAAAAAATTATAATCTACAAATGGAAAATTGAAATATACTGAAATCTAACCAGGGAGTCGGAGGAACATGTCTCCTGGAATGGCTCCTGTGTTGGCAGAAGTGACTGGGCAGTGATCCCAGAGTGTATTAATCTCCAGTCATGAAGCTAGCACAGGAAGGTCATTTAGTTATTAGGAAAATAAAACAGGTTTTATAAACTGAAGTTTGGTGATCATGAAAGGATTATACTCCTACCAGTTTTGCTCAGGACTGTCCACTGGCTATGGTTAGGGCAGCAGGACTGCCTACTACAGGGCTAGAGATTGACCCCAACCTGGGACAACATGGCTTGCAACCACACAGTTTGGCTTTCTCTCTTCTCCCAAACAAGGTAGTCCCCAAATGCTGCCAAGATTTATGTCTGAAAGTGGCATCTGGCAGGTGTTACAGCCGTGACAGAGAGGGTGTTAGCAGTTAAAGAGTACATGCAATTGTTCGCTGCTTTAGCTAGCACCTTCTCCCCATTTTATTTGCTAATACAAACATTGCCCAGGTATCTTACAACAGCTCTCTGCATAAGGTATCCTCCAGGAGCATCCTAGGACATGATCACTAGAGAGGAAATTCTGAATCTCAGCAGGCAAAAGAAGGCATAGGATACAAGATTAAGATACTTCTCACCAAATTTTAGCAATTTATATGTTAGATGACTAAGTTTAAATTACTTACCTTAGGTTCTATTTATGGATTGAAACAAGAACTTTCACAGCAAGCCATCTCAACTCTAGCTGGACATTTGGGTTAGGTCAAATGAATAGCACTTTAGAGGTGCTTGTTTCTCTCCACTGACTAGGAGGAGAGAGCCTGCAATGACGCAGACTCAACTCATCCAACTTTCAGATCATGGGATAATTCAGATCAGAGGGTATCTCAGAAGGTCTCTAGTCCAGCCTCCTCACAGCAGGGTAAGCTATGAGGTCAGACCAGGCTGCTCAGGGCTGTATCCAGTCAGGTCTGGAAAATCTCTGAGAATGGAGACTGCCCAACTTCTCTGGGCAACCTGTTCTGAAACCTAGCTGTCCTAATAGTGAAAAGGTTTCCCCCTATACAAATTCAGAACCTCTTCTGTTTCATTTTATGTAATTTGTCAGTATGGCATCCTGTGCCATGTGTCACCATGGAAAACCTGCCTCCATCTTTCTGGTAATCTCCTTGTAGGCACTGTCAGGCTGCTGTTAGGTCCTTCTGAAGCTGTCTCTTCTCTAGGCTGAACTGGGTCAGCTCCCTCAACTTCTTAGAGGGCAAGTCCTCCAATCATTTTGGTTGCTTTTTGCTGAACTCATTTGTTTGTTGATATCTTTCTTGAAGTGGAGAGTCCAAAACTGGACACAATACCTAGACGTGGTCTAATAAGTGCTGAGTAAAATGGAAAGTCCCTTTAACGGAGCTTTTGGCTGTGCTCCTGTTCATGCAGCCCAGGGTGCTGCCAGGGTGCGCTGCTGGATCATGACCAGCTTGTGCCCACCGGGACACCAGGGCCTTTTCAGCAGAGCTGCTTTCCAGCCAGGCAGTGTCCAGCCTGTACCTTTGTAAGAGGTTAATGTGCAAACTAAAGGATTAATCCACCAGAAGTCCTTCCAGGAGCTATCTGAACCCCTGTGGTAAACCTCACTCTTCTAATTCCAGCTATAGTTTAAAGGAGTCACCCTCACCAAACTTCTGATAGAAATGTGTAGGTGGCAACAGTCAGAGAAGGTTCTGGATGAGAAGAGGAGATAAAGGAATATCCTGATGAATTACAGTAAAACATGAGATTTAAGACATGCCCTTGTGTATAATGCTTCCCAACTAACCAACTTAAGCAATTTCCAGGTCGAATGTGCTGTTGTTTAGGATTTCTCTGCTCCACTTGTTATTTCTTACTGGAGACTGGGTATCATATAGGAAACAGCAATGTCTAACTGAAGGCTATGAATTCCTTATGGTAATAACTTCTACCACTTGGTCTCTCCTGACTTACAGCAGGTTCATTGCAGCAGCAAGGGGACACAGTAGCAATTTGCACATGAAACTAAAGCTTGCAGATGACCTCACCAACATTCACTGTTGCCTAGAGGAGTCTGAAATCATGTCTGAAATGCTCTTCAGTGCTTCTGTACTCTCCTGTCTACAACTCTGTACTACCAGCACAATTAGGAAGAGCTAAGGATCAGGCCTGTGACATGCAACATGCCTTTGGCTGGAAGACAGGAATGAGGAGACCTGGAAATATCTGAAGGCATTTCTGGACCAGTGGCTGAAGAAGGACAGAAAGGTTCCTCCCTTCCAACACACTAAAAAGCACATTTTAGAGTCATGCAAATCAAGGAAACCTTCAGAATTACTAGGAGGTACCAGTGGGTGCTCTAGAACTGCTCTGGGAGCTCCAGAGCCAGCATCCACAATTGTCTGTACTGCTTACTGCAGCAGAGAGCAATGCCTCACTCAGACACCCACCCGTGCACTGGCTCTCCGGGAAAGGCTCCCTCTGCAGCAGACTGACTGACCTCCCAGCGTATAGCACTTGGCCCCGTGGCTCCTCCGGACTTCATGTACAATCCCTTGGCCTTACGGTATAATTATGATTGTGTGTGTGTTTGGTTTTCCCTAGTTCAGACTGAAACAACTTCAGGGCCGTGCTGCAGCCCACCAGCAAGGTGCTTTGCAGCATCGAAATAAAAGTATGTGCCCAAGGTACGAGTGGGGGCTGATGGTGGTGGTTGAGGACAATGCTGGACAATGGCAGAGAGCAGAAGGACCTCAGTCTCATGCAGTGTTGCTCTCAGTGCCAGCTGGAAAAAGGTTTTTGGCACAAGCTAATTTGTCAGCTGTCCCTGGGCATCTGACAGCAGGCCCTGCTGCACCGAAGTTCACTCATTGGCCTTCTTCATTTAGCAGGGTAGACACAAGCTAACATCATGCCTCTATAGTAAATGAACCAGTGGCAAAAAGGGGACTGGAACACAGTCACGTTACTCTTAAATTGTTGGAAAGTCTTCGGTGGTGCTTTTGGCTCAGGTGAGTACTGTACCTGCTCTGAAGGGTGCCCTCAGATTGCCAGGCTGGACCCCAAAAGCCAGGGTAGGGCTATTGTTGAAGCAAGGAATGCTGCCTCTCCCCTTCCCTTAAACTCACACATCAGAGAAAGAGTTGAAAAAAGAGATGAGAAAGGAAAAAAATATTGTTTTCACTAGATCTGTGTTTTCGTTTGCTTCATATTTTAGGAGCCATCAGACAAAAGGGCAAGAGAGGAAGCTACAAATCCTTTTCAAAAGGCAGAGAAAAGAAACGAACAGCAACAACAACAAAAAAAAGAAAGCCAAAAGGTAATTTTGAAATAAATCCTTAACTTCTAAGCTGTAGAGCCAGGCCTTGGATACTGTTAATGAACCATTAGCCCTGCCTTAATCACAACATCTCTTTCTTTTGTTCTCACACCCCACTGCTTTTTCTCAGCCGGAGACACTTGGATTTTCAGAAGTGACAGCGCTCCTCGTGAGCATAGTTCATGCTGGTTATAATGGACACATCTGTGCTTACAATGTTTGTCCGTCATATCCACTGTTTGCTTTTAGCAGCACGATGAAGAGTGTGGCAGCCCGTGTGTGTGTGCGTGTGTGGGAGCAGCAGCGAGAATGCAGAGACTACTTAAAACCCCGCTAAGCCGCTCTGTTTCTCAATACAGTATTTATTGCAACTCACTTTGTAGTCAGATGAATGGAGTATTTTTTTTGAAGGAATTTTACTCCCAATTGTTTTTACTACAACATAAATTTGCTGACTCTTTATTAGACAGTAAGAACTCGGGCAACCCTTTGTGAGACTTGATCTTCTATTGAAATGTGTACAGCTTTGCTCTGGAAGTAGGCTTTTCAGCTGAATAACAAAAGCTTACGGACATAAGTTCCCCTTACAGTCACAGCATCGGTTTTCTCTGCGCAAGCCTTACTCCACCACTGCTCCTCAAATCAGTTCCCCATGGCCATGTCAGTGCTGGTGAATGAAATGGGGCCAGGGCACGGGCCAGGGCACTTGCATGCAATTGCTGTTAAATTGTTAGCATGGTCCCTGGCATGGTTTTGGCCCCGGCTGGCGAGCAGGCTCCGGCACAGTGCCTGGCAAGGTCTGGGGAACTGCCTGAGCGAGGAGGCTGCAGCCATCCTGATGTGGTGAGGGTGTGAGTCATGCCACGGCCTTTGGCCCGCAGCCAGAGACCCGGTCCTGGCCTGTGCTATTTACTTGACGAGATGCAATCACACTATCTGCCTTTCCTTTTTTTTTTTCTTCCTCCTCTTTCCTAGCAACAGCTTAGATTACCATTGTTTTAGGCTCTGATTCTGCAATGAAGGTTGCATGAGTGATTCTCTCTGCAGCTTTGGGTTATTTCTCATCGGTGTGAGATTGGGGTTCTACCCTACGGCAATTCCACCGACTCTTTGCTTACGCTGAGGAAGGTGAGGAAAAACCCTGCAGTACTCCTCATAAGTCAGACTGCTTGTTGTCCTTGAAACTATAGAAAAAAATAACCACACACTCCAACTTAGGGAAGGGCTAAGAAAACCGGGTTTTTTGCTCTCTGTGATAATTTTTTTTTGCTTCCGTATTTCTTAAATAATTTTGCTGTTCTTGTAATTTGTCCAGAATTTGCATGTCAGGTTGTGCATTTCATGCTGACTTTTTTCCTTCAAGTTAATCCTATAAGTAAGTATCTAAGATATAAGGTAATGAAAGGTTAGCACTAAAGCATAGTTAGATTTCATTTGTCCTCTTGTGCATTTTCCTACCATCGTTCATTCAATCTCCTATTATGTCCCCTTTTGTATACTGTGTCCTAAAAATCCCTTTAGAACATTTCCAGAATGTTTATTAAACAAAATGGATATTGTGAAGCTAATGACTCTAAATATCAAATTAATTTCCCTATTGGCTGGATATTCTTGGGTTAGTAATATGTTGATTTGAAATAACCAATATTTCAAACACAAACTGTTTCTTATGTATTTATTTTTTATTTCATTGAGCCAAACAAGAATAGTGTGAAGCAATAATACAAATTAATGTTAAAAAGATTCATAATTTACTTTTCCTTAGTGATGCTGATAGCTGGAAGAGCAATGGCAAATATAATTAAAGTTGCATAACTCTTCCATTCTATCCTCTTTTTAATTCTCTCATAGTTTTCTTAATTGATCACTATCCATTCCCAACGTTTGTATTCATAGTTTCTGTCTGAAAGTGATTTTTTTTTGTGGAAATCTATGTAAAAAGTATTCCAGCAATTCTTGAGAATAAAAAACCTACAAAACAAAACTCAAAACAATCCCACAAAACCATTATTTTTCCCATAAAAAGAATAATTAAAAAAGTCTGTCTTTTATGAACAGCTTTCATTAAAATAGCTTGAGGAGGAGGATGAAGAGCCAAATACTTTTTTGGTATAAATGGGGAAATGCCGATAGGAAAAACAGGACTTGTGGTCATTTTCATGTGCAGGAAATTTGGCACATTACTTGCCATGGAAATAGACTCTTTTGAGAGGAAGTGATTTGGTAAATATTGGCTGCATTTTGACCAGAATGTGAATCTTTGGCAACTGAGGTCTCTTCACGTAGAGCTCTTGTATGTAGCTATGAGCTGTCACTCAGTGAACTGATGACCTGACTGGGCACGGAGTGAGAAACATTTTGGATATTTGTGTGGGTTAAACTAAAGTTTTGCCTTCACAAAACTCATAAAGTAAGCAAGGCTTTGACACCTAGAGTATCCAACATCACTAAAACATATCTCTGAAAAGAATGGGTGACTGCATCTCAGTGGGTCACATTTTAGATCTTCTTTCAGAGTTTAATTACTGCATAGATTTTGCACATACTCTAAACTAAGAACAGAAATTTAGCCTAAATCTTGATTTAATGTTTTTCTTTTATACTAATAGACATAAATTACCATAATTTTGGCTTGGTACCTATCTTAATCCCAAACACTACTTTTGAGACAAGATCCACATGAAATCTCAGCTTTCTTTTGGCTGATAGTTCATTATGTAAGGTCATAGTACATTTTACTCACCACCACTAGTAGAATTTTCCACTTCTGCTACCTTTTTCTGCTTTAGTCTGCATTTGGACATTTATTGACATCTGGGTTCAATTTGACCGAATATGTAATTGTAAATACAGAGCAAATAATCAGATCCCCTTTTTGAAAGGAATGTAAGCAAGCAAGCCAAATGGTTTGATTTTTCCCCAGATACATTCTTAGCATCACTTATTTTAGAAGAGCTGTTCCTGTCTTCATGCTTCCATCATTGAGCAAGATTGTACTGGTTGTCTGTAGAAGGAAAAGATCAGAGTTAATCCTGAGAGTAGATTGCAGGCTTTACTAATCACCTGTCAGCTAAGGACTAGCACAGTAAAGAAGAGATTTGGAAGAGAAGCTGAGCAGTGCCTCAAAGAAACCTGTCACTGCTATGAATTCTGACCCATCATTATTGATGGTGAAATCCTTTACGCCTGATTTTAACCATTCAAAAGTTAGGAATCTAACTAGTTTAAACTATTTACTGAAGTTCATTCTGTAGGCAGCGGAGAAATAAATACCAGTCCTTTTGGATGTTGATGCATCCTAGCTTTTAGGTGATGGCGGTGATGGTGGTGATACAGGATAAACTGTCCTCTGAAGGTGCTTTTTTTATGCCGTGAAATTTGGAGAGATCTTCATGCATCGCTGCAGGCACCTAACTCTTAAACTGCTAAAGTCAGGTGAGACAAATCCCAGAGCAATTTCTCTGCCATCAGCAATAGTCAGAAATAACCTACTGCTTGAATTCAGCAGTTTATTAAATGATCGCTTTTCAGTGACAATAATAGCAGGACTTGTCTATGCCACTTAACAGAAGTGTTCCTGGGATGGGAGAGGTGAGGAGTGAGGAAGTTGTGTATGCTTCACACACCTAGGAGTAAATTCTGTGAATACTGAGTCTCAGAGAAACTTTCTTCTCGTTTCTGCCTCGCTTCAGGTGGAAATTGCTGAAGTCTGGGGTGTCCTGTTATTGCTATTTATTGTGTACTTAAAAGTTCCTGGGTGCGAGTGGTAACCATCACTTATAAACACCTTTAATTTCCTCACAGATATAAACCAGAGGTCACTTCATGATATTTTATAACTTAAGGAATATTATCTTTAAAAACCTGGTAGTTTTTATCTTTGTTCTCACATTGACTGCCTTAGCCAGTGCTAGGTCAGTTGAGAACTATGTTTTTTTGCTTCTAACCCTGGAATTAATATTTTCAGCTAGTGTAAATATGTTTAATCCAGCACCAGATCTTTCCCTTGAATAGATTTTTTTCTAACTAATTTTCACTTTCTTTTAAATATACACCATGCTATATATGAAAACAGAAAGCATTCTGAATTGGTAAGCACACACGTAAAAGGAAGGTGTGAAAAAGAAACCGTTTCATGGCTCTGAAACCAGTGATCACAATGTGTCACACGAGACCACCCCACAACAAGTCAGAAATTAGAAATGTTGAGGACTGTTGAACACCAAATTTTCACAGCAGATTGGCACAAAGTTGTTTAGCACAGATGTTTCTGTAATTGTGATACACTGGGAAAATTCTCAGTGTTCTGACTTCAATGGCCCTCAGACTCACACTTCCACCTGTGTGTTGTGGTGGTCTACTCTTAATACACTGGCCTGTAATGTGAACCATGTGGTAACATGTCTGGCTCAAAAAACCTGTTAAAACCCCTCCCTTCCCCCAGTGTTCTCCTCATATCTTTAGGCTCGTTTCCTCATTTCTTTTTTTATGTTTAAAGGATTTACAAAATGGAGACAATAAAGACACCAGGAAGCTCATGGGGCTGGAGGTGTGGGAGGGAGCTAGTTCAGGTACTTCCAATTTGGTAGAGATCAAAAGTTGTTAGCTGCTCTGTGCAGTGCATGCAAGGCCCTTTGAAAGGAAATGTGGTGGTGCTTGTTGCAGCTGGCTGGCCTATTTGTGGGGGAAAAAAAGTTATTTGATGCATTGCTTCTTTTCTTTGTTTTAAGATACTATTTAAAAAAAAGTTTGTCATGCAAATACATTTCAACCCATTTATTTTTCTCATGAGCTATTTATTTTGACCAACATTATTATGAAGCCTACAAGTCGTCACATAATACTTTGCCTAAGTAGATCTCAGTGTGTTTTCCAAAGATTGCTCATTATATACTTGCTGTCAGAGGTTTGTTACTGAACTCATTCATGATTGTGCATGTGTGTGTGTCTGTGAGAACAGATGAGTCTCAACCTCATAACACAGGAAGCATGAATAAATATTTTGCTAACACTTTTATAAACATGTAGTAGCCTATGGGCTCCAGAAATGCATCAATAATTCTTATATAAAAAAAAAATGTATGTAAAAATATTGGTAGGTAACAGAACATCACATACATTAATTCTGCAAATATTCTATTGAAAAAAAATGAGCAAAAAACTTGTTTCCCCTCAACGTCCTGGTTAAAGCAAGACAAATAAGTTGTGTATTACTTAGGTTTATATGTAGACTCTCACCTACTGCTTACTGTTTTGTTCAGGTCCCTCAAAACTGATAATATCCACAGCTAGAGCTTTTTGGAAATTTTCCCACAGAATGTTTTTTCACTGGAAAATTGCTCATTCACCAAAATCAACTTGTTTTACAGAAGGAAACAGTTTTTAGTGAAATTATTTTTAAAGGAAAAATACAGAACTATTTTGATAAATCAAACCTATTCATTTTGCTATTTTCTAAACGAATAATTTCATTTTTTAAAGTGCTCCTTATTTTAAAATTTATTTTGAATTATAAAGTCTTGTAATAATTATTCTTTGGAAGACACACTTAACAGCTCTAGAAAATAATTTCCCAGGGAATTTCATTTCATAGGAAGGTAATTTTAAGGACCTTTCTTTCTTTCTGGTAAGAAAGTAAATCCTGTTTCTGACTATCTTTAGTTACAATATGCATGCTACTGATATTTGAGAAATGGTGAAGTTAGATAGGGACTTTGAGCTATTCAAGCAGGGTTTTTTTGTGGTATCCTTAAAAAGACAAAACTATCCATCACTAAAATTACAGTTTTACCATGGAAGAGTTCTTGTAGTGATAATAAATGTTTCAGTACAAGTATTTTTATACAGGTTAAACTGTGTCCACCTTAGAGACAGTGTTTTAGTGTCTTAAAATGGCACATTTTGAGCTTATGTATCAGTTAGAAATGGAGTGTCACATATGTCATCTAAAGCACCACTGGGTCATCTAGAAAAACCTTTGAGCAGGCACAGCTTAAAAACCAGATTTTTCAAAGGTATGTGAACAAAATCTACTATCATCTCATCATGTTCCTAAAATCCATGTAGAATTTGGGACTGTTCTTTCTGCAGATGTGAAAACTGAGCTGAATCGAATATTGAAGTGAAGCCCCCAATGACTGAAGCAACCCCCTTTTCCTAGCTGTTGGTAATATTAAGATAACACTGAGGCAGAGGTGGAAACCCTACTGTTTCTGTTCCTGAGATGCAGGGCTGCCTCTCTGGATGCTTCCCACAGCCCGCAGAAAATGGTTGAGCTTTTGGCAGCCCTCCTGGTCCTCACTGACCTTGGGCTAATGCTTCGCCACGGGGTCACCAAACAATAGATTGATCACCCTGAAAGTGCGAGTTTCTCAAGGGTTACACAAACAACCTCCAGTCATTAAAACTAACTATAGAAGAAGTCCAATCCTCCTTTTTTTAAAGTGGTTGAGTCACAGTTTGAGAATGGAAAAGTGGACAAATCCACTGAATAAACTCTGCTTAATAAATAATTTGTCTACTTCTAGTTAGCAGGCCTTGTAGATGACAATGCAAGTGGAGATGGATGTGAATACCCTCTGTTTGTATTTGAAATGATTATTTTTTTCACATTCAAATCAAAGGCGCCTCAGATTAACACTGCAGAATAAAGAAAAGTGAGTTGCTTCTACAAATGCTATACCAAACTTGTTTTAGTCTAATGTTGATACACCTGAGTTATGGCTGAAGGAATGGCCTCACCCATACTATGAAACAGAAATAAAATGCTTTCTAGCTCAAGAAGGTGAAGACTAAAGCTGGTTGAAATAGCAGTGATTTATATGTCATTTTTCTAAAAAAACCCGCTTTTAATTAAAGTTCAATTTTTAATTGTCCAAAGTGTCAGAGCTTTGACTAGCTTTGCAAGTGTTCAGACAGAAGTAGACGTCACATTTTTAGAGACAGAATTTCTATCAAAACACAACTTTCTAGAAATAATGGTCTGAAATGTTTTAATTTAGAAAAAATTAAACCAAAAAAGTATTCCTATTTTTCATTGAAATTTGCTATTTTGACCCCCCCCCCGATTAAAACTCAAAACATCCTGGCAAAAATTCCATTTTTGCAGATTATTACTGTACATCTTTAAAGAGAACTGAGAATGCACCTAAAATTATAATATTGAAAAAATAGAAATCACTCTTACTTTTTCTTTTTTAGAGCACTGTATTAAAAGAAAACAAACAACATTAGTAAGATCTTACTCTTTTTTTTTTTCTTTTTTCTTTCTTTTCATAAGGCAAAATCTAAGGTAGGTTTCAGAAGACTGTTCTTGTATAACGGACATACCCAGTGTGATAAACTGCACACCTGAGTTTCCAGGATCCTGGTCTTTTGCATTCTGTTAAGTAGCCAGATGTGAAGCCTGCATAATGCTAGACACAGTCATGGGGGACCACGGTGGTTTTAAACCTTCTGGAACAGTCACCTGTTCATAAAAAAATTACTATGATGGTATAAAATTTTACCTTTTGTAGCTGGTAATTCTGTTCTGCTGAAAATTTTTGTTAATGGAATTAAACAGATTTCAGAGTATCTATCTCAAGTACTCCAGCTACCTATAAAAGAAGATATGAATCATAACTTTAGAGAAGCTTGAGTTTATGCCAAGGATTGAAAAGGTTCAGTGTCAACACTATGAGTGGTAAGTAAAAGGATGCCCCATTTTCTGTAGTGTTGCACTCTAAGATGCATTGCATTTGCTTGGGGTTACTTATTCTATGGTATTAGGAAAAGAAGATGTATTCAGACAAAGTTTGTAATAATTACAGATATACTTCCTTTTTAGTTACTTTTTCTCTGTAAAGCTGTCTTTCACTGCAAGGTATGAAGATGCAATATATGTAGCATAACCAATTAGCTTTTAAGCATTCTGGACTTGATCCATTACTGCTTCACATCACACAGACAAAAGCTGATACAAAATCTAAGTTTCTGGCTGACTTTTAGTAAGTGTTATGTCCATTTAAAAGGCAAAATAAACTCTCCAATTTCTGTGAAATTGTATTTCTTACAAGAAGCAATGGGCCTATTGCAGCACTTGAATGCTTAGGTTAGAATTCACATGCTTTGTCTTTGAAATTTAGATTCTCTGCCACGTCTTGAAAAGGACTCTTGGGAGCTTGAATAAACAGTTTTGAAGAAACTGCTTTGCTTTAATGATGTTTGTGTTTTCTTTGTAAACTGCAGTGGAACCTGGTAACCCATGGAAGACATTTGCGCCTCCAATGTTTTCAGCTATAGCTGAGAGAGAGTTGGTTACACTGAACTCAACGCTAAGCTTGTGACTGATGCTTTCATATACAATTTGAAACTCATAAAAAGCATAAAAGGTCCTTCTTTCCCTCATTCTAAATTGCAGCAGATCTAGTGATGGAAACTGTTTGCTAAAGGAGTATCTAAAGAGGAACACAAAGGCTTCAGCAAACTTTTTGTTGGAGAACTGAGCTATCCTGTCTTCTCAGACCTTGAGGAAAATAATTAGAAACTTGATACATTAGGACTGAGGGGAAATAACATCAAAACTTTTTTCTGAGGAGAAGTTTATTTCAGTTTATGTGTAGCTGAAAAAAAAAGGAGCAAGCAGAGTTGGGTAGACAGCTGGGTTAACAGTAGGTAAGCACTTGAAGCCTGGGGACATTTGTGAAAATAACAATATTTTTCATTTGTAGACTCCTCATTTAGGCAGCCAAGCTTTTCAAGCAAGTGAGATCCCTGTGGAGTGAGATTCTTTCATAGGGTAAGCTAATGTGTCTTCATATGGGATGCCTTTTTCCTTGTTCATTTATGTCATTTTCTTGTTACTCTGTCTTTTTTTTTTTAGCTTTTCTGAGCTATTTTTTGTCATGATGACTGACAGATGTTGTGGATTGAATGTGGATGGCACCAGTTATGGAGCCAAATCAAGAAAAATGCAGTCTCCTTTTGACTGCAAGTTTATAAGCCAGTTCTGCAGAAAAAAAAAAAAAAAGCTGGGTCCAAACCCCTTGGCTTTATCCTCTCTGCTTTCTCCAGCTCCTGCAATTTGACTTATTTTCACTGTCTCCTTCAATCCTTATAAAAGTAGTGCTCACCTCAGACCTGACCTGCAGCAGCTCTTCCTGCTGCCAACTTGCAGTAAATTTATTGCCTTGTTTTATCAGATGACATGAAACAATGCCAGCAATTTCTCCAGTGCTATCTATATGTGATCAAACAGCACCGAAGTTACCCACACTGAGCAAAGATATGCTGTTTTCTCTTGAATATTTTTAACCTGTAAAGTCTATTGGAAGCATACTTGTTTGCCAAGAAGTAAATAGCAGATCTTTAAGCCGGAAGCTTGTCAAAAAGAATACTTGACAAGCCAACATTCAAAAATGCTGGGAAAAGGAATCTTATTTTATACTGCAGAACTTTGCAGTATCATTTGATTTAGAGGTCAGCCCACTAAAGTTATTTACTGTTCAAAAGGTGTTTTTAATCAATTTGAAAAAGTATGGCTTCTCTCCAACTATGCCTCCCTTCTCCACAAGCACCAGTAGTCAGGATTAAAGAAGGTTAAATAACAACAAACCAAGCTTTGTATTTGTGCTTAGTGTCAACTTGCACTGCTGTAGGAAAAGGGAAGTTGATTTTTCTTTTGTTACAGTGCACTTAAAAATAGTTTAAAAAATCATATTACAGTATTTACGAGTACCCCAAAGAATTCTTCAAACCCTCTCTTTCACGGTGCTTTACACCTAGACCCTCTGATCATTCATTCCTTAAACCTAAGGGCATGTCAACATTTGCAGTGGACTGAAGCAAATATGCTCATGGAAATGGAAGTCAGTAAAGTCTCTCTGTGCATCAGCATCCTGCTGATACATTGACAGGAATCCAAAAACAGGACAGCCATATTCATGCCTTGCTGTGACCAAGCCTCTTTGAAGTTGTTTGAGACCTTATTCTCTCAATGCAGCTCTGCATAAATGCAGTCATCTGCTCTGCAGACCAGCAGGGCTGTCACTGCATTGCACTCTTCCACATCTCCACCAATATGCACAGAACTCTTTGGCATTTACAGTAAGCTATCATCTATTGCACTTTTACAGTCCTTATTACTGTGGCTTCTGAAAACCTCACACGTTTTGCTACATTTACATTAACCCAACTTCCCCTTTAGGCAGAGAATGCTATTAGTACATTTTACAAACAAGGAATTGAGACACAGAAAGGTTAAGTAAGTGATGTACCTATGGTCACACAGAAAGTCCAAGGCAGGTGTACATACACCTTATGTAACTTGAAACATCTAACTCAAACCTTCTGAGTTGCCCATTTCCTTCCATTGACATAGTGAACAGCAATGCCTAAATAATTTAAATAGTATACCAGGCTGAATTAAATGCTTCAAATACATTGCCCCATCCTTAGATTAGCACTCCCTTTCTTTGCTTCTGCCAGGTTTTAAATATGTGTCACCATACAGATCAAATCCTGTACTTGTTCAGAACATGAATAAACCTTGAGTTGCCCTATTGCAGTCCTTGGCAGGAGGTTGTGTAAACTCAGTGCATACTAGTGAACTGTTGAATGAATCTTCATGTGTTGCATACTGTTTTGATACGCATTGTCTAAATTACTATTCACCGTACAATCTAGGTTTTTGATGATGGCAAATATTATGAAAGAAAAAATATGAAAGATAAAAGGGATTACAGGCTAGCTTCTGTACTCTAGGTCAATGGGAGTTTGCATGTATAGAGGAAACTCCAGCACTGCTACAGTCAATGGGAACTTTGCCTTTGGCTTCAGCAGGGCCAGATTTTCACCTGCAGACTTTCTATGCATTATGTTCTCATGTTGCAAAAGCCTACATTGCTTATTTTTAATTTGGTGGTAGAAAGGATCCTTAAAACCTAATTGCAAATCACAGTGCAGTGATTTAGATGTATTACTCTTCATTTTCATAACTTGGTCTGTTATGTTTATTTTTAGCTAAGTTCTTTCTTCCTTTCTTAATTTTTTCTTTTCCATAGTGTCTTTAGTGACTTCTGTAGAGTTTTATAAACTTACTTTCTTTTGGTAAACTATTTGGAAACAACCATACTTTTATAATTAAATTTTTACTTGCTCCTTCCCCACAAACATGTTGGCAGCTAAGTAAAAGCTAAACTATCAAGTGATATTTATTTAATTGTGATTTTCTGTAGTTATTTAGGAGGGGTTATTAGGCTAGGTTATTTAAACCTAGCTATATTGAACAGAATATGCACTGTACAGAATTACATCAAAGTTGTATAGTCCATAATATTAGACTTCTATATCAGCATTTTTGTTCTGTTTCAATATTTCAGGGATTTTTTATGGTGAAGATGTAGATATCTGCATGGAAATAGCCCAACATCATTAACAATATTCTAACTGGAGAAAGTCTGCCTTATTGAATAAAGTAACTGAATGGAATATGACTCTGAATATTATGCCTTTAATAATGTATGAGCATTATTCTTCTCTTTTCAGTCCTTTTGCATTCAAAAATATGCTGGGGGCAAAAAATGTCCTTATTAACTCAAAGAGTGGGGCTGGAATACAGTTCATACTTAACCAAGGCAGAAAGGGCTTGGAAATTCTCTCTTGCAAGGAGTATTTGTATCTATTAACTGGCTGTATGGGGGAGAACACCCTCTGTAGAGTTAATCCTGGTCCATTTAAGTGGGACCGCTCTGAACTTTGGATCGGATCCCCATGCTGCACCAGCCAGCAGAACTGAGCTTGTACATGGGAATGGAAATAACTTGTGCCAGGTAGAGGACTCTTGCTGATCGGTGGAGGGGGAGCAGGGACTGCATTACAACTGAGTAACAGTCTAGTGGGCTGCCTCTGGGGCAAGGCAACCGCCTGCTGCATCATGCCCTGTGCTTGTGGTAAAGCCATGGTTGATTTCTAAATTAGTTGGTGGTGCTTACTCTATTTTTTCAGGACGTGCCACATGATTTACCCCTGTTGGCCTGCATGAAAAGAAAAAACGGGGAACTTGCTGTTCATGGATTAGATAGATGAAGCTCTTTGGTATTGGCTGCAATGAAAAACTGCTGGCTGTGGATGAAGAAACCACTACTACTAGAATATGGAAATTGTTCTAGCTTAATGAAAATAGAAAGGTGATTTCACTTGCACAAGTAAAACTTTGTTGAAGAGCTCTTTAAAAAAAGGGGGGATTGAGGAAAATGGGTGGGGAGGCAAGCAAAATTCTAATGTGTTTTTATCCTGACTTTTTATAGGAATTGTGCTGTTAGTGGTTTAGCGAATGCTTGTTTGTCTCCACGTGAAGGAAGATGGATGTGTGAAGAGTCACCCAAGTTCCAGGGAGAAACCGAGCAAGACAGATTAGTCCCACCTCAGCCTGACACCTGGGGCATGTCCTTATCTAAGGGGGTAAATGGATCAGAATGTTACTGCCCGTTTATTTATTCTCCTTCTGTTTGGAGACTTTCCCTGATTAATTACTCTCTAGTAATTGCTGCTGTTAACTAATGTCAAACCTAATTAACCTGGAGTCCCTTCATCCAGTACCTCCACCATCCTTTTGCAGAGATGAGAAGGTCATCAGCAAGGAGGTTCTGAGGATGGCCACACTTTACCCATTCGTTTATTTGCTTTGGGCCTTGTTTGCTATTCCTGCTGCAATGCCTGGCGACAGCTTTCTAGAATTCCCATCAAGCCTAATTGGCCTGCTGAAGCAGCAGTGAACACAAGATTTAAGAAATGTTTTCTTTAAAAACTTCTGGTCCTACAGACACTTTGAGATCAAGTTTCACTCTGCTGAAATCACACACGATTCCCTGTGATTTTCATGAGAAATACTGTAAGAAAGTATTAAAAGAGAAACATGTCTCAGTGGTTTGGAGGGACTGATGGCCAGGGGGGTTGAAGAGTGGGTGGTGGTAACATAGCAAGGCATCTACAGAATCTTTAAAGGTTGCCAAAATTAACACATACAAGGTATTCAGTATCAAAGTTTTCAATATTTGGCTCCATAAACACAATACCGGTTGCAAAAACAAAGCTAAGGATTTCATGCTGATTACTTAAATAAAAACTGTTTAATTATGAACATTTGGGAAATGAAGTTATGAAGGACTGACCAATATTGCTATGGCTTCCTAGTGTTCATACCAGACTGTGAACACCGTGCCAGCATCTTACTGTGTAGTGCATTGTAGATCCAGCTACGGTAAACAGTTCTAAGGCTCAGCATGGCTCAGGCAGATAGCTCAATGCAGAAGGAGGTCTATGTCATCACTAAGGCCTATCGCTTTTAGCTTCAATAAGGTGTGGACTTTCCAGCCCGATAAAAGCTACCAGTGTTTTCTGTGGAGGTGCTCATCAAGCAAGTCAAGTTCCTATCTTCTTTTCTTGATTTTATCTGCTTTTAGGCATTTTCATACAGCAACACTGGAAGATTTGTTTCAGAAATAGGAATAAGTTGTGTTAGTATTCAGGAAATACTGGATGACACTTCAGATGATTGGTCACAAAGATCAGATTTGCCTGCCTGTTTTTCTATGGTTACTACTAAAAATATGCATCTCCTGGCAATTTCTTACCTGGATTACTCCTTTGTCTCAGACTTTCCCTCCTCTCCCATCCGCCCTTCTGACTGGCTGCAACAAATTTTTCTGACTCAATTGCTTTATCTCACCATTTAAAAGTCTCACAGATATAGCTTCCATTTGAAGCTTTGGAAACATAAGTGAAAGTTATAGAGTGACTATGGTAAAAGAGTAATGAGTTGTATGTTCTCAAAAAGACAGTTTAGGGTCTCATGCTTTACACTATAATGTGTAGGGGAGCGCATACCCAGTCAGTCACCACCCACAAGCTGGTGAGCTTTTGGTATGGCTGCTATGATGATGCGGTCACTTTAGGCTCCTGTGCCCATCCACCCAGCTCCAGAGCTTATTTCTTTCTCTATTCATCTGGCATCAATTCGACAGGTGTGTACCACCTACTGAAGTTTTTCACTCACAAGTGGGGATAGTAGAAAACCTCATAAACTACTACACTGAACACCCTGTCCTGCCCTGTTGTATGGGAAGAAGACTTGTTTATGAAGTAAATCTGCACAGCTCCAGTTTAGAGCCCAGTATTACAAGGTAAACTAGCTTCAATTTTAATTTGCCTTAAAAATTCAGATTACAGTGGTTCAGTTGTTGTTTCACAAGAAACTTAATATTTGTACTGAGGAGAAAAGGAAGGTGAGGACAATAGGCATCTAGAGTTTGAACTCTTTTTAGGCATCCCATATAAGTTATTCCCAAGCAGGAGTCCAAGTTGTAACTTTAATCATCTGTTTAAACCAGTGGATTGCAATTACTTACTGGGTTGAAGGCTGGTATGTTTTAGCACGATACTCCTTGTGTTACCAGTATTCATGTCTTACTTACATCTTCTTTGAACTCCTCTCAGTTTTGGCATTGTAACTCTTCTGTTATGAAAATTCTAAAACATGTCACTCTTATTGGCTACATCTATACTAGTAAATTAAACAATGCCAGATAATGTTTCCAGCACAGAAATTTAGTCATCTATCATATTGGATTGCTAATGTGGTGCCTGATGTATAACATCTCTAACATTTTGGCCTGGGTCATTTTGCATTTCCCTAAACAATCCCTGGGCACACTCTGGGAGTTTGAAAATACCAGGGACTACTCCCAGTAACTGGTTTGGGCACAACCACCATGCTTTGAAAGCTAGGAGTCCTCAATAATAGAGAAGTAGGTTTTTCCATCATACTGAGCCTGATGGCTAGAGAGCATCTTGGATAGGTCACTTTGTATTCCTTCTTTCTTCTTTCAGAAGTACATTAGCAGTCATTTAAAAGTAAATATTAGTTAATGTTAATTTTTAAATAGCTAACATTAGGATTGTATTCTGCTTGTATTCTCCTATGAAGGCAGAGTCGGTGAAAGCTACAAAACTGTAGAAAAAAGTATTCCTAACATTTCTAGGTGAAACACATCACCACCACCACCAGCAACAGCACACCTTCTTGGTATAATGACTGAATGTTCTAGATTTCCTGTGAACAATAAAGGAGATGAAACTGCTGCTACCATCTAAAGCAAGAAAGGAACACTTGTTCCAGCTATATGCATACATGCATATTTGACATAAAAGTATTCTGTTACTATTAATTTCAGCCAATCATATAAAATATTGTTAGTTTAATGTTAATTAAACCTCTCCCTCTCCCCTCTTTGTAGTACAGAACAAACCATACTAGAAGAGGAAATATGAGAGAAGGTTTAGCTGGGTACCATCTGACTAAAGATCTCAACTTCTGGAGCTCTGAAACTGCCTCTATACTGGCAAGTTAAAGACTACCTGGAAACATGCCCAGACACCGAAACTCAACCCTGTACTTTTAAATTGTTAGCATAGCCCCTGGCATGGCTGTGACCCACTCCAGCTAGCCCCCTCCCAAGCATTCCTAGCCAATATGCAGGAGTTGGTATGGGTGGGGGACCACTCCCAGGAGGCAGTCTGGGTGGAGTTACAATTTAAGCTGAGACCTTAATTATACAGATGTGGCCAAACTGTGCCACTTGGCCAGCACAGAGGTCTTGGCACTGCTTAGTTTACTAGTACACGTTACCTGAAACTTCCAAGATCTTTCCACATGTAGATTCAATTCTGTTACAGGTTAGGCTCTGTTTTTCTGGAAAGACTTCTAGCTGGTCTATAGCAAGTGCTCATGAGAGTACTATTCTGAAAGCATTTTAGTCTATATTTACCATTTCTGGCATATCTGAGTGTTTCACAGACACCTCTAACCTACCTGACTACACAAGATGTATAAACAAAGCAGGACTAGGAACAGATTCTGAAAGTCATTCATAGATCTGGAATAAGGAGACATCTCCAAGCCCCCCCAACCTCCCCACCCCTTTTCATTCTGACTCTACCTATGGGTTTTTTTTTTGTTTTGTTTTGGTTTTTTTTGTTATTTTCTTCCCAAAATATCACAAGTGAGGTCCAAGCCTGAATCTTTTGTAGTCACACTGAGTCTACAATTTAAGAGGCCTAAAACATGTTAAGGACAAGCAGTGGTTAAGACCATTTTCCAGCTCTATTTTACCTCTGCAATAACAATGTGCAAATGAAATGGCTTGTTACTGTAATTGCCTCATAAAGATTCCTCTTGCCAGAGCTGCAGCATCTCTGAAAACATGACTCAACTACAAATATTGGTACTAAGTGCTTAACTTTTACATTTATGTAGCTGAGAACAGAAAAGTTCCCTAATTATCTGTCCTTTTGCTTTTATGAACAGGTCTTGTCTATGCTCAAAAGTGACAACTGTCAGATACAGGTATATATATTTTTTTTGCTTCCCAGCTACAGTTATACTGACAAACCCCTCATTTTTCTTTAAGAGCTTAATCTAAGCAGAAAGAAATGAGCTAAGATCTTAAAAAATATCTTTCCTGTGAGAAGGCTTGCTGGTACATTGCTACCAATTAATCTATACCAAGAAAACTCTTATGTATAGACAAGTGCTAATGTTCATACATACTGAGTAAAGACAAAATCTCCTTGTTAAAGATCAGCAGCTTATTAGACTCAGTCTCAAAATATGTGTGAGGGGATTTGCCAGAGTAATTTAACATTAAAAATTCTGAACAATGCATTTTATTGTAATGAAGACAGAGTATAGGCAAAGCCTTCTTAAGAGTCTTTGTATTTCCTAGGTGCCTTAGGCAGTTGTCTTTATGCAAAGCAAGTTACAGTGGGGTTATGCATTGCAGACAAAAGTGCCTATTTTTTTTTCTTTTTTTTTTTTTTTCTAGAAGGTGTACGTATTTCTACCTCACATGACAGATCCATCTCCACATCTTCTGACAGTTTAGGTCTTCAGAAGATCTTTCATCACCAAAGAGGAAGACGTTAATGCTTGTATGTTTGGCACAGGATTTCTACTTTTGGGTAGAAAAGCTCAACTGATTGCATTACTTTAGGTACTGTAGTTAGAAATACTACACTATAATATTGGAAATATACTCTATAATGCATGTTTTTGTCACTCCTAAGGTGTAATGGACTTGCTTAGGAAAAGTGTAACCTAAGAATTAGCTCCTAACCTATGAGTCAGGCCTTTCCAGCGAGAGGTAAATACACTCCAGATGAAACCAGTTTTATGAAAGAGAGCAAAAAGGAGACAGGAAGGGGAGAACTAAAGCAATAGATAGATTTAACTGAGATTCAGCTATAAAAATCTTGGGAACTCACAGCCTAGCAGAATTGTGACTTGCATCCTTGGGTGTTTCTTCAACTTGTGACAGATGCGAAGTCAAGGAAAACTGTGGGTACTCACTGAATGTTTAAATCTTGCACATAGTTCTTTCTTTCTTTCTTTATTGGATTTCTGGCTCCTATCTCAAATGTAAGATGGGGATAATAATGTTTAGGGTTTGTTTTTCAGGCCTAAAAAACTAAGCAATAAGTTTGGTCAGTGTTAACAGTTGGTCTACCTGCTTAGTCCACAATGCAGAGCATGGTGCAGAGATCCATGAACTATGAGTTTACTATGACCATGAGCTTATTAACCAATTGTCCTGGTTTAGGCTGGGATAGAGTTAATTTTCTTTCTCGTAGCTGGTATAATGTTATGTCTTGGATTGAGTATGAGAAGAATGTTGATAACACACTGATGTTTTCAGTTGTTGCTAAGTAGTGTTTAGACTACATCACAGATTTTTCAGCTTCTCGTGCCCAGCCAGCAAGAAGACTGGAGGGGTACAAAAAGTTGGGAGGGGACACAGCCAGGGCAGCTGACCCAAACTGGCCAATGGGGTATTCCATACCATGTGACGTCACATCTAGTATATGAACTGAGGGGAGCTGGCTGGGCAGGGGTGGATCGCTGCTCGGGAACTAACTGGGCATTGGTTGTGCATCACTTGTTTTGAATATTCCAATCCTTTTATTAATATTATTGTCATTTTATTATTGTTATTATTATCATTATTATTTTCTTCCTTTCTGTCCTATTAAACTGTTCTTATATCAACCCACTAGTTTTACTTCTTCTTTCCAATTGTCTCCCCCATCCCACTGGGCAGGGGGGAAGTGAGTGAGTGGCTGTGTGGTGCTGAGTTCCTGGCTGGGGCTAAACCACAATACCAACATGGATATATCATCATATTGCTGTTCCTCATCTAACAATTGCTCCTGAGAACTCAGGCCTCTGAGTTGGACACTGAACCTTTAGGGACCAAACTGGGACCATGAAATGATGAATGGACCCAAAAACCTCACTTAATGTTATCTTCAGGTAGCATCTTAACACTGTAGTGGACTTAGACATACTTTCAGGAGTTTTGCTCTGATCCCAGATAATTTCTTTGGGTCATGAAAGGTGGTAGGAGAATACTTTCTTCATGATCACTGTTAAAATGACCTGAATTGGTACTGGTGGACTTTCAATGTCCAAGAAAGTGTTTATTGCACTAAAATAGCTCACTGTGCCTCTCAGTATTCAATGCTGCTTTTTGATGAGCAGAAATACCAACGTCTCTTGCCCATGAGATTCCAGAGTGTTAAATCATAGATCAAGTATCATATCTAACAGAAAATCTTGCTATGCACACATAAAAAAATTCCCAACCCCCAAAACTTTGAATTTTCATGTTGTCCAAAGAGCTAAATGAAATTCCTTTATATGTGTTTTACTCCCCATCTAAAAGAGAAACTTACTTAGTTTAGGGTGAAAATTAATTCACTGGGCAAAATTTCTGAGGGGAATGCATGCAAAACCCCACCATTTTATTTTAATAGAGCTCTCTGAACTCTGTTGAGCTGATTAATAATACTAATATTTCCAGAAAGTCTCAAAAAAAGCAACAGTAAAATTTAAAGCAGAAGAAACTACTTTTAAGCTATAACTAGTTTGTGATCAGAAACTATTTTATTACAGGCAGAATTTGCATTTTGTGCAAGAAAGTATACATTGGGGAAAAAAAAAGACATTAAGAAAAAATATCTTAATTAAAATCAGACAAAATCAATCAAACATAAATAAATGGGCAATCATATTGCAGCTTAAGTTAACTTCTTGTTAGGCATAACAATCTGTTATGAATTTTACAAAGAGTATAGAAGCTATCCTCCATGTCTGGAGTTGATAACATGCTGTGTCTCATGGTGCTATTTCACCAGCAATTTCACTCCTAACCCTTTTTGTAGAGAATTGTGCCTCAAAAGTCTTATAGCCAAATCAAGCTATAAATAACATGCAGGCTACTTAACAGTGAAGGCAGTTAATAATTTGAAAAAAATTGCAAACAAATATCATCAATTCTCTATCACTGGGAGTCTTTCCATCAGAACTGGGTGGCTACAAGATACAGGCTAATGTGAACAGAAGATATCAAAAAGGTTATGTAGGGTCAAAATTTCCTGTAGCCTTAAAAATCCTGAATCTTTCTTTTGGTAATCATCAAGATGTACTTCATCAGTCAAGAGCAGTTTAGCAGTGGAATTGAGAATAGAAATTGTCAACTTTGTTTTGCATTTGCATGGATGAATTTGAATCTTAAAGGGCTGCAGAACAGTATATATCAAGTATGGATCCTTAAATGATGCAGTTGAACTTAGTTTGTTGATCTCTGTCATCCAATATCACGAAATGCTCTACAGTTGTCAGGGTTAGAGCAAAATCCAGAAGGTCAGTAACAGTGTACAATATTTATTAAAACAAACAAACAAACCAACAAACAAACAATTCTTAAAATATTTGGCATCACACAACAACATATGTTACTAGCCCTCTGGCACTGTATGACTTGATCAGAATTTCTTCCTGCTTTGGACTGCTTTTTACGCTTGCTCAGATTTCTTAAGACACATTGTCAACTGTTTAAAGCAGAATTTGAATACTTCTGCTCTCAGAAAAGGGAACTTCAATTGGATTCTTCTTCCTTCCTTTTAAATTAATCCATCCTTTTGCCTTTTTCCACATCTGTATCTTTTACATCTCTTTGAACAGTTCACAATAAGTTTATGATACTTCTGGTGCTTTCAGTGGGGAATTTCAACAGCTTCTGCAATATCTCCAAGATGCTGGTCTTAGAACATGCAAACAAGGTGCTATTTTAACAAAATTCTTTGCATCAAGTAAGAGAGAAACAAACCAGATGAAATTCAGGCCTCATTCTTGTCAGTAGTAATTTTGCCATTGCTTTCAAAAGGTTTATTCATAATTTTATCTGTATTTCATCCAGTTTTGGGATGAGATGCTACCTGCATTTGTGTGAGCCTGTAAATTTGACAGGCAATCCATTTTTAGGCAATTGTAAGCAATTCCTTAACACTTTTGCTGTATATCCCAGCTGGAAGCAAATACAACAAATCAGTTCTTCTTAACATGTGCAGAATTGTTTTTGATTTCTCCTTGGTAGATTTTTTCAGGGTTGACAATTTCCTTCACTATCGATTTATTAGTAAAATCTAGGCATCTTTATCCAGTGGTCCCAGCCAACTGCAAGTGGAGCGTGCGATATCTAAATAAGACATCACTGTTTTTACTGACATCTCAGCCAACACCTCCTCTTGCTCAGCCTTCTCCTGCCAGCTACAAAAGGCCAACAAATCCAAATACAACAAGTTCCCACCCCTATTCTTAGCATGAACTGGTATTTTTTAGATTACTCAGAAGCCAAAGTTAGTTATCAAAGAATGGCCTTAGATATCATGTTCTCTGCGCTATGCAAGCGATCTTTACAAACACAGCTCTGATGCAGTTTCATTTTGGCTCACATTTCTGTGTCAGTGGTAAAGAAAAGTTTCGCAGTTAAATACACTTGCCATCTGCACTGTATAGTAAATCAGAGATCCCATTGTTCAAAATGTCTCCTGCAAAGAACCCTTTAAATACCTTTGATGTCATATTTTTAAACCCTTGACTTCTTTTTGATATGTGCAGATCCCTTCTCTAATGGCATTTCCAAATGTCCCCATTGGTTATCTCTTTTTTATAGATCTAACAAAGAAACAATGTTGGACATTAACTGGGCTCGAGAGATGTTTTAAAATTTAGCATCCCTTTCCCTAAAAGACAATGTATGGGGATTCCTACTACTTCATCCATCTTTCTCTTCCCCCCGGGTGGCTGGGAAGGACCATCCCATCTTGGCTCTGACCCTCCACTCCTGCTACTGTTGTTGATATTGCTGCTGACTCTCTGTTGTCATGATTGATGTCTTGCTGACAGGCACATAAATCATGTCTGTTCATAATGGTTAATGTTGGTATTTGCATGTATTAGGCATGTTTTTGCTCTAAAACACTTAGCACCATGTGTGCTGCATTCATTCTGCTACCTCAGGATTTTGGAGGGAGGGGAAGGGACTTTGCCGTTTATAGATATTTTTGTTTGGGCAGTGGGAAGAGCAGAGACCATTGTTAAAAACCCGTCCAGATGAAAAGGGATGAACTTTGCAGCTGCAGCGCAATTCACTCAGACTACAAGACCCTACAGGATATATTGTCTGGCCAACAGCATATCGGCAGCTGCAAACAAAGATGTATCTGCAATATCACTGGTTTTTGAACCATGCACTGGGGTATGAGTGCAAAAGAAAGATGTTCTTTTGCCCCAAAGGCTTTTAATGTTTTACAAAGCCTTTCGTGGACACCTGTCCTTTTACAGATGATTTTTGAAGAAGGTGCAATTCAGATTTCATACATTTTACCAGTATAATCTCTTTTTCCCCTTATTGGCCTGAAACAACCAAGAAATTGTTCTTATTATTTCATAATACAATTATCAATCATGGATCCTATGTTTCTGTCCTCTCCAAAAGTTCTCTGAAGGGAACAATTTGTCCCAGAATTTGGCAGCCTGGACAGCCTGCAGTTTATATGAATCCTCCTGATGGGAATGAAGTTTTGGCAGCTGATGGAATCACAGAGGTATGTGAAAGTCAAGACTGAAGAAAATCCAGGCTCAAACCTCCAAATCTGCAGAGAGATTGTCCCTTTGGGGTTCTCCAGTTCTTCGATAGCCCAGGTCATGGAGGCAGCCTGTGACCCTCCTCACGCAGTTGTAGAAAAGAAAGTTAATGACATGAATCATTTTCTCCTTTGTAGACAAGGCTGTTTCCTTTGCAAAAGTAGATTGGAGGGCAGATGTGCTACTTGGCATTATCCATTTGTGATGATAATCATTAGTTTTACTTTTTTCTATTAAATTCTTAGCACAGTTCCTGGCATAGTTTTGACCCAGGCCAACTTGCACTATTTCAAAAGATACTCTGCATAGCTTGCAGCTTACCACAGGTCAGGTATCATTTTTACATGATTGTTTTGTATGATGTAGTTTTTAGCTTCCCTTTAGACAACATTAAGGAATCTGTATATGCTTTTATTCTTCTAGCAGTCACCTTAGTATTAAAAGAAAAAAAACGTTGTAATGCAGTAAAAAATTGCAGAATGGATCCCAGTGTGGTCTAAGTGGGCTTCTTTCAAACAAACTTTGCAGCAGGAGCTGTGATACAAGTCCAGAAGAGTCACATGCATTTAAAAAAAATGGAAAATAGTTTTATGGACATTTATGTTCTATAGAGAGAAATTTTTTTCAGAAGGTTGCATTTTTCTAAACCATTTTGTAAACATTCTCATTGCTCTGTAGTATTTTTCCATTAAGTAATGGGCTACCTTACAGAGAAAAGCAGTCATCAGAAGTCCTCATGATGAAATAGGTCCATATCCTCTGCCCCTGGGAATTGAACCTGAGCCCTTTGGCATAGCAGATAGCAGTGATTCTTGTAAATGTCAGTGCTGATTAATTAAGGGCCTTGCCTGAACATACCTATTGAAGCAAAGTTGCCATTTATTTCAGAGGGAATTTTGCTTGATCAAAATGAAATGCTCCAATATTATGTAGTTAAAAATAGCACTGAATTTAGAAAATACTACCTTCTGAAATAATGAAGGGCCATCCTCCAGATAAATCTTTTCCAGACCAAAATGGCACATGAACCATAATCCAGAGGCCAAGACTATGGATTTTTGGTCAGCCTCATTTAGACTAAATACGTTGCTATTTCCCAGAAGTTCTTCAGGTGTGAGACACCAACCCAAACACTGAGGTCTAAGATCTTTTGATTTACAAAAACAACATGTTCAGCTGCAAAAAGGGGTGTGTTGTTACCTTTTCCTATCCATTTTCGGGGCTCTTACAGACTATCATCAAGAGTGTTTTGCTAGGGAACATGACGGTTTTCATATTAAGTGACAACTAAGGAACAGGAGAGAATCTTGGGCAGGTGAGATGAAGAAGTGGGAAGCTTACAGTGTGAATTCTTAGGCAACAAAGAGATTATTGGAGGAAAACCCAAGGCTGTTTAAAAAAAAGAGAGTTAGAGAAAGGGAGTAGGAAAATGAAGAAATATTATGAAATTATCAGTTAAATATACATGTAATCATATGCATCTTAAAAATTATGCAGTTGTTTTGATTGCCATAGTAAAAGGTGAGCCAAGGAGAAGGTGTCTGTCTTTTTTTACTATACAAATTCTAACAGTTTATTGTCTTACAAGTTTTATAAAGATCCCAAAAGGTAAATTTTCTTTGTGTACTCCTCTGATCAGCTGTGACATGCTGAAGTGTAGACACTGATACTCTATCAGGATGAAACTTCCTGGCACATCTTTTCTTTAAATCTGGGGATTTTTTTAAAAAAACCCCATGTTTTATTTGTTAATATTTTAAATTGATTTCTCTCTCCCTGAAAGCATTTGGATGCTTGTCCTTACATAAAGCATTCCTGCAGAGGTGCAGAATATTTTAAGACACCTCAGAAACATTCTTTGCTGGATTCGCCAATAGCATAAGGATTCAGCAGATGGCAGGATGTG